>NW_022900921.1:40762673-40773417 GCF_012274545.1 Fukomys damarensis
CCCCCCGCAGCGGCTTCGGGTGGCAGCACCCTGCCCAGTGGCTTCTCGGTCTTCACCACCTTCCCTGACTTGCTCTTCATCTTTGAGTTTGTGAGTGCCTGTGGAGGGGAGGGGAGGAGCGGCGCCACGGGCGCCCTCGGGGATGCGGCTTTCAGGGAGGGTCCAGGGAGTGGACTCGGGGTTCGGGGTTCCGAGCCTGGAGAGTGCTCCCCTCCTCCCGGCCTGCCTTTCTACATCAATGACAATGAGGGAAACAGTCCCTTATGTGGAAAAATCCAATTCGCACCCGGGTCAGAAGGAAGGGCAAGGAGGGGTCCCCTGTCCGCGCTGGTGTCAGGGGCCGCGCACCTACTCTACTCGCTTCGCCCCTGCGATGCCCAGGAAGCGCCTCCCCGCGCTGCGCCCTGTTGGAGGAGGGCAAAGTCCTCTCCAAGTTGCCCAGCTTTGTCAAGGGAGAGGGTTTGTTTTTTGTTTTGTTTTGTTTTTTAACAAAGAATGGACAAAAGTAACCTTAGTATTGCTAACCGAGATTTAGAGATTAGGAGTTGAATTCAGATTATATTCTAATCTAGCCTTAAAATTTCTGGCGAGTGAAATATATTTGCTACAGGTTTGACTGGGAAATAATAAGGGTCACCATTTGTTCGGTGCCCTGCCCGGTATGAGAGGGGACAAAGGGAACCGGTGGGGGACGTCCGCCTGCCTAGGCTGACCTTGAGCAGAGGAGAGGTGTCTGTGCCCGAGGTTGATCCCATAACCCTGCAGCTACCCAGCCGCACCTGGGGATGTAGGGCCTGCGGAAGACTCGCGCTCTATGGGCTCTTGGTAAAGTACTCACACTGTCTGGAGGCTTCAGCCTCGGCTCCCCGGGGGGCCACTGATGCTGACTGAGAAGCCAGTGTGATTTCGCCGTGGGCGAAGAGACACCTTTGCCTGTGTGCACCCACCCACGGCACAAGTGGCAGTGCTCAGAGTTGAATGGGAAGGAAAATTCGGAAAGCCAGTGGTTCAAACTTCCACCTGGACTTTTTGTCTGATAGGGTGTAGGGTGGGGGGTGAGGGGGAGGGCACCAAAGAGAACAGGTTGTGGGTTTGGGGGGAAGGGGCAAGTGGGGGGAGGCACAATTGTTTGGCGTCAAACATTTGAGTGTTAGTTTGTGGTGTGAGTTCAGTTGAACTAAATCTGAGTGTATCCAGAGTGACTCCAAGTCCTGGGCATAATCACAATCACGGAAGTGGCATTTAGAAGAAATTGCAGAGCCTACTACCAACACTTACAGACAGAAAAATCCAGGGAGGAAGTGGGGAGGGGCTTGACCCTTGAACTCCTTCCCTGTTCAAGGTTGTCTGGCAGAGCCTGGAGCAACACCAGCTGAATGTTTAACACAGGTTCCCTCACAGGGCACCAGACCACAACAGAAGCACCAATGGGTCATTCTTCCCTCAAGTGGCCCCTCGGAGTGCTTCTCTGTGTCATCTCTAAGCATGTGTTTGTCTAAGATTGGATTTCTGAAAGTCTTGGTGTGGGAGAATGGTGAAAGTTTCATGGTGAGATTTGATCAGGAGGAGGGGAAGATCTTAAAATCTCTTAAATTTACCCATGAGCAACTTACCCTGTCTTCGTAGCTTCTTGGGGTGTGATAGCAAGAATCACAGGAGTGTGGTAGTTGGACTGTGGGCTTTTGTGCAACCCCAACTCTCTCCCTCCCTCAAGACTCTCAAGAGGGCTGAGGTCAAGCGATGGCATGTGACGTAGGTGAGCTTCACAGAAGGGACACCCTCCCAGTATGCTTTCTGCCTCCTCTTGGCTCAGTGTGGGGCAGGAGTGGCCCTGCAGGCAGAACAGCCCAGCCAGGCAGGGAGAGCTAATCAGTGCAAGGGGGACAGAAGGATCCTACTTGACTACCCCAGCCGCATCCTTGCAGAGTTGGGGGTGTGAGAAATCTCTGCACTGTGTTAGTGGAAACTTATTTCTCTACCATGATTTTGTGAACTGCAGTCATATGGGTTTCTAGAAGAAATCATTTCCCATTACCAGAAACACATCTCTTTTGTCTTGAAAATTGTTTCTCTTTCACCTCAATTGATGCTCCTCTGCCCTGACATCCCCATGTCACTTCCCAAGAGGCTTTGGATGTCTCTCTTGTCATCTGTGAGCCTTTTTCTTCCTCTTGAGATTCAGTGAGGGCTCACAGGGTGCCTGGCAGGGAAGAGGAGAGGGCAGCCTCCAGGTCTTCAGATTTCTGTCATGCGGCTCATATGTATGAAGCTGTATGGGCTTTGATGTGTGAAAGGCCTGGAGAATTAAAGGGCTGGAAGAGACTGAGCCACCCTGAGGAGGGTTTTCTTACATTACATAATATTACAATTCAATAACAACAAGGCAAGCAAACTAATTAAAAAGTAGACAAATGACTTGAATAGATGTTTCTCTAAAGAAGAAATATAAATGGCCAAAAAAAATTAGGAAAAATGCTCAACTACATTAGTCATCAAGGAACAGAAGTCAAAACCACATCAAGATACCACCTCACAACCTATGTCTGTTGGGTTAAAAATAGGCCCAGGAGCAAAACTAGCAATAAAAGTTTAAAACAAAAAGGAAAGAATAAGTATTATCCAGCATTGTGCATTGTGCATTGCTAGTAGGACTATAAAATGGTTCAACCACTGGGAAACAGTTCGGTGATTGCTCAAAAAATTGCTCTATGACACAGCAGTTCCTCGCCCAGGAATATAACCATAGATTTCAAAGCAGGGACTCAAATAACAACATGCAGGTGCATATATTTTATTAGATACCTATGTAATTATTGTCCTACTTTGTCAAGGCTTCATATTTTGCCTTGTTCACTTTTTATCATTAAAGAAGTAATGAGCCCACTGGGTAACCCACCCTTGTCTTACTCTCTGTGCTTCTTTCACCCTCAGGAAAGCCCCTAAGCTGAAAGTAACATTCACCACCCCAAACATGCTTTAGGCTTAACTACACATAGATCATGAACAGGGTGTTGTTTATACACTTTCATACTTTCTGAAAATTACATCTCATTGCACATATCCTTTGCCACACACAGCATGATGGTGGAGATTTAGATGTGTTGATACTGGTTATCCATTCTTTGGTTGGTGGAGGTTTTGGCTATTTCTGATTTGTTATGTTTAGCTGTTGCCAAGAACATCCTTGTCATTGCTGCTGGGAATTTCTCCCAAATCCATAGAAGATTTAGCTTTCTGGGTTATGGATACACACATCTGTCCCAAAGGGTTATTCTGATTCACATTTCTTAGTGACAGGTTTACCAGGAAGCTGGTAAACTTGAATCAAACTCCAGATAAGACTGTCTAATTTTGTAGTACTTTATAAAGAAGTTCCTCAAACTGCATCAGTAAGCTTCAGGCTAAACCTGAACCTTGCCAACTCTGACCAGCAGCATGTGAAAGTCCCCATTGTCCTGCTATACTTGGTAGCATCAGACTCTGTCATTTTCTGCTCATCCAATGGGTGTGAAAGCCTTGATTATTTTTTAATTCTGTAGAGCATCAAGTTGATGGTGACTCACAATTCACTTTCCCATGCCTGACCTTCCAATCGCCTGGAAGTGCAGATGGCCAGGGCCAGCAGGGTGGCACACTCGCCATTCCTATGGCAGGGAAATTGCCCAATAGAGCAGGCAAGGGTGGTGGCAAGGTGGGGCGCCCCTACCCTGAAGCTCTCACCCCTGAAAGCCACAGAGTCCTCTTCCTGTGACAGCAGGCGCAGCTCAGCAGTGAGACTTCACCTTTCTGAGCACCTGCAGAGCCATAGGCAGTGGGTTCACAGGTGCACCCCATGTAAACCCAAGGAGTAAAGTGTCTAGTGCTCTCCCCTTCCCCAGAAGCTCAACCTAGAGCTCTACTTTTAGCCATTTCCCCTGTAAAAATATTTCCCACCCAATGAGAGACTTTTTCTCTTGAAATACAATGTTTCCTCCTCTCCTCCTTTCTAAGTCAGGGACTTTGTGACACTCTGTCCACCATTCCCAGGAAGGAGGTCAACATGGAATGCTTTCTCCTGTCTTGGGGACAAGACACCTAGATGCAAGTTTTCCTAATGAGACCTCTGACCTGCCAGGACTCTGAGTGCCTGGAAACACAAGATCCTTAACCCAATCCCTCCTTAGCAGGTGAACAGGCAGGGAAAGGATGGTTGGCAGTTGAGAAAACATTTTTTGGATAACAGCATGGTAGGAATTCCAGAGGAGGGTGCCTGCCCTCCCTCCTGTGTACCTCAGGAACCTAATAAAGAGGAACAGAATCAACTGGGAGGCTGCATATTTTGGGGTGGAAGTGGGATGGAGACAGTCTGGAATTGGCTTGCACTTTTGATTTCTACAGTGAACTAGAGTTTGTAATTATTAAAACGAGACTCTTCTGTGACTCTTATTATTTGAGTGTGATTCTGCACTAATCCAGACACCCATGGTGAAGTTTTTCCTACACCAGAGAGAATCCTGAGCAGATATCCCTGGCCACTGGCAGCCGTGGGCAGGGCTTGGGTCCCTCTGTACCTCCAGAAAATTAAGGGACAGGTCAGAGCCACTGGACAGCTCATGACTTCCCCCAGCACCTCCCTTGTCAAAAAATACACCCTGCAGGTTCTTAGTTACCACATCCAAGAATTGGCATTTGATAAGCACTGATTCAGTGGAAGTTGTCACCTGTAAGACAGGCCACTCCTTGACCTTTTAATTTAGGGACAGAATACTGGGGACAGTTCTCAGTGAGAGGCTGAGATAAGGCACCAGGTATCCTGAGATTCCCATTGGTCCAGGACAACGTCTCTGATCCAGAAGAAGTTTCCCTGCAGCCCCAGCCAGAAACCTCCCCTCTAGTCCCTGGGGAGTGGGACCAGCACAGGACAGTGGCTGGACTGTCCTTTACTGACTGCTGGCCTTGTCTCTGCATTCTGTGTTGGGGACCCCTTTTCTGGAGCTATTTAGAAAGGGGTACAGCCCGATGCTGCCCAGGCTTTCTCCCATCCCACTCCTCTCTAAAGGAAGACAAAGGTCTGGGGTTGAAGGGAGGGGTTATTCTTGGCTCTGAGAAGTGACTTTTCTGGTTTTTCAAGGACCAGAGGTCTGCTTTGATCAGAAGTTGGTGCCTGAGCTATTCTCTGGAAAATAAATGTGACCACTCCTGGGATTTTCAGGTGTGTGTGCCGTCACAGGAGAGCTACATTGTCTTTTATTTTTAATTACAAAAAAAATGTATTGAGGCATGTTGATATTTTAAAAATATATTTAAAAATTTTTGACACATATTTGCCGACATTTAATATTTGAATATTGCTATGATTTCTCTGCTTAACCTAAATGAATACATATTTTGCATGCTACATATACACTTCATTTTGGAGTCATAATTTTATATTCTCTTCAGTACATGTTTTTGTTTGTTTTTATTCATATGTTTGCAGTACATAATGATTGCACTCATCCTTGGGAGTTGGTGCATGTACATAACACTGCTTAATTTTTTTTATCTCCCCTTCCCCTCCTCTTCCTCTCCCTCCTTCCATCTCTCCTGGTCCCTGTCCTATTTCCAGAGCTATACTTTAAGATAGCCTTTAATCTTCTCATAAGTCACTCCCCACTGCCTAGGGATGGGGAAGCCAGGAGGGTACCTCAGCATCCTCTCTGCCAAGAGTTTTCAGGAGGGTAAGGGGACCCCAGATGCTGCTGCTCGCTGAGCTCAGCTCTCAGGTTGGCCAGGGATGAAGGCTGAGTATTTGCATCTACACTGGCCACACCAGCTGGATGAGGTGTAATACTCAGCACTGCTGGCCCAGGCCAGTTCTACCCAGCCTTGGGAATGGCTGGGCTTTGCCCTGGGCCCTGGACACATTCCTTGAGGAAGGGGCTGGATGGGGACCTGATCACCTGGGGTCAGTCCATTTTTAACTCAATGAGGTTGACTCTTAATCAATTCAGAGTTCCTGCAGGAGGCTGTGGTTCTGTTCCTCCCCTGACACATGCCTGGTCTGGGGCTTTTTCCTGGACCCCAAGTATTGGAGACTAGAGACAGCACTTCAAACCCACAGTCCCAGGGACAGGCACCCATAGCAGGATACCCAGCAGGTGTTCCCTTCTGGGGCTTGTAGAGGCGGCACCCATGTCCTTGAAACAGAAACACCATGGTGTCACATGACCAAAGCCTTCACACAGGTTTTCCTTTGTTCCCAGGAGCACGGAGCAGGGAACAGGTCCCTGGTGGTCCCTAAACTGTGGTGGCTGCAGGCTGCCCTCTACATTCTGGTGGAAGGGTTTAGATTCCAGTCAGCCCCTGGCCAGGCACCAGCAGGGTAACTATTTCCAAGGATAATAAATGCACTGGCCCCAACTCTGCCACACTTTGTACATATCTAGTTTCTACCCTTGTTGAACAAAAAGCCCCAAATGGAATCGTTTGAGTGCACCAAGTTCCTGGGGTCTAAGAAAAATACAGAGGAAGTTACAGAAAAGCCTTGTTACCAAGAATGACAGATCCACATACATAGGCAGTGGCAAGGAGAAGGCTCAGGAGACGCAGCCTGAAATGGAATTCCAGGCCAGAGCCTGGGATTCCTGTAAAAATGGTCATAGCACACACCCAGGAGGGACCATAAAGAAAAGAGGGAGAAATCCCATTAAACTACTGGAGTCATTTCCAGGCCACAGGGCGAGGAGGACAGGCTGAGGATTCTGACCCACTTGTGAGGGTGGAGTTGGGGAGGGAAGACCAGGGACAGGAACTGCAGGCCCATGTTTGCTGACAGGGGCTGTCTTGCAGTAGTTGATCTGTGTGGTTTGGGGTCATAAACACAGATTTTGCTATTACTTTTCCAGGAGCATAGAGCCTACCAAGGTTCATCGTCCCGATGGAGAGTGAGGCAGGTAGACTAGGCTTCCAAGAGCCACCTCTTCTGCCAGTCCTTTCTTCTTCAGACCCCTACATGGCTCTTCTTCTCTTTCACTGATGACGATACCCCTAGACCATGTCCAAAGCCAAACACAATCATGTGGGGGATTTGAGGGAAAAACCTGGGTAACTGCCACACCTGCCAGGCCCCTGATCTGGGCTCTGAAGCCAGTGTGTTGGCACTCAGCAGCTCAGGGAACATGGACAGACAACACACCTCAAATTCTGCACCAATAAAATGGGGCTACAGTAGCACCTACCTCCAGACTTGCCATGGGAGGAAGGGAATGGATATAGTGGTGTATGGCTTAATCACAGGGATGAGCTTAGAGAAATGTGTGATCAGGTGATCTCATCACAGAAGGAACATCATAGTGCCTACTTACACAAAAACAGACAGCTATGATGTCACCAGTGATATAATCTTACAGGACCACTGACATACCTGTGTCCCAGTATTGAACAAAATGTCATTACACAGAGCTTAATGTATGCACAATGCTCTTAAACAACACGACGTACATAGCTACTGCTCAATAGCTCTTACGTGAGATTATTATTAATTAATTAACAATTCCAACACCTGCTCTGGGATCCACTGGTGCAGCTCTGCCCTGGCAGGGCAGTCACCGGAGAGGGACTCTAAGGAGCCCTGAATACCTCCACCCTACCCCCACTGCACACACCATTTGCTCTAGATGCCCTTCTGTGACTGTGATATTCTCAGGGCCAGGAATGTGAGGAGGAGGGTGAGGGAGGCAGAGATTTGGGATTGGATGAAACTGTTGAGGGCACATGGTAACAAGATGGTTGGGGAAAGCTTTGTGGATTCTGGGTGTGACACAATTTGCTGTATCTGCCCACAGGTGTAGGAGCCAATTACCAGTGGGCCAGGAATTACCTTTCTAAAGTGATCTGTCATGGGTGACAGCGTATCAGCTGATGGCAAGGGGCCGCCTCTGACACAAGGTGTGCCCACATCTTCCCCAACCTCCACCCTGTCCTGGAGCTGCACAGTGCCCAGCCAGGCAGAGTTTGATTGAGGGTCTGGCAGGAAGGGGACCACCCAGCAGAGGGTCTGAGGATTCTTCCCAACAGTGTCCATAGAGCACTTGCATCCTTTGCCATGGATCATGCAGGAACGCTCTTTGTTGAAAATGGCCTGGGATTACCCATCACCTCCACCTGGAAAGCCACCTGACAGCATCCTTTCCTGGTGCTCAGAACACACCCTGCAGATCTGCGCTTGTGGTCTGGCTCCTGGCTGCATTCCAAGTATACCTGCGTCCCTGCACAAAACGAGGCACAGTGTAACATTTGTTCTCAGTGAGCACTGGTAGGAAAGGGACCAAAGTCTGGTCTCCACCTGGTCTGGTCTCCAACATTTTACAGATCACAAGACCCATCCTTGACTTCAAGGGCGGCCAGGGGTGAAACTGACAATGGCCACCAATTCCCAGGAAAGAATCCCTGGTTCCCCAGGAGGAGCCCCCCCCCTCCCAGGGTGGGCAGTTTCTCCTGCCCTGGGTGCAGGAACACACCCCTTTGTGTGCCGGCTCACCACATCACTAGCCCATTTGGTGACGCCTATCCACACCTTTTGTTTTTCTTGTACTGAAGCCAATCCTTTCCGGTCTAGTGTTTCTATGGATTTTGACTTTTACAGGTGGCTCATCCGGAATTTTTATGGAAACTGCTTGTTTCCTTTTATCTTGTTGGGTCAAACCAGTGGATATAAGTGTGGTAGGCAAAATTTTCCATCCAAATGAGGACGTGCCTGTCAGAAAGCAACTAGATCTGTGGCTCCCAGAGGAGTTTTGCTCTGTTCAGGAACTAGTGACCATCCTGTGGCAGGTGAGGGTGGTGGCTGTCAAGTCAGCCATACAAACTTTTACGAGCTGGGGCTGAGACGGGGCAGGTTTCCCTGGGCCACAGGGTGGGCAGGATTGCAGGCCCTGGGGAGGGGTCTCTCCAGTCCACACTCTCTTCCCTTCAGAACAGATAAAGGGACCCTCTCTATACTTACCTTGGGAGAGAATGGCACGACAGGTCTCCCTTGGAGGAAGGAGCCTGCTGCCAAAAGGGTACAGAGGAGAACACCACTGGGACAGGCAAACTGAGTAAGCACTCCTGGTGTTCACCCTCAGAGTAGTCCCAGAGGCCAAACTCTCAGTAAGCTGTCCTTCCTATGGCTTCCCACAGGGACTCTTCTGAGCCCTCCCTCCCTCTGAGGCTAACACAGCAGGTTCTACGCAGATTTCTGGACTCTGCTCCTGTGCTGAGCAAAGTACCTCACTGGTACCCCTACCACCACCGAGTCAGCCCTTGGTGACCAGAGCTGGGGCCTGGTAGGCCACAAGCCTGGAAGAAGAGGGAAAAAGAGATGTGTGTCTCATCTATTAGGGTGGGGGAGGCCTCCCCAGGGGTGCGGCTGCCTCAGGCTGGCCATGGCACTTTCCAAGGCCCTCATGCCGATCCGGTACACTAGTGATGAGCTTGTGAGGGGCTGGGTATGGGCCTGTTCCCCCCACATCCCCGCAGTGGTGGAACCTGCACAGAACCAGAGGACCCACTGCAGGTGCTTCCTGCCCTCTCAGCTTGGACACTCAGAACCGGAAAAGAGTCCCCAGCCACACTCCAAATACCTTTTTAGAGGGCAGAACCCAAGGACTTTGGGAAGGCTTTGATACTGAGGACCCTGACCTCACTCTGTGTAGTTAGTTGTCCCTGACTTCACCCTGGGGTCAGCTGTTAGCCTGTGGCGCCATTACCCTCCTTAGCAGTAGCCTGCCTCTGTACACAAGAACACAGCACACACGTGTGTGTGGACATGCAACCCTGTACACATATGCATGCATGTGTACACAGTATGCCTATGCGCACATACACATGTATATACAACCTACACACATATATGTATACGTTGTGCACACACAAGTGGAAGAAAAATGTCCTCCCCACTCTGTCCAGTTCACAGAATGACTGATTATTTTAGCCAATCACCCTTGGCACTGTGCAAAGTGTCCTGGGCTCTCTGGAGCTCACAGTGACCACACTGCTCAGATCACCTCCACAAAGTCCTGACAGCCTGGAAGAATGCTCGTCGGCTGATGCAGTTCAGGGATGCTTGCTGGTGACCAGAGTTAGGGCTGCCTTCCTGGTGGCCCCGTAGAGCACCTGCGAAGTGTCCGCCCCTGCTTCTCATCGGGAGAAGCCATCTTTCTTTTTCCTTCCTGGGGAGATGATTTTTGCCAATCGATTAAAATTTGGTGCAGTGACCAGTTTCCTTTATTTCCCAAGAATTCAAAGTGCAGATTCTAGGCAACATCTGCCACCAGGAGAGCTGTCAGGAGTCCGATGGTGGGTTCTGTGGAAATGTTTAGCCAGTGTGCATACAAGGCCCTATGGGACCCTGCCTGGTTCGTATCTTGGCACATTTGACTGGCAGAGTTTCTGCTGTGGAGAACCCAATGAGGTACAATGGAGCCCAAGGAAAATATGCAGAGAATTTGAGCGAGTCCTTGGCACTGGCCTCTGTTCGCAAGTCCTGGGGCCGTGGTGCTGGGGATGTGGATGAAGAGTCCTTTCAGCCCCAAGACAGTGCCCCCACATGAATCCAGAGAATGTGCTGGAGAATTCCTGTCCCCTTGTGGAACTGAGGCGCATTGTTAAAAGGAAGGCTTTCTCACACCTTCAGCCCTGTCCTTCCTTCTGCAGAAGCACATACATTTTTTTCAACTTTTGGTTTTTAGGAAATTATCTTTTAGATGCTTTTTTTAAAATCTCATTGTGTTTTGATCTTTTT
>NW_022900921.1:40773654-40864885 GCF_012274545.1 Fukomys damarensis
GATGCTTTTTTTACAATCTCATTGAGTTTATTGATACTTTTTAAGTATACAGTACAGTTACATTTATCATTCGGATCTTGTACCTTTACAAGACAGATCTTGGTTCTCATTTTTCCCCATACCCCTGCCCTCCCTTCATGCCCTCCACCCTCCCCTATTTACAAAGACTTTGTTTCCATTTTTTTCCTTTTCTCATATTTTTTCTTGTCCCTTATTTCCTTTCTCCTACCCCTCCCACTTCCCCTACACCTTTAGCCCTTTTCTTCCTATTTCACATTGTCAATTATACAATTTGGATCTTATTTACACTTTTAGTTTTTCACACCAGAGAAACTATTCGGTATTTACACGTGTGTCTTATTTATTTCACTTAAGAGTATGGCCTCAATATGCATTCTTTTGGATGCTTTTATGGTCATTCTTAAATCCTGGCTTTCAACAAGGTCAGGAATGGATAATCTTGCTGGGATGTTCACGCAGTTACAGGTGACACCTCGCTTCAGCCCATGACAGTTGTGACAAGCTCTTAGAGCACTCACTTGTGCCAGGCACACCCCTGATAAAAACCTTTTCCTTAACTGTCCTTATCACTACTTTGCAGATAAGAGACCAGAGAGGCTAAGTAACTCCCTCAGGGACAACAGCTTGCCCAGCTGGTGTGTGGCAGAGCTGGGCTTCATACTCATCAACTCTGGCTCTAAAGCCTACACTATAGTCTCCTTCCATGGATTAATCCAGAAAGAAAAAGTGAGAACCTTCTCAGAGGGCGTCCTCCGACCCTATTTCCTGAGGGAGTGTTTTTCACAAAGATTATCTGATCAAGTAGCCCCTGGCTGTAAACTCTTTTTAAATTTTTGAGAACTCTTTGCCTACTTTTGTACATGATCCCCTGGTTATTACAGAACTTCATCTCTGCTCCACACCCAACACTGAAAGATGCGTAGTTTCCACCCTCAAAATGCCAGGGTGAACAGGGGCCTCTGATCACCAGCTCAGCCCCGCATCCTTAGACAGGAAGGCATTTGGAGGACACCCAGGGCCCAGCTGGTCTCATATTCAAGGCCAGACAAGTATAGAAGCTTGGAGAAGAAAGGGAAGGGAGAAAAGGGAAGGAGAGAGGAGAGGGGAGGAGAGCATTTTGCACTAGAAGCCAGGCAGGGACTTGAGAGGAGCCCTCGCTCCCCAACACTGTTGGAAAGCTAGCCAGGCAATCACTGTGGAACCCATCTCCCCTTCTGTTTGGCAGGAGTTACTAGCACATCACTCAGGGTCCTGTCACATAAAAGCAGGTTACCATGGCCTCTCTGTCCCTTGTCCTTAGCTCTACTTCTCTGCAATTGAATCAGACCCTGGGCCTGAGCCTGAGCATAGGTTTTGTCTTTTTTTAAAAAAGCTTTCTACCTGGTCTAATGCATTCTCAGTATGGCCCTTGACAGAGATGAGTTGACACAGGGGCCATGCCCCTTCTTGGATGAATGACCATTTCAAAATAATGACCTCTAAGCACTGGCTGTCCAGAAGCCAGGAGCCACCTATAGTTTCCTTATGAGGGGAGAGCTTGAACCCTTACCTACCCACTTGCTCCTGACAAATATTTGGCAAGCGGGCTTCAAGGCTTGCTCACAGCCTGGGAGTGCCTTATCTCCCAGGTATGGGTACTGCGCCTGTTCCCTGTTTGTTCTCTGTACACTTAGTAGGTGGAGTGGGGTGGGAACTGGCTGTGGTCCCATGATTCACACTAAATCTCAGCCTTCCACGGCTTACCCTTTTCGGAGCCCTCTTCTGCTGTGCCGCACCCTACCTTGTAGCTGGCTGCCTGGTTCTGAAGCCCTCATGGCTGCTTCTGAAACCTCTGGGCTCAGCCTGCACCTGTCCTCCCCTGGAAAGCCGCTCCTTGACCCTTGGGCCTATTAACCAGCTGAGCCCATCTCTTCCTTCATGGCTGGGTTGAGACCATGAAGCAGATCAGGCTGCTTTGACCACCTGAGGACTGGCTGTTGGTCTTCACTGGACAGTTGGCCCTGGAGGATGCTCAAGTCTGTTATATAAAGTAGTGTAATGTTTTTCTGTACCCTGAGCACATCCTCCTGTGCATTTAAATCATCTCTAGATGACTTTTAAAAACCTAATATAGGGGGCTGGAGATTTAGCTCAGTGGTTCTGCCACCTGCCTCGCAAGCACAAGGACCTAAGTTCAATCCCCGGTACCAAAAACAAAAAACAAAAAAACCAAAAACCTAATACAATATAAATGGTTGTTTAGGGTATAATAACAAGGGGGGAAAGCCTGCATTATGTTCAATACAGATGATGTTTTTTTTCAGAGTATTTTTGATCTACAGTTGGTTGAATCCATGGATGCAGACCTGTGGCTATTCAGGGGCAGCTGGAAAGGGCTGCTGATGCGCCTGACTCTGCTGGGTGCTCAGCCTCCTGGGTGAGCCACATCTTCTCCCCCGCCATGGTTGGGACTGGGCACAGGGCCAGAAGCTTCACACTCATGCCTATGTCTGTGGTTTCAGCCAGTTCACACCAGCCACAAGTGGGGAGACATTGGCCAGTTGCCACTCCCACAGGAGGAAGTTGAGGCTGAACCGCTTGCCAGTCTCTGCTGTGCCATGCAGACCCAGCAGAGCCCTTGATCATCCCAGCTGTTGCAGCTGCCAACATGCGTTCCCCCTGGCCTTCTCATGTCAGAGACCAGGGCAGAAGGCCACGCTCCAAAGGCAAGGGGTGCTTTGTGTGGCCAGCTGAGACAGAAGCTGTTTCTATCTCAGGCATCTGTCCAGCCCTGCCCTTGTGTGTGTCCCCTTCCTCCTACTCATCCCCTCAGGGTTGCTCTGCACAACCTCACTCCCTCCCACGATGCTCCCTGTGGCTCCATCCTGTGAAAGTGGTGGCACTCTGTGCTATGCCCCAGGTACCTCCTGGGCAGGGTGGTAAGGATCACAGGAGAGCCCCACTGCTCTCTTCTGGGAGCAAGGACCTGGGGTCATAAAGATTTCATCTCTGCTGAGGAGATGACGTCCATGCAAGGCGTGACAAGATTCTGGGATAGACGGGACATCTCTCCTGTAAGAACGTCCCTGGGAGCCAGGGTATGTATCCTTGGCTCTTTCTGGCTTAGAGATGAGGCACCCCCATAGAGTGTGGGGTCTGCGGTGGTAGAGTTAATCTGTAAGAGTCCCCACAAGAGATG
This sequence comes from Fukomys damarensis, assembly GCF_012274545.1. Lineage (NCBI taxonomy): Eukaryota > Metazoa > Chordata > Mammalia > Rodentia > Bathyergidae > Fukomys > Fukomys damarensis. Next base: position 40,776,854 of record NW_022900921.1, read on the forward strand.
GTTTCTCACCTTAAAGACATGATGCTAAATGAAAGTGAGTCACAAAAGTCCATATATTATATGATTCCACTCACAGGAAAGTTCAGAACAGGAAATCTATAGAGACACAAAGTAGATTAGTGGCTGCTGGAGCAGGGAGGAAAGCAATGGCTAATGGTTATGGGATTTCATTTTGAGATGATGGAAAATGTTCTAGCATTGGCTGTGGTATTGTTTCCCATATCTGTGCATTTATTAAACACCTCTGAATCATGCACCTTCTGTGGGTGAATTGCATACTATGTGAATTACATCTCATTAGAGCTGTTTTTAAGCGAGACTTTTTCACCCACCATGAAACTATGAAACCTACTATTGTAGATAAACCATGCAACAATTTTTAATTTCCACCTAAATTTTAAAAGGACCTCTCTGCAGGATAATGCATCCAAGGCAACACAGGATCCTGAGGTCCACCTGGAGCCAGAGGCTGGGCTTGCGCACAGTGGGATTTGTTCTGTGGGCAGCTGTGGGCAGGGGTGCTGACTGTAGACTCCAGAGATCCGCATGAAAGCATGCACACATAAATGCACATTTGTGTGACAGACAGAGGCAGAGAGATGGAGAGAGAGAATGCATTTTTCCTGGAAGCTGAAATAGCCTTCATCAGACTGGAGCAAATACACCCAATGTTTCAGCCCATTGTTTTCTCCTGCATGGCTCAGTCACTTGAGTTCAGTTCAAAGCTTGCATGCAGCAAAAGACACACACCAGGCTGGTGCCCGCACTCTGGCTATGTCCCATTTTCCTGCTCTTGAGTCCTGACCCTTCTCAGGCCACATAGGGAAGCAGGAAGCAGGAAGAGGTAAAGAAAGATGGCTCTGCAGATCAGTCACTGAAAGCCACACCTCAGGTGGCCACATCCACACATCACCTGGGCATTCATTTACTTGTATATATTTGACAGTTAAATTCCCCAAATTGTGATGTTGTTACCGTGAACCTAAAAACAATGCCATTGTCCAATTCAATGCCTTCCTGTGCTTGCAGAGAATCCCAGACACCTGGCTGTACCCTGAGCCTTTCTTGCTTGGTCAGAATGACCCAGTAGAGTAAAAGAGAACTGTTTCCCTGTGTTGGCATGCAGTTCCTCAACACTAAGTCCACTGGCCTGCCATGAGCACCCCTCTGACCCACTGGGTTCCACACAGGTTCCATAAAGGAGCGCTCCCCTCAATGGACAACTCACACTGCTCCTAAGTCATTTCAGCTTAGCCACATGCGTCTACCAGGAGACTAAAGGCAAGTTAATCAACCCGGATGGGAATGGCTGTGTGGCTCTTCCTGGTGTCCCCAGGAGCCAGCTGCCTCCCATGAGTAGTTTACCTACTTCCACCTGGTCCAGGAAAGTGCCACTTTACCACTAACTAAATAGAACAGTGTTCAAGCTGAGGGCCACAGAGATGTTTAGGACTCCCTGTGAAAAGATGAGCCTGGACCTGGCATGGGCTCAACCCTCAGATGGTCACATGGGTGGCTTAGGAGAGGGATGTCCCAGGCCAGTGCTTCTCCATGCCCACTACATGGACAGATCCATTTGACTTTCATTTCTTCATGCCACTCTTATACCTCCTAAAACCAAGTTTTGCTCAGCCAGGTACATGCATGGGTCCCTTTGCCAGTGTGCATTAAGGAAGGGGCCAAGTCCCATCTGTCTGATCTTATACTCAACTGTGGATAAAATCTGCACACACATATTGTTCTTGCAGTCTAAGGATTCTTATTTAGTTGATTTTGCTCCACTTTGTATAAAGTGTACAGTGTGTTCCTCTGGCTCTAACATAACTTTTGACAATCAAATGTCCATCAGTGGACAAAGTTTTCAGGTCAGAGATGCCCACATCTGATTCATTCAGGACAACTGAGTTTTGGTAAATCTAGATTCTCCATGGCACTGATTTTTCTATCTAAATGTAACTTTGTTGATGTTGCCCAGCCAAGAGGCTCAGAGGACACCTGCAAAGAGAGTGGTATCTCTGACCTGCAGGTGGGCAGCTGATCCAGGGAGATGGGGTCCGGGTATTGTGAGTTCTCACCACAGGGAATGAGGGACCAGGAGCCCAGCCCATTCATGGCCCCAAATGCTCCTCAGTACTTTGGATACTGCTGGCTGCAAAGACTTCTGCACAAGGGTCTGGACCCTGTCCTTACCTGGGAGGGGTACAGACGGATGAAGCTGATTTCCCGTGAGGGTGAAGAGGATCAAGGAGAAGTGGAGAAATCCTAGCGCTAGGTGCCTGAAGATGCCACCAGAGGTGTTAGAGGCCCCTGTGCTTGTCCTTGTGCTCCTCCCTAAACACAGCTCATGGCCCTGGCAACATCGGCTGTTGTGTTTTTGGATAACCTGGGTGTGTTTGTCTCTCCTCTGTCCTTAGACATTGGATGGGACAGGACCAACCCAAGCTCACTCCACTCCAGCCCCAATGATAACAGCTAGGGCATTTCCTGAAACTGGCAATAAGGGTTAAAGTCTTTTAAAAACACAACAACAAAAAAACTAATAACATAGGATGGCTAAAGAGTTTGCTATCGTTTCATTAAAAAGTGTATTTTAATAGCAAAGCAAATGGGGAAAATAGTATCTCAGAAGAAAAGCTAGTCTTTCTAATGATAATATTGGATGCTTTAAGTTCTTCCTTGGAATAACAATTTAACTTTGCTGACATCTGCCTCAGTTTTCCCATCTGATAAATGAGTTAGTACCTCACTCATAGAGTTGTTACAAGAATTAACTAAGTCCAATTTGTAAAGTGCTTAGGACAGCACCTAGCATATAAGTGTAATGCAAATATCTGTGTAAAATGAAGAAATATGAAAAGCAAGGCAGCGGGCACTTGAAAAAACTGAGATTAGAGACCTAGCCCAGGGCACTGCCCTGTTCTCTTTGCCTCCTTCCTGTGTTTCTGCATCCCCAAGGTCCCCCTGTGACCTGGGGGCCAGGGCCTTTGGGGGCTGGAGCTCTTCTCCTCCCACAGTGCTTCTGCCTCTCTCCTGCAGGTCTTCGGGGGCCTCGTGTGGATCCTGGTGGCCTCCTCCCGAGTGCCCATCCCCCTGATCCAGGGCTGGGTGATGTTTGTGTCTGTGTTCTGCTTCATGGCCACCACTGCTCTGCTCATCCTGTACATAATTAATGCCCATGGTGGGGAGACATCCTGGATCACTCTGGTGAGTTCCAGCTGAGTGTGTTTGGTGGGGGAGGTAGTATTGGACCCTCTGCTGCCCTGGGAGGCTGGCCTGTGTAGGGATGCCCTGTGGATGCCTCCCAGCACATTCCAGGTGAGCTGGCCCAAGCCTCAGCTCAGACTCTGCACAGTGGCCCAGGGTTCCCTGCAACACTGACAGAAAGTAGAGGCAGAGGGTGATGGATTTGCTGCTGATTCACATTGAGCTGTTCTGCTTTCTCTTCCTTCACTGTTTTACACCAACCAGCAGCAGCCCAGCTCCTCCCCACACCCACTACACCTGCCGGGCAGCTGGCATCAGCCAGGCTGTTTCCATCTTGGAGCAGCAAGGTCCCAGGTGTTGACCTTCATCCAATGGTTCCCCCAACCAGTGGCCAGGCCACACTCACTGCCCAGCCCCCAGCCACTACCTCCCAAGTAGGGCTACCAGAGAGGATTTGGGGACAAAAATGGCCTGTTGTCTTTCTTCTGTGCAAATCCTGCTTTGGGGCCCTGGAAAAAGACATTTATATAAGAGACACCTTCTGGTTTTTTAGGCCTCTGCCTCCCTAAAGGCCTCCTACATAGACTTTTGAAATCGCTTCCAAAATACAACTATGCAAAACTGTGTTTTAATTCCTTTCTTTTGCTTTAAAATATACAAGGAGCCAAAACAAATAAATAAAGCCAATAAAAACAAAAACAAAAAAACAATAGAAGAGGCCCCAGTCTCTCTCACGCTCTAATAGGCAAGTGGGGCCCATCTGAGTCAGAACTGAGACAGCATATGACACATCCTGTGTCATATCCCAAGGTGCCCCGCAACTTCTCAGCTGACCCCACCGCAAGGGAAAGCAATGCCCTTTCTCCAGCCAAGTGTGTGTGTCCCTGGGTCCAAGCCCCAGAAATATAGCTTAGCTGGATAGCACTGTTCAACCCACTTCTGGGAGGAAAGGGTTTTGGGGCCAGGGAGTGGGACTCAAGGGAAGTAGTAGGAGATAAAGAAGAGACCTGAGCAGGGCCTGGTGGAGGCAGAGTGGGTTGATTACATCTCCACATCTAGGCTGGTGTCCCTTTCTCTCCATCTCACACCTGCTCTCTCCGCCCCACAGGATGCAGCCTACAACTGTGTGGCTGCACTGTTTTACCTCAGCGCCTCAGTCCTGGAAGCCCTGGCCACCATCCTCACACATGACGGTTACACCTACAAGCAGTACCATGAAAACATCTCAGCTGTGGTGAGTCCCTGGCCACCTGTACTCACTGTCCACTGGCCATCAGCTGCCCTCATTTCTGACCCAACAAAGTCCCCAAGACAGGAAGGGATGTGCCCAAAACTCCCCGAGTCTTCGGCTCAGGGTGTGGAATAGCCCCAGGGGCTCAGGCCTGGGTGGGCTATGCCGCAGGTGGCATCTGAACAGCCAATGGTCATGGAGAGCCTGACACTGTCTGAGAGGTTCCTGAACAATCTAGCAACCCTGTGGCATAAGCACTATTATCATACCCATGTCACGGATGGAGAAGTTGGGCATGGCAAGCTTGGGTCACCCATTAAGATCACCAAGTGTCATCCCCTGAAGCACATGGTCAGGCCTGATTGTCTTTTAATGGGATAGATATGAACAACAGGGAGTGGGAGACTGTACTGTCACAAAAGTGATCTCTCTGGAGTTATGCATATGGGCCCTCAGATCAGTGGGCTAGCTCGTAATAGGAAGTGTATTTCTAACTAAGGGTAGTACTCTAAAAATAAGCAAAATTTCAGAAAACATGACCCAAATTCCTAGAAACTGACGTGTGAGTCATGAAGACAGGGAGGCAAGTATGGAGACAGATGCTGAGTGCCTGCTTCTCAGCCTGCTGTGTCCTCCTGTGGGAAGCGGTGGAGCAGAGATTGAGTGAAACCCATGAGTGGGCATGGGTGGGCTTTGAGGTAGAGTCTCTCAGAGGGAGGGGACTGGGGAAAGGCTCCTCAAAGCCTTGTCCCTGTGGGCCACTCTCCCTTTTTGGGAAGTCACATGCTCCCCTTGAACTCCCAGCCTACAGATGCCTCCCCAAATTACATGGTCACCTCAGGATCCCCATTGCCCTTGATGTGCCTCACCGTGTGGGGACATCTCCCAGCCTGGACAGTTTCTAAACAGTGACTCAGCCAGGCAGCTTCTTGCTTGATCTCCTTGCCTGGGAGGCTGCTGACCCACCTCCCCTTCCATCTATCATGTGACTGAGTTTCACCTCCCTGTCTGGGGTCACCTGACAACTCTCTCAACCCACTTTCAGAGCTTCTTTCTGAACAGACACCAGCAAAGCCCGTGACAATTCCCATAAAATTGTTCTGCATAATGGTAGCAAAATGTAGATGGAATGTGGTTAGTGGGTCAGCACTTAGTGAGAACACCCAAGTTGGGGGCTTTAACGCCAGGGAAGTTCTCCAGTTAAGAACCAATTCTACTGCATTCCAACTTTTCTCTTTGACTTTTTATTGAAAGACAATACACACATGGGAAGTATGTAGGTTAAGTGTGTATAGCTTGATGAATGGTCAGGAAGTGCACTTCTGTGTAGCTAGAATCCAGGTTCAGAAATAGGATACAACAAACAAGCTCCCAGAAACCTCCCTGGGAGCTGCCATCTTGAGACTAGCTCCCTGTTCCCCCTCATTCTCCTCCTCCTAGGTCAGTTCTTCCACTGCAAACCAAATGCAAGGCAATGGCCAATCCTCACTTCCCTCTCTAGGTCTGCTCTTGTCCTGTCACCTCTGCTACCATCTAATTTTAGATTTCTAGTACCCAGTTCACTTTTGCCTATCTTTGAACTTCATGTAACTAGGATCAGAGAGGGTGTTTTCTTTTATGTTTGGCTTCTTTCCCTCAGCCTTGTTTGTGAGATTCATCCATGTGGGTTGGATGTAGGTATAGGTTGTTTATTCTCATTGCTGTACAGTTTTCCACCATAGGACTGTAGTAACATCTATTTATCCATTCCACATTAGATTGTGTTCTCCTGCTTGTTAGAGGAGTTGGACAGGCATGAGTACCTGGCAAAGTCAGGAGTAATCATACTAAGAATTCAGAATGTTCTCAGGAGGCAGATGCACCAAGCTGAAACCACCAAGCTGAAATATGAGCCAAATTCAATATATTTCAATTTCCATTGAAAATCAACTGAATCAGTATGTGACATGACTTTTGGATGGTGTTGGGAGTGGCCATTTGAGGAATATGCACATCTGGGGTACCCCAGAACCTCACTTACACCTCCCTGGCCTTTGGAAGTCCAGCCTGTGTCTCACCTCTCTGTGGCTCTGGTTAGGATCTGTCTCGGAAACTGGGCTCCCTCCCTGTCTCCTCTGCTGGTAGTGGTACTTCTTCACTAAAGAGGTCCTGGATATTGGTGGAAATAGACTGAGGAGAGCCGGAGATTTCTGGAGAAATCTGGAAATTTCTAGATCTTACCATGGTGTGCAATAATGGCAGCAGTTTAGAGGAAAAACCAAAACATGGTCCCACAAGCCCCCAGTTCATAATGTCCTCACTGTGTTATTTTTCTACTTCATTTGAAAAAATAAGTTTCTATTTCCTGCTGGAACATCTGAGGTGCTTCTGCCAAACATTCTCCTTGGGTCAATATGAACCATCTTATTTTTGGGACAAAAATCTTGTGTGACTGCTCCTTTCTGGACAGGGTATTCAGATGAGTTATCTTGAATCTGTTACTAAATAACTCAGCTTACTCATCGCCTGTGGCCAATGAGGGCTTCACCCATGCATGGGGGCAGGGTGAGAGTAGCCTCGGGATAGCTGGTGTTTATGGGCATTTTCAAGAGTCAAAGAGGCGTAGCCACCCCGTATGTTGTTCCCAGACTGGAAATTCTTAACTCTCTGTCCAAGGTCACAAAAGCAGGTGCAGCTATTATTGGATTCAGAGGCAGGCAAGCCTGTAAAAGCCACCCAAAGTAGGGTGGTAGGCATAGGTGCCCGAGTGAATAAAACCAGTGACAAGTGACCCTTTGCCACATTTTCAGGACCTTTGTTCCTAGTGCCAAATGGCTGGTTCCTTCCTCCCAACAGTTTCCTCAGTAAGCGTGCTCTCTCTCTCTCTCTCTGTCTCTCTCTGTCTCTCTCTCTCTTTCAGGACCTTTGTTCCTAGTGCCAAATGGCTGGTTCCTTCCTCCCAACAGTTTCCTCAGTAAGCATGCTCTCTCTCTCTCTCTCTTTCTTTTTGGTGGTACTGGACATTGAACCCAGGGCCTTCTTGCTATGCTACATCCTTAGTCCTCTTTAAAATAAATTTTTATATTTTGAGACAGGGTCTTGCCAAGGCACAAAGTTACCCAGGCTGGGCTCAAACTTGCAATCCTCCATCTTCAGCCTTCCAGAGTGTTGGGATTACAGCCATGTAGCACTACATCCAACTCATTGTTCCTCCTCCCTCTCCCTGTTCCTCACTTCCCATGAAGCTGGGTCACCACCCGTACCTGGGAAATGAAGAATCCTGGACTAAGGTTCTGGTAGGGAAACCTCCAGGGAACATTGAGAACTTATGAAGAGCCAGCAAGCCCGTGCGTCCATAATCTCACAGCCCAGCACTGAGTCAAGCTAGTGGACACTGGTCTTACTGGCATGAAGGGTGAAAGTTTTCCGTGGACAGTCCTTGATACTCTCCTGGGATGCTTTCATGGAGGGACTTGTGAAGGCCCTCATGTCAAGCCAGCTGGCCCTTCTCTGACGTGTGATAGCAGATCATTTTGCCTTGCACACTGAGACCAAGGGATCATCACCTAGCTCACCAGCACAGTTGGACAGTGTGGATGGCCCTACCTAGCCTCTCCTCCTGCTAACAGTCATTTCTCTGCTTCCAGGTGTTTTCCTACGTAGCCACTTTGCTCTATGTGGCCCATGCTGTGTTCTCTTTAATCAGATGGAAGTCTTCATAAAGAGGCAGAATTGAGCTGAAAACCCAGAATGGTGTTAACTCGTTAGCCTGCCTTCCAGCCTAACTTTCTAGGTCACAGACATGATCTCCACGATGGAAAAAAGAAAACAAACCAAAAGCAAAAAAGGAAACACCACACTCTGTTTCTGCAGTAGCATGTTTACCCTCCCACACCTTTGAGTTGGGCTTAGGGGCTTGCTGTGTTTAACCTCCAACTGCTGAGCTGTCTTTCTAGAGTCACTTCCTGTCTGTGAAAGGGGCCAGCAGGGGTTGGACATGACCTGTGACAGAAGCAACAGTCCCCTGCTGACTCCTGGACCCAGCCTTGAAAAGCACCTTCCAGAATGTTCCATTTAAGGGCATATTTCTAAGTCTTCATGGATATTCTGCATGTCATAGGAACTGCAACTCACTCAACAGATGTTTCCAAATGTCCATGGGGGAAGCTGATAACACTTGGAGTACTTTATAAAGTGCCTTTATGTTCCATATCTTTGTGGGGTGTTTTCTGGGTTTGGGTTTAATTTTCCAGTATCATGAACACCACCCTGTCAGGTTTCTTTCCAAAGAATCCTTTGGTTTAACCTGAATCTCAAGAAGCAGCATCAAGTGACAGTTTAGATGTCAGTGTGTGTGCTCAGCCACTGCCCTCAGAGCTCCAAACAGGGCCATCTCCATCCCACCCTTCCAGAAATATCTGCTCTCTGGAATCTCAACAAGTGCCACCCCCACCCCAATTAAAATTTCCTTAACCCCAAAGAAATCCAGGTGTAGATATTTCCACTCACACTTTGTAAAGCTGATCCAAAATATTCTGGGCCATGTGCTCTGTCTTCCATTCCACTTCATGACGTGAATAACCAGCTGGTTTGGGGATGTCCTTGGGCCACCCCATGAAAAAGAAAGGGATGTGCTACAGAGTTGAAAGGATTACAGGGATAGATGGTGGATGCTGCCTTTTGAGTATGAGATATCTGACTGAAATAAGACAGATTATTAGGATAATTAGGAAGGAAGATAAGACTTAGGAATCTGGAAAGCCCCACTGCCCTATTTAAAAATGTCCCTTCATCTCAGGGTTTAGGGAAGTGGATGACATTCCAGAGATGAGACTCAACCTGCCAGCAGCCAGGACAGCAAAGAGTCAAACTTCAAGCAGAGGATTTAACTAGTTGACTTTTTACTCGCTGTCCAACTTGCCAACTGATCTCACAACTAATTGGATCTTAGTGGGGGTTTTGTTTGTTTTTTACCCTACTAGGAATCAAACTCAGGGCCTTGACCACACTGGTGAAGTGCTTTGCCCCTGAGCCAACTCTGGAACTAAATTAGATCTCTGACAAATTCAGGAGGTTCTTTGTTACTCCAGGATCATTGGTACCAAAACTTGGCCACTTCCAGTGAGTCCACTTAATGCAGCCAAAATTTCATAGTAAATCAAAAGCCAAAGGTTTGATTAGGGTCTTTCTAAAAATATCAAACAATAAATTAAGAAAAGATAGGGTGTCTGTTGTATGTTTAACAAAATTTGCAATTGTTGATTAAGGAAATTCTTTTTCTTCAATAAAACTGCCCCATCCAAACTACACTAAACCAGCAATTCTAATGAGTCTCATTTTTGGAGGGAGGATGAAAAGAAGGAAAGAAAGAAGGAAAAGAGGGAAGTAAAGAGGAAGGGAGGGAGAAAAAAGGGAAAGGAGAGAGGGAAAGAAAGAAGAGAGAGGGAGGAGAAAGAAGAGAGAGAGAGAAATTACTTAAATTTCCCAAGGATTTCTCAATATTTCACAATTTTAATCATTTAAAGAAACTCTCTTTATTTTTTAATATCAGCTGCAAATTGATACGACTTATAAAGTCCTTATTAGTCAAAGACTTTGTGGATGATTCTCTGGCACAACTTTCTCATTCCTTCTATCCTGAGTCATCATTGAAATCTGCAGCATCCCTTCCCCGTTTCTCCTTTGAATGGGGTCCTATTCAAACTGGAGCTCCATGGGGTGGGCATATCCACTTTCAGCTCCCCAGCCTTGCAACCCCTCCTGAACTCTGTTCACCTGGGCCCAGCGCCCCAGCTCCTGGACTCAGCGCTCAGCTCTGCACCCAAGTGCTGGCTGCTGGCAGCCAGGTGACCTTACCTGCCGAGAGCACTGCTCCTCTGGAAGCCACTGCCTGGGGAGGGAGGGGTGGAGATGAGATGGGGACATCTAAGAAGTCTGCTGGGCTGTGTGGCAAAAGGTACTGGGCCTGCAGCATGACTGAGCACCTTGTATGTGCTGGCACCACAGAGCCCTTGAGGACAGGACTGGTTTCTGCCCCAAGTTCCTGTCATTGAATAGCCTGTGGCTTTCAGTGGGTCTCAGGGAGGAGGAGGTGCTCTGGAGCACAACAGTGTCACTCTGAGGGTAGATGGGCTCTCCAGAGATGCTGCCTAGCTGGTGACTTTGAGATGGGTCAGAGGTCAGGCAGCTTACACTCAGTTCACATTGGTGTCGCCATCTTGCTTGGTGCCTTTGGGACTCTGCCTGGGGCACCCTGTAAGCCTGGGGCCCTGAGCTTGCTTATTCTCAAAGGGTGCCAGGCTTGTTCTTATAGGCAGGGCGGGCCTCTGGCATCTTGAGAAGTGACACTGAAACCTTCCGGTGGACATGACATCCATGGGCAGGAGACTGCAGAACACCAGCAGAGCCTGACACTGGTCATGTTGGTGAGCACAGGACTTGATCACCTTTCAAGAAAGCCGGCTGCTCTGAGCTGCTGGCTCACCATGGTGCCAAGTCAGGTAGCTCCTGAATTCTGCTCTGCAGCCCCATGGAGTCAGAGACCCCTGATCCTGGGCAAAGGAGGTGAATGATGGGTGCCTTTAAATTCACAGAAGAAAAGATCTAAAGGATTAAAAAGCTGCAAATATCTGAGATGTGACTGAGAGCCAGAGCTTGCAGAGAAGACCAGGCTGGAGTTGATCACCCCTGTTGTACCAACCAAGGTGCAGGCCCAGCCTCACATGGGGCCACTCAACTGAAGAGGCCTTGTGGGTCACTGCAGAGGGCCTTTTGCTCCATGACCACTCCCCAGAAACACAAGGCCATTCAGTGCCTGGCCAGGTGCCAGAAGTCACAGGGCCAGTGCTCTGCAAACACGGGCTCAGCCCACCTCTCCCCCTGTAGGTCTGCCCTCCAGCCTCTCAGGAAACTTATGGTGGACAGATGCCAGCTGGCAGGGCTTCGGAGGTGAAGCCAGGCCTTTGTGACATTTGTGACATTGGTGAGGAGTGGTCCAACATGACTTAGACCAGGGAGTGGCTTCGTGGATCAGCACCCTTCCTCCTGCTCTCTGTGGCCCCTGTGGACATTGTCATGGGAGGGAGAACAGTGTTATGGGAGGGGGAAGGTGTGTGGGGAGGACATGCATCAAGGAGTGGGGCCCACATAGCCAGGCAACTGTGGGTCAAATCCAGCCAGGACATTTGTACCCCTCACCTGTCCTGTCCCTGGCCATGGCCACTTACTTCATGGGTCATCCTCCTGGTGGCCTTTTCCATGTAGCACAAGGAGGACTGGGAAGGGCTTCATCCTACATAAGTCCATCTCCCCCAGTAGCCAACCTCCCAACACCCCACACTGTAAACAGGTATCATTGGATCTGCCCACTTTGTAGGAACTAGGCTGCATCAGCCTTCTAGATCTTGACTCAAAGACCCTGGGTCCCCAAAGCCCGCATGTTTTGGGCCTGTTAAGCAAGGCTGCCCACTCAGGGACTGAAGGCCTCCCTGCCTGACTTTAAAGAGGCAGTGAAGGGTTCACACTGCCAGCCGTGGGCTGGAGTGAGCCAGCCTGCAGGGCCCACACAAGGGCCTCTTGTTCCTGGAATCAATCGGGGCCGGTGTGGGGTCACAATGGGGCCTTTCAAGGAAACAAAGCGCCTCTGGCCCAGCTGAGTGTCCCTGCACACGTGGGCATCCGCCCAGGGCATTTAAAATACCGCAATTTGGGAAAACAGATTTAAAGTGATTTTCCCCACTCTGCACGGTTCAATAGTCTTTGTTACATCTCCATCACACCCGGTTATGGTGGCTTCTAAGAGCTGGGCATGGCAGGCAGATGTTGGGGCTCCAGCTCTAATCTCATTCTTCCTTCATAGGTGACTGGGATAAGCATAGTGCCAGGATTTGTCAGATGGTACCACAAATGTTTCATGAACACCAGGCACAGCTGCCAGGACCTCCTTCCACAGCATATGCTCAGCCAGCCCCTGCACGGAGAACTTGTGCCAAAGCCACCTGGTGTTGCACCAAGCTCTTTACTTCTTTGCTGAGTCCTCATGATAATCTTATGCAGCCCCATGCTGGTCAGTTTTCCATTATTGTGACAAAACACCCAAGGTAACTGATAAGGAAGGTTTATTTTGGCTCATGTTTCAGAGGTTTCAGTCCACGGTTGCTTGGCCTGGTTGCTGAGACGGCAACAGCAGTCCATTGAGGTTGGAACATGTGGCAGAGGATGTCTGCTTACCTCGTGATGACCAGGAAGCAGAGAAAGAGAGAGAAGAAGATACTGGGGTCTCGATATTCAAGGGCACGGCTCCAATGACCTAACTTCCTTCCACAAGGCCCTACCTCCTAAAGGTCCACTGCCTCCCAACAGCACCACAGACTCTTGACCACAAGGTGAACAGACCTTCAACATATGGCCTGGGAGGACTTTTAAGATCCAACCAAAGCAGGTTATACCATCTAGAAGAGGAATCTGAGGCACGGAGAGGTTCAGTGGTCTGCCCAAGGTTACCCAGGAGGAAGGTATGGGCTCCAGTTCCAGAGTTCAGGCTTGCTCTGTGTCTTACTACAGTGGGGACTTCACCAATGCTGAAGGCTCCTAAAAGCACATGAGAAGTCAGGGAAACAACCAGGAGTACAACCTGGAGGGAGGCCTGGCCAGGCAGAACAGCCAGGGAGGTCTTCCACAGGCACAGCCCACAGGAGGGAGGTTCAAAAGTACCAGCTATAGTTACCATTATGAGACTGAGATAGGAAACAGTCTGGAACAATCTCGAAGTTTCTAGCCAGGCAAATGATGGTTATTCACCTCCTTTTATTCAGTATGCTCCTGACAACCTGTCAGAAACTTGGATTGATAGTTGTGCTTTCTAATTAGCCATGACATTGTTAGAAATAGCCTTACCTAGTAAACCCAATCATGCTTTAGCCCCCACAATCTCATATGTTTGGAAGGTGACTGGATTATGGGGCTGTGACTATTAACTGTGATCCATCAACTGACTCAAGTGAGAACCCCTTAGCAGATTAGCAAAGCTCTGGGCTGTCTGTAGATGACAGACATGGAGTCTGCCAATTGAGGAGGGAAGACTCATCCAGATGTGGGTGGTACCAACCAGCAGGCTTGGCACCTAAACAGAATAAAAAGGGAAAGAAGAGAAGTCTTCCCCCTCTCTTTGGAGGATGTCCGGTCTTTGCCATTGCCTTTGGACATTTATCGCCAGTTCTATCAGGCTTCCAGGGAAGACTCTTCAGCTTTCCTGCCCAGACTTTTCAGCTTTCTAACACAGGCTCAGACTGATGAGTGCAGTGAGCTCCAGGCCTTCAATCACTACTGGGTCCTCTGGCTTTTCAGCACATATATGGCCACTTTAGATTCTTCCACCCCTGATTCCACAGGCAGCCATTGGACTCCCCTTCTGATCCTGAACCTACCTAGTAAATCCCTTGTATACTTACACATTTATTTTATACTGATTCCTTTCATCCAGTGAATCTTAATTAAGACAGGGGCACTGTACTGATCAGTGAGTTCATAGCTAAATGTGGTGTTGGGAGGATCCCAGTGGGAAGACGTGGCTCCCTGGAGGTGTGACCTGGAACAGTGGATCTCCCTCCCCTCCCTCACTCCTCTTTCTACTCCATGCTTCCTGGCTACCATGTGGTGAACAGCTTTCCTCCACCCTGCCATTTCTTGCCTTGGAGCCAGCTGACCATGGACTAAACCCACTGAGATTATGAGTAAAACTAAACCTCCTCTCTCTCTCTCCCTCTCTTTCTTTAGTACCTGGAATTGAACTCAGGACCTTGTACTTGCCAACCAGGCGTAGCACCATTGAGCTACATCCCTGGCCCAACCTCTTCTCTTTTAAGTTGTGGGTGTTGGGTGTTTTCTCCCAGCAACAGGAAAGTGACTACGGTACAGGCTATTCCTGCCAAAGTCCACCAGCCACCAAGAGAAGTGTACCTTAGCATCTGAGAGGTTCAAGGTCACCTGAAAGGTTCAAGGATCTCCTTAATCACTTGGACTGAGTAGCCAGGCCTGAGCAGCCTCATTCACCCAGGGACAATAGCCTTGGAAGGAATTGGAAGACTTCAAAGGCCCTGAGAAGGCAAGAGATTCACCCAGAGCTCTAGGCAAGTTAGTGACAGATTTGGCATTCAGTCCTCACTGCCCCCCCACCATCCTCCCCAGACACCCAGCTGGCCGTCTGGCCCCTGCTGCCCTTCTCTTTTAAGACACCTGTCAGCTCTCTGCACTGAGGCAGATGAGAGGGATCAGACTGAGTCAGAACAACTAATGTGGTACACTAAAGACAAGGCAGGAGTGGAAAGAATCCACTGAGGCTCCCCCAGCATCTGTCACCCATGGGGACTCTCACCCTCAGGGCCTCCAGTCCTGGAGTCACGGCCTGTGACAATCTTGTGGATCACACAGGAAATCCGTCCACCAGGGGCTAGAATGAAGGGCAAGACTGTCCCCAAACATCACACACAAATCACCCAGAGCCCTCTAGGGTCATTGTACCAATAATGTTGATGAAGAGGAGGAAGAGGCAGAGGGGCTGCCCAGCTTACACCATGCCCAGCTCAATGCCACCTCCTCTGGGGAGTTGTCCCCACACCTGTCCTGCTCCCTTTCCTAGATATCCTAGCTCCTCACACCCTTCCCACCCAAGCACCCCAACCCCACTGCTCCAGGCAGACCTCCCGCTGGGTCCCTGTCAGCCCTCACCCATTGCCACTTCTGACAAGACAGATGGAGGCTGGACAATTAGAGGGTCCTAGCCCTCCCCAGGACTGATGGCAGTAGCGGGAAAAGGAAGTGACTTAGCCCAAGGGCCCATCCTGTGACTCTTTGTCCCCAAAGCCTTGAAGGGATGGCCTCCAGGAGAAGCAGGTGGACAGACTACATACTTTCACAGGCATCACACATCTAAAATGGGGTTGGAGCCTCCGGTCTCAGCTTGTGCCCTACCTCAGGCAAACAATGACAGGAATGCACAGAAGACAGCACACCCAACTGAGCCAACCCGCGGCCAGATGGCCAGATAGGGACTGCCCTGCTTTTCACCCTCTAGCCCAAGACAGCAGCATTCTGGCCTGTTGGGCTCACAGGCAAAGCACTGACTGGGTGGGGGGTTCTTCCGGTACCTCTTGTAATGGAGGGATGGCGGTTTCAGCCTCGCTTGGTAGGAAGGTGATGGGATAGGGATCCTGAGGGACAGAGAAACCACCATGCTCATTGTTGTGCTCCTCACTCACTTCCTCTTCAGCTGAACATTGTCCCCTCCTGTGTTAAACATGAGGTCCCAAGTGGCCAGTGTGTGTTCTCCATAGTATGAGAGCTTAAAAATGCCACCTGTTTTCTTTGCTGTCACCTTGCTATAGGCTTACTAAGTAGATGCTGTTCTTGACCACTATGCAGATGAAGAATTGGGTTTGAGAGGCTGAATCAGGCCCAGACAGTGTCCCTGCCAGGCCTCATCCCACAGCAGGTCACCAGTAGAAGTGTCACCCAGGCTGAAGCATTCTGTGTACCCACTTACATCCCCACCATCACCCTAGTCCCAGGCTGGGCTAGACACAGCTGTCTTGGTTCCCCTTTAGGCTTGAAAGGCTACTGTTCCCAAAGATGCTTGTGTTTTAGCCAGAGATCCTTCAGAATTTTCAAGGAAACTCTCACAGAGGGCATGGAGGCCGCCAATTGGGTTTTTAGAGATTTAAAAGGCAGAAAACTAGAACTCACAAAATGTTACTGCAGCCCAAATAGGAACTGTGTTAATCTTTTCCCAAAAGAACTCGGGTGAGGCTTGCAAAGAGGCCAATGGCTGCGTATTGTTTGTGCTGTGTTTGGTTTGGACCCTGAAATCCACAATGTCACTCTCAGGGCTTACAGGAGACAGTGGCCCTGACAGTGGCCGGATCTGGACAGAGGACCCCCACTTCCAGAACAGACCAGCCAGTTTAGGACCCCTCTTCTTTCCTGCCCAGAATTTTTTGTCACCACAAGACTGTTCTTGCTAAGGTGGGAGAGCAAGGCCACAGGGAAAAGATCCAATCTGCATGTGACAGTTGGGTTTCCCAACTTGCTTAAGAAAATGCCACATAAGTTACTTCCAGACACAGTGGCTGCAGACACCATCAGAGGTCTGCGGTGAGTTTTTGGGGGAGGGGGGGGTTTGAGGCATGAAAGATGCCTAATCTTCCTTGGTGGCCTCCACACCACCAGCAACCATGGGCTTGGGGTCCTGATTTCTTCATGGCCTTGGATCTCTTAGGGACTCCACATCAGCCCTCAGGGCAATGTGCGGTACAGGGCCACTCTTAGGTCACCAGCCCAAAAGGTGGGCACCAGGGGCCCTTACTTCTCCTCAGTCAGGGAGGATGACTTTCTTTCTGTCCCTCCACCCACAGGGCTAGGAGCACTCTGTGGAGTCAGAATTCAGGCATCCACCACTGCCTTCCCAGCTCCAACTCAGCAGCCTCAGCCAGCAATGGAAACATGGTTGGAGACCTCCTAATCCCCTGCTAGTCACCTCATCTGGAACAACAAATGACATCACCTTCAACTTGAAATATTTCTTAAAAATTAAATTTATAAATAAGTTTCTAATCAGAGGAATTTTCCCATGATTTGACCCTTCTTAGGCTCCTTATTCCTGCCCTATTCCTCCCCATCTACAGCATCCTTCCCTTCTCCCCATCACACTGAGTCCTTTCATCTATCTGAGGCCAGTGCTCCCCCTCCAGGACCTTGGCCTCCTTCTACCCATGCTGTTCTGTCCTCAGTGTATGCAGTGGTCTTCCTGTGTTCTGTCCCCATAGTTTATACAATGATCCTGTTGGTTTGTTCCCAAAGTATATACAGTAGTCCTCTCATTTATAGTTTTGCTTTCCACAGATTCAATTACCAATTGTCAACTGAGGTCTGAATATATTAAATGGAAACTCAAGAAATGAGCACTTTATAAGATTTAAACCATGAACTGTGCTGAGTGGCACAAACCATCTGCCTCCATTCTGCCCTGGAGATTAATCATCCCTTCACCCAGTGCATCCACACTGTATATACTACCCACCCAGGAGTCACTTGCCAGCTGTTTCAGATACCTGTCACCTTATCACAGTGCTTGTGTTCAAGTAACCCTTGTTTTACTTACTAGTATTCCCAAAGCACATAAGCAGTGATGTTGGCAACTTGGGCATGCCAAAGAGAAGCCACCAAGTGGCTTCCTTTATGTGAAAAGATTCACATGTTTTACTTAATAAATAAAAATAAAGCATATGCTTAGGTTGCTAGGATCTGCAGTAGCAATGAATTGTCTATCTGTGAAATTGTGGAGGAAAAAGCAATTTGTCCTAGTCTTGCTGTCACACCTCAAACTGCCAGCATTACAGCCAGCCACAGTACATGATAAGTACTTTGTAAAGTTGGAAAAGGCACTAAATTTGTGCATAGGAAAAACAATAGCAGACTACCCAAGTTTCAGGCACCCACGGGGAGTCGTGAAACACATCTCCCAAGGACAAGGAGGGCCCACTGTACTAAAATCCCTGCCTCCTTCAAGACAGCATCTCCACTCACGACCCAAAACAGATGAACACATAAACAAGCTAAAAGCAAATGACAGAAAACTAACAGCTACCCAAGTCAAACAAACCCAAGACAAACACCTCCACCAACCCTGCTCCTCCTCAAACTTTTGCAGCAGACTTTTTGGAAGAGTGCACTCACTCATGGCTCTGCCACTCCTGCCCTCCAATGTACTCTTCACCTTTGTTAGTAGTTTCATTTCCTTAACCATGGTTAGATATCCATATGGCTTCAAGAGTTTAAATATTTTATAAAAAGCCACATTCCCCTGTATTATTGCTTTCCGCACCTTCCTCTTCTCTCCTGGAAGCAACCAATTTGCTTCTTGTAGCTGATCATTTTGGTGTTTGTTTCCAGGCATGAATAATGCATGTTGAAGCTTCTTGGGTTTTGAAGGTTTAGGTTTTAGTCACTGATTTCTTGCTATGGATGATAAATTAACTTCTCTTCCTTTTCCTTCCACATTCACTTCCTGCTTTGGTATAAAATGTTTCCCAAAGGTCTTATGTGATTGGGTCATGGAGCACTATAGTCATCGGCAGATTCATTCATCGATGAGTTCAGAGCTGAATGTGCTGCCAGGAGGTGGGGCCTGGTTGGAGGTGGTCACTGGCGCACCACCTGGGAAAGGTGCGTTCTTGTCTCAACTCCTCCCTTCTCTCCCTCAGCTTCCTGGCCACCTCCGGGTGAGCAGCTCTCCTCCACCAGGCCCTCTGCCATGCTGTGTCTGCCTTGGAGCCAGCCATTTTTTGGAATCCACTGAAAACTGTGAGCCATGATTTTTGTATTTCTTTTTTGGGGTGGGGCTGGTACTAGGAACGAAGGGCCTTGTGCTTGCCAAGCAGGTGATATATTTCTAAGGACCTGCCTACTTCAAAGTCTTGAAGTTTTTTTCTATATTATATCTCAAAATATTATTGATTTGACTAGAGTGTGGGGGTAGTCTGGGTCAGTCCCTGAGGGCTCATTTGTCAGGAGCTTGGTCCCCAGCATGGTCAACTGGGAAGAAGACAGTCAAGAGCAGGGCCTGGTGGGAGGTCACCGGGGCAACTGGCTGTACTGCCTTCAGAAGGGACCATGGGATACCAGTCTTGCTCTAGTCTTCCTGTTTTTGCCATGTGATCTTTTCCTCCTGTGTACATGCCACCATTACACCCTCTACCAAAAAGTCCACACCAGAGCCAAGCCAGTGCTGTCATGCCCTTAAGCCCTCAGAACCGTGAACTAAAAGGTTCTCTTTTCTTTATAAAGTATTTTCTCAAGTATTTCACTACTTCACAAACTAATGCATCATATAAGTGGAATCATGCAATTATTTTTTGTGACTGGCTCACCTCACTTACTATAATATCCTCAAGGCTGTCCATTTGGTAGTGTGTATCTGAATTTCCATCCTCTTCGAGGATGCATAATATTACTGTGTGAATATGCCACATTTTATTTATCCTTTCATCTATCAATGGACACTTGAGTTGCTTCCATGTTTTAGCTATTGTGAGTAATGCTGCTATTGAACATGGGTGTATAAATATCTCAAGACACTGTTTTCAAATCTTTTAGGTTATCTACCAAGAAGTGCAATTGCTGAGTCATATGGCAATTCTATTTTTAATAGAAACCACCATTTTCTACACACAGCTATACATTTTACATCCCAACAGTGCACAAGCGTTCTAATTTCTACATATCTTCACCAACATTTGTTGTTATTTTGATGATTGCCATCCTAATGGGTATGAGGTAGGCACCAACTGTAATTTCTATTTGCAGTTACTTAATAATTAATGATGTTGAAATATGCTTGGTCAATTGTATAAAAATCTGGAAAAAAATCTATTCAAATCTTTTGACTTTTTTATTCAGATTGCTGCTTTTTTATTCCTGAGATGATGAGAGTTTTAGGAGTTCCCTATACATTTTCAACATTAATCTCTTATCAGATATATGATTTGCAAGTATTTTTTCCAATTCTATATGCTGCAGTTTTACTTGTTGATTGTCAATTTTTGATGTACAATACTTTCTTGTTTTGTTTTGCAGTACTGGAGATTGAACCCAAGATCTTTGTACTGAGCTACATCCACTCTTTTTTTTTAAATTTTGAGACAGGGTCACTAAGTTGCTAAATTGCCCAGGCTGGGCTCAAACCGTAATGCTCCTGCCTCACCCTCCCTGTATAGTTTTCACTAAGTCCAATACGTCTATTTTTTTTTTCTTTTAGCCTACACTCTTTGGATGTCATATCCAAAAACTCATTGTCAGAGCCAATGTCATTAATTTTTTCCTGTATTTCCTTTTGACAGTCACAGTTTGGTCCTTAAATGTAAGTCTTTATCTTCAGTTTAAATTTTTTTTAATTATTGGTATACATTTAAATGGATATATAATTAATTTATCTTGGTGGAACTGGTACATACGTATATGAATACTGCATCTTTTCCCCTCTTCCTTCAATTTTTATGCAGTGTCAGGGAAAAGTTTGACTTCATTCTTTTGCAGTTTCTCCAACACTATTTATTCTTTCCCCCACTGATAGCCTTGACACGCTTCCCAAAAGAATCATTTGTCCCGATATGCAAGGGTCAGCTTTCTGGGCCTTGATTCTATTCCATTGGTCAATATCTTTCCTATGCCAAAACCACACTCTTTTGATTACTGTAGCTTTTGACAGGCCTGCACACAGGGACCTGTCCAGATTGTTTCTGACTTCCCTCCAGACAATCATATGTCCTAAGGACTCTGCATGTCAGGATATATGCATCTTATCAATTACTGTTTAAAACCTCCTGTCAATGGCCATTTGATTGTGTTATGCTTGCATCCCCTGAAGCCTCTTGAGCTCACAGGTGGGTCTTTTCAGAGGTGGCTGGATTTATGAAGTGTGAATATGGATTAAGGATGTGACAACTAAATTAGTCCACTGATTGGTTTAGCATAGTTCTGGGTGTAGATAATGGGAAGTCCCACCCTGGGTGTGGGTGGTACCACCTGAAAGACTTTTAGCCTGGGGAAAGAAGACTTGGTGTGTCTGCTTCGCTGCTTCCTGCCTACCATGCAATGGACTGTTTCTCCTCTGACATTCCCTTCTGCTATGTCACCTCGCCTTGGAGCCAGCCAACTATAGACTGAAACCTCTTCAAACTGTGAGCTGAAATACACCTTTCCTCCTTTAACCTGTGGGTGTCAGGTATTGTGTCTTAGCAATGAGAAAATAACTAAGATAGATTGTTACATATTTCACCAGGCACAGTGTGCATGCCCATAATCCCAGCAGGTGGAAGGCTGAGGCAGGAGGATCACTGTAAGTTCAAGGCCACCTGAGCTATATAGCAAAACCCTGTATCAAAAGAAAAGACCAAGGAAGGAAGGAAGAAAGAAAGAAAGAAAGAAAGAAAGAAAGAAAGAAAGAAAGAAAGAAAGAAAGAAAGAAAGAAAGAAATTTCACTGCTGTTTTAAAGCAGTATTATAATGAAAGAAGCATTTCAAGGTAGACACCAAGAAATAAAATCTTAGTGGATGTTAAATGTGTCCCCAAGGTGTATGAAAGAATCTACTTCCCATCCCTTTATTACACATATTACCAATATGCTTACTTTCTATATAATAATATGGTTTCAGCTTTCATTTCCCTGATTTCTATGAATTTTGATGTCTTTTTATATGAATCTTGGTTATTGTGTTTCTTTAGTTTTACAACTCTTGGCTATTTTTCTACCAGATTGTCCTTTCCTCCCATCAGTCTCATATTTTAACACTGTTTTGTGCATATTTTACTGTAATGTTTGTTTTAGTTGTTAGTGCTAAGGAGGGAACCCAGGGCCTCATGCATGCTAGGCGAGCACCCTACCAGTGACCTATAACCCCAACCCTGTAGGAAATTTTTCATGTAGATATAGGCAAACAATTAATCACCTTCACAGCTTTGGCTTTCTAAGTAAACCTTCCATTTTTGCAGGTCACAAGCATATTCTAGATTTTCTACTAATACTTGCAATAGATATTGCATGTACTTTCTTTTGTTTGTTAGATAGTCTAAGTTTAAATCACAGGCTCCCACATATCCTAGCTGGTGACATGGGGTGGCAACTTGGCCAGTTCTTCACTTTCTGGTCTGTGGCTGTCCTTTCTGGGGCTCCAGTAAGGATCAGATGAGACGTGGCAGGTGAAGAGGGCAACACACAGCCAGCCTGACACAGAGCACTCAGTAAGCATAACTTACAGAAACTGCTACCCATTGTCACACTCATTGCTAATCGGCACCCACATTGATAATTATTGCTGAACCACTTCTACTCCTATGAGTTTGACCTTAGAGTCCACATATGATTGAACTGGTGTTGGTCTTTCTGTGCCTGTCTTATTTCACCTAGCATGGGACCCTCTGTTGGCTCACATTCTTGGTAATCTGTAGGCCATGACCGGAGGCTCTTTTACATTTCTTTTCCTAACCAGCTACTTTGGTGGCATTGGCCAACTTCTGGTATATTCTACACAAACACCTGTGTGGGGTAACTTAAGCCTTGTTTGCATTCACACTAAAATTCTATGGAGCCTCTTGGATGACCTCAAGGGACAATTCCCCTGGCACAAACTCTGCTTTGTTATTTCCTGTCCCTCTTCTTGGCTCTCTGCACTGGGCCAAAAACCCCCAAGTTAGAAGTGACAGGTGGATGGACAGGTGAGCATGTCCTGTTTACTCCTGCAATGGAAGAAATTTCCCTCAAGCCTCACAATTCAATTCTGTGTTTATTCTGGTAAGTACCATTTATCACACTACTCCTACTTGGCCAAGAGATTTGATCAAGAATGGGTAGGGCTTTTAGCTGCTTCTCCTGGAGATTCCAAGGTTTTCTTCATTTAAGCTGATATTCTAGTTCATCGTACTGATGGACCATTGTTATTGACCTGGGGCCATTGTCCTGGCAGTCCTCTGATCAGCCCCCCCCATGATGACTTCTCCTCAGGGAGAAAGGTGGAAAGAATAAAATAGGACCATGAGCTCCAGCAAGTTTCCCTGGCAACTACGGGCTCTTCCCTGGAATGCAACCTGGGGCTGCAGCATCTTGGAGGTCTATGTAGTTTCCTTGTCTGATCAGTTTTTGGAAGTCATGCATTTATTGTCCAGTGAGCAGGTATGTGCAGATCTTAGAGAAAGAAGGGACCAAGCCAACTCTTGTTTCCAACCTGTGGTTTCTACTTGATGGGATATGACCAAGCACCCAGAACATCCCATGCCCACTGGCCATTCTCACAGCCTGGCTGTGGAACACAGCCACACTCTGCATCCACTTCCGGGACCAGTGGGCTACCTGCTTTGGAGTTTAGGACCTTCTGGCTCGACAGAAACTGCACACTGGCAAGAAATCCTTTATTTGGCCTTTATCCCTAGGTGTCTTGACATTTCATCTTCCCAAGGCCAAAGAAATCAGGAAAGCTTCACACAGAAGAGAATGATGCCTAATTGCAGAAGTTTTCAATGCAGCGATGCTTTTTAAGTACACCATGGTTTATTTGGGATTTTAGCTTTTGGATGCATACACAGAACTGACATATAGTTTTCTTTTTGTGTGTTGCCTGGACAAGAAATATAGCCCTGGGCCTAAGCCCTAGAGATTTGGATCCAGTTGCCCAGAGGAGGATACAGGAGCTAGCATTTTTAAGAATTTTGTAGAGGGCTTTTATGGACAGCCAGGTTTGGGAATAGCTGGCTCAGAAGGCACTACCTCTGCCTTCTTGCCCTTAAACAAAGGGTTCCTGTAGGGGCTCAGAGACCACATGGGCACCTGGGCCTCACACTCAGATCCTCTAGTGCCAGTTGTAGCCACAGTGGGGCAAGAATCTGTGTGCCCCATGCACACTGCCATACCCAGCCCTCGCAGGGGACTCAGAGGAACTCTCATTTAAAACACCGGTGCCTTCCATGCTCTGGAAACCAGACCTGAGCATCCATCTTCAGTCTAATGAACTCATGAGCTACGTTTCAAATATGTATAGATATGTTTGTGATGCCTGCAGTAACAACACTGTTGAATGCACAGGTTTTTAGAGGTCTTGTTCTCTATCAACAGTGTGTGTACTATTGATGTCTTGATAGCAGGCCAACCAACAAATTTTTTTAATAATTAAGCAGGGATCTTCATACACTGAGACACTGGGAATCCTAGGACAGGGCCTCACTGGAGCCAGCTGTGGCCTTGGAGTTAAAGAGCAGCTGAGTGGCACACAGCCACCCCACTCTCACTCCACTCGGGTGACCAGCTGGCTCGGGTGCGCTCCAGGATTTGTGTCATCTCAGGCTGTGACAAGCAAGAGCTCCACACAGAGGAGGGGATGAGTGAGTCTTTTGGCCAGGGAGGAAACAGTCATGGGTAGGGTGAGGGCAACGCGACCGCCATTTCAGTGAGCCTCACCTCCACCTTGGCATCAGGCTGATTCTTGGAGATTTCTCAGCCTACGCAACAGTGCATGCCCTTGATGGTTCTGTAAGGCCCACAAAGCAGGCCTTTAATACCTAGCCTCCCGTATGGCCTGTCCCTGTGGGAGCAGACACTACAGATGTGGTGTTACATGGTTAACATCTGATTCACAGGCTTGAACCAAAATGGCTGCTGCAACTCCTCTGTGGCTGTCTGAGAGAAGAGCAGATGTTGTTCCATGAGTCCCAAAAGCACAAACAGATCTATCTGTCCATGCCATCATCTTGAAACACATAGGACCTTTGAGGTGTGTGTGTGGGCTAAGAGATTGCATCTTCCTGAACTTTTTTTTTTTTTTGTACCGGGAATTGAACTTGGGTCCTTGCGCTTGCAAGGCAGGCCACCAAACAGCTGAGCCAAATCCCTGGCCCTTCCTGAACTATCTTGAACCCCTCTATTCTCACATTTCATCCAACCAACCCCATTCTCACCAGCTGGGAAATACTGCTTGGTCCTGAGTACATACAGTTACTGAGAAAAAACCACTACCATCTCAAAAACACCTCTGAGGTCCATTTGTTCTGGCTCCTACAAACCAGTATCCTGTTTTGCTCAAAGCTGCTTGACAGAACACTCCAAGTCCTGCTTTTGTTTCTGTTCTCTGAAGTTTGGCCATTTGTTCTGATCGCCTCTGTCTCTGAACCCCGTCAAGTCTCTTTCCTGCTCCAGGGCTTTGAAGGAGTTTCTTTGGGAGCAATTCCTCATTTGTATTCGTTTCAACAGGAGGAAAGGAGGAACCAGATGAAAACCAGGGAGGGCACTGCTTTTCTTTGTTGGTGTCAGCGAGCTTTGGGCTGAGAGCTACAGTCTAAGGGCAGCCAGAATGACCCTGGAGGAACAGGAGGGGCCCCCACCCAACCCTGAGAGGAGGGTGAGGCCTTTGTCAGAGGCCCCCACACAGTCTGGATCACAGAGCACAGTCAGGAACAGAGCTGAGGTGGGGGTGAGGGGAGCTGGAAGTCCAAGGCCAGTCTTGCTCCCCAGGCTGGGGCTGAGAGGGCAGTACCACTAGAATCCCCACTGGGCCTGCGCAGCATGGGAGGAGGTAGTCATCACAGGTTCACCAGGAAAGGGTGGTCTGGGGCAGCCTTGGGATCCTCTGGAGATCACTGTGGTTCAGCATTAGCAAAGGGCCCAAGTGACAATAAACTCCCCTGTTCAAGGACAGAAACATGGAAAAGCCACAGACAAGCTCAGGCATGACCTTGGCAGTGCAGGTGGCAATTTCTCCACTCCTCCATGACGTAAAGGTCTCTCCCTGACCCAGTGAGAGACAGCACTGCCCTGGGCTGCCTCCCTGGCCTAAGGGTGCCATGGTTTGAAGAGCGCTTGCTGAGCTGGGGCTTGGTGAGCTGAGAGCCCACAGCCATGGGGTCGGCACCATTTCATGAGGCACCAGCAGTTTGTAAGGCGAAGACCTCAGCCCAACTCCTCCCTCCTATCTGCACCATTCTCAGCTCGGAGCCCTCTGGGTTATGTTAGGGACCAAAGGCTGCTCTCCAGGGACCAAAGATAACGGAGCCCTGCTGTGTGCACACCAGGGGTGAGCTCAGGCACAGGGAAGCTCCTTCCCAAGGAAGCCCAACTGGAAGAGGATTCCACAGGTGCTGAGCTTTCTGCCAGACAGGGTGCTATGCCTAGGCCTAGGCCCCATGACCATGAGGCTGTCCCCTTGTTTTATAGGAAATCCTTGCTGAAGAATCTACTGGATTTTTTTTTTTTTTTTTTTCAGGCAGCAGCACCACTGAGCTAAATCACCCTTGTTTTATAGATGGGAAAACAAGGACCCAGTGGAAGAAGGGCAGCTCAGGGCACACAGCCCTTTATAAAAAAGTATTATCCATTTGTTCACTGGACACAGGGGCCCTGTATCTCACTATTTGGGGAAGGGTTTCTTTCTGTGCCTCTCCATCCCCGAGGTGCCCTCCTCCTCCACAAGCCCCTTCTTGCCAGGTCACCTGCTTGATCCTAGCCGCTTCCTGATGTCTCCTGCGGTGTATGACCCACTTGGTGACATGCAGTGGTGTCCCCAGAGTGCACAGGACCTTGCTTGCCATGGTCAGGCCTGCACGGAGCATGGGACAGTGATGCTGTCCTCTCCGAGCTGTCCTGTGGGGGCTCAATTCACCAGGACCCTGGCACACAGCTGCCATGACCCTCTCACAGTTGCTCTGCATGAGCTGATTCTCCTTCCCCCACACAAGCACAGCTCCTCAGACCAAGATCTTTCTTTCCTGTCTTAGAGGTGGACTTCTCTCTGCCTCCAAAAGGATTCCTGAAAGAACTTACCCTGCCTTTGTGAGGCAGCCTGGCCTTAAAATCCCCAAGTGTTTCAAAACTGTGGGGAAGAGGGTACTGGGGATTGAACCCAGTGCCTTTGTCCTGAGTTGTGGTCCCTAGCCTTTTAAAATTTTGAGAGAGGGTACCCCTAAATTGCCCAGGCTGGGCTTACACTTATGATCCTCCTGCCTCAGCCTTCCAGAGCGATGGGATCTTGGGCATGTGCTGCCACTGTTACCTTGAGCAATTATTTAATCTGGGAATCTCAGCGCTCCAGGGCTTAGTTTACAGTGTAAGTGGATCACAATACTGTGTAGTGCACTAAGTGCTCCATAACCATCAGCCCTACCACGCCCACTGTGAAAACACAGGCCACAGGACACATACACTGGATGATATTCCTGGTGGGAAGAGGGTCTCAATCACCATCAAAGTAGTGAGCAAATCTCTTGAAAGTCCAGAATCACTACTGACTTCTTTGTTGTTTTTTGAGACAGGGTCTTGATGTGTAGCTCTGGTTGGCCTTGAACTCACAGTGATCCTCCTGCCTCAGACTCCTGAGTGCTGGGATTACAGGTGTGCACCACCACACTGGCTTCAGAATCACTGATTTAATTCCAAGAAAAAGGCAGAGGGGCCTCCACCTGGCTCCAGCTGCAGGTACAGTGGCCGGTGCCATCGCTGCACAGCACAGACACTGTGCTGCACCTAATTATTCCACATCAGGTGCCTCCTGCTGGTGCTGGTACTGTTATTCCTGCATGCTGCCTTCTTTCCAGAAAGCACTGTGCCAGTGAAGTGCCTGCTCCTCTCTGCAAGCCACAGCCAGGCGCCTTCACTCCCCATACCACTGTGTGCCGCCCCCGTGCCCTCTGTAGCCCCAGCCATGCTTTCCACACACACCTGGGGTGGGCAGGCGGGCTTTGTGTGCCACCCATGTGATCAGTGAGTGAAAAATGTCTGATCCCCAACCCAACCCAGGAAGAGAAGCAAATGTGATTCTTGAACAACAGCGGCCAATGTGGCAGCACACACTTGTAATCCCAGCAATTTGGGAGGCTGAGGCAGGAGAATTGCAAGTTCAAGGCCAGCCTGGGCAACCTGGTACAATCTGTCTGAGGTGGGGGTGTGGCTCAGAGGTAGACAGAGGTGGGTGTAGCACAAACCCTGGAGCTTAACCACGATCAGTTTCCTAAGTGGCATTTCCAGTCCTGAAGGCCCCATGCCTAGCACTGGAGAGAGGAATGACTTAGTCATGTCTGAAGTGAGCATTTCCAACTGCAAGAGATGTGTTTCCCCTGCCTGGAACCAAATGCCACATTCAAGCATTCAACAGAGGAGCAGGGACTGTCAGGAGCGTTCTCTCTCTGCCTCCTGGTGGTTGTAGCTAACTTCTGAAGCAGTTTTAACGCAGTTAAATAACAATCTGCATGGCTAGGGTGTATTCTTTGATAAGTTTTGTCATGACCACTGTGAAGCCATCACCACAACCAATAGACTGAGCATCTCTCACCGCCAGCCATCCTTTCAAGGCATTCTTGCTCCTGCCCATTACCAGGCAATCACTGAGCTACTTCCTGTCACTATGGATTAGCTTGTACTTTCTAGAATGCCGTATAAATGGAGCCAGCCATGATGTCTTCGGGTGGGGGACTCTGGCTTCTTTCGTGCTCCATAAATACTTTGGGATTCATCCACGTTAAATATCAACAGCTCCTTCCTTCCTACTGCTGATAAACAGCTGTTACCCCTACACCACAGTTCTCTCTGCCTTCCAAGACCAGCCTGTAAGCAGCCCGCGCAACCATTCACCTGCTGATACACATCTGCACCGCTTCCAGGTTTTGTCTACTGAAAATAAGCTGCTATGGACATTTCCACACACATCCTGGGAAGGGCTGAGGGTAAATGATGGAGTGCTAGAGGCTCAGTGTGAGCAAGTCAGGTACCTGAGCCCTCCAGGGGGCTCTCGTAGGGGCCCTGCACTTGTGTGCCTTCTAAACTCCAGGCTCCCAGGGTGAAAATCTACTGGGCTCCCTGAACAACTGGGACCTGATCAGAGATCTGAAGACCTTCCCTTTCCCACACCTTCCCTCCCTATAACACTAACAGTCCAGATAAGGGAGGACCTCTCACTCGGCACCTCACGTACAGCTTCCAGGTAAACTAAAGGCAAAAGACACAGAAGAGACAGCAGACATCAGAAGCAGTCACATGACAGAGATGTCAGAATTATGAGAACAGGGATTTTTACAAGGCATAATCTAAAAATAATGACTTTAAATTTTAAAAAACTATACTGCAGTAAAAAACACTCTGCCATTAATCTCCCTCAAAACCTCGTCCTTGCTCTAAACACATGTATCCCATCGTTCTTACCATTTTCTGAAGCAGTTCTGGAGCCCTCTTTCGTGAGTGTGTGTAGTTGTGCTGTCATGGCTGCCTAGATGTCCTGAATCAATTCAAAATGTTCACTATGCAAGGTCACTCCGACTCTGGGGAACAGCCAGAAGGTGCACAGTGCCAGAGGGCTGAACAGGTGGATGAGGACGCACTGTGATGTTACCTGACAGAAACTGCTGCACCAGAATGACAAGTGACTCAGAGCATTGCCGTGATGGAAATGAAACTGTCTGACCGTACAAGAGGGCTCCAGAGCTGCAACAAAAAGTGGCTAGAATAATGGGATGCGTGTGTTTGAAGCAAGAGGGAGGACTTTCAGGGAGATTAATGGCAATGTGTCTTTTACTATAAATTTTAAAAGATTTAAACATTTACCATATTTTTATTCCTCCTTATCAAACAGATCAAGGGCTGGGGATTTAGCTCAGTGGTTCCGCTGCCTGCCGCACAAGCACAAGGTCCTAAATTCAATCCCTGGTACCAAAAAAAGAGAAGATTAATATGCTAGGCTGTAATGGAGAAAGCAGACAACATTCAAAACAGGATGGGTAATGTTTATAAGACAGGTTCACAGGCACTATAACCAGCTAAGCCACAGAGCCTGCAGCACAGGACAGGTAATATAAACAAGATGGAAACTCTTAAGAAAGAATCAGTAACAAATGCTGGAGATTTAAAAAACAAAACAAAACACTTAATAGCTAGGTGCAGGGGCTCATACTTGAAACTCCAACACTCAGAAGGCTGAGGTATGTGGACTGCAAGTTCAAGGCCAGCCTGAGCTACATAGTGAGACCCTATCTCAAAAAATATAAACAACAACAACAAAAGAACTATACCTAGGCATATCAAATTTAGACCAAAGTAAACCAAAAATAAATTTTAAAAAATCCTAAAAAGAAGCCAAAGGAAAAATACCTTACTTATTAGGGGAGCAAAAATAAGACTCATATCCACAATCTCCTCGGAAACCATGCGAGCAAGAGAATGAAAAGTTCAAAGTGCTAAAAACAAAAAACTCCTGCCAACCTAGACTCAGTATCCTGTAACTCTACCCTTGGGGAGTGCAGGAGAAAGGAGGCTCAGACAGCACTGTGGGGCTTTGTTGCCAGTGGACCTGGCTTGTGAGAAGCTGAAAGAAGTTCTTGTAGAGAGAAGGAAACGATACGCATCAGAAATGTAGACTTCCATAAAGAAATGGGGGCACCAGAGAAGACGCAGTGAAAACAAAGTTCGGTGAGCTAACAGATCCATTTGTTCCAAACAGCAACAGCAACAACATGCTCAGTGAGAATGGCTTCTGCAGGTGTGAAATGCAGGAGCAGTGCTGCCAGGCACAGGAGGGAGGGTGGAGGGAGACCTCGGGACCCTGAGGCCCTTGCACTATCTGGGAAGCAGCACAGCATTATTTGAAAGTGGACTTGGATTAGTCGTAAATGTACGCTGCACATTCTAGAGAAATCCCTAAAAAAAAAAGTACAGTTGACACCCTAAGAAGGGAGAAACAATGAAATCAAAAGTCAGAAAAGAAAGTGAAAGACAAAAATAGGGAAAAAAGAACAATGGGCAATGAACAGAAAATGGGCTGAGGCAGAAGAATCGCCCGAAGTTCGAGACCAGCCCGGGCTCCATAGTGAGTTCAAGGTCAGGCTGAACTACATAGTGAGACCCTGTCTCAAAAAAAGAAAAAGAAAACAGTAACAAGTACAGCAGATATTAACTCAACAACTTCAAGAGTCACTTTATGACAATGATCTCAATACACAAAGACATTATCAGAGGGATGGCACATGTACCAGGACGGGCAGGGTGAGGATTCATCACATTACTCAGAACGATGTACAACTGAAAATTTATGAAACTGTTTATTTCTAGAATTTTCCATTTAAATTTTTCAGATGGTAGCAAAAGTACATTCTTGAAGCTGTGAAGAGCCAAGCTGTGGATAAGGCGAAACTACTGCAAATTAAACGTGAAGGAAAATGAACGAATGAATGAACAGATGGAGAAAGGGAGAAAGGCACACCACACCACACTAACACGAATCCAGGGAGGCAGGAGCAAGCGTACTACATTCAGAGCAAGGGAAATCAGAAAGGAGGCACTGTACAGTGATAAACAGGTCAGTGCACAAGACGACACAAAGATCCTTACTGTGCATGTGCTGGGCACTAAAACAGGGGAGGCACAAACTGACAGAGCTGCAGGGAGGAGCAGATCAACCCACAGGGATGGCTGGAGACTTCACCACCTGTCAGAGATGGGCCAAGCATTCAGGAAGGAAGTCAGGACAAAGCGGAATCCAACAGCACCTCAACTTGCCTGGATATAAAGGCAATGCTGTGTTTGGGATCTTGGATGTTCCAAGCGCCATGCGCTGAAGGCCCAGTCACCTAACACCCTTGGGGAGTTCCCACCTGGGTACACCCGCACACTTGAGGGACACGTTTGGGGTGGCTCTCCTCTGTGACCTCATCACCATCATTGTCCACCAAGTCTGCTCGACTGGAGGACATCACCAGGCCCTGTAGCTGGGGCCCTTCCGGAGCCACAGACTTTCTCCAGATAGCAATAGGAATAATTCTGTTTCTCATCTCTAAAGGATCAGTCTCCTTTGCCACCTCAAGTTTGTCATCTTGATAATTGTTAGGTATTTAAGGAGAGTAACCAAGACAGGAAACTTAGACAATAACTTCCTTAGCGCAGCCATATAGCACAGGAAAAACAAAACAAAAACAACGCAGCCCCACTTGCACGTAACAGTGTCACAAGCTGAGCACCCTCACCACCACCCAGGCAGACGTGGTAGGGGTCTCAGGGGCCCACCCAGGGGTCACAGCAGGGAAGTGGACTCCACCACCACCCTCTTCTGCACAGGCAGAAGCTGCTGCCAAAGGCTTAATCCCAGGAGCCCAGGCACCATAATGAAAATGGCTAGGATGCCACGCAAATCACTCCTCACACCAACAACAGGAAAGTCACAATGAATGAGGAGATAGAGGAACCGACGCTAAGACCAGGCAGACACTGGGACTACGTGACAAGGATCTCAGAGCAGTCATCATACAAACGCTGTGGCAAACAACTACACACTCCGAAACTATGAAAAACAGTCTCTGCAAAGGCAGAGAAGATTACAGATGATTTGAAATGGAGATTTCAGAACTGATAGACACAATCACCAAAATAAGAGTACTGAATGGCTGAATGAAGAATAGAATGGAGAGGGAAGAGAAGATAATCAGAGAACCTGAAAATAAAACAACAGAAACCACCCACTCTAGGGAGAGAAAAGACTGGAAAAAATAAACAGTCTCAGGAACTTGTGGGGCTGTGATAAAAAGTGAAACCTTTGGGTCAGCAGCATGCCAGGAGGACCTGGGCTGGGCTACAGAAACAGTCAAATACATGAGAACATAACTTACTCCACAGAATGAGAAAACATTTGCAAGTCACATATCTGGTATGAGCTTGTATTCAGAATACATAAAGAATGATGACCACTCAGTAATAAAAACACGGCACAGTTTTGTTTTTTTTGGGTTCTGGGGATCAAACTCAGGACCTTGCCCTTGTGAGGCAGGCAGCACAACCACTGAGCTAAATCCCCAGACCACAGCACAGTTTTTACAGTGGGCAAAGGATCTGTACAGACGTTTCTCTAAAAATGTCTATGCATGACTAGAAAGCACATGAAAAGATGTTCAGCACCATCAGCTGCTAGGATGGGCAAACTGAAGCCAACAGGACAGCTACCATGAAGGGCAGAAAAAGGGCTGGGGTGCAGCTCAGGGGCAAGCACACACACAGGATGCAGGAGGCCCTGGGTTCCCCAGCACCGGGGAAATAAAAAACAATGACAGATGTTGGCAAGGGTGTGGGAATGTAAAAAAGGGTGCAGCTCTGTGAAGAACGACTCGGTAGTTCCTCAACAGTCAAGTTACTTAACTGCTCTGCAAAATGAAGTTAATATGCATTTTGGTGGAAGCAGCACTACTGACATTAGCTATAATTATTATAGCAATTACTGTTGTGATTATTATTGCTTGGATCTATTAGTTCTGTCCCCCTATTATATATACTTTGCTAGTTTAAAGGCATACATAAAGCAGCCGTGAACTAAGATACATACATAAAGTTCCGATATATCACAAGGACTGGTTTATAGACTATGTGCTTAATAAATTAAAGCAAAGATTATTTATTTGCAAATAAAGACATAAAGGTTTGACTTTCCTGCAAGAAAGAAGGCAGCACCCCAGGGCGTGAGGGGTGTGATGGCACGGGGCCTGAGGAAGGTCAGGTGGCGGCTCGCTTCAGACCTAACCACACCGAGCGCGTCATGCCCTGCATGGCCTTCACCTCCTCCCAGTCCAGTTTGACGTCTGAAACCTCATCTTCTGGCTCCGGCTCCTTCCTCAAGGCCCCCTGGGGGGAGGCAACCACGATGGGCAGAGGACCACATTCCTCCCGGAATTCTACCACGTGGAGCCCCTTCTTATCAGCCAAGCGTTGATGGGTTTCCTGGCAAGAAATTAAGAACGTCATGATGTTAAATGCCGTACCAGTTGGTTCTGGGAATGTGCTTTGGGCTAAATTAGGGTGACCTGTCATGGATGGGATCATCTCAGCACCACCTCCCAGCCCCGGCTGGGTTGAGGAATCCACACTCCCTAACTGTACCTTGCTGTGCCAAAAAGTGAACTCGAATCTCATCAAGCCCTTGGGTCTAAGTATCAACTTGTAGGAAATACAAGGAAAGGAAGACATAAGGACACACAAGTATTAATCAGCACCAGACTGGGAAACACTGCAGGACAAACCACCTGATTTCCTAAAAAAAGAAAAGCCAAGTATGCAGTGGGGGAGTGGCTCTTGGTGGAGTACTTGCCTCACCTATACAGGGCCCTGGGTTCCCCAACACTAAAAAGACAAGGAAACAAAAGAGGGCGGGGAGCGGGGAGAGGGAAACCCACAGACTTAAATGACACAGCATACACTTAGCATATGTTGACATTTTCTGCAACCTGTCAAATTGTATAAAAATGTTTTTAAAAATCTGACAAATGGAGACATTTGTACAAACAGATTGGATATCTGAATGCACTAGGTTACTGCTATTACAGCAGTATTATGAAGTATTAATGGATGAAATGAAATGATGCCTGAGATTTGGTTCAAAATGACGGGGCTAGGCAGGTGTATTAAGGAACAAGGCCAGCCGTGAGCTCTGAGAGAGGGCTGTGGGGATTCACTGCACGGTGTGGCCACAGAAGTGTGGAAACAAGCAAATAAATTTAGTGGATGGTTTATTCACTGTTCCTTAAATACGTGATATGTTTATTCCCATGTGAGACTTTACAGCAACTTTGTACTATGTATTCTAATCCTACAAATATATTAAAATTAGATAAAAGATAAACTGTTTCATAAAGAAAAGATAATTTAAATTGGTGTCTTAAAATGAAAGGCAGTCACTTAAACTGGCAGCACTTTTATCTTTTTAGGTGGCACATTAAATATGAAACTTTATAACCAATGGCATTTTAGGAGAGACGATGCATGTAACTACACCAGAAGGCTCAAAGCAATAATAGAAAACAAAAGGACCACAGGAAAGAACAAGTCTGCAGATCCATAAACATGGCCTGTCGAAAGCTAACAGCCTGGTTACTTTTAGCAATTAACCCTCCAACAAGAGGTTTGAATTCAGAAGTGCTTTGAAGGGTGTTTATAGTACTAATATACACAGAAGTGGCTCCCGAAAGGTCTCGTAGTCAAAGGCATCTTGATGTTACAATTCATTTTCATGTTGTCATCAGAGATCCGTAATATTATTCCATGGGTCATCTTATTCAGAAACCATCCCTGCACCCTAAAGTCCTCGGCCTGGCTATTTTTGGCTCAGCCACCTCTGCCCCATGCTCCAGGGCCAGCCCAGGCCTGCGGGCAGGTGAGGGCCTCAGGGGTCATGCAGCACCCTCCACACAGAGCAGAGAGACTTCAAGCCAGCCAGCCAAGCAGAACAGCCCAGGGCTCCCACCTCCAAGGGAGAACACCGAGGCATCCTGGTGTCCCACACTCCATGAACTCAGGGTGTCAGCCTGAACTACCTATGCAAGAAACCTTAAAACTAGGCTTCTCTAGTGTGGAGAGTCCATGGGGGCTTCCCTCACCCCGTACTGACTGGAGGGGCTGACTTAGGAAAGGGACTTGCTCTTTTATAGTACAGTTGGAACTACAGTCAAGTACATCTTTTTTTGTTTGTTTGTTTTTTGAGACAGGATCTCACTATGTACTTGAGAATGACCTGGAACTCACTATGTTGCCCAGGCTGGTCTCAACTCACAGATCCTCCTGCCTCAGCCACATGCATGCTGGGATTATAGATGTGTGCTACCACGCCCTGCTAAAGAATCTCATACAATTTTTTTTTTGTACTGGGACTGAACTTGGAGACTTGAGCTTGCCAGGCAGACGCTGGAACCACTGAGCTAAATCCCCGGCCCATAGTACATATTCACAATAAAATATAGATTATAATTCCTGGCTTTAAAAAACACTAAATTTTGAAACTTAAAAAAAACCCCATGAAGTCCTGTATGTGCATCAATACATGCATGGATAAAGAAAAGGTGGTATTTACACACAGTAGAGTACTCCTCAGCCATGAAGAAGGATAAACTCAAGTCATTCATACGAAAATAGATGGAGCTTGAGACCATAGTATTAAGTGAAACAGACACACAAACTTAAGCATCACAGAGTTTCTCTTATATGAGAAACCCAAAACATAAACTATAGAGCAAAATAAAAAAAAAAAATAATAGAAAACAGGGAAATATCTTTTATAAAAAAGAAGGGAACCAAGAGATGCAGGGCGGGGTAGGAGCTTAAAAAAGAATGAAGATGTGTTACGTATGTGCACCAACTGCCCATGATGAATGTGACCAGCATGTCCTGCAAATGTGCACTAAAAATCCCTGAAGTATTTCTGGAAAGGTTAGCTTACCCTCAACTCTCCTGTGGCTCTGACCAACCCAACAGAGCCAAGACACCAAAGAATGCCTGGGTAGCCCCAAGAGCATCTCCAGGGGCCCCCAGCCAGTGTGGCCTAACACAGAGCGGAGTCCAGATGTTACCTGGCGGGAGAGGCCCTGGAAGAGGCCACGGGTGAGGTTGACCATGTTGATGGACCCGGAGACCTTGGCGTACATGTCCTTGATGCCAATGAGCCGGCAGATGGTGATGATGGCCCGGTGACAGTGGAGGCCGTAACCTAGGGAAGAGGAAAGGCCGTGGTGGGCACTTGTGCTGTTACTCTGCTGGCCTCTAGGTGACTTCGACTCTGGATTTGGGAGATAGCATTTGGGCTTCACCACTTCCCACTGTGGAACTCTGAACAACTTAGTGAGCTTCTAAGATGGCACTCACTTCAACAGGATGCTGTGAGGGTCAAACAGAATAGGTACATGCATCTCTTAAACATGGGGGCCAAAACCAGGGCTGTTATGAAGACCACCAAGGCCTGAAAACTCCTGACACCCACATCCATGCTAAAGCTCAGGGACACATCTGTCCCCCCTTGAGTGCAGAGCACTCTGCCCCCAACCAGGAAACCCCCTCTGCTGTCTTTAGTGACACACCGGCCCTAACTGCCCTCCCAGCCACTGGCTCAGCCCTCTCCCCTTCCTCCTGGCCTGAAATCTTGGAACCAGGATTTCTCCTCCGGCACTTGCACTACTCTTATCCCCTTGTCATCTCTCCAGAAGAGTTTTAAAAACATGAACCAAACACACTATTCACAATTAAAACCCCTCACTTCCCACTGTTTGCTGAATTAAGACAAAATAGAAATGAAAGACTTCGAATCTTGCACAGGCTTCTAGGCTTGAACCTGCGCAGCACCCTGGCCGCATCCATATACACATCCTTGCTTGGGTTTGTTTCCCTTTCTCCCAGGTCTGCCCTTCACCCCTCGCCTTCAAGGTTGCATTCCAGGTGCTCCTCCTCAAAGGTTTCCCTGAGGAAGGTACTGGACGTGGCACCCACCCCCACCGTGGGCAGCCAACCCTAACACAGGCATTCTGATCACAGCATTCAGACACTCGAGACACCTCTTACCCAAGGTTTCCCCTCAGTGGCATGCAGGCCCCAGAAGGGCCAGGACGGTTAGTTTACTGTGCAATCCCCAGAGCCTAAGTCAGGGCCTGGGCAGAGCATGTGGGGGTAAGGGAGATCAAAAGGTCCCAAGCTCAGGCATTCTGATTTGGCAGACACAAAACTTGGCACACATCTGCCTGCTTTGAGCTAAAGATCTACTCTAAATTGAATACTACTGGCCTCTAGCTTCTGACTATTCATAGTGACTTGGTACCTGTGTGTCCACACTACAGTTGGAGGTAAGCATGTAACATATTCTCACCTAGAGCAGTCCTACTTCAGACGCAAACTGACTGTGGACTCCTTAGCTAGGCTGGATTAGGCTGGGGACTTCACCAGGTGCTAAAGACAGGTTCTGATGGGCCCTTTGTCCTTCTGTGTGGAGTTACACACATGGGGCTTGTGGGAAGACTGTGCATCTACATACAGATACGTACGTACACACACACGCACACAGGCACACACGCACATGCCTGGAGGATATAGAAAGGAGCACGAGGCAAGAGCTGGAAGGAGCTCAAGGTCGACTCTTAACCCACACTGCTGCTGGACACTTGGGTAGCAGCCTCCCTCCCTGTTGCCTGCTAGGCAGAGCTCATGGTGAGCACCAAGTAAAATGTGTGCTATACACAGACTGGGCCACAGCAGACACCCACAAACGGCAGCCATCACTTTGCACACGCACAAACCTCTTTGCCACAGTGGTCACAGTCCTACAATAATCACCTGTCTGTACTCTGCAAAATGCTGGGCAGGGACGGTGTCCAAACACACTTGTGTAATAAAAGCTCAATCAGTATGTGTGTGTTTCCACAGGAAATCCTTTGCTATGTTGGGTGAAGAACCAAATACTGTCCTGCAGCCAAGATGCAAGTGCTCTGTGGGAATCCTGCATTGCCAGTTTTCCTTGGGAGATTTACACTGCATACAACTCTGTCATTCACACATGATGCGCAAAGGTATGCCTTTCCTCCATGCACGAAAACATAGATCAGGAGATGTCTATGAAGCATCACATACTATTTTAGCTTCAAAAACAAGATATCCAGCCCTAATATACAGGTAATGGTTTAAACTATATAAAAACCTAAAGAATACTGCTTTGATTAAAGACAAGGAAGATTTAATTAAATTAAAACTGTAAGAGGCTTGCTTGTTGCTGCTGCTGCTGCTGCTGCTGCTGTTATTTTGTGATACTGGGGAGTGAACCTAGGACTGTACGTTCTTAAACTGTAACAATCTTTGAAAAATCACTCAGGTATAAATATGTCTACACCAATACTGTCCAACAAAAATTGATGTAAATTAGAAACAGAAGTCATGTATGTAATTTTAGATTTCTCCTAGTGTACTTTTAAAGTTTTTAAAAATAAATTTTAGTAATGTATTTTAATAAGCCAACATGTCCAAATATTATCATTTCATGATTATTATCTACAAAAATACTGGTGAGTTAATTCACAGTCTGTTTCAGACCAAGGCTTTAGTGCGCACTTTATACTTAGAACTCAAGGGCCACACTCCCAGTGCCCGATTGCCCCACTGGCTGGTAATCACTGTACAGAACAGCACAGTTTGAAACCTTGTTGCCTGAGTGCTCAATTCAACACCACTTACTAATGAAACAAACAGGCTTTACAAGGCATTTGAATGATTAAGTAGAGCATTTAAGCAGAAGGCAAGTGCTACTGCATTAACACAACTAGCACCGGCTTCAATTTTTTTCTCTTGATTTATTTCCATGCTGTAACTCTAGCAGAGTTCTGTTAGAAGCTTTAATATGAATTTTAAATGTTCTGCCTCTGACACAAACTTTCTTAGGTTTATAACTAGAGGTTTATGAAATCATCGTTTACTGTAGACGAACAGAAGAAACATGAATCTGAATGTTTAAGAATCCTACACCCAGAGTGCACCAGGCATGACCAACTCTGCTGCCTGCATCCCAGAGCTTCTGTCAGCAGAGATCATAGAAAGTGCTCAATGCTTGACTTGAGAGGCTGAGGCATGCCCAATGTGCTTACCAGGCACCAGCCTCCAGGTCCCAACTCAGGGACAAAGAGATCCTCAAAGAGAGCCTGCAGTGCTAAGTGATGGGAACTGAACATACTGTAAAAACAGCAACCTCTAATAGCATCTGATAGCATCTAACAGCAACGAATCCTCTAGAGAAGCCAATGCTCCCGCTCATCCTAGCCCAACTCCACCCCTGGCCTCTCTTTCCTCCCCATGTGCTCTTCCTGCCTACGGCTCGACTGCTTCCCCAGGAGCCTCTGCTCCCTAAGCCTCCCTCGGGCCTTTCCTTGATGGAGCTGTCCAGATGAGCTCAGGTAAAGGGGACCAAAGACAAGAGGGAGGACAGGAGAGTAGGGTTTCCTGCTTCACCCTCAACTAATGTTAAGAGTTTTTACTTACCTCTGGGTTGTCTCTTCATCCTGATATGTGTCCTTTTAAATCTTAATGAAATGTCATGGAATACTGGAAAATAAAAACATAAACACAACAAGGATTAGATTCACGGCTTTGACACCTCTGGAAATAAAACAGGGCACTGCGCACCGTCCTAGAGAGTCAGCACATGGTGGCCAGTGACCACACGGACCTCACTTACTTTATGAACCTCCCCAACAGACTAAGCCTGCTTCCACCTTTCATATCTTCCTAAGAATGAAGTAAGACAGGAACACAAAAGTACCCACAGAGACATATCGCCTCAGGCACTGTAAATTCCAGAAGGAACGAACAACACTCACTTGTATGGTCTTCGTATCGTTCTATGTAATGCAAGTAGTGAATTGCTCTGTTCTTTGCCTAAAGAAAGGAAGGCAAATGTTTTCCTAAATCTCTTGCTGGAGTTCAAAAATATTTTTTATAAAAGATTCTATTATGAAACAGTTCACTTACGCAAGCATTTTGTATATACTTCTAAAAGACGAGAGCTTACAAAAAGCATAACCACAGCAACAATATCACACTTAACCTAACAATTCCCTGGCATCCTCGCACATTCCGTCAGTATTCAAACTTCCACAGCTGCCTCATAATTCTGGTAAGCAATCACAAGCCTGGCCACAGTGATGAAAAGCACAGAAGTATCTTTATGCTCTGAAATGGTTTATTTATCTATTTAGGTACTGGGTACTGAACTCAGGGCCTTCATATGGAGTTACATCCCCAACCTTTTTCTTTGTTTGTTTGTTTTATTTTGAGACAGGGTCTTGCTAAGTTACCAAGGCTGGGCTTGATATTCTGGTCCTCCTGCCTCAGCCTCCCAGAGTGCTGAAATTATAGGTAGTGCACCACCATCTGGCTTCATACGGTTTTTTATAAGTAAACTTTGACAGATTCATGAGGAAGTTCTGGGACAAATTATTATTTTTTTGTGGATCCCTCACTATCCTTTACTACATGTCAAAAAAGAAAAAAAAAGCATGTACATACTTTCCTGAAAGCGTCTACCCGTTCAGTGGCTTTCCCAATGGCAAAACCTTAAAAAGAAAACAAACCAAAAATATGAAAGGAGAAATCACTCTGGCACATTCTTTGCCTTTTACACATTCCTGGACTGGGCTCCCATAGCACCTTTTTACCACCCCCAGAAAACCTGCTGTCCACACCCAACAACACATCCAAGGCTACAGAGACTTGCTAATCTGTTTGAGGCATTTTAGAAATTTTACATTGGATAGATTATGAAATCCAATGTTAGATGCATAACACTGCTTTTCATTAATCTCCAATAAAATGAAATGCACTTAATTTTAAAAAAATAATTATGCTCTAAATTAATACAACAAAGCATTTTGGGGTCACTTTTGGAAACAAGATTAAAACAACCAGAAAGGGTAGAAGAAAACTACATTGCTATCGAGTAAAACAGTTTTAACTAATGAGGAAATAAAACCAATTCTTCCTCAATTTGTGAATGCTTAACCCCATGAAAACTCTAACAGATGTTTCACATATTATAACGAAAACCAGCAAAGTCTGATGTCCCCAGGGTACCGGTGTGGTGTATAAAGGACATATATGAATGTGGCCTCACGAAACAGTACCGGGCAGCAATTTCATTCCAAGAATTTTTCCCCATTGCTGTACTTGCAAAAGTGCAACAAACATGTACAAGAAGCTCGCTTTTTAAAATGGTAAAAATGTGGAAATAACATACTTAGCAATAAAGAAAATATTACAAAAATTAATCTGTGTAACAGAACATGGTGGAAAGAACACAGCAGAATCTGCTGATGCTGATACAAAAGCTCTGGATGTAACACTAAGAAAGGAAAATGTGCAAAAGTTTACTGCTACAATATGACCCCTGGGTTTTCTAATAAAAGATAAAGGGCCAATATATGAATACGAAATTTCTGAAAAGATATTTTTAAAGAGATGCAAAAGTGACTATTAAGTATGGTTTCTTTTTTCAAATTTTGAGGTCAAGGGCTGGGGAATTACCTCAGTGGTGCCGCCGCCTGCCTCAAATTTTGGGGTCAGAGTCTCACTAAATTACCCCAGCTGGGCTCAAACTTTCGATCGTCCTGCCTCAGCCTCCCTGAGTGCTAGGATTACAGCCATTTTCCACCAAACTTGACTTTTAAGCACAGCTTCTTACAGCAGCATATCATCTATACATATTTTTTTGCTTTGTGTGTCACCAAGGATTAACTGGCAGTTTTCCAGTTTTTCCCCTTCAACAGGCATGCATAATTTCAAATGCACATGTTCATAGAATTTTTACAACGAAGTATAAAGAAGAAAATTTACATGGTTAGCAAATCTACTGACTGCAGTAAACATTATTAACCTTTCCAGTGTATAGCCTTCAAATCTTAAAAAACTGGGAGTGTGCCTCGCGAGTGCAAGGTCCCAAGTTTGATCCCTGGTACAAAAAATTGGGACTGTATTATGCAGTATTACATTTTTTTTCAGCATTACTATGCAGTGACTTTTTTTGTAGCTCTTTAATTACTACAGAATATTACACTGTATAGCTGTACTAGTGTGTAACCAAGGCTATACGGGCTATTTTCCCCACTAATTTTTCACTATTATCAGTGTCGTATGCCTTTTAAAATATCCACTGTCCTTAGAAGAAGGAGTAGGTGGAGGAAGAGCCATTCTTTCATTTTTCTCTGAAGGTTTCACAAACTCTGAAGGTTTCAAGATCTGTGGGCTCGAATCAGCAGAAAAGTCAGGCCAGCAGCAGGGACACATAGCCCCCAGCAGGGCCCACGCCACCATGGCCACCACTGTGAGCAGTGTCATCAAAACTTACCTGCAGCTCCTTTCCCATTCCCCACAGCGACCAGGACACGGATTGATTTCTTCCTTCCCTCTTTTGCTGTCATATTGAAAACATTTCTCACCTAAGAGACATAGGGTGTCATCAATAATAGGCCTTAAGAAGGTTTTAGAGCAGGGGACTGGTGGGACCTGGGACCTGCCTGACTCACTCAAGTGACCATATCACCCCTTACTCCACAAGCAGAGTGACAAGTGCTCTCCAAACAAAACCACCCTCTGGACTGACACCACACGAACAGAATGAAAACGGGACTTGCTCTTCCTTTCACAGGGTTAGAGAAGATACACCTGTGGGAATCCCTAAAGAAATCTGAAACCATACAACTCAATACACCCTATCTTAATGATTACACTACAGGAAAGAAAAAAGTTGTGGATTAAACTTTGAAATCTTTTATCGCTGATTATACGCCCTATGCCACTATCAGAGATGTTAAAGTATCTTAGAAATGATGAAATGCAGCACACAAAAATAATGGCACAGGCTTGGATCTCTACATTAAGGATTAGGATAACTGAGAATAGAAAATTTAGAAATACCTGCTTATTTTGAATACAGGAAAATAAGCATTGTTTTTCATCCTATTAAAGACCAGGAACTATGAAAATGTTAAATAAATTGCTCACATGGTAGCTGGCTGTCTAGCTCATGGTGACCCCTTTCCTATAAAATGGAGCTGAAGGAAAAGAGAGATTGGGTCCATTGTTGTGGATAATCTTACAGGAAACCATAGATACACAAGAATTTTACAAAGGGAATAACTTTCAAAAGCTAGAAACTGAGACACTAATACTAACACTTGTGAACATTATTTTAAATTTTATGATGTAACATACCGAAAAAAAGAATATATTCAGAGAGGTGCTATCACCACCTAATAAATGATTATTCCATTTGCTGTTACACCGACTAAGTACTCAGTGCAGCTCATAGGAACACTGTTTGAGAGGAAGCCATCAGTGATTAAGAGTGTTTAATGTTTACGTGACACAGACTTTGGTCTCCAGAGGCCATTTCCGTGACCAGACACTCTACTTCAATCTGAGCTTTCAGGCCACCTTCTCTGCCCAATCTCTGCTCCCTGAGTTGAGGGCTACATACAGCTGAGTCATAGCTCAGGGACAGATTGCTAATGCTACATTAGCTTATAGAAAGAGGAAATTTAAATCCTGATATTCACCATAGTACTCAAGCTGCCTTCACAACTTGGTAGCCCCTTCAAAAGGGCAGTAGTTGGGCCAGCCAATATCAAGGAAACAAAATTTATCTCCTTACCCAATTCAGCTTGGCATCTGAGAAATCATCATGCATGAAAAGCATTTTTTCCCACTTCCTCCTTCTATCCCTACCCCATCCACCCAACCGCTCCAAAGGCATAACCAGTACTTAATTTGACATGCCTACCTCTAGTATTCTGGTATCGAAATCCTCATACGTTTCTACAAGAAGAAAACAAACAAGTACAGGAATAAACGCGTCTGTACTATTCATGTACAACGCATTTTCAGTGCAGCTATCACAGTAGACCTGTGTGAGTCTCAGGTCTGCTATGCCACTCCCCAGGCCATGCCCTGTCCCCAGCATCAGCAGAGACTGAGCAGCACAGAGCTCACACACTAGGTCACTTCTCTCCCCTCGGGGGTACCCTCCTCTCCAGCTCCTCCTCTTCCTCCTAGGCTCCCAGGACAATGGTCCTCAGCCACCACCTCTCTTGTTCTCTCCACCTTCGTGGCCTCCTCCCCTTGACCAAGATACTAAAGTCCACGATTTCAATGAGGGTCCTCAACTCCTCCATCCTTCTCTCTCTCCAGCACTGTCCAGGCCAGAATCGACGCAGCTTGGTCACAGTTGGCCTGTGGGTGCTGCTGGAGAGAAGTCAAAGTGCAGTCCAAGGCCACAAGCACCGTCTCCCACCCCACCCCGCTGCCCACCAGCCTTTCAAGTTCTTCTAGTTTATCTCTGTACAGCAGCAACCATGTCAAGTATTCATTATGTTCTTTTTTTCTTTTAAAACTTTCTACTGTAGGAAATTTCAAGTATACAAAAATAAGACAGCAAAATAAAAGCTTACACATCCGTTAGTCTTCTTCAACTCACAGCCAATCATCTTTCCTCTAAAAGCTCAAACTCCATGGGACAATTAATTCTGAGCATCAGTGCAGACGCCTCATCTCTGTCTGCACTGAGAGCTGGCCCACCCACAGACGCCCCT
Source organism: Fukomys damarensis (assembly GCF_012274545.1). Taxonomy (NCBI): domain Eukaryota; kingdom Metazoa; phylum Chordata; class Mammalia; order Rodentia; family Bathyergidae; genus Fukomys; species Fukomys damarensis. The sequence goes on from NW_022900921.1 coordinate 40,821,694, forward strand.
TCCCTACCAGCTGCACAGGCTCCCTGAACCTAACCTGCCTTGCTTCTGTTAACAAGTTAACCCAGAGGGCCGGTGATTTAGCTCAGTGGTACTACTGCCTGTCGCATAAGTGTTAGGTCCCAAGTTCAATCCCCGGTAACAAAAAAAAACCAAGTTAACCCAGAACCGAGACTCTGGATCTGGGTCCCCTCTGGGGGTGGTCTGTGGCTCCTGCTCCCCCAGCTGAAGCTGGGCCAGGCTCTGAACACACTTGCCTCAACCTCTTCCTGCTGCCTTAAGCCAATACTTCCAGGAATGCAGCCACTCTTGTCTGCCTCCTCCTGGCTCCTCCCTGACAGATGAGATTTCCAGATGAATTTTACCTGTTTGTGTGCTCAGGAGTGGCAGAGGGACCCTGTTTTCTAACTTGGCCTAAGTATTAGTGATCTTTGTCTCCTGTGTTTTTATGAGACTTAATGACAACTCTCTGGCCTGCTGGCTTCTGTTATGGATACTACATTCACAGGCCACATGGCTTCCCAGGTAGCCCCAGGGCCACCTGTGTCTGGGAAACCCAGCACCCACATGCACCACATTAAAGGCTCTGAGCAGCCATGAGACAAAGGCAGCTGGAGCACAGGGCCTTCCTTCCTTTCAAAACACAGCTGGGACAATAATGTGGCAAGTTCTTCAGGGATGCTCAAATCCCTCTTTGGCAAAAGGCAATCCAAACAGGTAAGTAAATAAAACCATGTCAAAACATATTCTAGAATTACAAGCCCTCTCCTGGTCAGCAAGAAAGCCAAACCAGGCCTCAGCTACCTCCATTGGGCCCGGGGTCAGGGGGCCCAAGGCTGACGCCACCCCACGTGTTGCCGCTCCACCCGCGTTCCCGCTTCACTTTAATCTTCCTCTTCCGGTCCCACTCTTCTCGCTGCTGGAGCATGTCAGCCTCCACCTTCTTCTGCTCCTCCTTGCTCCTCTGGGCAATGGTTTGCATGGCCCCATTTTTCATGAGAGGGGCATTCAGGCCAGGCCACAGGAAACCAGAATGCCCTGAAGGTTTACCAAGAGAAATAAATTTAAAAAGCATTCATCTTTTAAGTGTTAAAATACCAAGCGATGTATGTACAGATAACAACACAGTTTTGGGACTTAAACTAACATGGCAGTCACTTAGTACTACCAAAGTTTTAAATAAACAACCCTACAAGTTTGGAATTCCACTTTCCAGTATCACAGGCTAGCGAAATGCTCACATGCAGCTTCAAGGCACATGTGGGCTTGGACAAGAATGTCCACTGAAACATTATCTATATAGGCAAAAACTGTCAGGCATGGTGACACACACTTATTATCCCAGCACTCAGAAGGCTGAGGCAGGAGGAATGCCCTGAGCTCTAGGCCAGCCTGGGCTACATAGCAAGACTCTGTTTCAAAAGACAAATCAATCAAGCAATCAATCAACCAACCAATCAACCATACACCCTACTGTATTTCATGAGAAATGTTTTGATGCTTCTAGTTTAAATTCATAAACTCCAAAGGAAAATACTTTAAAAGCACTTTAGCTGTTTTTGTCAGTTTACCTTCGCCAATACTCTGACCCCTATTCAAATCTTTTCTTCTCTTTTTCTTAGATCTTTTGCCTCTTCCTTTTCTTGCTCCAGCACCGGTCTCTGCTAAAGCGCCTCTCCACAGCTCATCTGCCGTCACTGTAATGAAACAGGGTTGTTTATTTTTTTAATACTGTATTTTTTTGAGCAATGACCTACTGTCTTCTCTTGAATGAAAAAGGCCATAGGGGCCAGCTTCACGGGTATCACTGGGGTAAAGAAAGCAAAATAAAATCATTCTCTACATGTCACATGGTTACACTTGGAAAGCCCAAGAGGAGCCAATTTTATTACTTTTTTCCACAAAATCCTAGTTACTTACTAGTGGCTGTTTCCTTGTTTCTCTTCCTGTCCTCTTGCCTACACAACCTCCACTGAGATAGTCAATAACTATCCTTCCTAAACACAGGCTTCTTGGTCAAGCAAGAATCAACACTTCAATGTAAACCCACAAATCTGAAGGACTTAGATTGTTTGCCCCACTCTTTTGATGCCCTAAACATCACTGACCTGAAAATGAGATATTCAAATTCACCTTTAACTCCAGGCTAGCCGATACATAGGGAAGGAAGCGTCTAAAGATATCTGACAACTAATCCTAAGTGTGCACGCGGGCGTGTTGTTGCATCACATGTGACTTTATCTACGTACAGATTCTGGCAAGCTGACTTATTTCTACTTCTGAATTTTTAGGATCCCAAATTTCATTTCCATCATACCTCTCTGTCAATATTACTGAATTTTATTGGTATAGCTACGTATTCATTGGATTTAAAGTCTGCCTTCCCAAAGATTTCTAGCCTTTTACAGCTAACCAATTATTTTATGACCAGGTTTTACTGCATCACCGAGTTGTTTAATAAAGCTGAGTGCAGAGGTGCACACCTACAATCCCAGCTACTCAGAAGGCTATGGCAGGAGGACTGAAATTTCGAGGCCAGCCTGGGCAATTTAGCAAGAAATTGTCTCAAAATAAAAAGGGCTGGGGAGGTAGCTTAGCGGTAGAGCACCCCTGGGTTTGATCCCTAGTACTGCCAAAACAAAAAATAGAGCTACATAAATGGTATCCTACTCAAAATTTCTAAGATAGATAGATAGATAGATGGCAACTGAGTACCTTCATTCTCCTTTTATGAACCTTTGGGTTTAGAAGTTCAACCTGTCCCGTTCCTGAAGGACCCTACCTCAACACTCCAGGAAAGTAACATGGGAAAGGAAAACCTTTTGGATTTACACTATTTTTCAATACTTTATATCTAGGGCTGGGAATTTAGCTCAGTGGTTCCGCCGCCTGCCTCACAAGCACAAGGACTCAAGTTCGATCTCTGGTACCCCCCCCAGGAAAAAAAATTTATATTTATATGGGATCCCACTTTGAAAACACTCACATGTAATATAGCTAATCTTCATGAAGAAGTTGGAAAATGTGAAATTTCACATTACAGGCTGCTTTGTGTATCCCTGATGGAACAAAAAATAAAGCTCAAACTTTAGATCAATGCTAATTCACATCAAAGAACCACAGGTTCAAAATAAAGTGCCAACCTCAAACTAAATTCTTCCTATAGAACTATTTCCCCCTCACTCTCTAAAACTGATGGCACTGATGAGCCAGGCATTGCTTTGCACTTCTGTAACCCCAGTACCCAGAAGGCTGAGGCAAGAGGATTGCAAGTTCAAGGCCAGCCTGGGTTACATGGTGAGTTCAAGGCCAGCCTGGATTATATAGCAAGACCTAGTCTCAAAAATAAATAAAAAGTGCCAACAAATGCTATTAAAAACTTAAAACTTTACTTGTAATGGGGCCATACTAAGAGGACCATCGACTATAGTTCACCTTCACTAGAAGCAGAATCAGTAAATCATTTAAAACTGCTCTTAAAAAAAAAAAAAAGGGAAGTCTTTATTTTAAAAAAATGAGTTCTTTGTCCCAGGGATTTAGCTCAATGGTTCTGCCACCTGTCTTATAAGTGCAAGGACCCAAGTTCGATCCTCAGTACCAAAAAAAAAAAAAGAGAGAAAGAAATGAATTCTTGTCTTTGGAGATGTGCTAAAATATGAAGTATTTTGTACTATGTGGGATTCACTTCAAAGTAACTGGAGTGGGGGAAGTGGAAAAGGTCAATGGAACAAGACTGGCCATGAGGTGGCAATGGTCAGAGCTGGGTGATGCACACAGGGGGTTTCAATTATACAGAGAATTACACAATTTTATAAAATTAGTGAGATAAGCCAGCCACAAAAATCCAAGTACTACATTCTTTCTATGAGGTATGGAAAGCAGTCAACTTCACGGAAACAGAAAGCAGAAAGGCAGCTCCCAGGGTCAGAAGAGAGATGCTTCCAGCTCACAGAGTCCATTTCCTGGTATGAAAACACCTGGAGGTCGGTGACACCACAGTGGGAGCCTCCTGACCTGAACTGGGCACTCGGGAGTGGGAAAGATGGCAAATCAGACGTTATGTGTATTTTACTACACAGAAAAATAGAAATAAAACTTTAGAGAGAGTTAAAAAAAGGTTCAATTTTAAAAGGATCTTGACAATGAAACAAGAGTAAGACTCAATTGAGTTAATCTTTTTTAACTTAAAAGGAAAATAAATTATCTAGCCACATTTGAAACAGATACCAAATCATGTATGCTACCTTATTAACAGCTGTTAAATGTTTTTATACTTTTAATTATAAAAATTATTTTTAAATATGAAAAAGGATAATACAAAAATTAATCATAATCCCATTGTCACTATTATATTAGAATAGCTTTTCTTTATATGTGTGTGCACATTTGACCGAATTACTTGTCTATTTAAACAAAGTTAAAATTATATCATGTGCATCTTTTTTTTTTTTTGAGATAGGGTCTTGGTATGTAGTTCAGGCTGATGTTCAACTATGTAACCCAGGCTGGCCTTAAACTCATGACAATCCTCCTGCCTCAGCCTCCTGAGTGCTGAGATTACAGGCATGCGCCACCATGCCCAGCCTCCATAAGCATAATTTTGTTTGCTTGTTATACTCTACTTTTTTTTTTTTTTTTTTTTTTTTTGGTACTGGGGATCGAACTTGGGTCTTTGAGCTTGCAAGACAGGTTGCAGAACCACTGAGCTAAATCCCCAGCCCTGCCTGTTATACTCTAAATCTTTTCCTGATTTGGAAATATTATTCATGAACATGATTTTTTAAATGGCTACAGGTAAGTCCAAGTTGAATTAAATAGATTTACTATTATGGCAACTATGTCATTCCCTTGAAGAGCGATTAGGTTAATACATGCATCTCTTAACTATCACAGCTATATAAAATAAAATCCATGTTTTCTATGTACCCACATATAAAATCCACTGTAGCGTCAGATTTGATATACTATACTGGGCCAGCACCCCCCTCGCAGTGTTGGGAATAGAACCCAAGACCTCACACATGCTAAGCAAATGCTCTGCCGCAGGCTGCATCCCCAGAGCCCAAGTTCTCTCTTAATCATGCCAGGAAACACTACTTACTAACTTGGATCAAAGGAATTTAAGTGGCAGGCTCTTTCTATGGCAGGGGATAGGCTTAACAAGGAAATCAACATGTACTCAAAGACTGTGGGGGATTTTTTGGTTTGTTTCTTGGAGATTAAGAAAACTAAAGACTATCTCCTATTGAAAGATCTAATTTCAACTCAGCCTGCCCACTAGAGTGAGGCTCAGTATGACTTGGGAGTAATAACCCACAAGGTCACAGTCACAGACCTGAGGACAAGAAGACCAATGCACAGGCAGCCACAGACTTGGGATAGGGTCAGGATAGGGTCTATTACAGTAAGGGGCACTGCAAGAACAAGAAGAGTTAGAGAATAGGCTTTTTAAAGCAGGGAGAAGGCAACTAAAAATAAAAATTCCCAAGCCTATGACTCTGATACACTCCTCCAAAGTATGAAGTTAATTCATTATAAAGGGGGGGGGGCTCTATGGGCACAAGGGGAGAGACTAAAAGCCCCAGCTCTGCCCACACCTTCGTTCTTTGCAGCTAAGTCCATAGGAGTGCTCAGCTATGAGGATTCTGACAACCCACCACTGCCTAGTCTTGTCTGCCTAGCTACAGAAGTGATCTCCAAACTAAAACAAGCTGTGCCCCATGAGATACTCTTGGTCACAGCACTGCCTGGGAACAGTCCCCGGACAAAGACACAGTGCACCACCCTGCTCAGGGTTAGCACAGTAGCAACACAGGGATCTGAGTTTATATTTTCTGGTTTTTTTTTTTAAACCTGGCTTTATTTATTTTTTTACTTTTTTATTTTAATGTTACACAAGTAGGTATTAATAAAGAAAATATAAAAAACACTCTTCTTACTTTTGGGAAGAAAACAAAATTTCAAAACAAAATAGAGAATAACAACAGTTGATATACTGTGTATCATGACTTTAAAGAATGGCCAGAGTACAAGTCATAAACAAACAAACAAACAAAAAAAAGACTCTCTTAGCTAGGCATGGTAGCTCACACATGTAACCTCAGCACTCAGGAGGCTGAGGTAGGAGAATCACCACAAGTTCAAGGCCAGACAGAGTTACATAGGCCAGTCTAAACTCCATAGCAAGATCCTGTCTCAAAAAATAAAACAAAACAAAAAAAGCAAAGAATCTCTTACAAAGAAGAAACAAATGAAAGGACAATCAATAAACAAAAGAAACTAGTAATAGAAATAGGAAGCACAGAGATTTTCAAACAACTCCCCAAATTATTTTGTTGTTTCAAAAACATTCTAAGATAAATGCTAATGTGCTTCATTTATTTTTCTGTTTTTACTGAGTATTACAGCAGGATCATGAATTGCCTTTATTATCCTACTTTCTTTTAATCTACCTAAGTGGAATTCAATCTCCATTTACTACTTGACAAGCTAAATTTAGACCAAATTAGGCTCTCAAATCCAATAACTAGGAATAATGTGAGTAAAATAACATCTTCAATTAACTTTTCCTGATTTGACACCCCATCTCTTCAGTTAAGGTACAACTGAAAAAACTGAGTGTATTCTTGGTGTGGCTCTAAATCCAGTGTGTTTGGGCCACAATTCAATACCCTGGAGGCCTCAGGTGTCACAAATGAGGGGAATGAAGTATATTAGGACTCTGCAAAGTACAACTGTAAGTGGTAGATCATTCTAGGAGGTATAGCAAGGAACATTTTTATTTTAATAGTAACTCACAAACTAGTCAGTAAAATGTTAATTAATTTAAGAAAGAAGAAAAATCCAGGTATAAAAACACCTTTTGTTCTCCTGTTACACGGCAGGTGACGTCTGTGCACAATCTACGTACATTTAGTGAAGAAACTGTAGGGTCTACACTGCTGGCCTATCAGTCTGCTGGGAGAAGAAATACAGCACTGTGTCTGCAGCGCGAAGCGCAAGCTGGTGAAATGACGGTCATCCCTGGCGCCCCGTGGTGACAAAGTGCCTACAGGTAGAAGGAATAAAACTTTGAGTTAGGTGTTTCACAGCTGTGGAGAAACACTGACAGATCAAGTTGTTGTTACTATAAAAATCAGTCACAAAATCCCAACCTCTTAAAATTCATATTTTGAGGACAGTATGTCTTAAAAAACAAACAAAAAACACAAAAAAACATGTGACTGTTTTGATTTAGAACAACTTAAATGCCCATGCTAGTCAGAGGAGCTGTACTTTTTTTGTGCAATGAATGCAGCTGTCTAAGGAAGCAGATCAGCCAGGCTTGGTGGAACACACCTGTACATTCAGCATTCAGAGGAGATAAGGCAGGAGGATCATGAGTTTGACACCAGCCTGGGCAACTTAGTGAGACCCAGTCTCAAAATAAAAATAAAACGGGTGGGGATGTGGCTTAGCGCAAAGGCCCTGGGTTCAATTCCCAGTGCTGCCCCCAAAAAGTTAAATCTTTACACAAAATTAGCGCCTTCTCCATCTTGACAAACCATTTTTCACATACTGTGGCTGGCTGGAACCCTTTCAGTTTGAGGTGTGACAGCAAAACTAGGACAAATTGTTTTTTCTTCCTTCAAAATTTCAAGAAGGAAGACTGGGGAAGTGGGCAGAGACAGACTGTCCACACCAGGATTTCTGAGCTGCTTTACCCAGCCAAGCTCAGCAGTCTACATGGGGCAAACAGCACCCTCTGCTGTATGCAGCTAGCAATGCATTGATTTAGAAGCACTGCCAAACTGGTTAGGAAAGGGAGAAGCCAAACAAGGCCTAGAGCATCCCACCTTTTATGTTTACAAAACAAAGAGGGAAGGGAAGATGTGTGAATACATTTTATAGACTAACTCCAGAAATATAGTATGTACAAGAAACTAGGGTACCAATGGTTTCCCCTAGAGAAGAAAACACAGCTGGGCATGGTGGCACTCGCCTGTGATCCCAGACCCTGGGAGGCAGGGGCAGGAGGATCACCAGGAGTTCAAGCCGAGCCTAAAGTACAAAAGCAGAGACTCTGTCGAAAAAAGAAAAAAAACAAAAAACCCCCAAAGAATATACTAGGTGCATTTAAGGTTGGATATGAGAGATTTGCTTTTCTCCACTGATCTGGATTTCTTTCACACCATGTATCATTTTTCAAAAATTTTAAGAGGCACATCTGACTGATCCCATGGGAGGTGGTGTCAAGTGAGGACAAGGCATTGGGATGGGAGGAAACAGGACTGTGCTGACCAAACAGCACTCACCTTCGGAGCCCCACATCACTGGAGAACCCAGAGCCTGCAGGAGCAGTGTGGGGATAAAGCAGCTCTAGAGAGAAAGGGAGCTGTCAGGTGCTGGGCTTGAAAAACAGAAAACCAGTGTGACAATGACAACTGCTTCACCACCAGTGGAATAAGAAAGTTAAGTTGGTTAAGGAGAAAAATGATATTCAACGGTAGCAGTAAGCCATTGAAACATCCCCACCACATTTGGACACTAAAAAATAACAGGCTAACTTCCTTTGGTCACTAGAGATCACTGAACCCAACCTCTACATTTCACAGGCCAGGAAACTGAGGCCTAAGAGGTTAGACCTGTTGGAGGGCACCTGACAGGTTAGGAGATGGGATTTCAACCACCAATGGCTCGGGTCCCAGCCTTGCCATTACTGGCTGCGCAATCCTGACCAAGTCACTTGCCCCTCCGAGACTAACTTTATGATCTACAGAACAGGACCAATAACCTCCTTATAAAAGCTGGTGTGAGGATTAGCCAAGAAAACATGTTTATGCCAAACCCACAGTAACTACCCAGTACATGGGAGCCACTATTTTTACAGCCTCGAACTGTGACAACAGCAATCATAAAAAATTTGAAAACTATGTGCCTCTACAGTTCCATCATAAAGAGGGCCAGGGATTTAGTTCAGTGGCACTGTGCCTGCCTCACAAGCACAAGGTCCTGAGTTCGATCCCCAGTACCAAAAAAAACAAAACTACAGAAGTGCTAGATGTGGTGATGCACACCTATAATTCCAACTCTCAGGAGGCTGAGGCAGGAGTATCACTGTAAGTTCAAGACCAGCCTGGGTGACATAGTGAGTTCAAGACCAGGCTAGAATACATAGCGAAGGGCCTGGGATGTAACTTAGTGGTAGCACACTTGCCTCATAAGCTCAACGTCCTGAGCTTGATCCCCAGTACCAAAAAAAAAAAACCTACAGAAGCAACTCTAACTTTAAATCTTATGAGAAAACACAGTCAATGAATCTCACCACTGCTGAGAGTCGTAGTCTTTGATGCCAAAACAGAAGCTGTTGGAAAGGCACTTAGGGAAAGCTGCCTGGACCAGAAATGACCTGTAAATTAAAAATAAACAAGTAAATAAATAAAAACATATTTCTACATGAAATTGAACAATTTAAATAGTCATACCCAGAATAATAATATTAATAAAAGAAGTGAGACAAGTGACCAAGTCATTTCTGGGCTCCATGACAGGTAGCTAACATCACATCCCACCTTCCCCCTTCCTCCTCATATCAACTGTCACTGAGCCTTAGAGTCTCCTAAAAAATCATCCACACAGCCTGGCACCCAGCACGCAGGAGGCTGAGGCAGGAGGATCGCTGCAAGTTCAAGGCTACATAGTGGGTTCAAGGCCAGCCTGAACTACAGAGCAAGACCTTGTCTCAAAAAAAACCAAAAAAAACAAAAAGAAATCAACCCACTGTCTGATGCACTCTCCCCTCCAGCCTTGCTGCTTTTCTCTGTTCAGGCTCAGCCACAGGGTAACACCAGTCTCCTAACCCATCTCCAACCTCTCTTAAGTCACTGTCTTTCTAAAGCAACAGATAGAGTCACTCTGTGCCCCTCCACCTTGCATGCAGAGCAGAGTGTAAAGTCACTGCACAGCCGGCAGTGCTGCCCCTCAGCCCTCCTCCCTCCCCCGCCACACCAGAGATGTGGTGGGTCCCAGTGCTCTGCTCCACTCACTGGCCTGCTGATACCTCAGCTCTCAGTGAAGCCTCTCTGTCCCCTCTGCAGCCCCACAGCCCCTGGCCCTGAATGTCCAGTCCCCTGCAACCTCTCACAAGGCGTGGCGCTCTAGAACCAGCTGTGACAGCACCTCTCGGCAACTGACTTTTCTCAGTTGTTATTTTTATGAATACATGATTGCAGTGATGATTACATTCATGCTGGGGAGTAGCACATGTCCATAACACATCTTAATTCTTATGTCCCCTCCCCTGCCATTTCTTGGTCCCTTCCCATCTGAGAAAGATCTTTCTGTTTCCTATCACCTATCTTCCATTTTGCTTTTTAATTTATTTACACTTTGGACTTCTCATGTAAGAGAAAGTATTCAATATTTAAGCTGTGTGTCTGATTTATTTCACCTAATACGATCACAAGGCACATCCATTTTCCAACAAATGACTCAAATTTATCCTTTGTTGTAGCACATGATACTCCATTGTGTATAAATACCACTTTTTCTTTATCCATTCGTTTGTTGAAGGGCAACTGATTTTTGACAAGGATCTCAAAACCATTCAATGGGGAAAGAATAATATCAACATACAAAAGAATAAAGTTGGGGGGTCAGAGAGGGATTTAGCTCAGAGGCACAGCGCCTGCCTCACAAGTGCAAGGTCCTGAGTTCATTTCCCATATCAAAAAAATAAATAAATAAAGTTGGACCCCCCCCCACCTCCTACCACATGTAAAACTTAAGTTAAAATGCATGAAAAACCTAAAAGTATGAGCTGAAACTATAAAAATCTTACAAAGAAACAAAGGGATAAATTATCATGACCTTAGAATTGGTAACAGTTTGTTAATATAAAACCAAAAGCACCAGCGACAAAAGGAAAAAGAAAAAAAACAAATCAAATTTCATCAAAATTTAAAATGTGTGTGTTTCAGGGCAAGGGATATAATACAGAGCATGCATGAGGTCCTGGATTTGATTCCCAGCACTGAAAAAAAAAGTGTTTATACTTGATCTTAGCCAAAAGGCTGAGAAGCAATAAAATGTGTTTTTAAAAAAACTATCAAGAAAGTTAAAGACAACACATAGAATGGGATAAATTTTTGACAAATCATAAACCTTACAAAAGATTCATATCTAGAAAATACAAATAACTCTTACAGTTCAATAACAAAAAGACGACCCAGTTTTAAAGTGGACAAAAGATTTCAAAAGACTTTCTCCAAAGAATTGTACAAATGGCTACAAGCACATAATAACATGTTCATTACTCACCAGGTAAATGGAAATTACAGCTACAGATTAATATCATTTCAAATCACTAGAATGGCTATAATAAAAAAGACAGATAATAAATGTTGGCAATGAGAAATCAGAACCCTCATGCACATGTAAAATGATACAGCTACTTTGGAAAACAGTCTGGCAGTTCCTCAAAAAGTCAAACATGGAGCTCCCATTTTATCCAGCAATTCCACTCCCAGGCATACACATAAAATAAAATGCAAGTACATACACGTACACACACACACACACACACACACACACACACAGACATGTCTGTAGAAATAGTAGGCATAACAGCCAAAAGGTAGGAATGACCCAAATGTTCAACAGCTGAGCAATGAACACATAAAAATGCTGTACAGAGACACCAGACAATATTATTCTACCCTAAGGAAAGCACTACTGACATATACTACAATACAGATCAATCAGGACAATATGCTAATCCGCAGAAGCCAGTCACAAAAGACCGTGTATCACATGGTTCTAATTATATGAGCTGTCCAGAACGGGCAAGCTACAGAGAGAAGGAAAGATAGCGGTGGGACAGCGGGGATCTGGGCCGCGACAGCTAAAACGTACAGATTTTCTTTTTGGTGATGCGAATGCTCTAAGCCGGTGATGACGACTACACAACTCTGTTAAAATACTAAAAACTATTATCGTATACTTTAAACTATACAGCGTGTGAATTATAAGGCTGATGACAAGAGTTCATGCACAAGAAGGAAAAACAACAGACTTTGGAGCCTGGTGCTGTGGGTGCAAAAAGCCGTGTTCCTTAGTCTAAACTGTGAACCGTTTTCTTAATCTCTGTGTGTCTTAATCCCCACATTTGTTACAAGGAGAAAAATAAAAGAATCTACCTCACACATCACACAACATTTGGATGGAAAGCAGGGCCACCTGGCTATTTAAAAGGGGACTCGCGGGGCCGGGGATTTAGCTCAGCGGTTCGGTGGCCTGCCTTGCAAGCGCAAGGACCCGAGTTCAATCCCCGGTACCAAAAAAATAGATAAAAAATAAATAAATAAAAGGGGACTCGCGAAAGGGGACACGCGGCCACAAAGCGGGCAAACGAAAAGAACGATCGGGGCAGATATTCCACCAGATGACTACAGGTCAAGTACTACAGCAAGATGAGTCACAAGAAAGAACGTTTCAGTTTTTAGGAGTCTTTGGAGTTTAGAATTATAAATGCTCGACTGTGAATTTACAATAAAACAGGGCAAACCGAGAAGGCAAGGCCAATCACGAAGCGGTTCCTGGATGAAACCGTACTAGAGAACAGCACAGCGCCTTCCCGGGGCTGCCGGCAACCAGCGTGGGTTGGGGAGGGAAGAGCAAAAGGTGCTTTCTGACTCTGCAGTCACAGGAGCACCGATCACACCTGGATCTAAAACAACTGAGACTAACCCTATGACTCTCCCAGCGAGCTCCTCCGGCGACCCTCAGCCCCGAACCCAGGGTCGACCCCATCCCGCTCCTCTTCGCCGAGGACCCAGTTTCCTGGGCAGAAAAGAATCCTGGTCGACAGCCTCCAGTTCACGCTCAGCACTTCACATTCAAGGGCCCAGAATGGGACAGAATGAGCCCAAGGTCACACAGCGAGCGAGCGGGAGGGTGGAAAGTCGGCGCGAGCGGCCGGCGGCCACAGCTACTCTCTTCCCTCCGCCCGGATTTCTTCACAGACCCCAGCTTCCGAGAGCTCTGATCCCCCAATTCCCGCACTCACCGGCCGAGCCTCCGCACTGCGCAGACAGGTAGCGCACAGCGCGTACGGCCGCCGCCATGCTGGAGCTTCAGCAGCCCCCGCGGCCTCCCCGTAGGGCAGTCTCTCCTACCGCCTGCCGCGACTGCTCCGAGTCAGACGACCGTCTCACCCCGCAGCAGGACGCCGAAGACCGAGACCCAAGCGCCAAGTCCGGTCTGAGCGGGAGACTGTAGGACAGGCCCCAGAGAGAGTTCAATCAGGCGCGGCCACAGACAGCCCTGCGGGGTCCTCGAGCTAGGACCTGGAGGCGGGGCTTGAGCTGGGTGGGCGTGGCCGACACCCCGAGTCTTACTGTCGAGGGCGGGTCACCCGGCTCTACCCGGTGGTTCTGCGGGCCATTCGGAACCGAGTTGTACCTGAGGACCCTGTCGAGGGTTTGGTACTCACGAGCACCAAAAAGGCTAAGTGGTAAAAAGATCCAGGAATAAGACACATAGGGTAGGCGCCCAGCTCCAGGAAAGCTCTGACGTTGATTAGATAAGGCGCTTAAATCACCTAGGATTTCACACGCGTGTGTGTTTGTTCATTCTGATTCTAACGGTCGCACACGCAGGTCCCAGCCCTGGCCCGTGACTTTTTACTCTCCACGGCCTTGGCCACATACGATCCCACTTGCCAGAATGACCCACAAAGAGGGAGACTAGGAATCCTCTCCGATTTTTAGTTTTTAAATTATCGGACATACAGAAAAATAGAAAATAGTGACAAGACAGAGTCAAAGATTATCAAGGCTGACACAGCTGCTTCCTCTCTTTCTCTTTTCCTTTTTTATTTGCTGACAAAAATATTTCACTACCACCTGTTTTACATATGATGCATCTGTTTTCTAGAAGATGTTTAACATCTCAAGTTAGCCAAATTAAAAGAACAGAGATCGGTTACTCCCATTTGTCAAGCCAACTGATGGTTAGGAACATGGCAAAAACCAGTGAATCTCCTGACGGGCCTAGTGTGCTACACTTCATGTACTGTGGAGTTGCACCCAGTTGGCCTGGGTCTGTGCTTCTGTGATCATAGAAATTGAAATTGAGGCAACAATGTGAATGTACAGGGAAACTCTTTAATTGAGAAGGAAGAAAAAATGGGAAGGGACTTGGGCTTGAAGAAGCTGAGAAGGGCTGAAGAAGGCTCAGCTTTGACAGAGAACATCAAACTGGCCCATGAGCAAGGGAAAGGGCAAGCTTTTGTGGGATTGCTGGGATAAGCTGGGATCTGTTTAATATTTCGGTTCTGGTTCTGCAAAGTGGCTCCAGAAAAGTTCTTATTGCTTCAGGGGTCAATCTGGTTCCCATGAAGTGACTGCAGCGGCTTGGGGTGTGGAGTGATGCAGAGTGATGCCTTGGTTTTGTGGAAGCTCTGTTGGAATCCAAGGTGACTGCAAGTTTTGGCCAATGACTGGAGACTTCCAGATGCCATTCCAGGGGCCTCGAGCCGGACACTGGAAAAGCTTGCAGTTGAATGTCCTGCAAGTCTCTTGTCTTGGAGTCCTTAGTCCTGAAGGGGGATGAGGTAGGATAGGTAAACTCAGGGCTAAGACCTTGCATCACCAGTTTTAGACAGGCATTCCTCAAATGACTAATAATATGCAGAGTTGAACAGGGATCTAAACCAATGTTTTAAAGCAACGAAGGAGACAGATACAAAATAAAGGCAAAGATGTCAAGCTTTGATTTGTTTTCAGTGACCCATTGGGCATCTGTAGGCCAAGTGAAGAGTCACTGATTTTTGCTTGGTTTTGTTTTGTTTTTAGCAAAAGCAGCCTTTAAGTTTGCTTCAGAAGAAAATAAAAATTATGCTTTTAATGAGTAGTAGTTTGTCCTTTTTCCTTTTGTGGTGATGTTAACAGTTTTATTTTGCTATCTAATTTATTCTTGGAGATGCTATGGTGAAACGGAGATGAAAAAAGAAGACATGGGGCCAGGGATTAGCTCAGTGGTGCCATGCCTGCCTCGTAAGCCCAGTGTCCTGAGTTTGATCCCTAGTACCAAGAAAAAAGAAAATGACATGTACATGCACCAACTCCTCACAATGAATATAACCATTATGTACTGCAAACATGTACTAATAAATATAAAAATCTCAAAGAAATATATGTTAGTTACTTTACTTGTCACTGGGACACAATACCTGACACCAACAAATTAGAGGAGGAAAGGCTTATTTTGGCTCACAGTTTGTAGAGGTTCCAGTCCTCATTTGGCTGGCTCCAAGGCAAGGCAGCATGGCAGAGGAGAAACAGCTCATGGCTTGGCAGACAGAAAGCAGAGATCAAGGAAGAAGAGAGGGAGATAGACCCTTCCAGGCCACACCCCCATTGACCCACCTCCTCCAACCAGGCTTCATCTTCCAACATCATGTTTAGCTACAAACTCACCAATGGGCTAATCCACTGGTGAGTATCATGACCCAATCACCTCCAGAGTGTCCCATATATGAGTTCATGAGGTTTCAGAAATAAGTAGATGATAGATAGATACATACATACATAGATGGATGTTCCTGCTTCTAGTTAGCTCACCCCAGCTTTTATATGCCAACAACCTCCAAGCATTGCACTTTCCCATTATAAAATTTTCTCATTACCTGTATGTGTTTCGGTATCTGCCACAGGTAATGGTGGCTGATAGCTTTGTTATAGAAGTCTCTTAACAGCTGCTGATTGTTCTAATTTGGGTGGTCTTCAGCTCTACAAATATAAAACCCTTCATCTTCAAGAGGAGGAACCAAGACCCAGAGAAGGTCATAGATGTGACCCTACTCCCACATGCCTTTGGAGTATTTGTCTTGTGGCACAGATTCCTGGTCATCTGTCAGTATCCATTATCTGTCTGTATCTTCTTCCTCAGTAACAGAATCCTCACAGTTTAGCAGATCCCATTACTGTCCAGAATAAAACAATTTCACATCTCCCTTGCCATTAGTCACAGCCCTGTGACTAAGTTCTTACCCATGTTCTATAAGCAGAGGTGATGTGTTGCAGTTGTTAATTGAAGAACGTCTGAAGTACTGTATGGCCTTTATGTCTGACATGTTTGAGTAATAATTAAAGAAGCATTTTCCTGTTAATCTGTTTGAAGATGTTAGCTTGTGTACTAAAGAACTTGGCTAGCCTTTGTCCCTGTTTCCTTGGAATTTTCTGAGCAATAGAAGGGAGTGGGCAACACCTAATAGTTTATGCTCATAATGAGATGGCAGCTGGCCGTGCAGGATACAAAGTGATTAGAGAGGGCTTTGAGCCATGTGGTAACAGTCCAGGCTCTAAGAGGAAGGGAGCTGAGATGGAGTTCAACTGTGTGGTCAATCTTTGATTTGTTTTCAGTGACCCATTGGGCACCTGTAGGCCAAGTGAAGAGTCACTGATTTTTTTGTTTGCTTGTTTGTTTGGTTTTGTTTTGTATTTCGCAAAAGCAGCTTTTAAGTCTTTGCTTCAGAAGTGTCCAAGTGACCCTTGAATTTGTGGCTGGTGTCTAAAATAAGGGCAGACTTGTGGCTACTGTGTCTTAGGTATCAGACATCATTATGGTGCTACAGAATTACAAAGCCGTGAATGTCTATATACATCCACACACCAACCTGCCCTAAAAAATGAAACAATGCTAATCCATATTTGAGTTTAAAAAATAACTACGTCAAACACTGTATTTTTCTAATATTTAATTGGCAGTTTTCTAGAAGGATAGTTCTTCATTCAGTTCAAAAATATGAAGTCAGAAATACTGTACTAAGAAAACCTGTCAATACCAGTTATTTTTCAAATTAATACATGGTTTGTGCACACCGTGTGCTCACTTCTCAGAGGAAGCAAGATGTGACCTGCAACAGCTCAGCTGGTAGTCTGGTTCAGGAGACAAGAAAGGGGTGAGATGATGAAGAAAAAAAAAGTATTTAAATAGATCAAGACAGTGGTGAGAGAGTCATCACAACTCTAGATACCCTCCATTTAAAAAAAAAGTATACATATATTCTTCCCATTACAAAGGGGGAAGATATAACCAGCATCAACAGAACCCTTCCCGAGGAAGAGAAGGTGCTCAGGGTGCGGACTGATCATGTCCATTCTGGGGAGGTGAGGTGGGCATCCAGCTGATGGGACAGCCTGAGGAAACATCTGTGGGCTGGGGAGTGCAAGGTGCATCTGTGGCATAGCAAGCAAGACAGTGTGTTTCTTCAGATTTCTCAGGAGCAGCAGGAGCCTGTGGCAAACAAGAGAACGTTAAATGCCAGACTGAGTGGGGCTTTATTTCAGGGGCAGTATTGGGAATTTCTGAGGAGTTAGGCAGTGGATTCAAGCTGATGTAAAGGGCTAACATGGCACGGATTCACAGGAGGAAGGGACAGAGTTTGGGCAAAGACTGTTCATAAAATTGTAAGCAGGTATGAAGTGATTTGGGTAAATGTTAAAGAACAGCACAGGGACAAAAGGAGATGGAGCAAATGTAGCTGATAGAAAAACATTTTCTATTTCTGCCCGCTGTGAACCTTGGCTCTCTGGTAAGAAAGCCATCTGATTTCTCAGCTGCAAGAGTGGAGTCCTGACCTGATGCGTCCAGCATACCCTTCCTGCCTGCTGCTCTCTGCTGTGCCACCTCCTAAGACACTGACATACAGCCTGCCTGTATGGACCCACTGTGAGCTATTCCCTGAATTCTGGGCTCACACTGCTAATTTGGACTTTTAATGGACTGCCCTAGTACAAGCTAATTTTTATTGGACTTATTGGCAAGGCTTCTGCAGTCCATCCCACCTCCCAGTCATGGTTTCTCCACCTAAGTTGCAGAGCCAACCGCGCCTGAATTTAAAAGAGGCTTACATAGTTCTAAGCTCCAGCTTGTTTAGGAATAATTACTACAGAAAATAAAACCACTACTATTACAGCTTGTATCTAGATATGTGCCCCCCCAAGCCCCATATGGTCATAGGTGGGATTTTTTGGAGGTGGCTGGATCTAGGGTGTGTGTGTGTGTATGTGTGTGTGTGTGTGTGTGTGTGTGTGTGTGTGTGTGTGATGCTGGGATCTGGGATGACAGAATTGATTCATGATGCAATGCTAGGCTAGCATAAAGGGTGTGGGTGCTACTGGCCATGCAGGTGCCTGGATAAAATATGAGACAGAAAGAGGGCTGCTGTTGTTGCCACTTGTCACTTGCTACTTTTGCTGTCTTTAGCCTGCTATGAACTGTTTATCCTCCTGTGATGCTTTGCCATGCCACCATGCCTTGGAGCCAGCTGATTATAAAGTGAAACCTCTACAAACTTTCCTCCTGTAACTTTGGGTGTCAAGTATTTTGTTTCAGTAACAACAACAAAAAAAAAACTAAGAGAGCTACAAAACATGAAAATATGGCTTGAAGTAACAGACAAGAGAGGAAATTGGGCTAGCAATAGTTATATCTGCATATTTGATTATTTTAAAAAGTTTTATTGAGGGCCGGGGATTTAGCTCAGTGGTTCTGCTGCCTGCCTTGCAAGCACAAGATCCTAAGTTAGATCCCTGGTACAAAAAAAGAGAAGGGTTTTAATGAGGTATAACTTATATACCACCAAAGTCACCCATTTTAAGTGCACAATTCATGAGTTTTTTGTAAATTTATCAAATTGTTACATTATTACCATAATCCAGTTTTAGAACATCCTTACAGTCCCAGTAAGTGGCCACTCTTCCCACTCCCAGGACACCACTAATCAACTTTATCTCTTAAGATTTGTCTTTCTAGGGCCAGGGATTTAGCTCAGTGGTTCGGTGGCCTGCCTCGCAAGCGTAAAGACCCGAGTTCAATCCCTGGTATCACAAAAAAACAAACAAACAAACAAACTAATTTGTTTTTCTGGACATTTTCTGTAAGTTGAACCATATATCTTCTCTGGCCCCTGCCTTTTCTCTCTTAGAATAATGTTTTTGAGGTTTTTATTTATTTTAATATTTTGGTGATTTTAAGTTTTACTTCATTTCAAAAATTCCAAATCTACTAGCATAAAGATGTAATGAAAGTTGCTTTTTACTCATATGAGGGCACTCCATTGCCTCACAGAAAAAGATAAAGTGCCACAGGGAGATAAGTGTGTGTGTCTGTGGGGGTATCATATTGTGAAAGCTTTCAATTTTTCATTTCCAAAACTACAGCTATAAATGTAAGGAAGGAGACCCAAACCAGGCAGCTCTATTGTCCAGGGCTTGATACTTACTAATGATTGGTTTCCATAGCTCTAAAACAATGGTTGAGGCAAAGTAAAGGCAGTGGTCATCACAGTCCCTGACTTGAAATTATATTACAAAGCTATTGTGATCAAAAGAGCATTGTACTAACAAAAAATCAATGGAACAGATTAGAAGATGCAGAAACAACCCCCAGACATACTCATACTTATCTTTGACAAAGGAGCCAAACACTTTCACTGGAAAATAGATAGCCTCTTTAATACATGGTGCTGGAAAAACTGGCTTTCCACAAGACGAAGACTGAAACTAGACCCATGTCTTTCACCAAAATTGAAATGGATCAAAGACCTAAATATGAATATAGAAACAATCTGCTGGGAGATACAATAGATAAAACTCTCAAATACATTGGTGTAAGGCAAAGACTTTATGAGCAAAACTCCAGTCACACAGGAACTAGCACAGGAATAAAAAACTGGGATCACATCTTATTAAAAAGCTTTTGCACAGCAAGAGAAACCACCAACAGAGTATACCCTGAAATTTAAAGATCTAATCCAAAAATGGGCATCTGAAATGAAAAGACACTTCTCAGATGAAGTAGAAAAGCAAATAAATATATGAAAAAATGTTCAACATCACTGGTGATTCATGACATACAAATTAAAACAACACTGAGATTTCATCTCACTCCAGAAAGAATGGCTGCTATCAAGAAATTAACCAATAACAAATGCCTGAAATTTAAAGATCTAATCCAAAAATGGGCATCTGAAATGAAAAGACACTTCTCAGATGAAGTAGAAAAGCAAATAAATATATGAAAAAATGTTCAACATCACTGGTGATTCATGACATACAAATTAAAACAACACTGAGATTTCATCTCACTCCAGAAAGAATGGCTGCTATCAAGAAATTAACCAATAACAAATGTTGGCAGGGCTGTGAGGAAAAAGGAATCTTCTCCACTGTTGGTGGGAGTGTAGACTGGTGCAACCACTATGGAATTTAGTGTGGAGAGTCCTCAAAAAACCAGAGGTTCCATCTGACCCAGCTGTTCTTTCTTGGTATCTTCAAAAAAAGAAATTAAAAGAATCATACCACAGCGATGTATGCACACCCATGTTTATAGCAGCACAATTTATAATAGCTAAATCTTGGAAACAGCCCAAATGCCCATCAACCAATGAATGGATAAAGAAGTGGTTTTAAAAAAAATATATAATGGAGTACTACTGTGTCATAAATTATGAGCTTCAGGCATTTATAGCTAAATGGATGCACCTTGAGACCATAATCTTAAATGAAATAAATCAGACACACATGTTTAAATAATACCACATTGTTCTCTGGTTTGAGAAACCAACAGTGGAAATAAGGACTAAAATGTATAATACTGGGAAATGGGAAGAAAATGTTCAAATAGGAAGGGGAACAAGGGAGGCGAGATGGGGAAAGGAAGGGACAAGGGGAAAAAAGCAAAAATAGAGGGGAAA
Organism: Fukomys damarensis; assembly: GCF_012274545.1. Lineage (NCBI taxonomy): Eukaryota > Metazoa > Chordata > Mammalia > Rodentia > Bathyergidae > Fukomys > Fukomys damarensis. The sequence goes on from NW_022900921.1 coordinate 40,842,431, forward strand.
ATGGAAGCAAAAATTTTGTACATAGGGACAGGAGGGGAGTAATGGGAAAAAGAGGTGGGATATATCATGTACATGCCTGATAAGTTTTTTGTTAAAGTTGCATGGAAAGAAATATTTCATTGGGCCAATAAATAGCAGAGATTCCATTAGTAACAGTGAAAGTCATTCTACACAATAACCCTCCTCTCATTTCCCTCTCTCCAGCCATGAAGATTTCAAAGGCAAGTGCAGGTTAATTTCTTTTACTTTCTTTCTTTTCTTTGGTGCCAGGGATCAAACTCGGACCCTTGCCCTTGCAAGGCAGTTGGCAGAACCACTGAGCCAAATACCCAGCCCCATAATTTATTTTTCTTTATATTTTGTATTTTCTTTTTTACATTATACTCACTTCATATTGTGCTCAGTATTGTAATCATTTTTATATGCATATCTTTGGGTTGTGGAATGAATCATCTGAATTTCCATTATTTCTTATGGGGAAGTTTGCTTTGATACTCCACAGTGGTGTGGATTATTAGCATGCTTCCAGAATGAATTATGCTCAGGGTTAGGTGTCTCTCTGCCTTGCTCAGCTTCCATCCTCCTCATCTATCAGTACCACCTTGTCCCAAAGAGTAACACAATCGGGAGGCAGAGCACAAGTGTAATTATACAAATGACCCCCATTGGGTAGAAAATCACCAGAAAAGGTGACTTCTCAGCTTTCTTTCCGCTTGTTTCATGAATCTCAAGTCTGAAAAGAACTTTCCTCACATTCAAGTTCCTGGGTTTCTCTATAAGGTGAAGACTTCTAAGGCCTAAACTACACTAGTGCATCTTCCCCGTTTTACCAAATCTGAAGAGTTGCTCTAGTACAAATTCTGTGTAAAAGAGTGGAAAATCCACAAAGGCTTCTCCACATACGTGGCACACCTAAAGAATCTAATTGGTAGTACAAGTTCTCGGGAGGATACAAAGGGCTGAGGTCTGGCTGAAGGTGTTCCACCTACACCACCCTCAAGGGTTTCTTTCAAGTATGAATGCTGACATTTAATCAGGGGCAAGCTAGTGGCCTACCCACATTTACTGCTTTCATGGGGCTTCTCTCTAGTATGTGCTCTTGATGCTCACTAAGGGAAGAAGGATTACTAAAGATTCCTCCATACTTAAACACATTTACAGAATTTCTCTCCAAGGTGAGCTATATGATTTTTTTTCTTTTAAAGAAAATTATTTATTGGTTCCTTTAAATTTGTCATTTTTCTCAAAAATATACAAACTCTTCCAATGTGTTTGAAGCACCCTTGTTATTTTAACAATGTGTGCTACACATGGATATCTGTCACCTCTGTTTCATGTTCTCCTATTTCCTCTAGCTTATCTACTCTTTTACTAACAGTAAATTCACTGTCACTCAAAAATGTTTCAGTTCTATCAAGGTAAAATTTAGAGCAGCTACAGCAACTGCTGCTTTTCTTGAATGGATTTTTCTCTAAAGTTTCTTTTGAGAAATAAATTACATTTTTGAAAACTACACGTATTTATATTTGATGTGAATACAACAGAAAATTTAGAAAGTAAACAAATTTTTATTTATGAACTATCAGGAAGCAAGATGTATAACCATTTCAGAAAAAGAAAAACAGAATGATTTTTTTTTCATATGGGAGACCCTAGAGGATGTTGTACATTGCAGGAACCCACTATCCTGCTAGCCTTTCAAAAAGAAAAGAAATTGAAAATGCATATGCAGCAATCTCAGTGACAAGCTTACCCAAGCAGCAGTTCATCATACTAATAAACTTAATTAAGCCAATGGCCAGCACCTTGAATTCCTCTTGTAATTGTAGAGGCCAAAGGTAACTTACCTAAAGATATCACAATAAATTTAGTATTAAAGTATTTATACAAATTTTTCTTTTCCTGACATGTATATACATTTTTGGCAGAATATATATTATATATTTTAATATTTATCTACATGTATTGCTTTCAACCTTCTCTCTCTATGTGTAATACATTATTTTCTAATCAAATACAGTATACTCAGTAAGACTGCTATTTTCTGAAGGCAAGAAATTCATATAATAATATTTTCTACAAATTTATATCCATATATTAGAAACAATTTTATAATCTTATGTCAAGGGAGAATATCTTTGCAAATTTATTACTTATTTTTTTTCTCTTTTAGTTTATTGGTACATTTTAGGTATACAGTATAGTTACATTCATTATTGGGACCTTTTACCTTTACATGAAAGGTCTTGGTTCTCATTTTTTCCCCTTGTCCCTGCCCTCCCTTCACTCCTTCCTCCCCCCACCATTTACAAACACTTTATTTCCATTTTTTCATTCTCTCGTATTTTTTCTTTTCCCTTATTACCTTTCCCCTACCCTTCCCACTTTCCCTATATATGATTTTTTCTAAAATTTATTTATTCATTTTTTTGATGGTGGTACCTGGGATTGAACACTGGCCCTTATGTTCACAAGGCAGGCAGTGGAACCACTGAGTTAAATCCCCGGCCCACAGCTATATGATTTTTTTAAAGAAATAGTATGTGATAAGGATATACCCTAGGCATTAAAGTGCTGAGGCTTCTTCCCACTGTAAAGTGTTTGATGTTGAATGATATTTGTCTTCCAGCCAAAATTTTTCTACATCCATTACATTTACAAGGTCTCTCACTGGTATGAATTCACCAGTGTTTGGTAAGGGAAGGGGTGTGGCTAAAAGGTTAGTTTCTGATGTTAAATAAGATGTGTCTTTTTATTAAAGGTCTTCCCAGTTATGGTACATCTCTACTTTCTCTCTTCAGCATAAATCTCTGAGATTTGGTGTTGTGTGTTCTCCAGCTGAAATCCCTCCTATATCTGCTGAGTTCAGAGGATTTTTTCCCAGCATGTCTTCTTTTGATGTTTAATGAGGGATGCAATATGAGCAAAGGCCCTTCCACATTCATCACATTTATAGGGTTTCTCTTCTGTGTGAAAACTGCAATGTTAAGCAAAAGATGAACTCTGACTGAAGGCTCTCCCACATTTATTACATTTGTAGGGTTTCTCTCCAGTATGAAATCTGTAATATATGATGAGAGATGAACACTGGATGAAGGTTCTTCCATGTTCATTGCATTCATAGAGCTTTCTCCAGTATGAGTTCTCTGGTATTTAATAAGGGATGAAGTATGACCAAAGGTACGTCCACCTTCATTATATTTGAAGGGATTCTCTCCAGTATGGAATCTATAATATAGAGCAAGAGATGAACTCTGGCTGAATGCTCTTCCACATTCACTGCACTCATAATGCTTTTCTCCAGTGTGAGTTCTCTGATGTTTAATAAGGGATGAAATATGGCCAAAGGCTCTCCCACATTCAGTGCATTCATAGGGCTTTTCTCCAGTGTGACATCTCTGATGGCACCTTAGTTCTGTCTGGAAATGGAAGGACTTCCCACATTGGTTATATGTACAAGATTTCTTCCCTGGGTGTGTTCTCTGAGAGTTACTTCTATCTGAAATGTGTTTGAATTCTATATCATGCTTATAGGTTTCTTCTGTGGGAACACTGTGTTGGTTAAATTTAGGCTTACAGACTGGTCTACAGCCTAAACACCCAAATTCACTGAATTCATGATTTTGCTAGGGGTGGTGGATTTGTGAGTGGATGAAATTTCTTTCCAATTTCTCTGTATTATCTGTTGCTTCTCTGATCTAAAATCATCACAACCACAGGCTGTCTTCAGTTTGGAGGACCACAGGACATCTTGAAAGTGTTTTTCCACTAATGCTATCTGGAATAATTCTTTGAATACGCCTTGACTTGACAATGATTCCTTTCCTTTAGGTCTTCTTTTCCAGGCTGTAAGGGAAAAAAGGAGGCATTCTTAGTATTTCCCATTCTATGTGCTAAGAAGAAATAAATAATAACGAATATAAGATAATTATGCTTTTTAAAAGGGTACACAGATTCTTTCAAGCATAGCTTTGTCAGAAGTTGCTTTTCAAAGTGTTAAGAATTACTAGAATAAACAAGAGGATGTGAATAGGGATTAAAAAAAGAACCTTAGATATATTAGGTATATGTACCACCTGCTCAAATGTGATCAAAAGTACAACATGTAGTAATAAAAAATAAAAACTGAACTGCAACAAAAGAAGAATAAGTGATGAAGAGGTGACTCGTGGTTGGTGGTTAAGAAAATCTGAGAGAGCCATTTGGACTCCAGCATAGAAGGGAACTCCAAAGGCTACACAAATGACAGGAAGATGGGAAGGGTAACAAGGGAAAGAGACTAAGCATAGGGAGGAAGACAAAGAGAAATAGAAGTGTATCATGGTAAATCACCTGGGTACAAATTCTATGTCTCCATAATTTCTTCCAGCCTAGTTAAATGTGACAGATTTCTATTCAGCCCTACTGTCAATCTCTCCTGAAGCACCCCACATTTTCATCTTCCTAAGATGTCTCTTTCCTTGTTTTTCTCCCAAGGGCTATCCCAGTGCCTCAGGATAACTCCTCAACATCTCACTCCAGCCCACAGTACTTAACTAAGAGTCTTGTCTTCTTCAGCACCCTGGCCACCTCCCTTCTCCCAACATCTCCATACTTATTCTCTCTTTTTCTAATGCTTTGCACATCTTTTAGGAACAAGTTCGTGTCTTCCACCTCATCTCAAAACACCTCCTTCTAAAACACATGTTATTTGTATTACATAGACATGCGTATATGTGTCCTATTACTGGGTAGAATTGTGGTAGGCAGAATAATTCTCCGTGTCCCAATCCTAAGAATCTATAAACAGGTTACCTTACAAAGCAAAAAGGACTTTTCAGATGTGATGAAGAGCACAGACCTTGAGACAGGAAGGTTATCCTGGATTATTCAAACAGGCCTAGTCTAGTGACATAAATCATTAACATCAGGTAACATTTCCTGCATGGGAAGAAAGATACAGTGGGCACCATGAGCCAAGAATATGGCAGTCTAGCAATGGGAACACCCCTCAGTTTACAGCCAGCAAGGAAACAAGGGTCTTGAATTGACAACTACAAAGGAACTTGTTTTGCCAGCAACTTGAATGAACATGAAACAGATTCTCTCCTAGTCAGGAAAGAAAGGAACACACACAGCCTTGTGGACCTGCTAGCTACATCCAAATGAGACCTTTGCCAGTCTTCTCGCCTACACACAGGGAATTAATGTATTTATGTTGTTTAAAGCTCAATGTTTGTGGTAACTCATTTCAACAACAATAGAAAACATAATAATGATACTTCTGAAGAGGGAAATGACTGGTGATTCCCTACCAGGGACCCCAGAACTGTCCTCAGGCAGATTCCAAGTTAATAGATTCTCTATGATCCCTGGGAATCAAAATACCTTTTTTAAAAAAATCTCCCTGGGATATCTTGAAACACAACCGCACTTTGGACTAGTGTAAATAAACATATTGATCATGAGACTAGATCCAGATGTCAGACCCTTGATCTCATTTTGGAAAGAAGAAAGTAATAAAACACAGGAGATCAGCATGTTCCCTCTCTGTCCTAATTCTAGGCTCCTATGATGAGGCTTAACCTATCCTTTCGGTATGTCAGCACTGCTTTCCTGAGCTTCATCTCTGAGCTGAGGCTATAGTTCTGCCTCAGAGATGGACAGCAACTGACAGAGAATGCCATTCACCTCCAGTAAGCTCAGGCTACACACAACACCTCTGGGGATCAGCTTGGAGTTAAGAATTCTGAGGTGGAGTCTACCAGGTACTTACAAGCATCTAGAAATAAAAGACATACCACTTGCAACTGCTAAGGATAGTCCTTGTTCCTGGGACCACTTCTGCTGAGGTTTAGTTAAATCAAGAGTAAAGTGTCTCCTCCCTGATCTTCCTGATATCCTCTGTCTTCCCTTGCCCATAACCCTTTCATTTCTTGGTTGTCAATGGTTCAGTGTGATCCCTTAACTAACTCCCTTAACCCTACTGATATAGGACTATCATCTATAATGAACTCTTAATCCATCCAACCTTGACTGAGACATCCAGTGATGATGTGTGGCAACAATAACCCCAGCAAGGGCAGTGCCAAAGGAAGGGGAAATGCTAGAAAGGAAAATGAACATCTCCTTCTCTGATACAAGAAATAAGTATAAAACTCAGAATACTGTAGTTGGGGGCTTCTTCCAAGTGGCCTCATTTCCTCAAAAGAGAGCCCCCTGACCTAGGGCACAGACAACTTCCTGCCCCCAATTTGCCTTTATTAGGTGCCATGTTGCTTTGTCTCACTTGCTCACCTGAGTGGGCTCCCATTGAAATTTCTCTCACTGACACACAGGGCTCTTCCCCATCCTCCCACTGCCAGGTCACACATGGTTTGGAAACTGGAGCCCTGATGGTAGAGAAAGAAAAGGACTATTGCTGTGTGTGCTGGAGGCTGAGTCTTTGGACCTTGATCTTCATGGTGAAGAGAACAGATATTGTGAAACATCATGAGCAGAGTCAGGAATCTTCCTATTTCAACTCTGTAAGAAGCAGAAATTTTACTAAAACTAGGAGCACAAACTAGAACCCCAGGGCAAAACTCAGCTAACAGGCCCGGGCACCCCTAGCTTTTAAACAGAAAGGAAATCAAGGCAGCCTCACGGCAGACTTTGAGTTCACCCAGGGAAGCCAAGTTCCCAATGATCTCCAGCATCACCTGCCTGTACAGGTCCTTCTATGCAGGTGCCAGCTGCCCCCACTCCCACTGGGTGAATTCTACTGCTACATCCTCAAAAGTTATCAGGTCCTGAAACAGAAGATATTCCTGTTACCTTGAGGAGCAGAGTCACACCCTGAAGAAAGGGTGGACAGGCATCTCAGTAGTACCTCAGAGTGTGCACAACAGCATCGCCAGACTTCCCAGGTACCCACTGCCCAGACAGACAGACATGGGTATATTTTCAAAGTATTTTAAGTTGCTCCAAGGGTTGTATCATCCTTACTATTTGGTATCCCACCTGGTGCCCACTCACATGCCTGTCAACATTAAGATGCTAAGAAACACAATCAGAGTCTAAGAATAATCAAGAATAGAGATACTGTTCTCTCAGGTAGAAGAGATGAATGTTATCCTTTTCCTCATTTGTCAGGGGGTTTTAATAGAACCATTAGAATTACGAGACTATTACACTTTGCATTCTCAAAAGCACAAATATCAGTTCTCATATTTATGAAACTATATGAACTATAATTTTAACATTTTTTACTAAAGCCCAAATAATTTGAGACTTATAAAGACTTATATTCCTCTACTCACCTCCCAGCAGTTTAGCAAAAGAAAATCAAATGGCCTTCTAATCAGTCTATTCTGTGAGTTTGATGAACATGAATCCTATCCACCTAAGCACAATCATTATTCAGTTCTTGAATCCACAAAGCTGTGTGTGAGACTTTTAATCTCAGGTCACCATTACAAGCTATCACCGCCCTTAAGGTCTTGACCAGAACCCTCCTAATCATCCTTGGCAATTAGACTACCTCTCATTTGACCTATGTTGTATGACAATCCATATAATATGACCAAAAAATAGAATAGGTGGAAGTAGTATAAATTCCTGTTACTTTTACCATGAAGTATTTAAAATTCAAATCCCATTTAGATGCTGACCCTATAGATTAAGTTAAAATAACTTTATATTATCATGTCAACCAAAATAATCAAATGAGGAAAATTTACTAGTAATAGATTATCTTATTTCTCCAAAATATCTTCTGGCCCTCCCTGTAGGATTGAGCTTTCTGCCTCCTGATCTGGGTGTGGCCATATAATAAGCTTTCCAAATGGAACATGAAGGAAAAGGCAGAAGCTGCATGTGAACAAAAGCTTTCAGAGCCACTAAGGTTTCTGCAATTCCTCTTTTCCTTCTACCTTGAGAATGGAAAATGATCCATCTGAGAGAAGACAAGGGACAAAGCCAAGTCTGATATGTCACATGGGCAAGAGGTCAACCTTGTTTGATGTTGCTAAGGGTTTGCTGTTGTTACTGTTAACATTAACAGTGTGAATTGACTGTCATTGACTGAATTTGACAAAGTATTACAAGAAAAAATATGAACTCAAGAGTTTGCTGATTTGTAAAGCAAAAAAATGGAAGGCAACAGGAAGCATCCATAAATGTCAGGTCTCACAGGGTTGGAGACTTAACCAGTTCTCATTTCCAACTGGCCAAAGACAATACACATACTTTTTTTTCATGACAATGGATGATTTTAAAAAAAAATCCCCGCCTAGGATTTAGCTCAGTGGTTCTGCCACCTGCCTCACAAGTACAAGGTCCTGAGTTCAATCCCCTGGTAACCACCCCCACAAATTTAAAAACAGCCTAACTGGAAAATGTTGGGGGTGATTGTCAATCTTTTGTTTCATCCTTTTAAGTAATTTCAGATGGCTCCCAAAAAATCCTTTCAGTGAGATCAAATCCCCAGTGGAAAAATAATTGGTTTCCTGAAGTAACTGAAAAAGCTCACAGTGAAGTCTAAAGAGATGGGCGTATTTCAAAAAGAACTGTGCGTGAAGCCAACAACACATGGAGCAAACCAGAAATACATAAGAAACTGATTAAAAGTTTTGAGAACTACATCAAATATTTATAGCAATCCTTGGATCATCAGCCTAGTCGGGCTAGATGAAAAACAGCTTGAGAGAGCTTGCTCTCCACTATCATCTTCGTATGTAACTAAGAAGGAGTTTGCAAAAGGAATTTCCCAAGGCTGTAGCCAACAGCCCAGGACAACAGTTTCGGAAGCTCCACCAAGAGTGAACCACAACCCAGACTTTCCCACTCCACTGCCTGTCCAGTAGAATTTAATGACTGTTACAAACATGGGGCTGCTGGGCTCAGTCCAGGCTCACCCTTTCAGAAAAAGGAGTGCCCACTGCAGTCTTCCTGATCCTACTGTTCCACTGCATGCTGGAAAAATGGGTTCTGGTAGCTTGTCCTTTAAGTTCGTAGGTGTCCTGATCCAGAGGAGAAACATCCAGACCCACAACTGACACTTTGATCATGATCTTCTAATTAGACAGCTTTTGAGTTCTCTGTCTTAAGGCATTTGTATTCAGGGGGAAGGGAAGTGAACATCTATGAGTAAAACAGTGGTAGCCATGTGGTATGACATCCTGGGTATCAGTCCTCTCCCCACATGGCTATGACTGGGGCTCTAGCACATTGCTTGGTAGTCAAAGTCTTGGGGAAGGAACTGGTAAATCACACACTCACACGCACATACATACACACACAAGTGGGTAAAACAGAAAAAATTTAATTTGCTTGCAAATTGTTGGCCTGCACCAAGGGCTGTCCCAAATGACTGACCCTGGGTTGGGTTACAATCTGCCTTTTATAGGAGTTTTACAACTGTGATCTCATTTTAGGTAGTTCCAGTTCTTAGTTCCCATCACAAATCATGGTCACAAGACAATTCAATTTTAACCCAAATGTAGCATTCTCTTTTAGGATGTTTATCTTTCGCTATTCTAACCTACTAGAGTGGGGGTCATGGTTAGTAAAGCAGTACTGGTGAGAAAGTTTAGGGTTTAGGGAAACTGTTATTTCAGTTTGAACACCTGGTCTCACTCTGGGGATGTAGCTAAGCACCTCCAGCATTTGTTAATCTTACAACATTTTAAACTGGGGCTACATGCCTTCAAGCTTTAAAGGTAAAACCCCTGGTATTTTTTGTCCTAAGAAACAAGTAAGGGAAAGCAAATTATAGAAGCAAACATCAGCAGTTATTCTATATTTCCTTAGCATTTTGTAATTTCAGACTATTTACAGATGTTCTATCAAACTGAGTGCCCATTACTGAACCAAGCCCAAGTAAGCCAAAAGGATCCAAGTAAGTGAGTACATGCCAAGCAGAGAAGAAAAGGTTCTAGCCAAGGGGCAGGGAGGTCACTGTCCCCATGATGGACTCAGCCTCCTACAGAACAGAAATTAGGGTCAGTTCCCTTTGGTGAACAAAGAGATTCTAGAAAAGAGGAGGCAAAGCTTTCTGTAGTTCAGTCATTTACGGAAAAATTAAGAAAACAAGTTACCTGGGGCCTGGTTTTTAGGAATGAATGACTTGTTCCCCATTCTCCTGGTATCTCTCTAGCTACATGGGAGGGTAAGCCTTACGGCACGTATGGCTTCCAGACTCCCCAAGCTGGAGACCCCTACACAGTTCTGAGGGTCATCTCTGTGGTTCTAGGAACACAGATGGATCAAAGAAAACCAAGAGCCAGCTTCTGGCCTGCCTACATCAGGGGCCTACATCAGAGAAGGGCCCCTGTACACAGCTGCATGAGGCTCCTACTTGCACAGGGACCCACAGCAGGCTGCAGTTAGTGGTATGTGACCAGCCTGGACACTCCCCTAGAGAGTTACTTACTGGGCCTTCTTGAATGCAGATCCTCTCCTAGGTGTTTTGGAAGTACAGACATGGAGAAGAGCTTCAGTGAACTTTAAATCTACTTTGCAAATTTAAGACAGGTTAACAACTTCAGATATTTTCTATGTGTATGGATCCTGATCTTGTTAAACTCTGGTTTGAGACTTATGGTTCTGGTTTACTAAATGTGAGATAGGGTTTGAGAATCTGCCTTTCTAAAGAGATTCCCCATGCCTGTGCTGCTGGCATGGGCCACAGTGAGAAGCAAGGACACAAAGGCCACAAGGAAAATCTGGTCCAGTTCTTCCATTGGCCATTTTTCTGACCTTGAGCGTTGATGAAGAATGAACAAATTAAAATGTACAAGTGGCAAAGGATAGGGCCTTCAAAACTTAGAAAGGAATGGCTTAAAACCTCCAGGTCACTTGGATTACCCTGACCTCCACAATGGGGGCAGGGGACTCACAGAAGGTGCCACTAGTACACTGCTCAGCCAGAAGAACTAGGAATACTTTATTAGTGAAATGATTATGAAAGTGGTAACAAGGCTGCAAATGGCCCTACCGTCCTCTGATCTCTGCCCTCTCGGGTTTGTTTAGCTCCTCTCCTACTCTTTCCATTCTGCTCCCATCTCTAGGACAAGTCTTCCACCTCAGGTACAGTCCATGGTTGCTGGGTCTTCAGCTTTTTGGGCCTGGATGATCAGAAATCCCCACAGGAAATGCATGTGTAGGCTGTGCCCCTTAGAGGCTTTCACCAGCCTCTTCCTAGGGGATCCCTCCTCCTAGGCCCAGTGCTAACTTCCTGGGAGGACTCTGCACCTCTACATGCTCCAGAGCCAAATCTGATGCTGTGGATGCCACAGCTGGGGCTAAGGGGTGGCGCCCTCCCTCTAGGTCCGAATTTTTGCCTTCCTGGGGTAGCCCTGCGGTCCTCCAGAGGGTTCAGAAAACTGGGTGCAGCCTGAGCCGCCTGGATGACAGGGGACATCCCCACTCGACATGGAGAGATCCTCAGACCCGCAAGGCCATGCGCAGGGCCGACAAATTTGGACCGATAACTGGGGGCTCCAATGCCCTGGCAGCGCACTCCTCCCGCTCAAGAGCTCAATCTCAGACCCCTCATGCCTAGCCTCCTCCCACAGCCTCTCTGGGATGCCCCGCTCCTCTGGCACTCAGTTCTTGCGATCATTTTCACCTGCAACGGGCTCAGGCCACCAGGAGATACCTGCAACATGGGCACCCACCGCTCCTCACTGCTGGAGGACTGTCGTCTCCCACGCGCGCCCTCACTTTGAGGGCTGAGCATACGTGACCCTGCGTAGTGACTGGGCTGCGCCTGCTCCCTGGCCACCTGCTGCTGCTCCCTTAGGGGCCCAGACACTGGTGGGCTTAGAGGTGTTCAGTGGACTACTGTGAGCTGGGAAATGGAAGCCTTTCTCTTTACATAGCAAGAGCCTTTGGTAGCTGGGTCTCATGGCCCACTTTGAGGCAGTCTTTACAAAAGCCACTGACATTTTGTTAAAAAGACAGAAGATCTGTTTCTTATAAGATGTCCAGGGCTGGGGATTTAGCTCAGTGGTTCTGCCACCCGCCTCACAAGCACAAGGTCTTGAGTTTGATCCCCAGAACCAAAAACAACAACAACAACAACAACAAAACAAACAAAAAAACCCCACACAAAAGATGCCCAGTCCTGCTGGCACAACAGTTGTGCAGTGGTAGATGCCACTGTTATACAGGCTGTCCTCTCCTTCCACTTTCTCCCGCTACCCCCAGTTTTCAGTTCAGCAAAAAGTGATGAAGAGAGCACTTTAGACTCCCTCCAGAAACCATTATCATTAAGGACCCAAGAGAAATGGCAAAACGGCCTGGTATGGTTTGAATGTATGTCTTCCCAAATTTTCATACACTGATAACTAATTCTTGAGCCAGAAGTGGCAGTGCATGCCTATAATCTTAGCACCCAGGAGGTTGCAGGAGAAGCCAACCTGAGCTACATAGAGAGTTCAAGGCCAGTCTGAACTAATAGTGAGACCCCCCAAAAGAAAAAAGTCTCAAAATGATGGTATTAAGAGGTGCTATGTTATTTGGGGGGAGGGTGACTGATTAGGTTCATGTAAGCTCATGAAGGGTTTAATAACCTTAAAAAAGGCCTGTGGGAGCTTGTTAGCCCTCTTTCCCCTACTACCTTAGGACCCAACAAAGAGGCCATCAATGAGGAAGGGGCCTCGACCAGACTCTAAACCTTGGTCTTACATTTCCTAGCCTTCAGAACCATAAGCAATATCTGTTGTTTATAAATTATCCAGCCAAAGATATTTTGTTAGCCATCTCAAAAGCCTAAGACACAATCTAAGCATTGAAAGGGTGGTTTTCTTCCTCGAGAGGAGATTTGTGAGGACAGAGCAGTTGCTTTACAACCCTGTCTAGGGGTTCCAGACAAATAATTCACAAAATCAAGGCAAAAGGGACATTGTCCTTTCTTGCTTTTTCAGTGTGTTTCATTTTTCTTTGAGGCTAAAAGTCATGCAGCTTCTGACTGGTTCACTGGAACAATTTTGCAGCCCTGAGCTGACCTATAAAAGGCCTGACACAGTGATTGCTTTGGCAGCACATATATTAAAATTAGAATGATACAGAGAAGATTGGCATGGCCCCTGCACAAGGATGACATGCAAATTCGTGAAGCATTTCATATTTTTAAGGATATGGGATTTGGTCTCTTTGATCACCAAAAAGCAAACTACTCAGCCTGCCTGACTGGCAAAACAAGGAATAACGTTTAAAAAGAAGAAGGAGAAGAAGAAGCTCAATTGCCCTGCAGCCACCCTGTTGTAAGTAAGTCCAAGCACAAAGAGGTGCTGTATGTAGGGACTCAAGCCATGGATGCCAATCCAGGTGGCAGACACAGTTCTCCCATCTCAGAGTCCAAAAGTCACAAAGCAGAGACAAGCCACCCTTGCTGTTCCCTGTCCAAGTTCCTGTCCTACAAAATTCATTGGCCTAATGAATTTGTTGTTTTTAGCCACAGAATTTGAAGAGATTTATTTGACAGCAGCAGACAGCCATAACAGTCTGCAGTTTGATAGAGCCCATGACTTAGTGAGCCCAGGAGACATTTGTTTTATTCTAAACAATGCCTGTCACTTCTTGGTGCTTAGCTTCCACATACTATTCCTAACTCTCTAGAGAAAATCAGCAAAAATTCTCTTAACCTTCCTAGCAACATGGAAAATTAGTTCCAACAACCTCCCTGGTTGTAAAAATTAAAAATGTTGAAAAATTATAAGCATCTTTATAAATAAGTACACTAGTGATCAGGCATAAAAGACTTTGAAAAGATTTTTAAAGTAAAGGAATAGTAAGGACTTTGCTGGTGCAATTACTGAACTTATATAATAGAATTAATAGTAATAATGGATGGATTTGAAGGTATAAAGGAGAACACGGTCAGAACATCTAAGGCTGAGCCTTAAATGATCTGTAGTTTCAGCCAGGTGTGGTGGTGCACCCTTGTAAATCCCAGCATTCCAGAAGGCCAAGGCAAGAAGGTCTCAAGTTCAAGCCCAGCCTGAGAAACTTAGACCCTGTTTCAAATGAAAAATAAAATAGGGGCTGAGATTGTAACTAAGTGTGAAGGCCTTAAATCTGTCGCTGTTTCATCCACGCCTTGGAATGTTCCCCTCAAACCATGCTGTCAGAGCCCCAGTGGAAGAGAACTGATATCCTGCCAACCACCCACATGGAATACCCCAATGGCAGCCAGCACCAACTGGCCACTTAAGTAAGGATAGGTCAGATCTTTCAGCCACCCCTGCAGCTCAGCTAACACCATGTAAACCAGAATTATTGCCTTGCCCACACAAAATTGGAAAATAATAAATTATTGTTTTAAAATAAGTACATAGTGTGAGCTGGGATCCTGAGACATGAGAAGCAAACCTGACTTTTAAAATTCTACAAAACACACATACACTTCCACTTTGACCTAAACAATAAAGCCTAGGACCTGCCAATGTGTGGAGAACTGTAGAAGGAAACCTGTTTAGGACCCCGACCTTTCCTCTCTCAGTATAAGGCTAGATGAATCATCATCATCATCATCATCACCATATAAGAGAAAACAGCAAGAAAATATATGTCTTAGATGTTATGAATTTAATGAAGTTGTAATCCTCCAGGAAGGTCCAACCCAGTGCAGCACAAAATCTGCCACATGACCTCAAGGTACTGTCCTAAACCTTATCCAGCAGCCATTCATCTTGCTACTAATTCTTTGCTTTTTATCCTCCAGTCTATCCCTTTGTATGTACTATTCTCTCTGCATAGATTACACTTTTATTCCTTTTTTTTTTTTGTACTTGGGATCAAACTCAGGACTTTGCACTTGAGAGGCAGATGGCCACAGCACTGAGCTAAATTCCTGGCCCATAGATTGCACTTTTTCTTAACAATGTAATTGCTCAAATTTACCATTTATAGGAAGCATTTTCTTAACAATGCAATTTTTCACTTTGAAATATACCAATTATAGGAAGGTTTTCCACCTTTTCTTGCCATGGTTAATTGCTTCCCCCATTGTACCCCTATAGTTATTGAACATACTACATTGTATTGCAGTAATTTCATGTTTTGATATTTCCACTGAGTTCATTTAGGGCAGTAATCCTATCTTGTTCCTATTTGCAACACACTTGCTTATAAAAGGAAATTTTAGAGTGAAAATGTAGACTTGTTCTTGAAACATTTTATCACCTTCGTAATTTTCAATCTCAATGGTTTCAGCGTCAATCTCGATGGATTTTAGCTTCACCTGCACATTAGAATCACCAGAGGATCTTTACAAATTCTAGACATTTAGTGAGCCCAAGACATGTCTCCAGCTCACCAAACGATTCCAGCTGCAGCCAAGGTTGAACATTCCTGCCATGTCTCCAATCAGGGCCCTTTCAGCAACACCAAGAAAGGTGGGTTGGTGTATGATCGGACTGCTGGGAGTCATTCCCCATTGCCCAGTTAAGTACACACAGGGTCTTTCTATTCTTCCGGGGCACATACTTGAACAGACCTTTCCTCGGAACCAAACTCCAAGTCTTTCTGTCCAAAATGCCTTTTCCAAAGCCCAAAGGCTCGAGTAACCTGGATCCTCCCTAGGAATAGAAGACGGTAGGATCAGGGAAACGAGTTTCCTTCGCACAGCCCTACAATTGGAGGAATGGAGCAATGTTACATCACCCGTAGGCAGTACTTATGAAGATCTTAAACCTCTGAGGCATCTATGATCACTTCCTCTGCCCTCTAAGGAGATTATACCGTCGCGTCAACACTCAATTTCTCAGGAGTGTACCCCTGCGCAGATTTTTTAACGTCATTTTGAAGCGAGCCTGGCGCAGAGACTTCTGGGAAATGGAGTCTGTGCGAAGTCGGCACAATGATTGGGTGCTCGACGGCCAAAGATCTCTGCGCATGCGCATTGCTTTTCCAATCTGAAGAGGTGCAGTCTTCCCGGGTCCCAGCATTCTGTGCCGGAGGTGAGGGTTTCGGGTCTGCGAGGAGCCGAGTGAGCACAGCGGCCGAAAGAAGGGGACCTTGGGGACCTGGTGGAGGTGCTGTGGGAGCAGAACGGGGTGACGCGGGCGGACCCAGCCTGCAGAGGGTGTGTGGCGACGCCCTGGCTCCGAGGGGTACGGAGGGAAAGTTGTCCCCCCAGCGTGCGCATGTGTTCCGTGGGGTGTGGGCACTGTTGGCTTGGGCTTACGGTGTACCCGCATCGTATGCCAGATCCCGGGCTTTCAGGTTGGAAGTCTAGGGGCTGCCTTGCTCCTCCAGTTCCTTCTTCCCGCGATACGTGCTTGCTGGACGTAGGTGGAACTGACATTCAGTCTGTGTTGCCACCCACTCCGGTCCCTTCCTCTTACCCAGAAAAGTGCCCCACACCGCCTCATTTAGCTCCCTGGCTTGAGCCTCCGCGCGAGCGCAGAAGAGATAGGTTTTGATGGGGAGGATGGCAGGCTAAAGAACTAACAAAGCGTTAGGCAGATACAAAAGGGAGGTGTTTTTATGGCGTGCAGTGTCAAGGAATAACGGAAGACCAAGGCGAAAAAGCATAACTGAGGCCAGGGCAGAGTCTCGGGATAAGACCCAGCCGTCAGGGTAGATTGTATGTGCCCTATCCGTGGGCTGCCTTGAGTAGAAATTTCCGGATAGTTATTCAAAAGTCACATTCAGGACAGAGTGGAAGGAACCAATGGCAGAGAATAAGTGAGGAATGTGTAGTAGTTCCATAGTAGGCTGTTTAGGACCTGAATTTTGATGGTGATTGTGATAGGGAAAGGACGCAAATGACATTGCAGAAAAGCCAAAAGGACCTGGTGGCTAGATTTAGGAGGAAAAAGTGAAGTAAGTGTTTGGATTTCGGGCCACTGGGAATCATATAACATCTGATAGAAATGTATAGATAGCAGCTGGGTGTAGAGGTGAATGCCAGTGATCCCAGCACACTGGGCTTTGAGGCAGGAGGATCACGGAGAGTTCAAGCACCCTGGGTTCCACAGTGAGTTCAAGACCAGCCTGAAAAAAAGAAATGCAAAGCAGGAACTGGAGTTGACTTGGGTGGGGAGTGTAAAGGAAGGTAGTTTGAGGTGGTGGCAGAGTACTTAATGCAAAATGTGCAGTCACTTTGTACAACAAAAACACTGTGCAAAGATGGGCTATGGGCAGCATCCACATATCAGGGCAAAAGTGGGAAAAAGTCACAGGGAATCAGCAGTTTCATTAGGATTAGGAAGAAAGTGCACTCTCATAACAGCTACAGTAACTGCTAAAGAAGACAATCAAAACATTTAAAAGCTGTAGCGAAATGAAGAAAATGAGGAAAAGATTGTTGGAATTGACATCAGAAATGCATTGCTAGATTTCAAGTGTGTCATTTCATGTGTGTGAGAGGCAAGAGCAGAATAACAGGGATTCCAGTAAACGGGAACAGTATGGAGACAGTACATAAGTAATATTCATCAAAGAAGTTTGATCATGATGGGAAACCTAAAGGAGAGCTGTTTTGCTAGAGGAAGGCTGTAGGATTCAGGATAGTCTCAGGTAAAGGAGGCTTGCATGTGCTTGAAGGCATGGAAAGGAGCTACTAGAGAGATGGAAGATGCCGGGGAAAAGAGCACTGGAAAGGCAGGTAGCAAATTCTGAGAAAATAGTAGTGGAAGAAAGTAGGACATGGAGGTAGGACACAAAGGTCAAATCCTGGAGACAGACAAGATGTGTTATTGACTTTACACATCTTGCTGCCTACCCATAATAGGTACTTAATAAATATTTGTCAAATAGTGGGGTGAATGAGTAGAAAGGAATAGAACTTTCATTTATTGAATAAACTATGATAAATACTACATTATCTCATTTACTATTTATGACTGCTTTGTGAGGCTAAGTATTAAACCACTGGGTTGATGGTTGCCTCAAGTAACTTGCCAAGGGTTCATGATTAATAATTATAGGCCTGTGAAGTGCTTTCTACCATGTAGTTCCTGCCTCCCATGAGACTCACCCATGCAAATCTTTTTTTTTTTTTTTTGGTACCAGGAATTGAACTCGGGCCCTTGTGCTTGCCAGGCAATTGGTGGAACAACTGGGCCAAATCCCCAGCCCTACCCATGCAAATCTTTTTTTTTTTTTTTTGGTACCAGGAATTGAACTCGGGCCATTGTGCTTGCCAGGCAATTGGCGGAACAACTGAGCCAAATCCCCAGCCCTACCCATGCAAATCTTGAAGTGTAAAAGACAAAAGTTATGCTAAAGTTGATTGGTAGCCTTGGAGGTTTAAATAGCTGTGGAGAGAACAGGTGTGGAATAGCCATGTGGCTAAGATGAGAGCAGTAAAGGCTTTTGAGGCAATGGCAGGAAAGGGCTCACTTGAAGTTTATAGAATGTGAATTTGAAGAATTTTCTCTGCTCATACTCAGCAATCCAGGAATAGGAAAAGAGAAAACAGAAGTCGGGGGTGGGCGGGACTGGCTGTGACTCCATATGAGCTTGGTAGGGCTGAGGGTCAGTGAGGACCTACTGAAGTGACCGCTGGTGGACCGTAAAGCTAGGGGGAATGATATCTACCTGGTAGGGAGCCCTAGGTGATGAGCACTTTGGGAGTGTCAACTGGTTTAATGCCTGAGGAGCGGTTATACCCAGTGCCATTTGTAATCTGTTCATTGGTCAGTTTATTAAAGTCATCATCTAATAAACAAAACTTTGAATTTTTTCTTTAAGCATTTAAACTTTGAGCAACTCCAAGTACAATTTTAGATGTAGTTTGATTTGTTCAAAAAGCTTCAGTGTGTTAGACAACATACACAAATATCCTCATTCCACAGTCCTTACTAGGAAGGGGAAGGGGACATAAAAAGGATCAAGATGCTATATGTATATGGACCAGTGCTCCACAGTGAATGGGTTATGTATATAAACATACACTAATAAAGAAAAGGAAGAAAAAAGTAGGATAAATATGGCATGGAAGGACCTCTAAACATTTTAGGGTAAAATAAATAAAACTACAAGTAATAAAACAATATGTATAGGGGAAAAAAAAAGTTCTTAACTATACTTACACATAACCTATCTAAAGTAGCAGCCACACAATGTCATTAATATTTTCATTATTTCTACCTTCCTAGAATTATCACTTTTCTGTGATGCTAACATTTGCTTAGCACATTATTCCAAATGCTTTGTAGGTATTAACCTATTTAAGCGTTACATTAACTATATGAGATGACTACATGTTCAAGTTTTATAGATGGACTGAGACAGAGTTTAAGAAACTTTCCTAAGGTTGCATAAGTAGAGAAAGGCAGTGCTCAATTTTAATTTTCAGTCAGTCTGATGCCAGAGCTGCTGCTACTTATAATGACTATACTTACCTTTATTTCTAAGTACTTATTCTGACATCTTCCTTGGGCCTAAGTATTTATTTGGATTACCTTCTGGGGTTATAGGAATCTTTTTTTTTTTAGATAAATTCCAAAATTATTTATTTAGTTTGATTTTTTTTCAGCTTTAATTGAGTTTATTGGTACATTTTAGGGATACAGTACAGTTACATTCATTGTTGGGATCTTGTACCTCTACATGACAAGTCTTGGTGGGATATAGGAATCTTAATAGACAAAAAAGTAAAAGGAGGGCTGGGGATTTAGCTCAGGGTGCCACCGCCTGCCTCACAAGCGCAAAGACCCAAGTTCGATCCCCGGTACCAAAATATAAAATAATACAAAAACGAAAAAGAGCAGCGTTAGATAATACAAGTAGGATTCTGCCAGGCCCACACACTCGGGAGGCTGAGGCAAGAGGATTGCCGAGAGTTTAAGGCCAGCTTGAACTACATAGTGAGACTGTTTTAAAAAACAAAAAATACACATAGAGTTCTGATTATCAACCAAAAATATTTAGTTTCCTTTTGGGTATACATTACTCTCTGCTTCCTCCCAATGAGTTTTAAACCCTAGTCTCTTCTTTAGGATGCTTTTAAAAAAATTTTTTTACAGTTAGGGCAAACTTGTTTTTCTAGTAAGATTTTTTCTTTGAGATTTTGCTCTTCACATAGGTTTTAGTTTTTACAAACTGATATCCACCCTTAAGGTGATATTCTTTTAAATTTTGTTCAGCCAGTGTTAAATAACGTATTCTATTAATATTTTCATTGTAATGATTTATTTTCACAAAAGTATAGCCACATAGATAGTAGACCAATACATTAGAAAATCCAAAAGCATATCCAAGAACATAATAGGCTCACTATAGAGTTAGAAACTACCAGAAGACCAATAAATATATATATATATGTATTGGTCTGGGTTTTGGCATTTTTTGAAAATGTAATTGTTTCTTCTATCTTATAAATCCAGTTAGAGGGGTCATTCCTGCAGCAGGCAGGTATCTCTGCAGCTACTTTGCTTCTTTAGTCAGATTGGTTTGTTGGCAGGAGCACATCTTTTTGCCTGTTCTATGTGCCCCTGGTACTTATATTAGCCCTCCCTGTTTGGTATATGTGATTCCTATTTCTGGCATTACTTGGATAATCCCCATTCCCTGGTTACTTTTTCATACATGACTAGATAAAGTATATATCCCAAAAGTATATCTGTAAACACTGCCTTTCTATTTCATCCATTTGGGGAGGTATACTTCATATTAACTTCACGATTTTTGAATGTGAAATTCAGTCTTTCAAAATTCAAGTTATTTTATTCAGCTATAATAAAATTTATTGTTTGGCCACTGGAAGCCAGAGTCATCTGAGTTTTTTATTCAAGGATGTATGCGTGTGCAAGACCTAGTTCAGACTGCCAGCATACACACACACAATAGGATTGGCTCAAATTCTGTGTCCCAAACTACCTCATTAGCTTTCCCTTCGGTTGTGTTCTCTGTTGCTCTTTAGTGACCCATAAGTCATCCTTGTTCTCCAGCCTCCTTAAGCCTCCCCTTCGTCATTTTGTCTATTTTTGTTTGTTTGAGACAGGGTTTTGCAATGTAGTTCGGCCTGGCCTTGAACTCACGGTGTAGCCCTGGCTGGCCTAGACCTGGTAACAGTCCTTCCTTAGCCTCCTGATTGCTGTGATTACAGGTGTGTGCCATCACACCCAGCCTTTCTTAGTGACTTGACAGTGCTTTCCATTCTCTCCATTTCTGCTGCCATTACATTCACTCAGTTCTTCATTATTTCTACCTTAATTATACTCACTGGTCTTCACTCTTGCCATCTAGAGCCATCCTGCTACAGCATCTCAGAATGGTATGGCCTCCTTGGTCACAGGTACTCAAGACCACCCCCCCCATTCTATTCAGGGACTCGGAAGAAGGACTTAGGACTTAGCCTGTAGTTGTGAGTTTATGACAGTTTTTCAAGGATATGCAGGCAGAGTCTGAGGGATTCCATGTATGGGTTTATGTGGCTTCTCTACTTCTCTGAGAGGACACACAGAGCACACTTCTGCTCTACCACCAAACTACAGCAGTGTGTGTGATGTCTCTGCTTCCTCAGAGACTCAGTGTCCAGGTTTTTATTGAAGACTGGGCACTTGGCATCCTCTGTCTAACACACCATATTCTAGCTCCACCAGCAAAAAAGCAGATGTTCATTGAAACCGCATAAGTACTGTAGACGACCCTTTGCTCTTAAGGAATCAAGGGACTCTCAGAATCCAAGTTACCCAATGCCAGCTAAGGCTCAACCTTGCAAGCTGAACTTTCTAAGACCTTCAGTCTCAGGTCTGCTGTAACTTCTGCATATTCTCTTCTTTCCTTCCTGTTTTTCCTGTACACCAAAGTAACTGCATGCGCTTTTTTTTTTTTTTTTTTTGAGTCCAGGTCTTTGTATGTAGTTCAGGCTGGCTTTGAACTCACAGTGATCCTCCTGCCTCTGTCTCCTGAGTGCTGGGATTTCAGGTGTGTGCCACCATGACTGGCTTACATACACTTATTTAAATACTCAGGAGATGTAAAGAACTATAAAAAAATTAAAGTCACTTTTAGTGCCATCACTCAAATCTCACATTTTAATAATCTTTTTTCTATACATTTGGATATGCACAAATGTGTCATTTTATTTTTTTTTCTCATTGAGTTTATTGGTACATTTTAGGTATACAGTACAATTACATTCATTATTGGGATCTTGTACCTTTACATGACAGGTCTTGGTTCTCATTTTTTCCCCTCGCCTCTGCCCTCCCTTCACCCCCTCCTCCCCTCCCCATTTACAAACACTTTATTTCCATTTTTTCATTTTCTCATATTTTTTTCTTTTGTCTTATTACCTTTCCCCTACCCTTCCCACTTTCTCTACACCTTTAGCCCCTTTCTTCCTATTTCACATTGTCCATTATATCATTAGGATCTTATGTACTACAAATGTGTCATTTTAAAAGACTTTTTTCACAATAGTTTGTGAATTTTTTTTTTTAGAAAAAAAATTAAAGTCAAAGTTGAAATCTCCTGTGTTTTCTTCCCTAATTTCATTTTCTTCTCTTCTGAGATAAATCAATTTTGGGAATA
>NW_022900921.1:40864903-40869869 GCF_012274545.1 Fukomys damarensis
ATAATCTGCAGATACTATTTACTCATTCTTTAATTTTTATATACATGTCATGCTGTAAGGCATTCTATAACTGTTTGTTCAGGAATGATGTTGTTTTGGTAATTTATCTCTGTTGTTAACATGAGGCTCTAGTTCATCTTAATTAGTCTGTACTGATACTCAGACTTAGGATAGGATTATGTCCTGATAAATTCATCATAAATTTTAAAAATTCTAAGTCAAAAATGCATTTAACACACCGAAGCTGCTGACCATGACAGCTTAGCAGTGCGGTACCCTGCAGAGTGTCACTTGTCACCCCTCGTGATCGCATGGCTGACTGGGGCTGCAACAGGGAGCCGGTGCCTAATGTCACAGTGTCACACATCCTGTGGCCAGCCTGGAAAAGATCAAAACACAAAATATGAAGTACAGTTTCTGCTGAATTCTTGCCACAGTCGAGGTCTGTAATATTCATGGATGTGTTTGTATAATGTCATAGTTTTTGTGTTATCCCATCGATAAACATTGAAACTGCCTGCAGTTGATCACTGGTGATCTTTTCCCTAGTGAGTTGTAATGCCACCTCAGTCATATATCAGCCTTCCCTAAATGCTTGGTTGTGTCTGAGGATTTTCTATTTTAATCTGTTTGTCTTCTGTCCTTGTGACTATGTTTCCCTGAAAATAAAATGTAATAAATAATAAATAATGTAATAAATAATAAAAAGCTGCCAGGCAAACCTGGGCTCAAATTCTACCTCATCCGCTAACAAAGCCTAAATTTCCTAGTTTCTGTAAAATAGTACCTACTTTTTTTATTTATGAGGATGGAATTAATCTTATGAAAGTGCTTAGCACAGTGCCTGGTAAAGAAAGAGCAAATGCTCAGTAAGTGCTAGTTGTTACTGTATTAGCATGAAGTCTAATAGTATTCTGTTGTATGAATGAGTTGGACCATAAATTATTTAACCAAATCTCCTGCTTTAGATGTTTAGAATATTTCACATTTTGCTGTATTAGAACAGAGATTAAAGGAGATGATACAGGTGCTGTGCTTAGGAAGTTGCCTAGCATGTACCCTTTAATAAGGGTTAGCGATGGGCCAGGGATTTAGCTCAGTGGTGCTGTGCCTGCCTCAAAAGCGCAAAGTCCTGAGTTCATTCCCTGGTACTGGAAAAAATAAATAAGAGTTAGTGTTGGTGATTATTTAAAAGCTTTGCATATATTCTTTCATATATCTGAGGATGAATTCCCAGGAGAGAAGATGTGCATGTTTCAAGGCCTCTGCTGCAAGTCACAGTGATCTCCCTCAAGCCCAGATCTGATGATGCCACACTGTGTACCTGGGGGAAGGCGCTGTGCAGAGTTCTCCTGCGTGTGGCTGGCCTCTGCCTGCTGCTCCAGCCTCATCTTTCCTCAGCACTGCTCACAGCCTAGACTTTTGACCTGATTTTGGTTGTTAATCCTTTTCACTAAGAACTTGCCTCCTTGGGGGACAGGGATTTGCCTCAGTGGCGCCATACCTACCTGGCAAGCACAAAGTCCTGAGTTCAATTCCAGGTACCAAAAAACAAAAAAAAAACTTGCCTCTTTATTTTTTAAAAACTCAAGGTTTTTCCTGCTTAGATGTTCCATCTCCTCCCTCAAATCAAAATTACCTTAGATCATATTTCTGCCCAGCAAGGTACAGCATTCTCCCCTCACTTCTTGTCTGGGTTGGGGAGCCCCTGAGTTGTCCTCACAGTTCCCCCATGTCTCTCTTTACAGCTCTTACCTGGCCTTGTTTACATGTGTAAGTGTGAGGCTATTGCTTCTGGAGGACAAGGACAACATCCTGCATTTTTATAAATAGTTGGCGCTGAGCAATGCTGGTTGAATAGATGGACGAATGAACCACAAGGAACAGAGTACATATTTCCTTGACTGCAGGACAGTGTCCAGTGAGACACACACACACACACACACACACACACACACACACACACATTTCCTCCTTCCCTCCCAGGACCTCACTATCCCAACTGCCCAGGAGTCCCACAAGTGCTGGTTTTGCCTTTGTCATTCAGTTAGACTCTATATTGTGGAACAGTGATAGTCCCCAGCTAACTGAAGCAAAGGGCCTTAGCAATGAGGATTCACATAGAGGCCAGGAAATCCTGGTGATTCTAGGTGAGGAGAGGGATCAGGGCCAAGAACTCTCTTAGGTCTCTGCTTCATGTCTAACTCTCTGTTAACTGCTTGTCTCTATCTTGAACGTCTCATAGCCATGGGCCCTGCTTTCTGGTAACGTTGGTTGTCCTGATCCTCATGGCTACTTCAGGGTCTCATAATGCCCTTTCAGCTCGTCACCCACATGTTATATGGACATTCTTAGCTCATGTCCTAAGGAAAAACACCAGATCACATCTCAGTCTATGTATGCATTGCCCACCCATGACCTGGTCAGTGTGGCTCCAGAAATGAGACATAGGGTCGTGTGGTAAAAAATAAGGCTGCTTCATTAACAATGACTGCGAGTGAGGTATTTTCCTTTTGAAGAAACCTCGAGTTTTATTTGAACTGTCTTATCCATACAGTCATTCACAGATTTTCTTATGGTTTTTTTGTTGTTGTTGTTCAGTAAACATTCAAGACAATTTGAATGTGAATGTATAAATATTATATGAACCTTAATATGTTCTGACTCCTGGGAACAGAACTTTGTCCTGAGGATCATGAGAGTCTAACTTGCAATATCTATGGCCTGGGGCTCCAGCTATAGGGTGAGCTGGGGTTGCTGTTGGCCTTGCTTTACTTTACATGCCCTTTTGTAGGGTATTGGAAATGGGACAAGTAATAGCTCAATGACATATGGAGAGTCCTTGCTTCATGGGTCAAACTACAAGACTGTTTTTTTTTTTTTCATAATTTCCTTCTCACCTCACACTTCTGCCTCCTTAGGACTCTGCCCTTTCCTACCCAGCGAGCACCCAGCAGGGAATGGCTGTTGCGTCTCTACCTGCCAGATGCCAGGTGAGGTGGACTTTAGTGTTTCTGAAATACTCTGTTAGTCTCTATGAGGTCCCAGTTGTCTTTATGCCAGAGAATATCCTGGGCAGTTGAAGGGCTCCCCTGGGAGTACTTCCCATTTGACTGATGTGTCCTCCGTGACCTTCTCTTGCCTTGAGCATGTGCCCACTAGTCCATCACCAGGTACACAGTCCCTGCCCCCTGTGCTCTGAGTGTTTTTGCCTAACAGCCATTGTACAGGTCTTATTGGCAAGTTTGGGGAACAGTGGGCTGGTTCTGGTCCTGACTTTAGTGCATCCATGAATGGACTGAGAGTAGACCCCAGTGTGTTGGGGTTAGGCCAGGGAGTGGGATAGATGCTTAGCATGACTCAGTGAGGCCAAAAGGGTCCCAGAGATAGTCCTACAGGCTATAGATGTGCAACTTACTCCATTACAGGACAGAGTCTTCAGTTCCCTGCACTAGCCCAAAACTTCCTGGGACTCATGTGGGGGTTAGGATGCAGGCTTACAGAATCATTGCAGACCTTCAGGCGAAGCAAGAGGGACCTCAGAGATAATCTAATCAGCATCACTATCAGAAAGATTTAGAAATTTTACATAAGGTCATAGATTAGATTATAGTGAATTTATACTCTTTTTGGCTTTTATAATTATACTCTTTATACAAGAGTATATTTATTCCTTGTTTTTATAAAATATATGCCAAAAATTAGGAGTACAGGAATATGATATTCACAGATACTCAAGAAGCTCAGGAAAATATAGAGTGTATAACACAGGGAGGGATAGAAAGATTAAGCAGTTGAGGAAAATTTTAATATTTAGGGAAGCTGAGTGAAGGGTATTTGGGAATGTTTTCTGTTCTGGCGAGTTTCTTGAAAGTCTGAGAAAAGAGCTTCTAAATATCAGTGCCAAGTACACTGGTGTGGGATTATGACCCATACTTAGTGCTTGGGAGATGGGATTGTAGCCAAGAATTTAATGCTTTGGTGGGTGGGGCTGCTTTCTCCAAGTGTTTTAAAGCCCTACCTTGTCAGAATCATTCCCATCCTGCCTCCTTCACCTCCTTCAGGGCTGTGGTCTTAATGACATGTCAGGCCCATTTAAGTAAAGGGAAGTGTTGGGAGTAAGGGAGAGTGTGGTTGTGTTTTCAGGAATCAGTGACATTCGAGGACGTGGCTGTGATCTTCACTGATGAAGAGTGGAGGCATCTGGTTCCTGTGCAGAGGGCACTGTACCAGATGGTGATGCTGGAGAACTATGAGAGCATTGTCTCACTGGGTAAGGGGACATCCAGTAAGAATCAGAATCTGTCCTGCGTTGTGTGGGCTGAGGGCCGAGACATTGGTACCTCTTCCCCCATCTGAGTCCACTGTGCTCCCCTGGCCTAAGCACTGCTGTTCGCCTCTGGTCCTCTCGCTGAGCAGCTGGCCCCAATAGGAGGACTAAGTTGTATGCAAGGGGCTCTCTTGAAGAGGGGAGCTTTCTTCTCCTGGAAGCCAGAGGACAGAAATGAATTATCCTCCTTTAAAGAGAGTAGTGTGTATGGGATATGAGCACAGGGTCATGAGTCTGTATAGGTCACCAGAGATATGTTTGATTTTGACTATTTAAGGACAGTTTTAGAGAGATCCCATAGAGGTATCTGCAGTTATAAAGGTTTGCATGTGACAAAGGGGAAGTTGAGAGGAGTTGCTGATGTCAGGTATTAGTGAGAAGTTAAGTCAGGTCCCTGTAGGTAATGAGAACCTCTCAGGAGTTTCGGGAATAAGGGGCTGAAGCCAAGTATGGTGGCATAAATCTGTAGTCCCAGCTACTTGGGGGCTGAGGCAAAAGGAAGATTTCAACCCAGGCATTTAAAACCAGTCTGAGCCCCATGCAAAGGAAGCTTAGAGCTGTAGCCTATTTCCAGAAGAGATATGCTATATACATATATACATATGTGTGCGTGTGTGTGTGTGTGTGTGTGTGTGT
>NW_022900921.1:40869906-40930856 GCF_012274545.1 Fukomys damarensis
ATATATATATATACATACACACTAAAAATGAATAGGTTTACTTCCAGGAATCAATCCTAATAAAATAACAGGATTAGCAATCCATAGGGCATGAAAATGTTCATTATACCATTGAGTGTTAGCAACAAAACATTAAAAACAGTCTAAAATGTCTGCCAGGGATTAATTATATTATTCCATATAGTGTACAATTATGTAGCCAGTAAAATGGCTAATTGAAATAAAATTATTTTAATTTATTCATATGTGAAAAAATCAGCTTACAAAGCAGTATTATTTCATCTAGTTTAGCAGATTATATCTATAGGTATCTTTCAGTATAAGAATGAATAGAAAAAATGAATGAAAGATTATTCATACAATGTATGAAAGCTTGCTTGCTTGCTTGCTTGCTTTCTGGTACTAGGGATCAAACTCAGGACCTTGTGCTTGCCAGGCAGGTATGGCACCACTGAGCTACATCCTTGGCCTGATGTACCTGTCTATAATTTTCCTACAGTGACTACTATTGACTTGTTTCAGCCAAATCATAACACTGACTGTAAACAAAGAAACAAACATGAGGCTGTCATTATGCTTTTTTTCTTTAAAATGATCTTTCTTTTTTCTCCCCTCCGCTGAGCCAAGGACCTTTCTCGCATACTGTCTAGGAAGGAAATTTCCATACCTTTCATGTGATTCTAGTAGATTTATTTTGTCAACGCTCTGGCCAAGTACCTCTAGTTCCTTTCTAGAACCTCAGTCCTTACCTCCAATCAGAGGTTCCCCTACTTTGTGTCCTGCCTTCCTGGCTTGCACTTTTTTGCCTTCTCTGCATTCTCTCTGGTAGACGTGGAGGCCAGGATTAAACTTCAGAACAGTTAACATGTTTTTGGCACATGCAGCCACCTGGCTTATTTCTGTCTCCATGAGCAGGACTTCCAGTCCCTCCACCCGACGTGATTTTTTGGTTGAAGAGAGGGAACGAGCCATGGATAGAGGGTCTTCCAGGATCTGAGGAGAGAGAATGTCCACAGAGTATCTCTTTAGGTAACTGAGTATGAATGAAGTGGGACAGAGTTTTATTTTGTGTTTGTCTTGAGGTATGGGGGCAGGGAGGAAACATGGGGTGCTACCTTTCGTTTGAGTGCTTGTTTTATATCACCCATCAGTTTGCACTGTTCTTCTCTATGCCTTGAAGTATTTGCCTGCATTCACCATATCTGTCGTATTGCCCACTCACACTCTGATATCCCTACTGGTTGCCATCCTTTCCTCTCAGCTTCCTCTCCTAATTGTCCTGTCTGCTGAGATGTCTGCCATCAGATCTCTTTGCTGTCCTCTTCATCCTCATGACATGTGCCTTTCCTAGACTTTGTGGAAGCAAGCAGTGCTATGACCGTACATTACTTTTGGACTCATCATGGTGTCTCTTCTTGCCAGTGTAACATCTCCTAACCCAGAGAACAAACTGCATTTTTTTGTTTGTTTGTTTGTTTGTTTGTTCCAGACTGGGAGACCAAGCTGAAGACTCAAGATGCCTCCAAAGAAGAAAATCCAGAAGAAACACTGAGGCAGAGCCTCAGCAGGCAAAGTCTTCTGTGCCCCAAACTTAAAGTTCAAGCACCAGAGGGAGGGTTGAGGGCAGAGAAAGAAAGCCCTGTAGTAGGGACTTGCAAGAAGCCCCCTTCCCAAGACAAAAGTCTGCATCAAGGATCAGCCCCATCCCGGAAAATCCTCCCTAAAGAGAGAGATCAGGAGTGCAGTGACTGTGGGAAGACCTTTTTTGACCACTCTTCACTCATCCGCCATCAGAGGACACACACTGGGGAAAAGCCCTATGACTGTCACGAGTGCGGGAAGGCCTTCAGCCACAGGAGCAGCTTGAGCCGACACCTGATGTCACACACTGGGGAGAGCCCCTACGAGTGTGGAGTATGTGGCAAAGCCTTCTTTGACAGATCTTCCCTAACTGTGCACCAGCGCATCCACACGGGAGAGAAGCCCTTCAAATGCAGTGAGTGTGGGAAAGCCTTCTTCGACCGATCGTCCCTCACTCGGCACCAGAGAATCCACACTGGAGAGAGTCCTTATGAGTGCCATCAGTGTGGGAAGGCCTTTAGCCAGAAGAGCATTCTCACGCGCCACCAGCTCATTCACACAGGCAGGAAGCCATATGAATGCAGCGAGTGTGGGAAAGCCTTCTATGGAGTCTCATCACTCAACAGACATCAGAAAGCTCATGCAGGGGAGCCTCACTACCAGTGTAATGAGTGCAGCAAAGCCTTCTTTGACCGGTCATCCCTCACACAGCACCAGAAGATCCATACAGGCGACAAGCCATATGAGTGTACTGAGTGTGGCAAGGCCTTCAGCCAGAGGTGCCGACTCACGCGGCACCAGAGAGTTCACACGGGGGAGAAGCCCTTTGAATGCAGTGTATGTGGGAAAGTTTTCAGCTCAAAATCCTCGGTCATTCAACATCAGCGGCGTTATGCCAAACAGGGGATAGACTGAGTTGGGTGGGAGCTTTAGTCAGACCAAGGACCTTTGTACAGACTTAAGACAGGTCTCCCCTGTGCTACCCAAGCCCAGCATTTGTTCATTCCACCCACTCTGGCTCCAATCCTGTCTGGCCTCTGCTCCACAGTGTTTGAATAAACACTCTCTACCTGCTATGTTGTAGAACTGACGTGGGGTATGAAGGTAGGAAATGACTCTACAGAATCAAATACTTGGGGAAGGGCTGGAGATGTAGCTCAGTGGTACAGCACTTGTCTAGCATGTGCAAAGCCCTGGGTTTAATCACCAGCATTGCAAAAAAAATTTTTGGCAAGGTTATCAGAAATAGATATTAGGAGGAAATCCTCAGAGATATCTCTTGTTAGAACCTTGGCTCCAGTTATCACTGCACTTTAAACAACTGGAGGCTACGATGGGGGGAAAGGCACAGTTATACCAGAGAAGCTGTTCTTTACACTTAAGTTTTTCTAGTTGTTAGTCCCTCTCTCAGAGCTTTTCTGGGCACTGACCATGTTCTTGTGTGTCCCAGCTTTCAGATTTCTTAATATTTCTAATAGTCACTAGCACTTATTGAGCACTTATTGTGGGGTAAACACTCAGCTAAGAGTTTTACAAGGACAAGATTGATCCATCTTCTCATCAGCTCAGTGAAATAGGTGCTGTTGCTATCTTTACTCTACAGATGAGCACACTGAAGTTTAGAGAGGTTGAGTAACTTGCCCAAGGTGACACAGTAGTAAAAGGTGAAACCAGGTCTTGAATTACTCTCTTTCAAAGTCTATTCTCTTTACCATCATGCTGTAAGTTTTTTATATATATATATAATTTATGTGCATGCATTACCTTCTCAGATTGTAACCACTTGGAAGTGTGACTTATAGGACTTTGTGTCTCACACAGTGCCTTGCAAATAGTGCTCAATAAATATTTATCTGAATGAATGCCAAGTTCTCATCATTCAAAATACCCCTTTCATTCATGTCCTTTCTCTGAATTTTCACAGCTCTACCCAAAGCTTTATCATCCTAGACCCATGGAGGTAATAGTCACTTCCTAATTCTAGTTGTTTCTTCCTTGCAGAAAAGGGATATGCTAAGCTATGGTGCAGTGACAAGGAAGCCCCCAAATAAAGATCTGTGCCTCACATCCAGTCTGATGTGAGTCGTCTGTCTCATTCCATCCTTATCATTTAAAATATCTGGCATCCAGAGTCACTATGAAGAAGGAAAGAGAGCTAGAGGAATTGACGGGATACTTTTAAGAGCCAGTCTTATCTCTTTTACTCACGTCTTATAAGCCAAAATCCAGCACCTGGAGACTAGGAACAGAAACAGGCATCTCAATGTTTGGTTAACACCAAGATCCATCTGTTAGACTCTGCATGTTGCTCTTGGGTCAGTCTTTTCACATGACTCCCTTCTTGCTTATTGCCTTGAACTCAGGACCTGAAAAAGCTCCCTATTTAATGCAAATTTCTCTGAATACTTAGGATCTGCTTTAATGCGAGTCCCATTACCAAAAACTTCACATCCTGATTCCCAAAATGATTCTATTTCCTGGTCCTAGCCCGATAACTTTTGTTTTTTGTTTTTTTTTAAGTGTCAGGCACCTTGACTCTAGAGGAGAAGGTTGCACTGGGATACGAATTGGAAGAACTGCAGTTGTAGTTCCACACATGGAGCCACAACTCAGAAGTTCAAGGCTGCAAACAGTCCTGAGAGCAATCCGCTAACATTCTGGGAGCAGTCTGTTTTGAGAAAGTATATGAATAGCTAGAACCAGGTGTTCATAAAAAATATTTTCTAATGCTTTCCTAGAGATAATCTGTAAGGAACTGTTTATTCTCATGGAAGTATTGTGCATGTATCTAATAAAAACTGAGGTTGGTGAGAGTTGGCTGCTGTTTGCCTGTGAGAGCTTCAGCCCTCTACTCCTAGGCAAAACTACGTTCCTGCTGTCTGGCTGTCCTTCCAGTCCCCGACAACAAGTGACGCCCGAACAGAGATCTGAAGGGTAAATCTCAAAAAGACGGGAAACCAAAAGGGAAAAGAAAGTATGTTCAGAAGAAAACAAAACTTTCAGGAATTTCAAGGGGAACTTTGCATCCACCAAGACTCAATATATCAAATTACTTCGCAATCTGCTGAAAAGTACAGGGGTGAAGGTGAAGAGTTCCCAATTCAGGGAGCTATTCTCGGTGGTAAGAAAACATTGTTATTGGTTTCACTCCAGTGCTAAAACTCAGTTAAATTTGAAAGTGTGGGAAACAATTCATTCGTGCTCATCAGGCTGGGGATACAATTCCAGTATCAGTCTGTCACTTGTAATTTGATATCCATAGCTCTCCAGCCTTTGCAGTCTGAATTGGAATCCTACGGTATAGATTATGAGCACCCAAATCAGATACTGCATCAAGGGTATGAATGTGTGGATGATGTGTTATCCAGACCTCTTTCCCCTTTGCCAAAACGGACTCCTACTTGCTCAGGAGATAAAGATGAAAAGACAGGAGACTGTGAATTTGGTAAACAATCCAAGGAGCTATCTTCAACTGAAAGTAAAAATGAGGATGTAAACACTGAAGGATCGGATTCTGAGCCTTACATGAAGGATTATAAAATCCTGATGGCTCAGGTTCAGTAGGTAGCTGAGAAGGTACATAAATTAACTTTCCAAACTGGAGGAGGAAATGTGAAGAAACAAGAAACAGAAACTCCGACTATTTGTAATCCTCATATAAAGAAAGCTTTGAGCCTTCGGCCCCGCCCTCTCCTTTCTTTTCTCTGCCAGGGGCACACGTTGGCCCCATAGCACTTCAAAGGCCCCTAGTACAGCTTGGAGGATCTTTTGGGAAAAAGTTCCTTTTGGATTTTGATAAAGATTGCTTGCATGATAATTCTTATGATCATTTAGTTTTTTTGGATTTCCTATACTTCGACAAAATATGCCAGCTAATGCTCAATATCCCCAAGGTTATGTCCAAATTGATCATCATAATGTGGAATATAAGGTTTTAAAGGCTTTTAAGGAAGCTGTTAGTTCTTATGGTATGCATTCAACTTATGTGACTGGACTTCTTAATAACTTTGCAACTGAAAATCAGTTAATACCCATGGATTGGGAGACTTTCACAAAAACAATTCTAGAGGCAGGGGAGTATCTGCAATTTAAAACTTGGTGGAGGGAAGAAGCTGAACAAATGGCTCATGTCAATGCACAGCATAATCCACCAGGCCCTACGGTAGATCATTTAACAGGGCAAGGTGCAGCAGCTGTGCTAGCAGCTCCAGCAGGTCTTGATGATGTTGCTATAGTTCAAATTAGTTTATGCTGCATGTGGGCAAGGAATAGAGTTGAGCACCCTGTCTGGAGTGCCTAGTCATTCACTAAAATCATGCAAAGCCCTAGGAAACCTTATACTGACTTTTTTATCCCGACTTTGAACTGCTATTACTAGAGCTATTACACAACCAGATGTTCAAGAGCTTTTATTACAGGCCCTATCTTATGAAAATGCTAATGCAGAAAGCCAAAAGGTTGTACACCCTTTAAGGGCACAGAGAGCACCATTGGAGGAGTATATTAAGGCTTGCCATGATGTTAACTCCCCTACTTATCATGCTAATCTTTTAGCTACTTCCCAAAAAATGGAATGAAAGAAGCACAGACTAAATGTTATAATTGTGGAAAATTAGGACATATGAGAAAGGACTGTCATAAGGGAGCTAAAGGGAATAATGCCATAGTACATATACTTCCTAAGGGTCAGCCTTCTGGACTTTATCATTGAGGCCAGAAAGGCTATCACTGGACTAATGAATATCATTCAAAAAGAGATAAAGAAGGAAATTTATTGTCGGGAAACTGGAGACAGGGCCTACCTTGGGGCCCAGAGAAAAACAGTACGGTCTCTGTTGTGGGAGAGTTCAAGCCTGGCTGGGCCAGGCGCACCACACTCGTGTCTTCTGAGCAAACCTGAAGACCTCTCTGAGGCTAAGCTAACTCGCCTAAGTGTGTAAAGGCTGGCTCTAACAGGCTGTACCTCCACCCCTAGTCTGTGATTCCTTCACCTCACCCAAGAAAAATCACCCCACCATATGTCCAGCCAATAAGATATCACCCAATGCTCTCCACTACTACATAACCTATAAGAAAGTGCCATGTAATCCAATGCTCCTCCCCCTTGGTTGTCCACACATAAGCTATATAAGCCTGTGCATTTCCTAAATAAAGCAGAAGTGTTCCAGAAACCTCCCCGGAGTCTGCCTGGTGATTCTGCACCTTACCCTCCCAGTCTGAGCTCCCGAACTGAACTCTGCAGACCAAACAGAGGATGACAACACCCTGTGAGTACAGGGGAGGCACATCAGAAGATGATCTTAGATGTGCCTGAAGCAAGGTCAGTGATTTAGTACATGCAACCAAGGGAAATGCTGCCCTCAATATTGCTGATCCAAAGGATTTTATTTTAACCCCCACATGAGGAATATATACTCTAGGCACTAAGATCTATAGACCGATTCCTCCTAATGCTGTAGGATTATTATTGGGAAGAAGTAGTTAAACATCTAGAGACATCTTTGTTCATACTGAAGTCATTGATGAGGATTAGCAGGGAGAAATTAAGATAATGATGAGTTCTAAGCCAACAATTACTTTAAATAAAGGGCAATGTATAGCACAGCTTCTCATTACCATATATAAAAGGTAAAGCAACTCCAGTAAAGAGAGAAGGTGGGTTTGGAAGTACCAGAAAGCAAGCATTTTGGCAAGCTTTAATCAATGATGAAAGACCTAAGTTTACTGTCAGAATAAAGGATAAACAAATAGAGGGTGTATTGGATATGGGGGCCGATGTATCTATTATGTATTGCATGCAATGGCCTCCTGAATGGCCTCTTCAAAAGGTACAGGCTCATTTTACAGGGATGGGTACTTTAACTGAAGTCTATCAAAGTCAAGAAACCCTCACTTTTATTGAGCCTGAAGGACAAAAAGGTAAATTTTGACCATATGTGGCCAATATTGTTCTTAATTTATGGGGCAGAGATTTATTACAACAATGGGGACAACACTACATATACCAAGTCTTTCTCAACAAGCAAAATATATTGTGACAAGTATGGGTTATAATCCATTTAAAAGTCTTGGGAAAAATGAGACTGGACCAATTAGTTTTTGTGCTCCTGATTCTAATGAATCTCATAAAGGATTAGGATATCCAAATTTATCTTAGGGGACACTGAACAGCACTTTGCTCTGCCTTTAAAATGGTTGAAGGAGATCCCTGTGTGGGTAGAACAGTGGCCCCTTACAAAAGAAAAACTAGAAGCGCTGGAAAATTTGGTACAAAAATAATTAGATGCAGGGCACATTGAACCCTCTACCAGTCCATGGGATTTTCTTGTGTTTGTGATTTAAAAAAAAAAGTGGTAAATGGAAAATGCTTACAAACCTTAGAAAAATCAATGAGATAATACAGCCTATGGGACCTTTACAGTTGGGAGTACCTACACCCACATTAATTCCCAAGGAGTGGCCTATCATTGTGGATCTTAAGGACTGCTTTTTCACTCTCCCTTTACAACCTCAAGATCGGGAGAAATTTGCTTTTACTGTCCCCACTTATAATAATAGTCGGCCTGTTCGTAGGTATCAATGGAAAGTATTGCCACAGGAATGTTAAATAGTCCCACATTGTGTCAGCATTTTGTAGATCAGCCTTTATCTTCCATTCATAAATGATATCCTCAAAGCTTTATATTTCATTATATGGATGATATTCTCTTTTCTCATTCTAATCCTGAGACTTTACAACAAATATTTAGAGAAGGAATATGAGAATTAGAATTATATGGACTTCAGGGAGCACCAGAAAAAATACAAACAGAACCACCTATGAAATATTTAGGTCAAATTATTGAACAGACTACAATCATTCCCCAGAAAGTTGAACTCAAAAAAGATACTCTTAAGACACTTAATGATCATCAAAAATTATTAGGCAATATTAATTGGCTTCTTTCTGCTTTGGGAATTCCAACATATGCTTTGACTAATCTTTTCCAAATCTTAGAAGGACCCTCAGATTTGAAGAGTCCTAGAGCTCTTATTAGAGCAGCTAAAAAGAAATTGGCTTGGATTTAAAAAACATATAAAAAATGCCTCTCTTCAGAAAATTGAAACTTTACAAGATCTTAAATTGTTAGTTTCCCACACTCCATATTCTCCCACTGGGCTAATCCAGCAGAATATTATTATTAAATGGGTTTTTCTTCCATATAAGGTGTAAAAAAAATTGAAAATATTTTTTTAAAAGTTGTAAATTAATTCATCGGGGTCATTTACATCTTCGTCAATTAACAGGGTATGATCCACAAAAAATAACCGTTCCTTTTATTGCAAAACAAATAAAAAATTGTTTCAACTTACTGATGATTGGCAAAGAGCCATGGCTCATTTCCTTGGTAAAATTCATAACTCATATCCCAAAGATAAATGTACTCAATTTTCAAAATGAACTCAGTGGATTTTGAGTAAAATCATAGTGAAACATCCTGTCCAAGGCCCTACTTTTTAAACAGATGCCAATAAACAAGGATTGGCCAGTTATGCTAGTGATATTGATACACAGGTTGTACAAACTCTCTATCATTCTGTTTAACAAACTGAATTATTTGCTATTATTTTATTATTAACACATCATAATGAGACCCTTAATATAGTCATGGATTCTCAGTATGCTAAATATACTGTCCAAAATATTGAAACAGCTACTATTTTTTAGAATGGTTCTACACCACATCATTTATTTATACAATTACAATGAGTGTTACATATTAGAGAAAATCCTGTCTTTATTACCCATATTAGAGCTCATACCAAATTATATGGCCCCATGGCCAAAGGTAATGATACTATTGATCACTTACTAATAGGTTCAGTTCTTAAAGCTCAACAGCATCATGCTCTTCATCATTCTAATCCCCATAGTCTACGCTCTCAATTTTCATTAACACGGCAACAGGCTAAAGATATTATTCAACAATGCTCTACTTGTGCACAAATAGTCACACCCTCATATGCACCTGAAGTTAATCCCACAGGTATGGCTTCCAATCAGATTTAACAAATGGATGTCACTCATATTCCAGAATTTGACAAATTAAAATATGTACATCACACAATTGATACCTTTTCAGGCTTTACTTGGGCCACAGCCCTCAGCTCTGAAGAGGCTGATGCAGCTATTACTCATTTGATGGAAGCCATGAGTATAATGGGAAAGCCAATAAATTTAAAAACTGATAATGGCCCTGCTTATATTTCTATTCAATTCAAAAAATTTTTACAAACTTAAGACATTGAACATACAACTGGTATACCCTATAACCCTCAAGGTCAAGCAATAATTGAATAAGCTAATCATACTTTGAAAGAGATGTTGCAAAAATAAAAAGGAGGAGTGGTGTGGGAAACAGTATGACAAAAACTATCTCAAGCTTTATTTACTCTTAATTTTCTGAATGAGGCATCCTGAAGGACACACAGCAGCTGGACGCCATTGGCAAATCCAAGAATCTAAAGAGTTAGATCAACCTATTTATTATCAACCTCCACCTGAGAAAACCTGGCTACCAGTCTGCGTTTTGAGGTGAGGCCAAGGTTATGCTTTTATTTCCAAAGGCGACAAGAAGTTTTGTGTCCATTGCCTACCTAGGGCCAAATTAAAAAGTTAGCTGATGAAAGCCAATGAGTGGTTCAACAATCAGGGCAACCAGTAACATCGAACACTTTGTTTTTGGCTATGCTATTTTTAATTACTACACAGGTTAGTGAAACAAATTATACTTATTGGGCTTATATTCCAAATCCACCCTTAAATAGGATTATTCGGGGGAATTATATACTATCCCTATGTATGTAAATGATTCCAACTGGATGCCAGGCCCCTATGATGATCACTGCCCTTGTAAGCCAGGGGAGGAAGGAAGGATAATTGAAAATCATACTGCTGGAGCAGAAGGTTTACCTATTTGTATTGGATATGAAGAACATTGTCTTAAAATCACCCCCCAGGCATGGCTTTCAGTGGTTCAGAATGCCACCAAGAATGATGCCCCTAAAAGATTATTTTAAGCGTTGAAGGGTTTAAAGAATTAATTCAACCAAACAAACTAGTCCTCCCAATCTTCCGCCTTGCCATACACCCATTGTTAATCATCTCAGTGATTAGGTCCATTAGACTCAGTGCAGAGGTGTAACTGCTTGAATATTACTTGATACTTCCTATGGAAGCATCATTCATTGGAGTCCTGTGGGCTCTGCTTGAGCAAAGGGATATGGCTCTGATCTAAGATGGCACAGAAAGAATCAAAAGATCACTACTAAGAGTGGAGGAAATAAATCAATTGTGTGGCATGGAGGTGGGTTTGCCACACCTAGGCCACATATGCCCTTTCAACCTACACAGTTTCATCTATGGAAGGTGGGGGCTGCCCTTAAGCCCTTAAGGGCATGGAAAGGTAATACATGGAAAAATTAAACTAATAATCATACTCAATTATCTTTTATGGTAAATGAAACCAGATATATTCAGATCTGTGTTTGTCTTCCTTTTATGTTTATGAGTGGGACTGCTACCTGGAATGAAACATCAGCGTTGGTGACTTTTGTCAATTGTTACTTTTTTACTTGTATAAATCATACTATTATGTTTAACATGAGTTCTCATAGTATTTATATTCTGATGGGGACCACATATTGTCCTCGACTTCATGCCCCTATGACAGAAGTGTGCTTTACTAATTTAGGCATCTCTCCATCCAATCAAGATGACAATTGAGATTAACCATCACAGTAAAATAGTAGAATTGGTCTCTTTTAGGTTTTCTTTTGTAGCTTTCCTGTCTCTGAGCTGAGTCTCTTCCAAGAGAACACAGACAAAAAGGCAGCTCTTTCTTGAACAGCTAGATGGCAGGTGAGTTGGACTTTCTTCAGTCTAGCACTGCCTGCCAGCCAGCGAGTGAATGCCTAGACAGGTTCCATCCCCGTGAAAGCTGGACTCTGAGAGAATGCTTATCCATACCCTTCTTGGCTCCAGACTCTCCTGCTTCCCATACAACACAGCTGAAGGGCCTTTCCTTTTGAGTGGCCACTACTGGTCCCCCTCTTGAGTTTGCATTCAACAGTTGGGGAGGAGAGAGTTGAGGCAGCTCTCTGGCAATGAACCCAGTGGCTCAGGAAGTGATTCTCATTTCTTTTCTTTCTTTCTTTTCTTTTTTTTTTTTTTTTTGGTACTGGGGATCAAACTTGGGTCCTTGTGCTTACAAGGCAAGCAGTGGAACCACTGAGCATTTTAAAATCCCCAGCCCTGCTCAGGAATCAGAGAATTTTCAAGAGAATATAAAAACTCTGAATATTTTCAAAAATGTGCTGCATCTTCAATCTGTCTCTCCAGTTTCAGTTCCTCTTAGACTATCATCTGTTCCTCTATAAGAACCAGTTGGTCAGGCTGAGATCTTACCAATTAATGTTAGAGTCAAAGGTTTTAACATTCATCTGATCCAATTTTTTTCACATTATAGTTAAAAACGGAAGCCAAATAACAGTGTCCCTTAAATTTGGAAACTCCACTATGGATAGGATAACATAAAACTATAACCAAGACTTTTATGGCTCAGATCACAGACCTGTACCTTGTCTCCAATATATCAAGCATTTCTGACATCTTCAAAACAATTTTTTCTATTTGTCTTTGGGTGCTGTGGTCTTTCCTCCAACTCAGTAAGACATGAAAGAAGACACATAGATGAGCAAGAATGAGTTTGTCTTTTCAGAAGTCACTTAAGTTTAAAGATATGGCTGTGAAGTTCTCAAAGGACAGGGAGAAGCAGCTGTTTCCTCCTCAGAGGGCCCTTTGCGGTAAGGTGGTATTAGAAAACTACTAGGATTTTGCTTCCCTGCTTATTGCCTGCTGTTCCAAACACATAATCAATTGCCTTGGTCATCCCCATGTTTCCCTGTGTAGTTCCTTTTTGGGGGCACATACCTGAAATGCTCTTCTTTTGGCTGTTCACATGGCTAACTTCCATCTGTGAGCTCTCACCTCAAATGTCACTTCCACATGACCATTATTTAGGGTTTCTCTAAAGAAGCCCCTCATGCAATTCCCACTCCATACTCACCACCAAGCATAATATTGTTTTACTTCTTTGTTGTATGTCTAGTAGAATATAATCATCATGAAAGCAAGGACTATTTCTATCTCATTAGAGTTCCAGTGACTTTTTCTGTACTGGCACTAAAGAGGCACATTTGACCATAAATATTAAAAGGACGAACAATTGAAACATATTTGAGGGCTAAATGTCCATCTTCCACTTCTAATTTTTACTCAAAATGTTTTCCTTTGCTATTTTTTCAGGATTTTCCTGGTGTGAAGGCACTGCCAATAAACCAGGCATTGTTTTGTATTAATTCTTAACATATACACTGTTTTGCTTTTCACAAGCATTGAAGGCTAGTTGTTTTCTGTTTGCTTCAGAAAGCTAGGCCCAACAACCAGATTTCAATCCAGATGTAGGCTGTTTACAAAAAAAGTAAGATCACAAAAAAATTAATGGAAAAACTCGGGACACATAGACTTCTCTATTCCACATACAGCCTTGAAAAACCTCAGGGCAGAAAGAAGGAAAGCCTTTAGAGGGAAGTGAAGAAATCTTCACTCATGGAGGATGACTCAAGGGAAGGATCTACTCCTCCCAAGAAAGCCAACAGTAACATAATATATGAACACATCATATTTTGAAATACCTTGTATAATCATTTATCTCTCATCCACCACCATTGGGGAGAAGTCCTAGGCTGGCAAGAATATAATCTTCAGCTACAATAGTAGTCTTGGGAAGCATGTAATGTCACAAAGAGGAGAGCCCCTCTATATGCAATGGACATGGGAAAATAATTTATAACTAATTAATCATTCCTGCCTGAACATCAGTGAATTCATATTGGAGAGAAACCCTTTCAGTGTAACATATAGGGCAAGCACTTCTTTGTCCACTTATCTTTTACTTAACATCAGACAATTCATACTGGGGAAAAGTCCTTATGAAGGTACATAATATCGGAAGTCCTTTAGCCAGAAGTCTATTGCATGCCATAAATTTACACCAGAAAGCAGCCAGGGGTTTGGGGCAAAGTTTTAGAGCATTCATCTCCCATTCGTCACAGCAGAATGCATGTTGGAGACTCCTTTTGGATTTGATGAATATGGGAACATCTTTGACTGCTTATCCCTCTATCTGTATCAGAAAAATCATAGTGGAGGCAAACGCTAAAAGAGGGAAAGGTAAAGTTTATTCAACATTAAGAGAATGAACAATGGAAAAACCTCTTATGAATGTAGCATGTGTGGGAGTGTTCAGTTACAGTCCAATATCAGCAACAATAGGCTAAACAAGTTTATGTAAAAATGCCAGCCAGGCAAGTGATCCCCTTAGACACATAAAATGCTTTTGTGGACGATAATAAAGATTTGTGTTTGAGCACCTTCTAACTTCTGCTTATCTTCATGCCTCCATGGGATACCACAGCTCAATTAATAATCTTAGTTAAGGAGGAAAACGAGTTTTCAGGTACAAAATAGCAGTCAAGTTTCTCATCTGCTGTCTGATGAGGTTGAGATGAGGCAATTCAGTTTGGTAACAAAAGTACTTCTGTGATGAGGATGGCTAGGAAAAACGAAAAAAAAAAAAAAAAAGACACATCCTGGTGTTCCAAAGAAATAAGCAGGGAGTAACCTTCAAACACATCTTCTGAAGGAAAACTGCCTAACTCTTTATCGCCTGCTGTCAGGGTAAGGAGATACTCTTTAGGTGCTGACCTGGCATGGC
Source organism: Fukomys damarensis (assembly GCF_012274545.1). Taxonomy (NCBI): domain Eukaryota; kingdom Metazoa; phylum Chordata; class Mammalia; order Rodentia; family Bathyergidae; genus Fukomys; species Fukomys damarensis. Next base: position 40,884,306 of record NW_022900921.1, read on the forward strand.
TTTTCCTCCACTCAGGCCCACTGTCGCAAGCCGCGACGTCAGGATCCTGCCAGCAAGTCCTAAACCTGAAAGGATGAGGACAGAGAGACGGGAAGCACTTTACTTCTCATGTTACTTGCTTGCTTTATTACAGAACCTTTTCCTTTTATACTCTCCAGCTGCACGAGAGAGAGAGAGAGAGAGAGAGAGAGTACCGCCCACACGTTCCAGAAGGAAACCATAAGTACAATAACAACTATTATGGGTTACATCTGCTAGGCAACAGATCAGACCACCAGCTGAACTAGGCCATTGCTATGGGTGATGGTACGTCCATACTGTTCGGGTGAATCACAGGTCAATATGGCTGCGCTCACGTCACGTTCTTTATCAATGCTCTCCATATCTCTCTAACCAAATCAACAGACCAGTTGGATTAGTATGACTTTTTATGTAGTAGAAACTCCAAATAACAGTGGCTCATACAAATTAGAAGTTTGTGGGCTGGGAATTCAGCTCAGTGCTGCTGCCGCCTCCCTCGCAAGCACAAGGTCCTGAGTTCAGTCCCCAGTACCAAAAACAAAAGTTTGTATCTCTTTCATGTTGAAGTCAAAATCCATTTCCCGCAGTCAGGGACTCAGTTCCCTTTCTTGTCTGCCATCCTAAGGTGTTAACCTCATCTAGATGGTCCATGACTTCTTGGCTGTGATATAGCCAGCAGGGAGGAGGGTGTCATAGGAAAGATCTCCCTTTCCTCTAAGAAGCATTTTTGCTTTCAGGCCCTTGGCAAGAGCTGGGAATGAAGAAATGAAATCGAACTTGATAGGTCTAGTTAAAAGTAAGGGTGTCTACTGAAGAAAGGGCAATTGGACCTTGTGGCTTCTATTCTGCGTCATACTTAGGCTAATCAAATTTTCTTTCTTGAGAATATAAACTGAGTAGCAAATTGGCAATTTCATTGTGGGAAGATAACAACATGTTGTCTTCCACTGACTCCTAATGCTCGTGGGAAGCTGGAAACGACTTTTCAGGTTCCCGTCTCCAGGGGGGCAGCAGTACCTCACAGGTTTTTCTTGGGACCTGGCTATTTCCGTATTGAGGTAATTTCTGTAACTGAAATTCTACCTTTCCTAATTCAGAAGGATAGCATGGCGCAACCCTCCCTGCTTACTCAAAGCAAACTGAAGCAATCTGTCCCAGCTACACGGACCTAATTGTGGAGACTCGGCAGAAAGAATGGCGATGGGGGAGCATTCAGGCATTTCCCCTTAGAAGGAGCACAGCAGCTAAGCTGGGAAGTTTGCGTGGCCAAGGGGCCCGCCTTCCGGGACTACGGCAACAGGGAGTAAACATCCCAGGTGTGACCCGACCAGCAACTATCCACCAGACCAAGTCCAGGAAGAAGAGAAGAGGCTACTGAACAGTCTGCACTCGCCCACCAGCTAGCGGAAATGGACGAGCGGGCCGCGGGGTCCTCTGGGAAGCGGCGCCTAGGAGGGAGACGCGCCCTGCGAAGGATTCTGGGAATTGTAGTTCAGCTTCGAGATCTGTAGGCGCCTGCTCCGCCCCAACGGCTCTCAGTTGTCTTTGTTACTTAGCTTGACTACTCGTTGTCGGTCCCGGGTTGGAGGAGGGCTGAGCGCGGAGACTTTTGATTTTGAGTGCCCGGAAGGAGGGAGGCGGAGAGCCTCGGCGGAGGAAGCGCGTTCCCGGCCTCTCGGTGGACCCGAGCTGTCGTCCCCGGCCCTAGGCGGAGAAGGGAGTCTCAATGGATCCTGGAGGCAGAGGTGGGGAGTGAGGCGGGCGCGGTATTCGCGGGAGAGAAGGAAGGGAGAGAGGCTGCTCTCAGGTTGGGCAGGCAGGCACAGGGGGGACTGGTATCGCGTCCTCACTGGGAGAGAGCGGCATCCTGCTATTGGTCTCCCGCCGTGGTTCGAGGGACAGTCCGCTGTGTCCATTGCCCTGCTAGTCTAGGTTGACGAGAGCCCACCACCGCCCCTTAGCGCCCCGCGCCAAATCAACAGACCTGACACTTTGGCTTTTGATAATGACTTCCTTTTTGTCCTCGTCTGAAGTAAGTAAGGCGGTACGACTGAAACTACTTGACACATTGGGCAGATGACCTAAGTGAGGACGCGGGATTTGTTTACAATCCTGGTTTGCTGCGGTAGGTTTTTTTGAGGGGTGGACCACCATTCCATTGCTTTTCTAAGACAGCTAGTATTGTATATGAAAAGCCAGTATTCCCATTTAGTCTCTTTCATCCTGGAATACAACGGAGAGGAATCATTTCAGGTACTGATTGAGTAATGTTTTGGCTACTCAGCAGATAAATGATAGAAGTATGCAATTAGTTTGTGTGTCCGGATTCGAAGAGTTTAAGGGCAGAGGACAGCAGAAGAAATTTGAGGCAGCAAGAGTTAAGCACACTGTCTTGTGTCAAGGGTTTTTCTAGGAATGTCCTTTGATACCCTTTATTGACTTAGATAAAGTAGATGGCTCCTGGCAATTTCTGCTGGTTCACTGCAAGACCAGAGTAATTTTCATGGCTCCTGTCTCCCCTTGTAGGATCACTTGCTGAGGACTCAGACCTTCCTGGTGCTGGAAATGCAAAAGAAAATTGCATGGCTGATGTGCTGCTGACTCCTGGGTCCCAGGTAAGTTTAGATTTCTTCTTCTTTCTTCTTTTTTTCTTCAGTTCTTAGAATGAGTGTGTTTTCTTCCATTGCTAAGAAACTGTCCCAGCTTGATTCTAAGGCCATTGGGTTCATTCTGGTAAATGATGAGTGATGAACTTCACAGGAAATGCCCCTTGGGCAGAACTTTCCTTGGAAGTGCTTCTCCATCCACTGAGTGCACACTTACTGATCACGCTGCTGTCTTTGGCCTTGTGGGGAGATGCAGAATAATAACAGCCACTTGCCCCATCTCAGGGGAGTTTCCTGAGACAGTGAGATATAGATAAGTAAAATAATTAAACTGTGTGTTTTATTGCAGTAATAATTGATATGAACCAGTCATCAAAGGCCCTGCAGGAGGTTTTCCATCATCTAGAGTATTTGGGAAAAGTTTGAGACAAAAACTTTGAAAAGCTAGAGAGAATACATAGTTGAGGAAGAGAATACAGAAACATTCCAAGAAAGAAAACATCTTTGTCAATGAAAAAATAAAAAAGAAAGGAAAAGAAAAAAGGATGAGTCTCCAAGACATGAGAGAGTTAGAGATCATGAAGGGGTGCGAGTCATTGTATCAGGAGTGGAGCTTGGAAGAGGGCAAACCAGAGCATAGTGAGGGAAACTTGGATGTGATATAACCACATCACAGGATGATCTACACTGAGTCTTATGAAGGCAAAAACCCATGAAGGTTTTTAGAGGCTCAACAAAATGAAACGCATGGTGATTGATTGAAGACAGAAGATTGGTAAAGATGCCTCAGTAGGATCTGGCTGGGACCTGGGAGAGAAGGAGTCCCTTTGGAACAGGGGCTGGGATTACTCATGTAAGTGTTAGGTCAGACCTCAGGGCGTACAGGTGCTAGTGATCTGTGTAAAACCCTGGGAGAAAATGCCAATATTGATTTTGATCTATGAGCCAGTCACTTTCAGTGCCTTGCTGATCTGGCCCTGCCCTCCAGACTGACACATGAGCACTTAAATGAGTTTTGACGGCTGAGAGAACTAAAGCCTAAAGGAATGTCCAGCTAGTCCAGCTAGTGTTGGCAGTGCCCGTGAAGGAGGAAATCTGCACACATTATACTGTTTATGTTAATCACCCTTGAGGCATATGCCTTTAAGACACCATACACTTACAAAGCATAGTGATTTCATACTTGAAGTGTGAGAATAAAGAGTTTATTTTGCAGAGTGGATTTCCAAAGTAGGTAGTTCTTTTAACTCTGTTTAAGTGGATTACTTTACCAGTCTTTGGAATGAGGGATGTATCATACACATTAGATGCTGAATGTAAATAATTAATAGTTTACCACATGCACAAAAGTCCTATAAGATTATGATGTTCTAGGTGTCATAGCGTGCATTAAGTATACTCCACAATGTTTTCTTCAGGATAAACTTGCCTGATGATGCATTTCTCAGACTGTATATCCATTGTTAAGTGACTGTATGTTCAGGGGCCTGTGGCAAAAGTGGTGGTAAGACTTACTCATTTGCTAACAACCAGGGACTGTTTTACTATGTATCAGTCAAATTGTAGTTGTATAGAAATTATTTAAGTAGGTTAGAAAAAATTACTAGACATTCATCTTGCCAGAGATATATACATTCAAAGGAACATTTTCCCTGCTTGCTTCCTCCTCCCACACTTTTGAAGACAAACTAAACTTTTTGCCCATCATGTAGATCAAGATTAGGGTAAAGACTCCTGCAATTATATTCAATGTTTGATATAATTCTATTTCTCCTCCCCTCCGCTGTTTTCCTGCACACTAAAAAAACCCACAAAAGCTATATATATATACACATATAATATATTATATATATGTATTATATATAATACATACACACAGATTTCTTAGTAGTTTGTTTCTTCCTTCATCTTCCTTCATTGAGCTATTCAGAAACATTTATGGAGTTCTTACCTGTGGCAAGATTCTTCAGTAAGTAAAAACAGACCTGGCCTCTGCCCTGTGGAGCTGAGTGTCTAATGCAACAGACAGATGTTAATCACAGAGGCCCTTCCTCCCCTCCATTTTCCCCACAAAGGTAAAGAAGAAAGAATGTGCTATAGCTGGAGTCAAGGAATTCTTCCCCCAGGAGGTGAACCTGAGCTGAGATCTGAGGTATACATAGGATTCAAATAGCTGAAAGGCGGGGACAGTCTGGAGAACATTCAGGAACAGGAAGCAGCAAGTATAAAGCAGCACAAGGGAATATGGCACACATTTAAAACTGCTGAAAAAGACTTCTGGCCTGAGCACAGGGAATGGAGGAGGAGTATACAAGGAAGTAGAGAGCAGATGAGGAGTCAGGCCCATTAAGGCCATTGTGAAAATGACGAAGCACTTTGGGTGCTTTCATAATAATTTGGCATTGTATAAATCCATATTCTGTGGTAAACAGGAAAAAAATCTCAATTTTTTTAATACTGTGTATATACTCGGCTGATTTATGCTAAAGGGAAAGCTAGAGAGAAAGAACTTCATATTTCATGAACTTGTATTTCAACAACCATACTATAAAGAAAATATTTAATTTATAATTATATTTTCTCCCCTTTACAGTGTGTAATAAGTTCTACAGTTGTATAATTTTAATTTATTGATACATAAATGAGGAACTTGGAACGTTCAGGTTTGGCCTTGAAAGTCGTTTCCTTCCTACCTGCAGATAATATGCAGTTCCGATGCATGGAGAGTGAGAGCATGAACTACACGTATGCCAGAGAATCAGCATTGACAGGGCTGACAAAGTCATTTTGTCTCACCTTCTGTCCTTCCTGTCTTCCTTCTCCTGTGCTGTCAGTTTTACTCCTTCCCAGAGGCGTCTAGAAGGTATTTCAATGAGCACTGATGTATTGTGTTTTTCAGAAATCCTTGATGATCAGGGATATGGCTGTGGCTCTTGCCCAGTGGGAACAGCTGGATTCTCCTCAAGGAGTTATGCCCAAGAAGCCTAGGAATCTGGTCTTGCTGGGTAAGTATGGCTCCACTGTCCCCTGAGAATTTACCTGGTATGGTACCTTTGCTTCCTCAATTCCTTTGTGCTCTGAAGTACTCAGATTCAAAGATTGTTAATTTCTGTAAGACTTGAGACAGGCAGTTTCTGCTTTTCGTCTCAGGATATTTTCTTAGCACTCCTTGAGTTAGAAAGGCAGGGAGAATAACAATGATCACCTTCATCGTAGCATCCCTCTCTATTCATTGACTAAGGATGTCAGAACAAGTTATTTTTTAAAATAAATTTTATTTTATTTTATCATATTCTCCCCCTCAAGCCCCCTCCTCTCCTATGTACAAAAGCTTTGTTTCTATTTTTTCTTTATATTTTCACTTTTTTTCTTGTCTCTTCCTTCCTTTCTCCCTCACTCCTCTCTTGTTCCCTTCCCATTTGAACAGCTTCTTCCCATTTCCCAACATACATCCATCACACATTTCAGTCATTTCAGTCCTTATTTCCACTTTTGGTTTCTCACACCTGCGAAACAATGCAGTATTTAAAGGTATTTCAAAATAAGTTCTAGTGAAGACTTTTTTTTGGGGGGGTACCGGGGATCGGACTTGGGGCCTTGTGCTTGCGAGGCAGGTGAAACCACTTAGCTAAATCTGCATCCCGTGAAAACTATTCTTAAAAGAATGGTTGCTTATTGTCTCAATAGGGAGAGGTAAAAACAATTTGATTGTTTGGAACTCAAACCCCATATCAACCTTCCTACCCTTTTCTGAGCATGTTTGGGGAATAAATCCAGAAATGACTTGTCTCTTATACTATCTTTTCCTAAGACCAAGGAGCTAGCACTGAGCTCTTTACCAGACGCCTGTTGTTTTCCCCATAACAGGACTTCCAATTTCCAAGCCTGATGTAATCTGTCACTTGGAGCATGAGGAGCTAACAAGAGAAGTCTCAAAAGCAACCAGTCCGGGTGAGTGAATGTTGGAAATAGTGAAAATAAAACCTAAATGGTTGTAGCTGTGCTTGTGGAGGAGTCTTTCCAGGTTTCACAGACTCATGCTAACAAGGAAACAGAGTGCAGTCTCTCCTGGGCTTCACTCCAGCTCTGTGTTTGATGATTTATTTATAAAGTTAGAATATTTTTTAGTAAATAACCTTTTAAATAAATAACTTTACACCCTTTTAAACCATTTTTTTTTTCCAAATAAGATGAAATGGGGCCGGGGATTTAGCTCAGTGGTTCTGCTGCCTGCCCTGCAAGCACAATGACTGGAGTTCGATCCCCGGTACCAAAAAAAGCCAAATAAGATGAAATGAAGCCAATATTTTAATAGTTGTTAACAACTTGCTTAAATATAAGGCTCTAAACCAGGCCTTTTTGCATATGCTATTTAAGCTCTGCAGGTTAAATACTATGTTTTGAGTCTCAGACCAATGACTATAAATTGATCCCTGTGTTTTCCCTCTCCAGGCAGAGACAGCAGAGCAGAGCTCAGACTTTGGAATCAGTCTTCCTAGGTTGAAAGCCTGTCTTAGCTACTCACTAGCTCTATTATCTTTAACAAGTGACTTATCCTCCCTTTGTCTCAGATTCTCCAGCTATAAAATGGGAATAATTATGACTCTTAACTCAAGAGTTGTGCTGAGGATCAAATGAGATAATTCAATAGAATTGTTTAGAACAGCTCCTGGTTATATGCTAAACAAATAAATGCTATTAATTAAATATTGGTTACTGTTTTGGGAATGATGTCATGGATTTGACCCTGTTACTTCTGTCAGTTGGATTACCACAATAGACTCCCAGCAAATTATACTTTCTGCTGTCAGATCCTTATATAATAGGGCAGCATAGTGTTGCTAAATTCCCTAATTAATGGCTTACTCTGCCAGTGCGGTTTTCTGTACCTAATTTCAAGCCCTTTGTTAGTCTAGTCTACCTGTCTAAATTTTTGCCTTCCCTATTCTTCAGCTTGAACCGTAACACCAAGATAGTCCTTAGTATACTGTACTCCCTATGAGTTCTCCACAAACATTTGGAGATTTAATTTTTCACTCCCCTTACCTGGAGGTCAGTTTGTTTTAATCTTTTTTTTTTTTTTTTTTTTGGTACTGGGGATTAAACTCAGTTCCTTGCGCTTGCAAGGCAGGCCACCAAACCACTGAGCTAAATCCCTGGCCCTTGTTTTAATCTTTTCCACCTATTTATCCTTAAATCCTAGGCACTTCCCTGAATATGATGCAGTTTATAACATTGTATTGTATTGATTCATTTCACTTAGAGACTCATATGTGAAAGACCATCTGTATTAGTCTGTTTTCTCTTTCTATAACCAAATATCTGAGGCTCAATACTTTATTTTAAAAATTTTATTTAGGACACTGTTCTGGATTAATGTTAAGTGAAATAAGACATACAAGATCAAATGTCACATGATTTCTCTTATATGAGAAAAAACATATACACACACATAAAAAGCAAAATAGAAGAAAAATAGATAAGCTATAAGGAGAAGTTCAAATACTTCCCCAAATTACATATTCCCTAAGTTTTGTGTTATTATTGGTTTGGTTTTTTTTGTAAGAATCTTTCTGGTTTATGTCTTGTACCCTGACTAACTACTTTGAAGATAACAATACACAGTGTCTTAACTGTTGTTTGACATTTACTGTTTTGTTATGAAATTTTTTTCATGAAATAAAAAGTAAAAAAAAAAAAAATGAAGTATGGCTCCTGCATCTGTTCAGCCTTGGTGAGCACCCCCTTGGCTCATCACAGTGTGTCAGAGAAACAGAATAGGAACTGGTTAAAAAAAAAAAAAAAAGAGTAGGAACTGGTCATAACAAGTCATAAAGAAAAGACACTACACTCATTGGGTGGCCATACTTTATAATAACCCTTTCTCACATGAACTCACTCCTTGAGACCAGCATGGATTGCTTGCAAGGGTGGCACCTCTGTGGCTTGTATTACCTTTCTCTAGGCTCCACCCCTTAAAGATTGCACTGTCTCAACACTGCCACATTAGGTCACCAGGTATGCAGCACATAAGCCTGTGGGGGACAAACTCAAACTGTATCCAAACCATAGTACCCTCTGAGCCTAAAGGTATGCAGATTGTTTTAGCAGTGAAAATTTTCTCCCTAACTTCTTATCAGGAAGTCAGGACCTTGAGATCGATAGGTATCATAACAGTTTGGGTACAGTCAGAGGACATGGAACTTGACCTTCCCCTCCCCATGCACTGCTCTTCTCTCTTCTCTCCTCTGTCTCTCCTCTCTCTCTCTCCTCTCTCTCTCCTCTCCTCTCTCTCCTCTCCTCTCCCTTCTCTCTCCTCTCTCTCCTCTCTCTCCTCTCTCTCCTCTCTCTCTCTCCTCTCTTTAATTTGGTTCTATTCTACTCTTTCCAGTTTGCTGGGTGTGAGGTGATGGTAAGTAATTAGTGATCAATTGCTTTCTAATTACTAAGCATAATTTGAAACTGTAGATCCAGGCCACAATGAATGCTAGCCTCTAGAATTTATGTCTCACCTTGAGACTGGCAACAGATACTTTTTTTTCTTTTTGGTGGGACTGGCCTTCATACTAAGCTACATTCTTGGCCCTTTTAATTGATTAATTGAGACAGGGCCTCACTAAGTTGCTAAGTTGCCCAGGTTGGGCTTGAACTCAAAATCCTCCTGCTTCAGCCTTCCAGAGTGTTGGGATTAAAGGTGTGCACTACCATGCCTGGCTAGAGGGGTGGTTTTGAAAAACTGGGCTCTTACTAATTAGGACATAATGGAGTGGGAAGAGATTAGTGGCAAGGAGATGGATAAAGACAGTCTTTCATGAGTCTGCTGTGAGAGGCTGTAGTGAGTTTGACATGGTGGGTAATTTCTAGACCATCTTTTTCTGATCCCAGCCCTGTCTCTTCCTAACCCTGTTTTCTCAACCATTTCCCTAAGCCACCCCTGCCAAGTCTTGCTCTGTTATGCCTTTCCATTTCCTATTCTACTGCATAGAAGAATTTCGAGTGCCTGCTTACCTTCTCCCTTTATGAAGCTGTACTTCTTTTCCCAGTCACGTTTCTTATGTCCTTTTAAGATTAGAAGGCTAGTTTTGAGGGCTTTTAAATTCTTGTTTTCTGGGGCCTGGGATTTAGCTCAGTGGCACCATGCCTGCCTCACAAGCACAAGGTCCTGAGTTCAATCCCTGGTACTGAAGGAAAAAACAAAACAAAACAAAAAACAAAATTCTTGTTTTCTGTAAGCACTTTTTTCTGTAGTAGTTTTTTTTTTTTTTTTTTTTTTTTTTAACCACAGCAGTTATTTTTGTCTCAATGTAGGAAATGAAACCTGTGTATTTTTGCTTCTTTCAGACTGGAAAACAATACCAGGAAACAGAGAGCTAACTCCAGAGAAGGACTTTTCTGAAGTTTCAGCCCCTGGGGTGTTAATAGAAAGATTTCCAAAGGAAGGTTCCAGTGAGTGTGTGGACTCTTTAGAGAATCAGCAAAAAAAACATGAAAAACATCTAATAAAAGAGGTTGTCACTCAGAAGAAATTTTCTGGGGAGAGAAGTTACCAGTATGATGAATTTGGAAGTTTTAATCGGCGGTCATTACTTGTTCACCAACAGAGAGAGAGACTTCATAATTGTGATTCATTTAAAAAGAACTTAAAGCAAAATTCAGATGTAATCAGGCATGAGAGAATTTGTGCAGGAAAGAAACCTTGGAAGTGCAACGCGTGTGAGAAGGCCTTCAATTACTATTCAGCTTTTGTCTTACACCAGAGAGTTCACACAGGAGAAAAACCCTATGAATGTAATGAATGTGGGAAAGCCTTCAGCCAGAGCATACACCTTACTCTTCACCAGAGAATTCACACTGGAGAGAAGCCCTATGAATGTCATGAATGTGGGAAAGCCTTCAGTCACCGCTCAGCCCTTATTCGGCATCATATAATTCATACCGGAGAGAAGCCTTATGAGTGCAGTGAATGTGGGAAGGCTTTCAATCAGAGCTCATACCTCACACAGCATCAGCGGATTCATACTGGAGAGAAACCTTATGAATGTAATGAGTGTGGGAAAGCCTTCAGCCAGAGCACATTCCTTACCCAGCATCAGGTCATTCACACTGGAGAGAAACCTTACAAGTGTAATGAATGTGGCAAAGCCTTTAGTGACCGCTCAGGCCTTATTCAGCACCAGAGAACTCATACTGGGGAGAGGCCTTATGAATGTAATGAATGTGGGAAAGCCTTTGGCTATTGTTCAGCTCTGACTCAGCACCAGAGAACTCACACTGGGGAGAAACCCTATAAATGCAGTGATTGTGCCAAGGCTTTCAGTGACCGCTCAGCCCTTATCCGTCATGAAAGAACACACACTGGTGAGAAACCTTACAAGTGTAAGGACTGTGGGAAAGCTTTTAGCCAGAGTTCATCTCTTACAAAACATCAGAAAACTCACACTGGCGAGAAACCCTATACATGTAAGGAATGTGGGAAAACCTTCAGCCAGAGTTCGTCCCTTTCTCAACATCAGAAAACTCATACTGGAGGGAAAACCAAGGAATATGGCCAAGCCTTTAGTGAGCATTCAGCCTTTGGCCAACATAAGAGAATTCATACTGGATAAATGGCACATTCAGAATATCATCATGGAGCATTTACCATACATTCTGTGAGGGCTACAAAGAACTTTAAGACTTTTACAAAAGGCTATTGAGCAGTCATTGTTGATGTGGGGTATAGCTTATTTAGACTGTGAATGAAAGGTTTTACATTTTAAAAATGTCTTAATGGAGGACACTGTAAATTTCCCTGGGGAAAGAGGAAGTTTATTTCTAACACTATAATGTGTATGTAAGTGCCCAAACCCTTAAGAGAGAAATAGGATGTGTCATGGTGGAAAGAGGACTTCTTGGCTGGACATGGTAGTCTTACGATGTTGAGGGCCTAAAGTTATAAAAAGGCAAGTGATCCATATAGGGAAATTGCAGATAATAGAAATAAGGGATTGAGAATTCCTAATGAGTTTGTCCAGAAATGGTGAAGTTCTCCTTCACCCTTAAGTGTAGGACACAAAAGAGAAAGATGGGAAGGATAGACTAAGAGAATTGGGGCAAGAACCCAAGAAGTGTTGGTTGAGATATATTAGGTCAGTGCAGCTTCTGTGAGGCTTGCTTTACTAGGAATCTAACAGCCTAGAAGCAGAAACTGGAGATATTTTATGTGTTCAGTCTGCTTTAAGCTATCTGAATTACCTGAGAATATTTATTTATGAAGATTTACCTCAGTTCTATGTAGATTATATCTTAGTTTTTTTATACCATAGTACATTTAATTGTAGCTTTGCACTGATGTTACATATTAAGATTGTGAAAAACTTGAAAAGATTTTGAAATTCTTGCTTTTCACCATTTTGCTTGTAGATAGAGGCAGATAACTTTTGTGTATATATGTATTTTTTTAATTTAAATTTTGAAGGTTATTACTGGAAATGTAATTTTGAGTGTAGCATTTTTAATTTTTTGAAGTTTTGCTGTGATGTGTGTTGGGTTTTTTGTGGTTTTTGTTTTGTTTTTTAGTATATTTGTGTTTAGAGTTTGTTGAGCTTCAATCTGTACATTTATGTGTTTTGCCAAATTTGGATTTTTAGGCCATTATTTCATCACAATACATTTTCAGCCCACTTCCCCACCCTCTTTTTCCTTTAGTCTCTGGTGACAGAATTGTTCCACCTTTGATTGTGGCCTCATAAGTTTCAAAGTCTTCATTCAGTTTTCTTAATGTATTTTTGTATTCATTTGCTCAGTCTTCCACAACAAAATCCCATAGAAATGTATAATGTTCTAGAGGTTGGGGAGTCTGAGATCAGGGTACCCTCTGACTGAATTTCTACTTAGGGTTCTTTTTCTAGCTTACTGATGGCTATCTTCTTGCTTTGTCTTCACATAGGTTTTCTTTTTGTTTGTTTGTTTGTTTTTTGAGACAGGGTCTCACTATGTAGTTGAGACTGACCTGGAACTCACTATGTAGCCCAGGCTGGTCTTGAATTCACAGTGATCCTCCTGCCTCAGCCTTCCGAGTGCTGGGATTACAGGCATGCGCCACGACGCCCGGCCACATAGATTTTCTTTAGTGCATATACAAAGAAAGAGAAAGAGTTATTGTGCCCTTCTTGTATGGTGACCAATCCTATTGGATTTAGACCCTGCCTTTATGACCTCATGTACCTTATTTACCTCCTAAAGGCCCTCTCTCCAAATACAGTTATACTGGGGATTAGGCCTTCAACATATGAATTTTAGGGAGGCATAATTCAGTACATAGACTTTTATTCCTGCCCAGATTCATGTCCATTAATTAGTGAAAAATACATTTAGCCATTCTGTCCTAACAACCTCCAGAGTCTTAACTCATTCCAACATCAACTGTAAAGCCAGAGTCTAAAGTTTCATCTGAATGTCACCCAAATCAGATATGTGTGAAGGTAAGATTCATCCTGAGGCGTAATTCCTCTCCAGCTGTGAACCTGTGAAACCAATTTATGCACCTCCAAAATCATTTGTTGGCTTGGCATAGATTAAACATGTCCATACCAAAGGGGAGAAATAGAGAATGGGCAATGGTCCTAAACAAGCCCAAAGCCTAGCAAGGCAAATTCCATTAAATTTTAAGATTTTTTTTTCCTGGTACCAGGGATTGAACTCAGGATCTTGTGCTTGCCAGGCAGGCAAAGCACCACTGAGCTATATCCCCAGCCCAGACATTAAGATTTTAAAATTATTCCCCTCAATTTGATGCATTGTCCATGGTCCCACTCAGTAGGCTGTCCTATCTCTGACTTTGTGGCTCTTCCAGGTGGCCCCATTTCCTAGGCTTTTCAGAGTCGTCTGGCCTCTGTGACTCCAGTTGAGGTTGTCTGGCCTGTTAAAGATGAAGTGGCTGGGTAAGGCTTTGAGCCACACCCATGATCTTGTGTTCATGATTGTTCAGTCACATCCTTAGTTCTTCCTAGCTTCCTTTTTTTTTTTTGCCATATGAATAGAATGTGCCCTATCTTTTAAATTTTGCCTCCTTGTTGCTTAACATTCTATTCACCTTACTGTTATATCTCACTCTAAGCAAAAAGTACCCAAGCTACATCTTCAGTACTCTTAATTAGAAATTTCCTGTTAAATACCTAATTTCACCCAAGTTTCACCTTTTACAGAATACTAGAATATAGGTCAGACAAGTTCCTTGCAACTTTGTAAGAATCATCTTTCCTCTAAATGTCAGTAACATGTTCTTCACTACCATCTGAGTCACACCAGAAAGCTTTAAAGATCATCTGTCTAGCCTGTGCCTCACAACTCTCCAGCCTCTGCCAGGACCCAGTTCCAAAGCTGTCTCCACACGTTTAAGTATTAGGTTACACCAGCACCCCATTTTTCAGGATTAAAATCTTAGTCTTTTCAGGTTGTCATAACCCAGTACCATACATTAGGTGGCTCAAACAGAAATTTATTTCTCACAGTTCTCCAGGCTACAAACCCAAAGTCAAGTCTAGGAGGGTGCAGTCCCTGGTGCATGCACATTTCCTTGTAGATGTTTGCCTTTCACTGTGTTCTCATGCGGCGTTAGGTATGTGTGTGGAGAGAGAGCTGTCTTCCTCTTACAAGGCCATTGGTCCAGTTGGATTAGAACCCCACATTTACAACCACTTTTAACCTTAATTACCTTCTAATAGCCCATCTCCAAATATAGTCACATTGGAGGTTGGAGCTGCAACATAATAAGGTGGGGAACACAGTTCATTCCATAGTGCTATTATCTGGTCACGTTGGATACTTTGTATTCTGTTTTCAAGTTCACAGGAAGTTCATCCTGTGCTTTTGTGCTGCTGAGTTAGTTACTGACTTTTTTTTCCAGTTTTTGTATTTTTCAGTTCCACTTAATTTTTTCTGAGACTTTCTTTCCCTTTCTTCCTTCCTTCCTTCCTTCCTTCCTGCCTTCCTTCCTTCCTTCCTTCCTTCCTTCCTTCCTTTCTTTCTTTTCTTTCCTTTCTTTCTTAATTTATGTCCTAAAATCCTTACAAGGCAATTCTAATATCTGTGTCATCTCTGTGCTGTTGTCTGTGAGTTATCTTCACTCAATTTGAGATTTTCTTGGTTCTTGGTGCGATTAGTTATTTTATATTGAAATCTAGACATTTGGATAGTGGTGAGGCTCGGTATCCTACATAAGTTCTATTGTGGGAGGCTTCCTCTCTACCACTAGTAGAGGAGAAGTATTGCCTCATTACTTAAGTTGATATTAAAAGTCCAGTTCCATCATGGGCCTTTATTGACACCTCAGTAGGGGTCCTCAGTACTACTGGGCAAGGGTGGGTTTGATAGCTCCCCACCAGGCTTCTGCTGATGCCACCCTGGCTGGGAGAGTCATGAATGCCTCATGACTGTTCCTCACATGGCCTCTGCCAACACCATGGAGTGAGATTGGGGTGACCACATTACCATGGGAATCAGTACAAATCCTGACTGTCCATGAAGCCTCCACTGACACCAGTAATGATAGGGATAGACATCTTCTCTGGGCAGAATTGGAAGCCCAGTCTCCCCATGTGATTTCCATTGATGCTGTCAGGTGAGGAGGAGATGGACATGGGGTCTGATGACATGTCTGTCCCCACAGCCTCCTCTGACAGCACTCCAGGGTGAGTGGAGGGTTCGGCCCATTCCAGCCTGGTGAGGAAGGAAGTAGAGGCTTCCCAGTCAGTCTTTTTGGTGGAATTAGGGCTACAGATCTTTTTCTATAGAAAGAGTAGGCTTTTGTGCTTTCTAAAAATCAATGTTGGCATTCCTGGATTGCCAGCTGCTCCAGAAAGCAGGAAGGCAAAAAGAAGTACCAAGAAACTCACCACTGTGGTGTTCCTTAGGTTCCTTAGGTGCCTAGTCAGTATATCCTCTTCACTTTTTATGTATAATTTCCAGGACTTTTAGCTGTACCTAGAGGATTAGGAGAAAGTACTACTACTGCATCTTTTCCTTGGCATTTCGATTTGACACTGTAATATTGGTCAAGTTGTGTTGAGTACAGCCCAAAAGTCTGTGGCCCAAAAGTCAGAAGTTACTTGTAGCTACTGAGAAATGAGTACTGAAGGGACTGGTCACTGGTTCCCCAAAGACAAGCTGCCTCACTTCATCTAGCTTGGAGGGAGCCATATTATTTTAAGTGGTGAAAAAACATTGTTCGATTCTTCAGGAGGAAAGATAGATATGACTAAGAATGTAAACCATAGCATTATTTTTTATTTGTGTCTTTGTTCCAAGAACATTGAAAACACCTGGAAATTTTAATTTACAACTTTGGGATTTTTTTCCAATTATTAATTATATGTGGCTCTCTATTTAAATTTAATATGTAATGTGATATCATAGAGAACCAACAGAAAAGGGAAAATAATGAGATTTGGGACAAGTCACTTCAGTCTTTCAAATGTGTCCTGATATAGGTTTCAAAAATGTGATACCTATTTGAGATAGTGATTAGAATTAGGTAGAAAATGGATGCAAATGTGATTTGTAAGCTATCAAGTGCTATAGAACTATTGTTTAGTCATTTATATGACTGATGTCCACCATGTGTGCTTCATGATGTTGTAGCTCAATAAAAGTGACTGTGAGTATGATGGAATGTCTTTTTTATGTTTTTAGTAAGTTTCCCTAAACAGTAGTAAAGTGTGTATCTTTTATAGTAACCATGGTTTTCTTTAATGTGGTAAGTTACACTGATATTTTTTAATATGAAAGAATCCATGCATTCCTGGGATTTACCCAATGTAGTAATTTTTTCACATCTCTGGAAGAGTTTGGATTCCTTGACTGTTCAGTTGCATTCACATTTTAAACTGGGGTTGTTATATTTATAGAATGTGTTTGATTGGATTTAGGGGCTAATCAGAGTTTTCTAATTTTTCTTGAAAGTTTTTATTAAGTTCCTCTAAAAAATTCTTTTTGTTTTATTTTTTGAGATAGGGTATTATTATATAGTCCAGACTGGCCTTAAACTCCTGACAATCCTCTTTCCTCAGTCTCCTGAGTGCTGCTGTTACCGGCATGCACCACCACACCGAGCTAAAAACTTATACTTTTTTCATAAAGGTGTTAATACATTTTTATTTTCCTTTTTAGCTATAGTTGTATCCCTTTTGTCTTTCCTGATATTACTTCTTTATATCATCTCTTTCTCTTGATTCTGTTTCTGAAAGTTTGTCAATTATACTAGTCTTTTAGAATAACTAATTCTTTGGACTTTTATAAAATAATGTAACAAAGTATATTTTACACACAAACACCCATTTAAATCCCTGGTACCACACACAAAAAAGTCACCAACTGAGTGTTTAAAGAGCTTGGCAAGGGTAATACTTATATATACATTATTCAAATTGTGTGTGGAACACTTACTGCTACTACTGCTGTTTCTCTTTCCCCTCTTCTTTTTTTTCTGCTCCTATTCTTCCTTTTCTCTGCCTTCTTCCTATGCCTATCTCCTTTCTTCCCACCTTCCCTTCCTCCTTTTCTCTCCTTCCATCCTCTTTTCCTTCTAGAAAGTTCTCTGAGTTTTAAGACCTATGTAGACTCATATAACCATCATGACAATGGGGATACAGAAAACTTTCAATGCACTAAAAATTTTCCTTGGGCTGCTGGTCCTTTTTAGACTGGCTTTTTTTCACTGAGTATAAGGGCTTTGAGATTCATCCGTATTGTTAATCCTTTCAATTTTATACATCACAACATTTCATCACTCACCCATTGAAGGACATTTAGGTTTTTAATTTTGTTGATTATAAATAAAACTAAAGATTTGCATATAAATTTTTGCGTGAACATAATTTTTCACTTCTCGAGGAAAATAACTGGGAGTGAAATAACTAGGTCTTTTGGTAAGTGAATGTTTATAAGACAGGACCAAACTGTTTTCTGCAGTGATTGTATAATTTTGTAATACCACCAACAGTGTTCAAGAGATGTAGTTTTTTTCACATCCTGCCAGCACATGGTATTGTTGGCATTTGTATTTTGTCCATCCTAAAATACCTGGTAGTAGTACCTCATTATGGCTTTGATTTGCATTTCCTTAATTACGAATGATGTTGAACATCTTTTGATGTGTTTATTGGCCCATCTGCATCTTCTTTGGTGAAGTATCTGTTCAAATCTTTTGCCACTTTTGAAATTCTATAGCTGCATAGTTTGTGGTTTGTCTTTGTATTCCTTTTTATACCAAGGTGTTTTATTCTTTTTTTTTCTGGTACTAGGAATCGAACTCAGGACCCTGTGCTTGCGAGGTAGTTGTGGCGCCACTGAGCTAAATCCCTGCCCCCACCCAGTGTGTTTTAAAGAGCAAAAGTTTTACAGGATCTGTTTTGATTTCACCCTTTTCATTCCTAATTGCATGGATTTGAGTCTTTTCTTTCCTTTTTTTGATAAGGTTGGCTAATGTTTGTCAATTTGATTTAGTCTGTCAAAGAACCAACTCTTTGATTCATTGATTCTTTTTTTTAATTGAGTTTATTGGTACATTTTAGGGATATAGTACAGTTACGTTCATTGTTGGGATCTTGCCCCTCTACATGACTGGTCTTGGTTCTCATTTTTTTCCCCTTGTCCCTGCCCTCCCGTCACCCCCCCTCCTCCCCTCCCCATTTACAAACACTTTCTTTCCATCTTTTCATTTTCTCACATTCTTTTCTTATTACCCTTCCCCTAACCATCCCACTTTCCCTACACTTTTAGCCTTTTTCTTCCCATTTCACAATGTCAGTTATCTCATTAGGATCTTATGTACTATTACAGTTTATTCACACCAGAGAAACTATTTGGTATTTACACATCTGTGACTTATTTATTTCACTTAGGAGTATATCCTCAATATGTATCCATTTTCCTATCAATGAATCTAATTTCTCATTCTTTATGGCTGAGTAATATTCCATTTTATAGAAAAACCACATCTTCTTGATCCAGTTTCCAACTGATGAGCAAATGGGCTGTTTCCAAGTTTTAGCTATTACATACTGTGCTGCTATAAACATGGGTGCACATACATCACTGTGATATGATTCTGGAAGACATTGGCATAGGAAAAGACTTTATGAACAAATCCTCAGTAGCACGGGAACTAGCAGAAAGAATCAACAACTGGGATCTCATCTTATTAAAAAGCTTCTGCACTGCAAAAGAAACCATCAACAGAACTAAGAGACAACCTACAATGTGGGAAAAAAATTTTACCAGCTGCTCCTCAGACAAAGGACTATTATCTAGAATATATAAAGAACTCAAGACAATCAGCTCCCCCCAAATATAAAGACCCAATTCAAAAATGGGCATCTGATATGAACAGACATTTCTCAGACAAAGAAGTAAAAGCAGTAAGTTAATATATGAAAGAAATGTTCCACATCACTGGTCATTCGAGAGATGCAGATGAAAACAGCACTGAGATTCTACCTCACCCCACAAAGAATGGGTGCTATCAAGAAATCAAACAATAACAAATGTTAGTGGGGCTGTGGGGAGAAAGGAACCCTTATCCATTTTTAGTAGGAGTGCAGACTGGCACAACCACTATGGAAATCAATATGGAGATACCTCAAAGAGCTGGGACTAGAGGTTCCATTTGACCCAGCCATCCCTCTGCTGGCTATCTTTCCAAAAGATTCATTGATTCTTTGTATTTTTTTAGTTTCTATTGCATTACTTTCTGCTCTGATTTTTATAATTTCATCCTTCATACAAGCTTTGGGCTTGACTTGCTCTTCTTTTTCTAAAAGCTTGAAGTTCAACAATAGATTACTTTTTTGAGCCTGCTCTGTTTTCCTGATATGGGCATTTACCACTATAAATTTCCCTCATAGGACTGCTTTCCCATAAGTCCCATAAGTCCTGGTATGTTGTTTTGTCATTACCATTTAAATGTAGAAACTATCTGATTTTTTCTTTAATTTCATCTGAAGATCCTGCAGAAATTCAGAAGATCATCAATTTTTGAAAATCTGTATTCTTTTTTTTTTTTTTGGTACTGGGGATTGAACTCGGGTCCTTGAGCTTTCGAGGCAGGTGGCAGAACCACTGAGCCAAATCCCCGGCTCATGAAAACCTGTATTCTAATAAGATGGAAAACACAGAAGAAATGGGTATATTCCTAGATATGTATGAATTACCAAAACTGAATCAAGATGATATAAAAATTCTAAATAAACCAATATCAGCCAATGAAATTGAAGATGCAATTTAAAACCTACTAACAAAGAAAAGCCTAGGCCCTGATGATTCACTGCTGAATTCTACAAAAAATAAAAGAAGACCTTATGCTGCCACTTCTCAAACTCTTTAATGAATTTGAAAGGGAATCAACAATCCCAGATTCATTCCTGAAAGCAAGCATTACCCTGTTACCAAAACCAGAGAAGGACTCAATAAAAAAGATAAATACAGGCTACTCTCCCTAATAAACAAAGACACAAAAAATCCTCACTAAGGTACTTGAAAACAGGATGCAGCAAATCACCAAGAGGTTTATATACCATGACCAAGTAGGATTCATCACAGGGGTGCAGGGTTGGTTAAACATACACAAATCAATAAATATAATACACTATATTAATGAAGCCAAGGACAAAAACTATATGATCCTCTCAATACATAAAGAAAAAGCATTTGACAAAGTCCAACAGCCATTCATGATACAAATCCTACAGAAAATTGGAATAGATGATCCTTATCTCAATCTGATAAAAGCCATCTATGACAAACCAACAACCAACATCATTATAAATGGACAAAAACTGAAAGTTTTCACTCTAAAATCAGGAACAAGACAAGGATGTCTACTGTCACCACTCTTGTTCAACGTAGTTCTGGAAACAGCTTCAGCAATTAGATGAGAGAAAGAAATAAAAGCAATAAGGATAGGAAAGAAAGTTAAATTATTATTTGTAGATGACATGATGCTCTACATAGAAGACTCAAAAGCTTCACCAAAAGACTTCTAGATTTAATTAAATTCAGTAGTGTTGCTGGATACAATGTCAACACCCAAAAATCAATAGCCTTACTGTACATGAATATCAAACACTGAGAGAGAAACTAAGGAAACAACACCCTTTACAATAGCACCCCCCAAAATGAAATATGTAGGAATCAATCTAATAAGAGAAGTAAAAGACCTCTACATTGAAAACTACAGTAGTCTGAAAAAGTAGATCAAAGAGGATATCAGAAAATGGAAAGCTATCCCTTGTTTTGGGGTAGGAAGAACCAATGCAGTGAAAATGACCATATTTCTAAAACTGTTATACAGATTTAATGCAATTCCAATCAAAATTCCAACACCATACCTCACAGAACTAGAAAAAAACCCTAAATTCATTTGGAATCAGAAGAGATCTA
The DNA here is from genome assembly GCF_012274545.1 of Fukomys damarensis. Classification (NCBI taxonomy): domain Eukaryota; kingdom Metazoa; phylum Chordata; class Mammalia; order Rodentia; family Bathyergidae; genus Fukomys; species Fukomys damarensis. The sequence continues at coordinate 40,905,350 of NW_022900921.1, forward strand.
GAATAGCTAAGACAATTCGGAGCAACAAAGACAAGACAGGGGCCATCACAATCCCTGACTTGAAATAATACTACAAAGCTATCATGATAAAAAGAGCATGGTACTGGGAAAAAAATACTCAAAGATCAATGGAACAGATTAGACAATGCAGAAACAACTCCAGATACACTCAAGTCATCTTATCTGTGACACAGGAGCCAACATTTTTGCTGGAAGACTGATAGCCTCTTTAATAAATGATACTGAAAAAACTGGCTTTCCACATGCTGAAGATTGAAACTAGACCCATGTCTTTCACTGTGCACTAAACTAAAATCAAAATTGATCAAAGATCTAAATATGAAAGCAGAAACAATCTGTTGGAAGATAGAATAGATAGAACTCTCAAAGACATTGGTGTGGGGATGGGGATTTAGCTCAGTGTTGCCACAGCCTGCCTCACAGGCTTATGGTCCTGAGTTCGATCCCCGGTACTGAAAAAAAAAAGACATTGGTGTAGGCAAAGACTATGAACAAAATCCTGATAGCACAAGAACTATCACAAAGAATTAACAATTAGGATTTAGTTTTACTAAAAAGCTTTTGCACAGCAAGAGAAACCACCAACAGAATGAAGAGACAACCACAGTGTGGGAAAATTTTTTCCAGCTATTCCTCAAAGAACTACTATCTATAATATATAAAGAATTCAAAAATATCTGACCCCCAAATTTAAAGACACAATTAAAACTGGGCATCTGAAATGAATGATTCTTCTAAGATGAAGAAGTAGAAACAGCAAATAAATATATAAAAAATGTTCAACATCACTGGTCATCTGAGATATACAAAGTAAAACAACACTGAGATTCCATCTCACCCCAGAAAGAATGGCTGTCATCAAGAAATCAACCAATAACTAATGCTGGCTAGACTGAGGGGGGAAAAGGAACTCTTCCTCACTGTTGGTGGGGGTGTAGACTGGTGCAACCACTGTGGAAATCAGTGTGGAGATTCCTCAAAAAGTAAAGCTAGAGGTTCCATCTGACCCAGCTATCTTCCTTTCTTGATATCTTCCCCAAAAGAATTATACCTCAGTGATATATGCACACCCATGTTTATAGCAGTATAATTTTAATTAATTAATTTTATTGATACATTTAAGGTACACAATGTAATGACATTCATCATTGGAAATTTGCATCTTTACATAATTCATCTTGGTTCTTATTTTTTTCCCCATTTCCCTGCCCTCCCTTCAACCCCTCCACCCCTCCTTATCTGCAAAAACTTTGTTTCCATTTTTTCTTTTTCTTATGTTCATTCCATTACCATCTTTCTTTTCCCCTACCCTCCCACTTCCCCTTTCCTTTTGCACTTTTTCTTCCTATTTCACATTATCTGTTACACCTTTTAGTCCTTTTTTACACTTTCAGTTTCTCACACTAGAGAAACTACTCCATATTTATACATATGCATCCTATATATTTCACTTTAGAGTATCACCTCAGTGTGCATACCTTTAGCTATAAGTGTCTCTAGTTTCCCATTCTTTATGGCTGAGTAGTACTCCATTTTATTTTTTTAAAACACATTTTCTTTATCCAGTCTCCCATTAATGGGCAGTTGGGCTGCTTCCAAGTTTTAGCTATCACAAATGTGCTGCTATGAAGGGGGGTGCACATATGTCACTGTGGTATGATTCTTTCAATTATTTGGGGAAGATACCCGGCAGGGAAATAGCTGGGTCAAATGGGATCTCCAATCCTAGTTCTTTGTGGTATCTCCATACTGATTTCCACAGTGGTTGCACCAGTCTACACTCCCATCAGCAGTGGAGCAGTGTTCCTCTCTCCCCACAGCCCCACCAGCATTTGTTATTGGTTGATTTCATGATAGCAGCCATTCTTTCTGGGGTGAGGTGGAATCTCAGCATTGTTTTCATTTGCATCGCTCAAATGACCAGTGATGTTGAACTTTTTTTTATATGTTTATATACTGTTTCTACTTCTTTGTCTGAGAAATGTCTGTTCATCTCAGATGCCAAGTTTTGGATTGGGTCTTTAAATTTGGGAGGTCTGATTTTTTTAAGTTCTTTACATATTCTAGATAGTAGACCTTTGTTTGAGGAAGAACTAGTGAAAAGTTTTTCCCACATTGTGGGTTGTCTCTTCACACTATTGGTTGTTTCTCTTGCTGTGCTGAGGCTTTTTAATAATAAGAGATCCCACTTGTTGGTTGTGCTAGTTCAGAGGCAACTGAGGTTTTGTTCATAAAATCTTTTCCTACACCAATGTCTTCAAGAGTTCTACCTAACCTCTCTTCCAACCGATTTAGTGTTTCTGTTTTAATATTTAGATCTTTAATTCATTTTCAATTTTAGTTTAAGAGCATGGTGAGAGATATAGGTCTAGTTTTGATCTTTGGTAAGTTCAAACCCAGTTTTTCCAGCATCATTTATTAAAGAGGTTATCTTTCCCGCAGTGAGGGTGTTTGGCTCCTTTGTCGAAGATGAGGTGGCTGAGTGTGTCTGGAGTTGTTCTGCATCTTCTAATCTGTTCACTGGTCCTCAGGTCTGTTTCTTTGCCAGTACCATGCTATTTTTAATCACAGTAGCTTTGTAGAATAGTTTCAAGGAGGGGGCCGTGATAACCCCTGCCCTATCTCTGTTGCCTAGAATTGCTTTTGCTATTCTAGGTTTCTTCTGATTCCAAATGAATTTTTGGTTTTCTCAAGGTCTGTGAAGTATGCTGCTGGGATTTCAATTGGGATTGCATTGAATCTATAGAGAAGTTTTAGAAGCATGGCCATTTTCACTATGTTGATTCTTCCTACCCAGGAGCAAGGGATGTCTCCATTTTCTGATATCCTCTTCAATCTCTCTCTTCTTTTTTAAGAGTTTTTTTAAGAGCTATAGTTTTCAGAATAGAGGTCTTTGATTTCTTTCATTAGTTGGATTCCTAGGTATTTCAATTTTTTTAATGCTTTGTGAAAGGAATTATTTGTTCCATTTACCTCTCAGTGAGTCTGTTTTTCATGTACAGGAAAGCTATTGATTTTTATGTGTTGACCTTGTATCCAGCTACTTTGCTGAATTTGGTCTTTAAGTCTAGAAAACTTTTTGTGGAGTTCTTGGGGTCTTCTATATAGAGTATCATGTCATCTGCAAATAATAACAATTTGACTTCTTCATTTCCTATCTTTATTCCTTTTATTTCTTTCTCTTGTCTAATTGCTGTGGCTAATGTCTCCAAAACTATATTAACAAGAGTGGTGAAGTGGACATCCTTGTCTTGTTCCTGATTTTAGTGTGAAGGATTTCAGTTTTTTAACCATTTAGTATGATATTGGCTATTGGCTTTTCATAAATGGCTTTATCGGATTGAGGTAGAGACTATCTATTCCAAATTTTTGGAGGGTTTTTATCATAAATGTGTGTTGGGTTTTGTCAGATGTTTTCTCTGCATCTATTGAGATGCTCAGATGATTTCTGTTTGTTTGTTTGTTTGTTTGTTTTTTGAGACAGGGTCTCACTATGTAGTTGAGACTGACCTGGAACTCACTAGGTATCCCACGCTGGCCTTGAACTCACAGCAATCTTCCTGCCTCAGCCTCCTGAGTGCTGGGATTACAGGTGTGCACCACCACACCTGGCATGCTCACATGATATTTCTTGGCTCTATTAATGCAGTGTAGTACATTTATTGATTTGCATGTGTTGAGCCATCCCTGCCTCCCTGGGGTTAACCCCATTTAGCGTGTATGATCTTCTTAATGATCTCCTGCATTCTATTTGTGACTATCTTATTAAAGATTTTTGCACCTATGTTCATTAGTGAGGTTGGCCTGTAGTTCTCTTTTTCAGTTGGGTCTTTCTCTGCTTCTGGGTCAAGTTGATGCTTGCTTCTAGGAATGAATTAGGGAGCATTGCTTCCCTTTCAATTTAATTGAAGAGTTTAAACAGTAGTGGAAGTAGTTCTTCTCTAAACATCTTATAGAATTCAGCAGTGAAGTCATCAGGACCCAGACTTTTCTTAGTTTGTAAGATTTAATTACCTTTTCAATTTTATTGATTGATATTGGGTCATTTAGAAATTTTAGGTCATCTTTGTTCAAGTTTGGTAATTCATATATATCTAAGAATCTTTCCATTTCTTCTGTATTTTCCATCTTATTGGTGTATAGGTTCTAGAAGTAGGTATTGATAATCCTCTGGATTTCTGCTGGGACCATTGTAATTTTACCCTTTTTATTCCTAATTGCATAGATTTGGGCCTTTTCTTTCCTTTTTTTGATAAGGTTGGCTAAGGGTTTGTCAACTTTGTTTATTCTTTTGAAGAACCAACTCTTGGAATCATTGATTATTTTGTATTGTTCTCTTAGTCTGTATTGCATTAATTTCTGCCCTGCTCTTTATAATTTCCACCCTTGTATGAGCTTTGGGTTTGTCCTGCTCTTCTTTTTCAAGAAGCTTGAGGTTCAGCATCAGGTTGTGTAATTGAACTCGCTCTGTTTTCCTAATTTGAGTATTCACTGCTTTTAATTTCCCTTGTAAGACTGCTTTCATTGTGTCCAATAGACCTTATACTGGTCTCTAACATCCCTTTTTATAGGGTTTTACAGCCATGATCTCATTCAGGTAGTTACATTTCATTCTCAGTTCACATTGCTGATATACAAATCATGGTCACAAGACAGTTAACTTTTTAACCCAGACATAGTAATTCTTTATAGTTAGGGAGTTTACCTTAGGATTCACCTAGGTATCTATTCTAGTGCATAGGAAGGGGGTGTTCAGGGTCAGGAAAACAGATTTAACAATTATTCTTTTCATCTTGACACTTTTGCAGGCATATAGTTTAGAGTTTTATAGCTCAGGGAATGTTATCTTAGCTTGAACATTTGGTCTCAATCTGGGATGCAGCTTAACACTTCAAACATTTGTTAATTTTAAGTGGGGCTAAATGCCCTCAAGCGTCAATAGTGAAACCTCAAACAAGTAAAGCAAAGCAAATTACAGAAGCAATTGGCAGTGGTTATTTTATATATTTTAACATTTTTTAGGTTTTTAGATTATTTTCAAAAGTTCTCTCTATCAAATCCACGTGCATCTGTAAAGAATGTGTGTTCTGATTTTGTGGGCTGGAACACTGTAAACATCTTTGAAGTTCATTTGTTCAAGAGTTTGATTGAGTTTTACTATTTCATTGTTTATTCTTTGTCTGGTTGATTTATCTATTTGTGACAGTGGGAGTGTTGAGGTCCCTCACTACTATTGTATTAGTGTTTATATGATTTTTCATTTCTGTTAGTATTTGTTTTATATAGTTGGGTACACTTGTGTTTGGCGCATATATATTTGTGATTATCACCTCTTTCTCTTGGATCTTTTACAAGGATGTAGTGTCCTTCTTTGTCTCTCTTAATCAGTATTGGTTTGAAATCTACTTGTTCTGCAAAGAGGATAACTACTCCTGCTTTGGGGGGTGGGTTCCTGTCATATAGTATATTGTTTTCCACCCTTTAACTTTCAGTCTATGAGTTTTTAAATTAAGTATGTTTCTTGTATGCAGCCCATTAGATCTTGCTTCTTGACCCATTCTGCCTATTTCTTTTGATTGGTGAATCGAGCCCATTAACATTGATGGTTATAACTGATATGTATTGACTTATCTTTGTCATGACTTTTTCTTTTGTTGGATTCTCTCCCTTTGCATTTAATTTCTTGTCATGCCTGATGAATTCATTCTGCCAAGTTTCCTGGGGTTGTGATCCTCATTGTCTTTTCCTAGGATATTGTTTAAAATTTTTTGGAGTGCTGGTTTAGTATTCATGAAGTTCCTAAGGTGTTCTTTATAATGAATCTTATTTCTCTTATTTCTAATGTATCTTATTTCTCCATCAATTTTGAAAGGTAGTTTTGCAAGGCACATCAATCTGGGCTGGAGGTTGTTTTCCTTTAGGGCTTGAAATATATAACTTCAAGCTCTTCCTGCCTTTTGGGTGTGTGTTGAGAAGTCTGCTGTGATTCTGATGGCTTTCCTTTGTATATTATTTGTTTCTTTTCTCTAACTGCTTGTAGAATTTTTTTCTTCTGTTGGGTTTCTGGAATTTTAACTGATATATGCCTATGTGTAGATTTTTTTTTATCATGGCTAGTTGGAGTCCTATAAGCCTCACTTATCAGTATATCAAGTTCTTTCCCCCTATTTGGGAAGTTTTCTGCCATTACTTCTGTGAACAGTTTTTTGTTTGTTTGTTTGTTTGGTGTTTATTTATTCATTTATTTTGAGACAGGGTCTCACTATGTAATTGAGACTGGCCTGGAGTTCACTATGTAGTCCAGGCTGGTCTCAAACTCACAGGGATCCTCCTGTCTCAGCTTCCCAGGTGCTGGGATTACAGTCATGTGCCACCACGGCTGGCTGAACAGGTTGTTTTTTGTTTTTTTTAATGTCATCTACACTCTCTCCTGTTTCTTCATTTACTCCAGTCAGTCTTATGTTATTCTTCTTTGACTTGTCTAGCAGCTGCTGGATTGATCTCTCATTGTCCTTTACTATTTTTAAGAGATGTTTCTTTTCTTGGTCACTAATTGCAGTCCTATCTTCTATGTCTGAAATTCTGTCCTTGCTTGGCTCATTCTACTGTGTAAACTTTCAATGGAGTTTTTAATCTCCTAGAAATCTGTTTGCATCTGTTTTATGGTTTCCATTTGTTTCCTATGTTGGGATTCCATCATGTTTCTCAGCTCCTCTATTTTTTTTATCTGTGTGCACTCTAGATTTATTAATCATATCTTGTACTATGGGCACAATCTCTGCTATTATCTGAGAAATTATTTCTATTTCATTTTTTCCAGATCCTCTTTTGTTGCCAGTTCAAGGAGTCCAGGTGGTTGAGTATCAGATTGTTCCATCTCGTTTCCCTTTCGGCTTGACTTAGGTGATCTGGAAGTCTGGTTTTGAGATGTATTCCTATGTCTTCTCATTTCAACAGATGCAGCCTGCTGTGCCCTTATTGAGGTTTCAATTCTCAGCAAGACACCAAGCTGCCTTTATTCTGCTGCTCCCCAGTACACCAATTCTTGAGTTTAGAATGGTGGCCTCCTATTTCCCTGAGCCAACCTGTTGTCTGGTAAGCTTCTGGCTGGGGCCTGTGCACACTTGGGATATTATCTAGGTGTGCCTCTCACTGGGGCTCTTATGTAGCTGTTGTCTTTGGGAGGGTGCTTTGACTCCGGGCTGTGTATCCCAGTTCCTGTTTTCTGTGTAGGCTTCTGGATGGGGTCTCCAGGCACTTATCAATAGTATTGGGGCAAGCCTCTCTCTCTGTTGCTTGTGCATCTTTGTAGTTCTTTTCCAGGTGGGCCCTTGGCCGTGGCTGATGGTATGGTAGGACTCTGCATGAAGCTTTCATGCCTGTGCAGCTCTTTTCTAGGCAGGCCGTGGCTTGGGCACATGTGCCCACACCTCTGGGGTCAGGGTGGGGCCCTGACTGGGGCCCACCTGCAGCCACTCCACTCTGATCCATAGAGCTACTCCCCAGGCTGTGCATGCACTTACTGATGGTATGGTGAAACTCTAGATGAAGGTTGCACACCTGTGAAGCTCTTTTCAAGGTGGGCTGTGGCTTGGGCACATGTACCCTCACCTCTGGGGTTGGGGTGGGACCCAGGCTGGGACCCATCGTGCAATACTGGTCCACACAGCTGCTCCCCAGGATGTACACACACTTACCAATGGTATGGTGGAACTCTCTGTAGCAACATAATTTGTAATAGCTATATCTTGGAAACAGCAAAATGCCCATCAATCAACAAATGGATAAAGAAGATGTGATTTTTTATACACAATGGAGTGCTACTCTGCCATAAAGATGAGCTTGAGATATTTATAGCTAAATGGATGAAACGAGACCATACTCATAAGTGAAATAAATTAGACACACATGTTTAAATATTGCATTGTTTCTCTGCTGTGAGAAACCAAAAGTGGAAATGAGGACTAAAATGTATAATAGATATTGGGAAATGGGAAGAAAATCTTCAACTGGGGAGGGGAACAAGGCAGGGGACGGGGAAAAGAAAGGACAAGAAAAAATGAAAATAAAAAAATGGAAACAGACTTTGTATATGGAGGGGTCATGGGTGATAGAATGGGAAAAAAAGAGGATGGTTATATCATGTACAGAGCAAATTCTCTAGGATGAGTGTCAAAAAATTTGTATATCTAAGTGTACCAATGAATGTTTTGCTTCTAAAAAATGTTTTCAGTTTTAATGAAATTCAATTGATTAATTTTTTTCTTTTATGGGCCATACTTTGGTGTCATAGCAAAGAACTCTGACTCTAACTAAAGTTTAAGAAGCTTTTCTCTACTAGTTTAATAATAATGTTTTACATTTACATTGAAGGTCCATTTTTAGTTTGTTTTGTAAAAAGTGTGAAATAGAGGTACAGGTTCCTTTTTTTATGCATTGATCCATCCCAAATTATTTGTGGGGGAAAAAATTAAAATACCCTTTGTATACTGAATTACCTTTGTAGGTTTGACAGTAATCAATTGATCATACTTATAGATTCTATTTCTGGGTTCTTTGCTCAGTTCCATTGATCTATGTACTTATCCTTTTGCTAAAATCTACACTTGCCTTGGTTACTCTAGCTTTATAGTTAGTCCTAAAATCAGACAATGTAAATTCTCCAAATTTATATCTGTTCTAATTTATGTTTCTATATTTGCCTATATATCATGTCAAGTTGTATTTTATATTTCAAGATTAGTCATAATCTGAATGAAAGGTGGGTTCTCTGGTGATGTGAATGTTTATCATTATTCAGTGACCTTAAACCTAGGAGTATTTTGTAACAAGTCTTTTGAGATATGATTTCATACCATAAAATTTGCCCATTTAAAATGTACAATTCAGTAGTTTCAGTGTATTCCCAAAGTCATGCAATCATAACCATAATAAAGTTGAGAACATCTTCATACACCTAAAAGAAACTTTTTAGCTATGTCCTCTGCTATGGTCCCAATGCCTGTGTGCCCCATTCATGTGTTGAAATCTTCACCCCTCCCTGTTTGATGGCAATAGGAAGTGGAGCCTTTGAGAAGTGACACAAGGGCTTCACCCTTATGAATGGGATTAGTGTCCTTATAAAAGAGGCCCCAAAAGATCAGATCCCTTACCCTTTCTACCACAGGAAACAAAATGGAAAGAGTCATCTAGGAAAAGTGGGCCTTCTCCAAAACCTAACCATGCTGCCACCTTGGTCTTGGACATCCCAACTTCTACAGCTATGAGAAAGAAATTATCTTTTTTATAAACTACAGTGATACCACTAAACTCAGTAGCTTATAACTTAGTAGCTTACAACCAACAGCCTGACAGGCTAAGGTGACTTCCCAGCCCTTTATTCCCTCCAGCATCAGACAACCATTACTCTACTTTGTACAAATTTCTATAGATTTGCCTATCCAGGCATCTAATAGAAATGGAATCATACAGCCTGTGGGCTTCTGTGATTGGCTTCCTTAACATCATGTTTTCACACAGTTCATCTATGCTATAGAATTTATCAGTATCTTGTTTCTTTTTTTAACATGGTAAAAACATACATTTTACAGTCTGGACTATTTTTATACACACAGTACAGTAGTGCTAACTACTTGTACTTGCACATTTTTGTATAGCAGACCTCTAGAATGTTTTCATCTTGCAAAACTGAAACTGTACCAATCTGGCAATTCCCCTCTTCCTCCTCTCCGACCCCTAGCAACAGCCACTCTACTTTCTGTTTCTAGGCTTTGATTATTTAGATACACAGCTTTCTGTCCCTTTCTTTGGGCACCTCATTGATTTCTGACACAGTGGAGATATCTGGCTCTCTCTGTTCTTTCCTTGAACCAGATCTGTTATCAGCCATCTGTCTGCCTTGGTTCCTTTCAGTGAGGAGTGGCTTTGTTTTGTTTTGACCTCTGGTGGGTGCTCTGATGACTTCATGTGCTGGTTTTTTACATTTTCTTCCAGCATGTCCACTTGGAAGTGTGGTGAGTTTTAGAGAGTATCTTTTTCATTTTACGCTGGCACAATCACTTATGTTAACACTTATTATCCTTCTTTTGCTGCCCATGTAGAATTGGACTCCTCCCAACTTTCAAAATGAAAGGAAATTCTCACTGGTGGAGAAGTAAAAATGCTGCTGCCACTTTGGAAAATGGTTTGGCAATTTCTCATTAAGAATTCACTGACCCAGCAATCTGACACCTTGCCAAAGAGAAGTGGAAACTGTTCACAAATGACTTCCACAAACATGTTCTTAGCTGTGCTATTCACAGAAGGCAAAACTGGAAGCAGTCCAAATGTCCACCTGCAGCATAATAGAAAAACCAAGTATAGTGTGTCCATATAATGGATGACTACTCATCAATGAAAAGTCTGGGCTACTGATACATGGGTGAATTTCAAAACCAGTGAAAATCCAGAACACTGTAGTACACTATTACCTAATCTTTCTAGAGAAGGCAAAACAGGGAGTAGGACAGACACTGTTTCTTAGGGTGGGACAGCCTGGGAAGGGACACAGGGATCTTTCTAGGGTGATGACGGTACAATGTTCCTCATCTGGCTTGGGGTGTGGATTACACAAGTGTCTCTCCATTAAAATTTAGTCTTGACAAACAGATACACACTTGTGTATAAAATGTGTATGTCATTTTTCTCTAAAAGGTATATAAATTTAGGCAAATGTATATAACTTATCTGAGTTTAAAAAGAAAAAAGGAAAAATGGAGCTATTAAACTGCATAGCAAAAGCTTACAGTTAACCAAGTATATAGAATTGATTTAACTTCAGGAGAACATTTGATCAAAAGGGGAAATAAGAGGTCGCTGCAGTTCGTTGGGCTCCAGGTCTGCTGTCCAGAGGCTTAGGTCTGGTCTTGCCAGTTTTAAGGGGTGTCCTTGACTTTCTGAGAACCGCCATGAGGTTCCCATCATGGTCACCAGGTGGCAGTGTCCTCCAGGTAGTCAGGAGACCTTGCGCTGGCTGGCGCCATTAAAGAGGACAGTTACGTGTTGTCCTAAGTCACTTTAGAGGAGACAGTGTACCCCCTCCATTGCTTATTTCACTCAGTCGTTTTCAAGATTCAGCTGGAAAAGACTTATCTGTTCCCAAAAAGTATACCAAAAGCCACATGTGCCCATATATGCAAGGTCTCATGAACACCTTTGCAGGTAGCTGAGACCTTGTCCCAGGTCCTGTCAAAGGCAGATGGGAAGGGCTGGGGATTTAGCTCAGTGTTTTTAGCCACCTGTTTCACAAGCACAGGAACCGTGTTCAATCCTCAGTACCAGGAAAAAAAAAACAGCAGATGGGAGAAGTCCCGCACACTGCTGAAATGTGACCTCCTGGAGCCCCTGTCCTGTGTGCGGCACAGAAAGCCTTGTCAGGGTGTGGAAATGCAGAAAATGTTCTCTCAGGCTATCCTCATAGTGCACCTGAGTGTGTCTCCATGTCCTTCTCTTTTCTCTAGAAAGCCAGGGCTTCACCAATCATTAAGCTCATAGGCACAGATTTAATTGTTGAACAGTTGATATCATTGCCACTTTGGGAGGTAGGGACTATGAATATCTCAGGTTCCCAGGTGAAGAAACAGATAACAAGGGGCTCTGTGGATGACCATGCTGAGGAGAGGCAGTTGGTCATGACCCTGGCAGTCGGATGCCAGCTGAAACCCAGGAAGAAGGACCCAGCTATAACCCAACCAGAGAGATGGGCAGAACAGTAGGACAGAGGTTGTGGCAAACATGGTCATTACAGCATTTTGCTTCCCACCCCTTCAAAACTCAGGTGGATTCCTAGTTCTGTGCTTGTCTCCTATGTGGGTTAGTTTGTCTGCAGAAGAAAAGAAAGAGGGGCTGAGCTCCTTAGAAGCCTGGCAGTGGGCAAAAACAACGGGAACAAGAAAATGATTCTATTTCCTTGTTCTTACTTTGCACATCTTTGCGCCCTGATCCTGTCAAGGGTGGCTGCTAATTTGGGATGACAACTCTATAAAAGGACAGAGTTGCAGAAGTTTCCTCTATTCATCTGTGCAAGTCGTTAAATCAATCTGTGCACTGAATTCTTGGGAAAATGCACCTCAAGCTATTTTTAGCTCTCAAATTCTCATTTAGCTCATTATATGGACTGTCCTGTCCCCCACTGGACTAATTGTTTTTGAAAGATACATTTTGCCAAGGAATGACGTCAAGTCACATTCTTGGCCTCTGGTTTTGTGTTTCTGGAAGCTCGCCTTTGCCTGGAGTTTTTCCTAAGGAGTCCAAATTCTAGCTCTTTATTTTAGCTACACACACACACACACACACACACACACACACACACACACAGAGCTAATTATTTCTTTTCTTTTCAATGCTCAGCTCAGGCAGGCTGGTCCTAGTTGACACCTGCTGCTGCTGCATGTCCCTGAGGCTGGACAGGATCAGTGGTTTGCATGCTTGTTCATCCCACTAGATCAAGTCCGTGAAGTTGTTGCCGCAGAAATAACCAGAGGCCTTGGGATGGGAGGTAGGTCAGGGATCGTGGTGAAGGATGGCACTGACCCCTGCTTGTCAGAGGGGACGAAGGGACACCTCATGGGAGGTGCCCTGGGGAACAGGCTGAGGCTTCATGGTGGAGCCTCTCCTAAATACCTGAGATCTCTTGCTACAGTTTAGAGCTGAAGTCCCCCAAAAGCCCATATGTTGAAGGCTTATTACGCATGCTGACACTGGGAGGTGGGGTCTAGAGGCGAGGCCTAGATAAAGAAAGTTAGGTGTTAGGGGAGTGGCCTCCAAGTGCATGCTCGGAACCAGACTCTCCTCTTCCTTCCCCTCTCCCTCTCCCTCCACCCTTCTCTCTCTCAGCTGGTGAGCAGCTTCATCTGCCACATGCACTCTCACCCTGATGGGCTGCCAGGCCGTATGCCCAGAAGCAGTAGGCTAACTGATCACAGATCAAAACCTCTGAAACTGGGAGACAAAATAAATGTTTTCTCTTCACACATTGATTTATCTCTGATGTTTGTTATAGTCACAGAAAGCTGACTGACACAGCTACCCTCTAGATGATACTGTCCAAACAAGGCCTTCACATGAGAAATCTTCCCTGAGCTGCATCCTGTCTGGCTGGCTCTGAGGGCTTCCAGTGACACAGACTCAACACACGGCCTGTGGCAGGCCCTCCTGGCCAGGCGAAGAGCAGGCTGTAATATGGAGCAGGCATAAATAGCCACACTGCACTCGAAGCCAGACCATACATAGCCTGGGCAACTCACAGAATCTTGGCAAATTAGTACAGCTCTCACACCAATGGCGAGAGTTGAGACCTAAGCCCTGATCTGTGAACCTGCAGGCTCCTAGTAAGGTAAGTGTGGCTGAGGACATGTGGTTTCAGATCACCTTCCTCTCCTAGAGTTACCCTTCCCTTAACTGTTTCAGTAGCTTACTAGTTAACCATGATCTACCTTTGGCCTGCCCCCCCCTTTAATAAAAGAAGAAAATTTATTTGAAGATGGGGAAGTGGGAGGAAAAGAGAAATGGCAAACAGCTCCTCTGGACAAGTAGGGAGCTGGAAAGTGAAGTGCTCCTGTTCTCGCCCTTTTGCAAGATGCCTTATCCTCCTTTCTATAAGCCCTGCCTGTGTCAGCTGATGTTACCAGCCACATGTATCCCCCTACCCTATTCTCACCCATGCTGTGTAATCAGTAAATACTGACGGGCCTGGTTGCTGGGGGCCCTTGCCACGTGCTTGGAGCCTGCTGCAGCTCAGACGTGGCTCATCCTCCAGAGGTTCCTGGGTGGAAGCTTGGCCTCCGGTATGGCCATGTTAAGAGCCATTGAGGCCTTTTAGAGTTGGGGCCCATCCTGTTGGACCCTACCCACTCTCTGGCTTTCCATCTTGCCGTGTGATCTCACTCACAGGCACCGTCCCAATCTACCATGATGAGACACAGCCACAGGTGCCCTTTCCAGAGCCAGTGCCATGCTGTTTGGACTTTGACTCTCCAAAACCGTGAGGTTAAACATACCTCTTCCCTTTTAAAGTAGCCAGCCTCAGGAATATCACCGCAGTAACAGCAGATGAATACGAACCACAAACCTGCTTTGCTATGCTATATCAGGGAGTGACTCACTTCACTTCTGCCTGTCGCCTGTCCCCAGAACTGGTCAAGTGATCCCCACCCAACTACAGCAGAGGCTGTAATGAACGCTTTTCCCCAGTATCTGCAAAGTAAGTAAAATGTGGCTTGGGGATCAGGAAGCACTCTCTTGACCATGTGGGACAGAACTTTATTATGGAGACTCTGAGTCACCCTCAAATATTTTAAGGAGGGGATGGTTATGACTAGATGGCTTCATCCATGGGCTGTTCTTTAGGATGGTACAGTAAGCAGAATTCCAGTGTTCCCACCCCTCGGTGACACTAAAGCCACTCGGCAAGGAGTCCCCAGGGAGCCCGATGTCCACCCAGGAGGTAGCTGTAGCTGGTTTGGTGGTGCTAAGCTGTGGTTTGGTGGAAGGCTCTGCTCTGTACTCCCAGCCTGTGGAGGAGCTGTCATTCCCCTCCCCTCCCTCCTCCTAACTCCCTTGGCCACCAGGGCCTCCCAGGCTGCCTGCTGCCTGCTTACCTGCTAAGACTTGCAGGGTTTGGTATCTGCGCTCACCTGCTTATCTAGTCCTAGCAAACTGGCACCTCTCTCACCTGCAGAAGGCAGCTGGCTGGGATGGGACCCGCTCGTACGCACATATGCACGCACGCACGCACGCACGCACGAAGAGCCGCCTTTCTCTCAGGCGGTGTGGACTAGCGGGCAATCCCGGGCCTAGAGCTCCACCCAGGACGTCAGCAAGCCAAACCTTCCTTTTGCATTTAAGCAAATCAAGGTCCTTGGAACCTATGAGGCCACGTTTACAAAGTGACAAGTGTTTGGGGGGGGCAGAGGCCCAGGGCAACACTTTAAGTGTACTGTGTCTTTAGAGTACCCGAGTGACGTGCAAGAGGCCAAGCGCATGGAGTGGGTTCAGATTCTGGCCCCAAACAGACCCCACCACTATGCATAATCACCAGGCTTTGGGCTTAGGTTTTCAGTGCAGGGTGTAAGACAGGAGGAAGACTTGGGGCCCCTGCTGTGGCTTCACTGTGGCGTCTCCCAAGATGCAAGGGGTATGAGGCTAAGGGGTGGGACCTTCAGAGGTATTCAGGCCAGAAGGGATCCCCTTATGAAAGTGCCTTTAAACGTAACTGGATTTAATAACATAATAGTAAGGGTTTGGGGTGGGGAGAGGCTGCTCTCTGCCCCTCAAGGACCAGCAAAGAGCCCTCATATGGCAGAACCTTGGTTTTGCCCTTCCAGCTGCCAGCACTGCCAGGGACACCTCTTTGGTCTTCCTAAAGAACCCAGTCTCAAGGGCTCTGCTGCGGCAGCTCAAGGGGTGAAGATTGCAACGTGTGTGTCTCCAGGATCCTGCAGAGGGATAGAGTTTTCCTTCTTTCTGTAACAGTTACTTTCCTTACCTCCAGCCATTAGTCATAGTTGTGCCCACCCCCACCCCACCCCCGTTCCTTTCCTGAAGACTCATTCTAGAAGCAGAAGGCTCAGCCCCCCAGAGTGGCAACAAAGCGAGCATGAAGACCTGAGAGGCCCTCTGCCCACGAGCTCTGGCGGGGAGCAGGGAGCTGTTTGATTGGGATGTGAAGGGTGAGAAGACCCCAGGGAACTCCAGGAGGAGTCCATGGAGTCATTCACAGGTGTGTCCAGGGTAGAGCTAGCGAGATTCAGGGCTCCCTGCTCCCAGAGAGGCCATGCACATATGCTAACTCGGAGCTCAACTCGGGGAGATGGAGAGGAAAAGATGGGAAACACAGGGCTCCGTTCTGATGCACTGTCTGGACACATGTGTTTCTTCCACATGATATAACGTGCTGTTGAAATATATTTACAAACCAGGGACAGGAAAGAGTGAAGTCTAAGTGGATCAGGCAGGGGGAACACAGCACACTGTTCTCTGGGTGAAGGAACTGCCTGGTGCTCTGAGGGAGGCTGTGCTCATGATCTGAGGACAAGGCCACCCCCAGACAAATTCTCCTGGGACACCCAGGTGGCCTCAAAGGTACATCCGCTCAGTGTCCAAGCCCTGCCTCCCCCATGTGCCTTAGGACAAAGCATCAGAGTATGCAGCTATAAGACCACATTTCTCATCAGCTTCTGGGGAGATTGTTTAAAAGTAGTCTTCTCTTCTGGAATGTGGATGTGATGGCTGGACTTCCAACAGCCATTTTTCCCCAGGAAGCAATTAGAAAATAGAAGCTGCTTGGATGACAGAGAGAATGATTCCAGGTTATTGATGCTTCATGGTTCTGTCAGGCTAGCCCTGGATGATCAACCTCTATGTCATTTTATGTGAGCAGGAAGAACATTTCTGTTTTGCTTTACCCACTGTTATTTGGAATTTTTGGATGTATTCAGTAGAGCCTAATCCTAAGAGACACCTGACATTAAAAAAAAAGGAAAAATCAAACCCTCCAGAAATGTCAGAGTTCATATAGTGAGAAGTTTTACAACAAAGAAGACTCTCATAGGCTCAATTTTGAAGATGTCCCCCAAGACTCCTGTTCCTTGGTTATTCAATCAAGCATTATTCAGAAGGCTGCTGTGTTGAAGCTTTGTTGATATAATTAAGATTACAAATCATCTGACTTTAAGATGATACTAGGGCTCAGATATAGTTTACATGTGTCTGCCCAAAGCTTTGTGTTTTGGAGGCTTGGATGCCTGAGTCACAATACGGGGAGGTGGAACCTTTAAGGGGTGGGACCTAGTGGGCCCTCTCAGGACAGTGAGGGGTGTGTCCTCAGAATGGATTGTGGGATGCCTCTGGCTTCCTGTTTTCAGTGTAATCTCTGTCTCTCTCATGCCTGCACCTGTCATGATGTGACCAGTGCCGCTGGATCTGTGAACCAAAGAAACGTCTTTATAAACTTAGCCTCAGGTAATTTGTTATAGTAGGAAAAGATGGACCAATACAGACAGGGAGCCCACCCTAGACTGCCCAGATTGGTCCATTGTGTATCCTTAGATGCAGACCAAGAATCAGGTGAGACAGCTGGAGAAATGAGGTGAAATTGGTGAGGAAAATACCGCAAAAGAGGACAGCAGAGAAATTTTCAAGGGCGAGAGGAGCTGGTGGCCCACTGCTGGTTTTGAGGTACTGGAGTCTCCTTGCAAGGCCCCAGACCATGGGTGACAGCCAACAAGGAAACAGGGACCTCAGACATGGTACCACACAGGATGGATACTCCAACAAGTAGAAGAAAGTTGGGGATTGTACCCCAGAGCCTTCAGGTGGGAGCCCAGGGAATCATCCCACCTTGACTATAGCCTGCAAGAACCCAGAACTTGCTGGGATGCAAATTTATTTGTGTTGTCTGAGGTCATGGAGCTTGTAGTTGTTTCAGAAAAAGAGAAACAAATACAGAAACCTAATTAACTTTACTTAAAATATTAAATGTTTAAACTAGGCATGGTGTGCACACCTGTAATCCTAGCACTTTGGAAGGCTGGAGTAGAAAGATTGCAAGTTCAAGCCCCGCCTGGGCAACTTGGTAAGACTCCATCTTAAAATGCAAACAAAATTAAATGTTTGGAAAAAGAGCACGTTGTATAGTTAAAAATAAAATAGTACAGAAATGGTTATCCTGAAGATCAGTCAAGCCCTACCCTACCTTCAACCCTACAATCATACTTTCTTTTTCCAAATATTTTTCGGATATTACCTCCATATTTCAAAATAATCAGGTTGTGTTGCTATAACTAGAGTTATGACCATAGAAGTTGCTTATTAACTTTCTCTGTGAGAGGCTAAAATGTGGCTCTTTTACACCATGCCCCTTCATCTTTTCCCATTACACAAGAATAGCTGTAATGAGTTAATTCCATGCTGGAGGTCAGCCTGACTGCTACCTCTGTGCTATCATTGCGTTTCCCGTCTTATTCTGTGGTCTGTCAGTCCCCTTGCTTGGCAATTTGCATCAATTATTAGGAACAGATCTTATTTCCAAAGATTCCAACAAATACCTCCTCAGAGTTTGTCTGTTTCCCCTACATGTGTTCTCTCCCTCATTCTCTCTCTCTCTCTCTTGCTGATCCAGCCTGGTGGACACTGGGTTTTCTGAATAGCTGTCACTCTGAGACAGCTCTTTACCTCTCTTTTTGGGATAAATCCATTATTTCTGATACCTTTCTCATTCTTGGTTTGCATTATCATTTTTGAGGGAGCACATCCTCTAGTAAACTTCACAAAAGGGTGCAAGATATATTAATGTTTTAGGTGTATATTAATGTTTTAAGTCTAAAATGGTCAACTTGTTCCCACTTAAATGACAGAGTGGTTATAGAAATCTGCTGGAAGATCTTAGGCCCCTGCATTTGGCACAACTTTTCCATCTTCCCTATCTGGGTGTTACTAATGCAGTGTCCTGGCACTTGTGGGCACCTGATCCACACTATTTTGCATTTGGAAAGCCCTGCTCCTCCTTCTGCACTGGGAAGTGACAGTCCCTTGTCCTGCACATCAGGAAGGCACAGCAATCTGCCTCTATACTTGGAGTGCCCTTTTCTGCTGCACTCTGCATTCAGGCTCTGCTCCAAAATGCTCTGCATTTTCTGAGCAATGTCAATGTTCTCTGTGGATGTAGGAGGCACTGCTCTGCCTCCTGCTTTGGAAGGTGCTGCTTCTCTACCCTGTTCATCTGTGGACTGGAACCCACAGCCTCCAGCTGCATAATGGCTGCCGTGTGCCCTTTACAGGTGAGCGCTGCTCCACCCATCTCCATTTGGAAGCCAACCCTTTCCCTCCTCATCTGCTTTGACTGCTCCACAGCCTTAGATATTTTAAAGGCACTTGCTTGCTCCAATGTCAAGGGTTTTGGACACCACTGTATCCTTGTATTTGAGGGCAGAGTCCCCTTCACCCTGGGTAAGGAAGGCACTGCCCCACATGCTACTGTGTTTGGAAGCAGTGGCCCATGGCCATTGTGTGTGGATTACCCCCCCGCCCCATCTTCATGTAGAGTGACTGTCAAACTCTCCAGTGTGTTTTGCAGTCACAGCTGCGGGGTCCTCTGCACTCACTGGCTCTCACCCTGCTCCATTCACCCTGTGCCAGACCCACTGCCTCCCTTCCTGCCTTTATTTGAAAATCATTGATTAATCTCTGCATTTGGAACCCTGCGCAGAGGTCTTATGCTGCTAAAGCAGTCGCTCCATGTTCCCTCCATTTCCAATCACTACTCTGTCTTCCTCTAGCCCTGGAAGAGACCCTTGCTCTCCCTCGCATCTGGGATGCACTGTCCCATTGTTCCCTGTACTTGGGTGTCGCTGCTCCTCTGACTTCTGCCTTTGAGGCCCTTCTGCATTTGGCTGAGCAGTGGGTATGAGGTGAGGCTCTAACTGCAGGGGTGGAACTGCTTTGCTCACAGACCCTGTCCGTTTCTGGCTGGCAGCCCCTTCCTACAAGCTCCCCCAGGCATCCCACAGGGTGTCCAGGCCATGGCATCTAGAGGCATGTTGGGGGCAGTGTTACTCTCCAGATAGTCTTGTGATGGGGACCCAGTGCTGCCCTAATGCAGTCTCCCTGGCCTACCTGAACCCCTTCACAGACCACCTGGACCCCTGGAGATTTGCATGTTGGCTGTGGGATGCAGGGAAGCCATCTGCAGGTGATTCCAATGAGAGCCAGGCTGAGACCCCAGCCCCTCCATCAGTCATGTGCACCCCTTCTCTTCTGCTCTTGCCCAGTACTGTCTTGCTGGCTGAGCGTCAAGGTCAGGTATTAGCTCTCATACAGCCCCACCCCTTTAAATGAAGATGGGGGAATTTGCATGTGACCAGGAAGAGGAGGCATCCCTGGGGAAGTGAGCAGCCATGCTGCACCACACCACGGAGCTGGCATTACTTTGGGCAAGGCCCTCCCACAGTACTGTAGCACATTCCCACCAAGCATTGCTCCTCATGGGCGGGGGGGGGCTTGTCCATATTTTGTGTGTTGTGATGCTTGTGTTTCAGTGAGCAGTGGCCCTGCCACAGCGAGATCTTCACTTCTGAGATGGCCTTCCCTGAAGAACTGGGGATGAGGGACAGTTCTCTTTGCACATCAGCCAGGAGGAAAGGCCTTGTCTATCAAAGGGGCTCCACAAAGCAACCTGCTGGTTTTCCTGTGCAAACAGCATCCTGGTGCCCAGGAAGCCACCAAACATGCTTCAGAGGATCCTGCAGTGGGGAGTCAGCAGGGACGTCTGCAGGAGAGCTAGTGCCTCTGGGTGTCAGGTGCCCTGTGGGCTCTCCCAGCCCAGGGCAGCCTGCCACCTTCAGCCCCATCTTCAGGGGCTAAAGGCTTCAGGAGGCACCAGCATCATGGAGAGGGTGTGCAGTGGCAGGTGCCCCCAGAGAGCGGTGCCTACCCTCATCTGCATTCTTCCATGGCCCTGAACCAGGTAGGGAATCAGGCTGAGAATGAGTGGGAGGAGTCGGAGGCTCAGAGCTCTCAGCTGGCTCCAGAGTGAAAGTCCTAAAACCAGGGCCTCAGCTTTCCCTGACCTTCCTGTCCCCCTGCTGGCCTGGGGGTGGCTTCTTTTCTTGACACAGGGGGCTTATCATGGCATGGCATCCTTGTCCTGCCTGGAGGCCAGCTCTGCCTTCCTCGTCGGGTCATGGTGTCCCTAGAGGCAGCCCTAACTGCAGAGCAGGGCTGAGCCACCTTGCCTGACCTGTGACCTTAGGACCATCTAGCATTACAGAGCATCTCACCACATTACTGACTCCTGCCAAATCATGGTCAGCTAATCCATGATGTTTCTTTGTTTCCTCACACAGTTCAGATTCTAGAAGCCTGTGAATCAGCCAGTCCACTTCTGAGGCTCCGCAACGTACTGTGAATGTGAACTAACCGTTCCAGTCTGTCAAGATTTTTTTGAATCCTCCCTCTGTCATCAGGACCAGGCACCTTTGCCCTGGTTTTGTGCAACTGACGTTTTGATAAGATGATTTCTAAGTGCTGAACAGAGCTAGGCCATGATCCAGAGTCCGTGGTGCCTCCAGAAACTTCCCAGTGGACTCTGGGTCCTGGCTTCGCTCCACCAGGCTCCTTGATCTGCCTGGGTGAGGTCGACTTCAGGCTGAACCCCTCTCCCAGCCTCCACTGCTGAAAAGGCTGCGCTCCTGGTACTGGGTCCCCCTGGGGACAGCTTGAGGCTGCCTTTCCTAAGCCACAGTGTAAGATTGGTCTGAGACACAGTGTAAGATTGGTTGTTCCCGGGCTCCTGAGCAATTGGGCAGGCTCACCCCAGAGACTGAGGGTTAGACAGAGCCCTGAGTCTAAGATGCTGCCACCATGAGCCCAGAGGAAAAACAGATTCAAGTCACCTCCAAAGAGGAGAGGAGCATGGCAATCTTCCCTTGCACATGTGTGCCAGGAGGAGACTGGATTGGAGAAAATGCTGCTGGTATGGCTGCATAGGTGTGGGTACATCCCCAGATCATGTGCTGCTTGGTCCTCTTGTAGCAACACTGAATGAACCATTAGGAGGCTCAGGAAGGTGGGTCATTGAGGACATTGCCCTTGAAAGGGAGTCCTGTTGGTCTCGTGGGCTGAGTTAGTTCTTTTGAGAGCAAATAATCGTAAAACAGCAAGTCCAGCCCCTTCCGGCTTCCCACCTCACCATGGTGCCTCTCTGTACTTGCTCTCACCACTGTGGCCACCTGGAGCCCAGCAGAAGCTGGAGTCATGCTCCTGGACCTCTGGAACTGTGAAACAAACCTCTTTCCCTTACACGTTACCCAGCCTCAACTGATGGGTTGTAGCAATGGAAAATGAACTAAGCCGATGTTGGATAGGACCAGTGGTTTCATCTATAATGTCCATTATCTATTTCTTTCTTTTGGGGGGGGATACCAGGGATCGAACTTGGGTCCTTGTGTTTATGAGGCAGGCAGTGGAACCCCTGAGCTAAATCCCCAGCCGTGTCCATTATCTTTCTAAGTCAGGCTTTCATGGGGCTTCCTAGGTGCTACTGGAGAGCGTGGGGCCCCTCAACTTCAAGGTCCTGCAAACTAGATTTCTTTGTCTGTCTCCTCCCAGAGGGACCATGACTGCCTTTTGCCGTGTCCTTTCCTGACCTTGGGGACAGAGGCAGCTGAAGAAATATGGGTAATGCAGAGGATGTAGCCCTGAGATCTGGCCCATACCAGGAGACACTGTCCTCCCATTTGATGCAGAGAACAAGAATCCTTAGGGATGTGGTGATCTTCTGCTCCCTGGGGATGCCCCAGGCCATGCTGAGAGTACAGAGCCTCTCCATGAGCCTAGCTGCAGGTCTTCTTGGTTGGTACCAGGCTGCTTCTTCTAGAAGCCCAACCTTCCTCAGGGAACTAGAGTGCCACTATCTCTGTCCCTCTGACTGGCCATATCTGACATACCTGCCTGAGGTCTGGGCACACCTGCCACCTTGCAGCCTGAATCCAGTAGCCACACTGAAGCCACACACAGCCTGCAGCAGATGTCACAGAGATCCCCAAGCTCTTTGTTGACCTCACCTGCTTCCTGTGGCCTCTTTTTGGCCCCTGCCCCCTCCTTTCAGCTTGCCAGGAACAGGCTGCACACCAGAGAGCCTCCTCCCATCCTGTCCACCCCACTTCATTCTTCCTGCACAAGGCTCACTCACAACATATATCAGATTTAGTTTGGGGACTCTCCTCAGCCCTTTTGGATTTTTTATTTTGAAAGAACATCTTTTTAAGTCACTAAATTGCCCTGGCTGGGCTTGAACTTACCATCCTCCTGCTTCACCCTCCCAGAGTGCTGGGATTACAGGTGTATGCCACCATGCCTGGTTCTTAACTGATCATTCACATTTCCCTTCAGACTCTGGCCAGGGGAGGATGTGTTATCTTTAAAGTATAGACAGACTTTGACTTACACTGGTTTTGCATTTTATGTTGGTGTAAAATTGTGCCTGTAGAACCATTCAGTTTTTCACCTTTTTTGGGGGGTTACCAGGGTTCAAACTCTGGACCTTGCATTTACAAGGCAGATGGCAGAACCACTGAGCTAAATCCCCCCCCTCACTTTCTGTACTATATTGATAAATGACCCAAGATGTTCAACACCTGGTTCAAACTCTGGACCTTGCATTTACAAGGCAGATGGCAGAACCACTGAGCTAAATCCCCCCCTCACTTTCTGTACTATATTGATAAATGACCCAAGATGTTCAACACTTCACTATAAAATAGGTTTTGTATTAGATGCTTTTGCCCAACTGGAAGCTGATGTAAACATTCAGTTATAGCAGAAGCTCTACTGCTGTGCCTTGAACCTCATCTGCTCTCCACAGGGGAGTGGGGACAAAAAAAGGCCAGGTCCAACTGACCCACTAATGACAGATAGCTCCATCAAGAACCTGCTTGGGAAGGCGACCTGGGGCATTGGCTCCTGGTCTGGCCACTGACCAGAAAGTGCTTTCTTCCACGCCTCAATTTCTCCACCTGACAAACAATCAAGTTCAGCATCCACATCACCCTTGGCACCCTCAGGCTGAGGAGGAGACCTGGAATGTTTTTATTTTTCCTTGGGAAAATTTTCCCTTCAAAGTGCAGTGTTTTATTATAGACATTTATGGAAACAATAGCAGTCAACAGCAATTGGTTTAATTATGATCATTGAGGAAGAAGAGGAGGAGAGAGAATGGATAATGAAGGAAGGACCTGCTTATTTCCCAATTCCCAAGGACTTCAGGCATCTCCTGGAGCACACCCAAGTCAGAAAATGCACAAGGCCTTTGTGGCAGTTACTAATGGCCAATAGGATTCTATCAAGCTGGGCAAGTGCTATTTCCATCCTGCTGGAGACAGGGCTAAAGTTAGAAAGTGATCCTGGGAAGTCATTCTCTCTAACAGCTGGAACTAGAGCAGGAGGGAGACAGGAGGAGGTGGCCAACCCCAGACAGACCACCCCTTCCTGACCCCAGCATAGACCTAGGGCTCAGGTGTTAGGGTGGGGACCACATGGACACAGCCTGCAGTCACAGGTAGAGTGGGCAGGTACTGGGCCTCCAAAGGACTCTCCTGGTCCCTCGCCTGCTTCCATTGGACCAGATGCCAGGGCACCCCCAGCCCATTCTTCATTGAGTCCTGATCCTCATCTCTGAGTCATCCTTTGATGAGGTCCCACTTCCCATCTGCACCCCATTATTAATTGGATCATGCCTTCCATGACTATGTGTTCTTTTCCCCCAGCTCTGAGAAAGTACGGGGGGAAGGGTTAGGACTCTGGGGCTAGCCCAGCCCTGACTCAAACTTAGGCTCCCTCACCCCAGCAGAGACATCCCTCAATCCCCACACCTCTCACCAGCATCCCCCCCGCCAGCCAGAACTCAAGCTCCAAGTCTCAGTAGAGTTTGTGGGATCCTGAGAACCACCACCAGTCCCTCCATCCCAGTTCCTGGTGGCAGCAGGGAGAGAGGCCAGGGAAAGTCACAAACTTCTATTTTCTCTTTAAACACAAAGAAAACAAACCTGATGCACAACTGAGAGAAGGAGAATTGAAAGTCTCCCATTATGCTGCTTGGAGATGATCATTGTCTGCTTGTACTGTTCTGTAATCTGCTCATTAACACATTGTGAGTACCCTTCACGGAAAAAGAGACATTTTTACATCATTTTCTTCAATGGCTGCTAGAGGCACCCTCTATCCATCCAGTAATACCTCCCCATAGCCTGTATGGCTATAAGTGACATCCTGGGCACCAGGCATAGTCGTTTAGGAAATAGGCCTGTGCAGGCACATCTTCGGGCATGTGCCTGGCCTCTCCCAGCTGGTGACTGGAAGGGGCAGGGCTTTGGCAGAGGACACACCTCCACTGGGACTCCCTTTCCCTGAGTCCACACCTGTCAGGGTCACTCCAGCTTGGACTGGGAGCGGTCACCTGGCATACACCATGGGGACCCAGCAGGCCCCAGCAGAAGTAGGGAGAGAGAGCCTGATTCCTGGGCCTATGTGCCTGCTCGAAGTCCCTTGACGTCCAGAACTTCACGAGGTGGCCTCTATTTCTGGGCAGCTGGAGCCGGATGTGGAACTATGTGAAACTGGGCCGTCCCTAGCACTCCAGAGGCAAGAGGCGCTTCCGGGACACATCTGCAGGAGGCAGCCTGGCACAGCGTCCGGGGAAGGCACAGGGATCCCCAGCTTCCCCACAGACTGTCAAGGGCACCTGGCAAAGCCCTGCCCCCCACCCCAAGACTCCACCCCTCCCCTTCCTACAGTTGGGCGGGTGCCCAGGTAGCTCAGGAGCCCAAACCTGTCTGGCCGGTTTTGAGAACTGCTGGGACCGTGGGGGAGAAGGCTACCCGAGGATGCACGGCCGGCCTCGTGCTCCCCCGATCCCTCCGCCAATCGCACCCTTCCTGCCCGCCAGCCCGACCCC
>NW_022900921.1:40931498-40935859 GCF_012274545.1 Fukomys damarensis
CCGGGACCCCTGGACCCACTCTATGGCGCCGTGCGCCGCTTCCTCTCCGTGGTACAGCTCAACCCTTTCCCCTCGGGTGAGTGTGCCCTCCCTGGTGGACCTGGGCTGGCGGCGGGTTCCCATCCCGTCCACAGGCCAGCATCCCTACCTCCGCCTGCTTCCCAAAGACGGGGGCAGCAGGGGCGGAGCCGGAGAGGGCCTTGGAACCTTCTGTGCGACCTTGACCGAGCCCACTCGGCCCGGCAGAGGGGAGGGGTGCCACAGGCAGGGCGGTGGCTGTCCCCACACCTCAGCCCTCTCTTTCCTGCAGACTTGATAAAAGGCCTGCTGAATGAGCCGTCCTCCGTGAAGGTAGACGAGGTGAGAATGGAGTGGGGGGGCCGGTTGGGAGGTCAGGAGGGGCTCCCTCACCACCCAAGTCTGCCCACCTTGCTGGGGTTTGCGGGGTGGGGGTCTTGGCTCTTCTCCTCCTCTCCTGGGTCCAAACCAAGACTCCGCAGCTTGCTGAGTGGGACTCACAGGAGCGCCAGTCCCCCTGAACTACAGTTTCTTCTCCTGTGAGACGGTAATGAACAAGGACACCGTGCATCTGTCTCGTGGACACAGGGACGTCTGTGTGTTCATCCTTATCCCCTCCTGATTTTCTCCCAACTCGGCCAGCACAGGGTGGGCTGGGGGCCACGGCTGCCTTTCATGCCCTGCTCCCCCAGGTGTTGCGGTACGAGGCCGGCTATGTGGTGTGCGCTGTGATCGCGGGCCTCTACCTCCTGGTGGTGCCCACCACTGGGCTGGGCTTCTGTTGCTGTCGCTGCCGCCGGCGCTGCGGGGGCCGCGTGAAGACGGAGCACAAGGCCTTGGCCTGTGAGCGGGGCACCCTCATGGCCTTCCTGTTGCTGACCACCCTCATCCTGCTGTGAGGGACTGCCCAGGCCAGGTGGGGGGCTGGGTACTGCTAAACCCCCCGGAGCCCCCAGGCACCCCGCAAGCCACTTCCTCCTCTCCTGGCCCCCACAGGATTGGTGTGGTCTGCGCTTTTGTCACCAACCAGCGCACACACGAGCAGACCCGCCCCAGTGTGGAAGCTGTGCCTTTTTTCCCACCACTGGGCTGGGCTTCTGTTGCTGTCGCTGCCGCCGGCGCTGCGGGGGCCGCGTGAAGACGGAGCACAAGGCCTTGGCCTGTGAGCGGGGCACCCTCATGGCCTTCCTGCTGCTGACCACCCTCATCCTGCTGTGAGGGACTGCCCAGGCCAGGTGGGGAGCTGGGTACTGCTAACCCCCCGGAGCCCCCAGGCACCCCGCAAGCCACTTCCTCCTCTCCTGGCCCCTACAGGATTGGTGTGGTCTGCGCTTTTGTCACCAACCAGCGCACACACGAGCAGACCCGCCCCAGTGTGGAAGCTATGCCTGAGACCCTGCTCAGCCTGCGAGGCCTGGTCTCTGACGTCCCCCTGGTGAGCACCAAGTCCTTGCCTTGTTCCCACGCGCCCTGTGCATGCCAGGCCAAGGCAGGACAGAACAGAGCTTGGCCTCTGTGGCCTGCAGCCTGCACACATGGCTGCCCCTGCTGGAAGGTCGCTGAACTGTGTATGGAGACCCATGGTGTCTTCAGGGCAGAAGGGACAGGGGTGGGTAGCTCACAGTCCTGTGTTTGCCTAGGAGCTGCAGGCCATGGCAGAGCAGTTCTCCCTGCCCCAGAAGCAAGTTTTGGAGGAGCTGGATGGTGAGGGTCCCCTCTCAGGCCTGCAGGGAAGACCCCTGTACCTTTGTCTTGAACTCCACTGGAGACACCTTCACAGAGAGGGGACAGTCGCAGCAGATGCTCTGCTGCAGGGTAGAGAGGCCAGAGCCCACCTTGCAGAGTTCGGGGCTAGGGCCTGGGGAGCAGGAAGAGGGGGATGTCATCAGTTTCTGGGGCCAGCCCTGCAGCATGTCCTGTGCTCTCCAGGGGTTGGTGAGCGCCTTGGGAACATTGTGCACAGCCAGCTTGGGAGCATAGTCTACCCGGTGCTGGCTTCTATGGACAGCCTGGGCAAGGGTGAGTTGCACCAGTGCCTAGGCGGGGTGGGCCCAGCAGCTGTCTCCCCACAGGCCCACCCTCGTCCAACCCTGAATTTTGTGTGCTCCACCAGCCTCGACCCCACCCAACCTTCCCATCCCCATTAAGCCAGGATCCTGGGCCTCAGGCATCCCTACCTCTTTCCCAGATGAGCACTTTCCACTGTAACTCTAGATGTTAATGACTACGGGTTCCTATGGCATGGGGGGTACCCACCTGCTGGGAGGCTGCTGAGGATGTTGGGAACCATGGAGACTACTCAGACCATGTGTGGGTCTCTCAGCCTTGCAGGTCGCCATGGACCACCTCCATGCCCTGAACACCACCTTGGTGGAACTGCAGAAGGGGCAGCAGCACCTGGAGCTGGCTGTGCAGAAGCATAGGGACCACCTGCTTGCCCTGTTGCAGGAGCCTGGGTGCCAGGGGGACTGTGAGAGGACCCTGAACCAAGCCCGAGCCCTGGAGCTGGCTGCCGACTTTGTCCAGGTGCAGGTCCAGGATAGAGGCCACTTGGAGTCCAGATGAGATGCTCTACCTGCAGCCAGTGGTCCCCTCCCATAGGTTATCCCTAGATGGTCAGTGACCAGCACCCTGCCAAGGAATCAGGAGCTCTCCCAGCCCCACATAGCACCTTAAACTGTCCATATGTTAACTCCTGGGTCCTCACCACCTTCCAGAGCATAGTGACTGCAGTGGTCCCCATTTTACATATGGGGTACTGAGGATTCAGAAGCATCTGCCCATTTCCTCCTACAGGGATTCTCTCAGGCTTCTCTGTAGACTTTGCCCCTGCCATTTCAGGTGCCCTCCATAGACCACGTCCTGTACTGGCTACAGGGAGTCCCAGAGGCCAATTTCTCTAGCATGGTCCAGGAGGTGAGTGCCCATCTGCCCATCCAACCCTCCTCCTGGCTCCTAGAAAAAATGGAGGGGCCTTACTTTCTCTCTTTTGGAGTGGGAATCCAGTTGAACCTTTGATTTGAGACCATACCTGTCACCTGGTGTCCCAGGCTGCAGGCTCCTGTCACCTGTCTCAGAGAAGCATGAGTCTGATGAGGGAGGAAGGGAGGTCTCAGAAGGAGGCACTAGGGCCCGGGTGGGGACTGTGGACAGCCTGGAATGATGCCCTTCAGAGCCCTCAGGGTGCAGTGGGAGAGGGCATCCTGTGAGTCAGAGCCTCTGAACCAGGCCTGGAGTTGGGGAAATGGTGAGTCGGCTGAGCAGTGGCTGGAGCAGAGCGGTACCAGGAGGACGTGGGAACTGAGGCAGATGGGATGGGAGCTGGACTTCTGGAAATGGCCGGTAGTGGCCTGTGGAGTGGGTGGGAGTGGGGAGAGGATGTCTGGGAAGGGGCCGGGGATGGAGACAGGCATCTGCAGGGAGCAATGTTTAAGGTGTCCAGTCAAGCCTGACTGAGAAAAGGAAAGCCAAGACCAAGAAAAGGGATGGCTTTAAGGCTCTACTGTTCAGTGAAATAAATCGGATACAGAAAGTTAAGTATTGCGTAGTTTCTCTTATGTGAGAAATCCAAAATATAAATAACTTAAAGGGCCAAATAAAAGAGAGATGTTAGGAAACAGGGAGGTCAATTTTGTGGCAACGGGAAGGGGATCTGGGGAAGGAGATGAGAGAAAAGAGGGGAAGGGGGTGAACGTGATCAAGTATGTGTTTAACATGCAATTATTACACACTGTGATAATGTGTACTAGTAAAATCTAGTATTGCTGGGGAACTGGGGGGAACATCCTCCCGCTGGGCCTTGGGATCCCCACACTGGGACACAGGCCCAGGGCAGGAGGCAACGCCGCCCTTGGTCTTGTAGGAGAACAACACCTTCGGCAGCCTCCCGCTCCTGGTCGCCATGCAGGCGGCCAGCGTGGTCCAAGGTGAGCGTGGTCGGAGGCGAGGCCCGGGCCGGGTGGGGCCAGTGGCTGCCTAATGTGCCACCCTGAGAAGGTTGTCCCCCTGGGCTGGGCCCTCAGTGGGTGGCTCTGGGGTCCCCTAAGCCCCTGTGGCCGGCAGATCTGAAGAAGGCAGTGGTGCAGCAGCCAGAGGGTGTGAGGACCTTGGCCAGTGGCTTCCCGGGCTCTGAGACAGCTTCCCGCTGGAGACAGGCACTGGAGCAGCTGGAAGAGCACAGCCGCCCCTACCTGCGGGACGTGCAGCGATACGAGACTTACAGGTGTCAGGAGGAAGCTGAGGGGTCGGGATGGGCTGGAGCCTCACTGCTTCCACCTGTTGCTAAGCCAAGACCCTTGGCTCCTCGGGCCTTTGTCATGGGGAGCCCTCCACCCTGCAGGAAG
>NW_022900921.1:40944109-40966738 GCF_012274545.1 Fukomys damarensis
GAGATGCTCTACCTGCAGCCAGTGGTCCCCTCCCATAGGTTATCCCTAGATGGTCAGTGACCAGCACCCTGCCAAGGAATCAGGAGCTCTCCCAGCCCCACATGGCACCTTAAGCTGTCCATATGTTAACTCCTGTGTCCTCACCACCTTCCAGAGTATAGTGACTGCAGTGGTCCCCATTTTACATATGGGGTACTGAGGATTCAGAAGCATCTGCCCATTTCCTCCTACAGGGATTCTCTCAGGCCTCTCTGTAGACTTTGCCCCTGCCATTTCAGGTGCCCTCCATAGACCACGTCCTGTACTGGCTACAGGGAGTCCCAGAGGCCAATTTCTCTAGCATGGTCCAGGAGGTGAGTGCCCATCTGCCCATCCAACCCTCCTCCTGGCTCCTAGAAAAAAATGGAGGGGCCTTACTTTCTCTCTTTTGGAGTGGGAATCCAGTTGAACCTTTGATTTGAGACCATACCTGTCACCTGGTGTCCCAGGCTGCAGGCTCCTGTCACCTGTCTCAGAGAAGCATGAGTCTGATGAGGGAGGAAGGGAGGTCTCAGAAGGAGGCACTAGGGCCCTGGTGGGGACTGTGGACAGCCTGGAATGATGCCCTTCAGAGCCCTCAGGGTGCAGTGGGAGAGGGCATCCTGTGAGTCAGAGCCTCTGAACCAGGCCTGGAGTTGGGGAAATGGTGAGTCAGCTGAGCAGTGGCTGGAGCAGAGCGGTACCAGGAGGACGTGGGAACTGAGGCAGATGGGATGGGAGCTGGACTTCTGGAAATGGCCGGTAGTGGCCTGTGGAGTGGGTGGGAGTGGGGAGAGGATGTCTGGGAAGGGGCCGGGGATGGAGACAGGCATCTGCAGGGAGCAATGTTTAAGGTGTCCAGTCAAGCCTGACTGAGAAAAGGAAAGCCAAGACCAAGAAAAGGGATGGCTTTAAGGCTCTACTGTTCAGTGAAATAAATCGGATACAGAAAGTTAAGTATTGCGTAGTTTCTCTTATGTGAGAAATCCAAAATATAAATAACTTAAAGGGCCAAATAAAAGAGAGATGTTAGGAAACAGGGAGGTCAATTTTGTGGCAACGGGAAGGGGATCTGGGGAAGGAGATGAGAGAAAAGAGGGGAAGGGGGTGAACGTGATCAAGTATGTGTTTAACATGCAATTATTACACACTGTGATAATGTGTACTAGTAAAATCTAGTATTGCTGGGGAACTGGGGGGAACATCCTCCCGCTGGGCCTTGGGATCCCCACACTGGGACACAGGCCCAGGGCAGGAGGCAACGCCGCCCTTGGTCTTGTAGGAGAACAACACCTTCGGCAGCCTCCCACTCCTGGTCGCCATGCAGGCGGCCAGCGTGGTCCAAGGTGAGCGTGGTCAGAGGCGAGGCCCGGGCCGGGTGGGGCCAGTGGCTGCCTAATGTGCCACCCTGAGAAGGTTGTCCCCCTGGGCTGGGCCCTCAGTGGGTGGCTCTGGGGTCCCCTAAGCCCCTGTGGCCGGCAGATCTGAAGAAGGCAGTGGTGCTGCAGCCAGAGGGTGTGAGGACCTTGGCCAGTGGCTTCCCGGGCTCTGAGGCAGCTTCCCGCTGGAGACAGGCACTGGAGCAGCTGGAAGAGCACAGCCGCCCCTACCTGCGGGACGTGCAGCGATACGAGACTTACAGGTGTCAGGAGGAAGCTGAGGGGTCGGGATGGGCTGGAGCCTCACTGCTTCCACCTGTTGCTAAGCCAAGACCCTTGGCTCCTCGGGCCTTTGTCATGGGGAGCCCTCCACCCTGCAGGAAGTACCCCGCCTGCCATCCTCCAGCCCTACCCTCCCTACAGGTGGATCGTAGGCTGCGTGCTGTGCTCCACAGCCCTCCTCGTGGTGATCTGCAACCTGCTGGGCCTCTGCCTGGGCATCCTAGGGCTGTCTGCCAGGGAGGACCCCAGCCACTGGGAGGCCAAAGGCGAGGCTGGAGCCCGCTTCCTCATGGTGTAAGAAGGGGGAGGGGGAGGGTCCCTTCTGCCACCCCCAGGACAGCAGCGGAGCCCTGAGAGACCAGAGGCCAAGCTTCAGGGCCAGCCTGGGTGGCTCTGGACAGATAGCTAACCCACCTGGCCTCAGTGTCCTCATCTGTGCAAGGGGATTGGACTAGAGCAGGAACAGCAAATAAATACCCACCCCCGCATGCAACTGTAGTACTGAACGGGCACGCTCTCCCACTGAATCCAACACAGCCTCAGAATCCCTCTAAACCTAGCTTCCAGGCAGCACCAACAACAACAAGAGCCAGCAGCAGAAGTGGAATCTGTTGCCTTCCATAGACCAGGTGGTCTCTGAAGCCAAGACTGCCTCATACAGATGTGCAGGTTGTTCACTACACAAAAGTCCCTGGCCACAGGGGACTGTGGGGGGGCTGAAATGCACCCATGTTTCACTCTCTGATCCTCGTGGCCTGGCACAGGGCTGTGCCCACCTCACAAGGAAGCTCTATAGGTCTGCGGCACCTAGACTATGGGTTCTTGCTGTTCAGCCCTATTGGGTGCTGTCCTGCCAGTGGGTCACTCCTGGCTGTGCCTGTTCACCTTTTGAAGGTCACCTCCGTGGACACTAGAGCCAGCAGCAGGTAGTCCTGGCTCTTCAGATAAAACAGCTGTCCCCTCCTCTAGGCCACAGGGCCCCAGCAGCAGGTGGGGATGAGGAGGTGGCTGGGGTTCCAACCCCACCTTCCTGGGAGGCCCAGTTCTCTGAGTTCCTCTTCCCAAAGACACTGCCCTACAGCCCAACCTCTGGGCTCCCAGAGCTAGCCTGGGGTGCGTGTGACAGAGTACAGCCAGTCTCCCCAGCTCACCCCATCTCTTCCCCCAGGGGTGTGGGCTTCAGCTTCCTCTTTGCTGCCCCCCTCATCCTCCTCGTCTTTGCCACCTTCCTGGTGGGCGGTAACATGCAGACGCTGGTGTGCCGGAGCTGGGAGAGCGGGGAGCTCTATGAGGTGGGGACGTCCCCTGGGCAGCCTGTCCCTGCGGGAGTGGGGTGGGGGGTTGGCGGGCAGGAGTGAGACTGAAGCCACTAGAGAGGAGCTGTGAGTCCTGGTGCTGCACAGGCCTCAGACAGGACCCCGCATGTTTGCACCCATACCCTCTGCTCTCCTAACCCTGACTGAGTCTGGGACTGGGAGCCCTGGTGTGGGTGAGCAGAGATGCCAAAATGGCTTCTCACTGGGATTGGGCCAGCCACCCTCCTAGGGACATGTGGGAACCATCCCATGAGCAGGTGGTGCCAGGGCAGTTTGAGTTCAAGGCCTGGTCTGAGCAGAATTGCAGGGGCACCTCCCACCCTGTCTCTGCATTGTCAGAAGCCCTGGGGAAGCTGGGGCAGCCTTGTCCCCACCCTGCTCTGCACCTCATGGCTCCTTCCTCATCCCCAGTTCGCAGACACCCCAGGGAACCTGCCCCACTCCATGAACCTGTCCCACCTCCTCGGCCTGAGGAAGAACATCAGCATCCTCCTGGCCTATCAGTGAGTGGGCAGCCTGAACAGAGGCCTGGCAGGGACAGAGATGGACAGCCCATTAGGTTGACATCAGCCACCCTCCATGTTTGTCTCTCCACTCCAGGCAGTGCAAGAAAGGGGCTGCACTCTGGAAGGTCCTGCAGCTCAATGACTCCTATGACCTGGACAAGCACCTGGACATCAGCCAGGTAAGAGAACATTCTGGAAGCCATGAGGCTCCTCCTGCTGAGCTCTGGGAATGATGGCTGTGCCTCAGGGCAGAGCCTAGGGCTACAGCAGGATGTCTCTGGTTGTGAGTACCTGGAGGCTATGGCCCTTATGCTCCAGGGACAGCCTCACAGCTGAGCTGCAAGGAGGGTGACAGTGAGAAGTGGCTGAGGGCATGTGTCCTGCCTGAGGACAGGTGCTGACCACATGTTCCTGTCGGGACAGACCAGATGGAAACATGGTGGAGCTCACTGGGGCCCTTGCCAAGCTCTCACAGCCAGGAGGTGGCAGGAGTAGTGGGATCCTACTCCCAACTGGACCCCAGAACTCCACTGGGACTTGGGTTGTTCAACTGCTGTGGGTGGCAGGAGCTTGGGCCTCAGTGCAGAGAAAGTTCTAGAACAAGGAAGGGCTACCTCATAGCAGGGATATGCTTTGAGAATGTGCTGAAAGTCTACAGAAGCTGCAAAAAATCCCCTCCTCTCCTCTCCACACTACATGAGGTGGGAGCCATTTCCAAGGAAAATCCACACCCTGTCCCTGCCTCTCTCCTAACACCCAGGGGGCCACCAACTGATTTTGCTCCATCCAGAGAAACCCTCCCAGCTCCTCTTGGAGCCACTACCCTTTTGTCCCACAGGGTAGTACAGCCGGATGGCCCAGTCCCAACTCCATGCCTCAAGTTGCACCAGGGACAGCTAATGCCTCAGGCCCCTGCTCCTCTGGCGTCTTTAGCCTGTCAGAAGGCTGCTGGAGCAGGCAGCATTGTCATGTCCCTGGTGGATGAAGGTAGCCAGGGAGGGCTGCAGCGGGGTCCTCGGCACAGCAGACTTCATGCCTGTCACCTGGAAGTCGTGGCTCTCAGACAAAAGGGTCCTGGGAGGGGAAGGGCCAAGCTCTCAGAGAAAACTGGATGGATAAGGTCTCAGCTTCAGGTGGGCTGGGCAGTCCTCAGAGGCCCATCTGGTAACTTTCCAAGTGTGACCTCAGGAATACCTGTCCCCAAAGGAGATAGCAACAAACTGGTTGTGCACCGGCCACTAGGATGGCACTGATCTCTGCACTCATCTGCCACACCTGGCACCTGGAGCCCAGAATGGCTGTTTGTGAGAGGCTGAGGGCTTTTCTCCCCAGGGAAGGCAACCACAGGGTAGAGGGAGGTGGACTGCATCCTCTAACTTGCTGCGCATCCTCTGGCAAGTGAATGCTCCTCTCTGGTCTTAGTTTCTCAACTGCAAAACATTGAGGCTGAATTTTATGATCCCTAAATCTCTTGCAGCAATGGTAGGAGAATGCCAAGGGTCTTTTTTGGAACTATGATAGCATCTGTTAATTCATTCATTCACTCATTGACACAGTCTACAAACTTGTACCTCACCCACCAGATGAGCCTCCTCTAAATGCTGAGGGTTGGGCCGAATGGGCAAGCAATATTGCACTGTCAAGGAGCTGCTGGTGATTACTCAGTGCACAAAGAAGTAAATTGGGGTTGGAGAGAGAACTCCAGGGCTGACTATGAAGGTGCTAGGAAAACCTGCACACAAGAGTGTGATAGAGGAACCAGGAGAGCTGTTTCATGTCAGGTGGCCAGGAGGCATCTGTGTGACAGCCCAGTGGCCAGATAGGTGCTGGAAGAAGACTGGTCTTGGGTTGGGGGTCACTAGGAGCCTGCTGGAAACCTTCCAGGATGCTGTATGTAGGGAGCTCTGGGGACCCCTCATGTAGTAGAATGTCTGTGGGCTTTGGATCAACAACTGGGAATGCCCTTCCCGTTTGCCCTCCCACCCAGTATACCAAGAAGCTGCAGTGGGACCTGCAGAGCTTCCAAGTGGACATGAAGGACCCAGACCTGCTGAGCCCAGAGGCCCGCCGGGACCTGGAGGCACTGCAGACAAGTGGGGTGGAGAGCATCCCCTATCGCGACTTCCTTGTTCAGGTCAGCAGAGAAACCTGGGTGGCCAGGAAGGGTGGGGACAGTACAGAGGAGCTGGGCATGGGCCTTGCCTTGTCCGAGCACTTAACCTTCGCTCCTGGGAACTCTTCTTGTCCAGAGTGTCACCAGACCACAGCCCTGCTTCCCTCTCCCCAAATCCAACAGTGCGTGTCGCTGTTCGTGGTCCTGAACCAATTGCTGCCCGAACGCTGGTGGCACGCGCCTCTTCCTTGCACTGCACCAGGGGGCGCCTGTCTTTTGGTTGTTTTTTGGAAAGATGTCTGAAGTATTTTGCAGCACCAGGTCAAATCCACTGTGACTGATGTGGCACAGCACACTTAGCTGGTGCAGTGTGTG
The DNA here is from genome assembly GCF_012274545.1 of Fukomys damarensis. Lineage (NCBI taxonomy): Eukaryota > Metazoa > Chordata > Mammalia > Rodentia > Bathyergidae > Fukomys > Fukomys damarensis. The sequence goes on from NW_022900921.1 coordinate 40,950,099, forward strand.
CTTGGCAAGATTGGGAATTTGGAGGCCTCAAGGGGCACAGGGTGCAGCTCTGCTGACCTCGCCCATCCGCTCTCAGATCCAGAAGCCCGTGGTGAAGATAGATGTGGAGCAGCTGGCCCAGGACCTGGCAGGACTGGCCCAGGCCCAGGTGGGAAGGACCAGGGACACTGCAGGGCAGGTAGCAGTCAGATGAAGGTGGAGGCTGGGGGGCTGGGGAGCTGGGACTGGGGAGGGTGTGGGCAGAGTCAGGGGACCAGGACCCCTGCTGGTGAGGGCTAAGGCTCCTGAATCCCAGCTGTGCTGCAGGGTTTTGCCACATCAGTTCTGATTCAAGACTGCCATTTGGCTGGGCTGCCTCAGGCAAGTCACTAAGTATCTCTGGGCCTCCATTTTGTCATCTGTAAAATGGCTTCTCCATCCCAGATCACCTCAAGGGACTGGTCTTATGTCATGTGGCTGGGTAAGCAGTATGTGCACACCAGCTGTAGAACCTGCACATTTCGATGGATCACATATGACAGCTGTCTCACAGGGGAGGAACTGCATTTCACACTTACAAATGACCAGAGTTTGGAAAGTTATCTTTGAGGCATCCTGGAAAGCCCACTACAGCCCTTCCTCAGCCTCAGCAGATGCAGCCATGGATTCCTTTTGCTTCTGTTGCTGACTGAGGGGGCAGACCTAGAATCTAGGCTTGGATTGGTGCTTGAGGAGACTTCAATTTTCTGCCTCTTAGCTTAGCACTGTCCACTTTCCCTCAGTACGTGCAACCAAAAGTTCCCCTATCCCTGTTGGGGATGGGGGCCATTCTGATCCTTGTCTGCCCTCAGGGCAATTCTTTGCTGGGGCAACAGCTACAGGAAGAGGCCAGAGGGCTCAGAAACCTCTCCCAGGAGCAGGTCATGCCCCAGCAGAACCTGGTGGTAAGTTTCAGGGCTCAGTGAGCCTGAGGCTTGGGAGAGAGGACAAAGAATGAGGGAGCTGCTCCACTCACTCTCCGTCCCTCCCCCTAACTACCCTGTATCTCCACTCATAGGCCAAGCTCAACCTCAGCGTCAGAGCCCTGGAGTTCTCTGCTCCAAACCTCCAGGTGGCTGCTGGGGTGGGGACAGTGGGGTGGAACAGGTGGGCAGCAGAGGGAGAAAGGAAGTGGGGACTCAGCTGGCTATGAGCCTCACAGGCTGTGCCCCATCCCACTAGTGACTGAGGGTGGGGATGGGAAGGAGATGGGGCTGAGTGGGCAGATCCTTCAGGACCATGGATCTTTGGCACTAGGTCCTGTGAGGCCAGCTTGGTGTGTGTCATATGCTGGGTGGATAAGTGGACAGATGGTGGATGATGCGTGGGTGGATGGATGGATGGATGGATGATTGGTGGGTAAATGAGTGGCTGCTCCCCAAGCAGGACACTGAGATAGGGCTCTTGTCTCCTGCAGAGGGAGACCTCAGCTATCCTAGGCAATGTCACCTACCTAAAAGCAGAGCTGCCGCCATTGACCAACCGCATCCTGCAGAATGTGAGTGGCAGGGGGGTGGTAGGGGCTGCTGTAAAACCAGGGAGACATGGGACCTCTGCCACAGGCCTCTTTAGCCCTTCCCTCACAGTGAGTCCCTGAAAGCCAGCCTGGCCTAATGGCATCAGGCATTGGGGGGGGAGTAGTGAAGAGGGGTGCTGGGACCCCTGCCAGCTCAGGTCTTCTCTTTCTCCTGCAGGCAAGTGAGTGTTTCTTGGCCCGGGAGATAGGCTACTTCTCTCAGTATGTGGCCTGGGTGAAAGAGGAGGTGAGTAGGGATGCAGACCCTGACTGACCTCGGGCAACTATGGATTACCCACCTTGTGGTCACCCTACTCTGCCCCATTCTGTTGCCTGGGCCTTCTAGGGGTGCCCAGGCCTTCAGAATTGAAGCCAAACTCCCACACCTGGCATCTGTGCCCTGTCCCTGCCCAGCCCCTCCCTGAGGCCTGAGTGTGAGCTAGGTTGGCCATGGCTCTCCTGAATATGCCATCCTTGCATTGTCCCCACCAGTTTCTGTGGGTTGGCCCCCTGTCCAACTTATCCTCTCCTGAGGGTCCCAACTGTCTGCAAATCTTCCAGCTACCTGGGCCACCCCTAGGCTCACAGGGGTCTGACTTAGAGTGTCAGTGCGTGTGTGTGTGTGTGTGTGTGTGTGTGTGCCAAGTGCTTGAGGACGTGCACACATGCACACATACATGTTACCTCTCCAGTGCATGGGATACACAGTAGGGCCCTAATTCAGGTGGCAAATAGATGTGGGGGGCAGGAACAGATGAGAAGCCCAGGTGTGCTCCCTCTTCCCATGTGCCTGTGTCCATGTGTCTCCATGAACCTGTCCAATGTGTGGTGGCCCCCAGCTGTGTCTGCCAATCTCTCTCTCAGAATACGGGGTGCACACTTGTGTCTGGGTGTCCCCACATATACCTACCTCCTGTTGGCACCACAGGTGACCCAGCACATCGCCACCTGCCAGCCTTTCTCTGGAGCCCTGGACAATGGCCGTGCAATCCTGTGTGACATGATGGCTGACCCCTGGGTGAGTGTCATTGGTTCTGATGACTGCTTCCGTGCCCCACACTGAGTCTGAGGTGGAGGCTGCTGGCACAGGGCAGGGAAGGGGCCGCTGTCTGGCCAGGTGTGCTGACCTCACACCCCTTCCAGAATGCCTTCTGGTTCTGCCTGGGCTGGTGCACCTTCTTCCTCATCCCCAGCATCATCTTTGCTGTCAAAACCTCCAAGTACTTCCGCCCTATCCGGAAACGCCTCAGGTGAGGGGCTGCCAGGACCAGGGGACATCGGAAGCCCGGAAAGGAGTCTATCCCCTCCATACCCTGTCCTGAAACTTCCACGCCAGAGAAGACTTCTGGCAAAGCCCTGGAGAGGCACATTCTCTGGGCTGGAATTGTGCTATGTGTCTGCTCTGTTTCCTTGCTGAGATACATCCGCCCAGGCACAGCTTCTCGGACTCCTCCTTGGGTTTGTCCCCAGGATGGGCTGAGGTCTGTTCTAGGGACTCATCTTCACTCTGTGATGCTCCAGCTCCACCAGCTCTGAGGAGACTCAGCTCTTCCACATCCCCCGGGTGACCTCCCTGAAGCTGTAGGATCCATGGGTGAGATCATCCCTCTCCCCACGGTCACAGTGCCTCAAGGCTGGGGATTGAGGCAGGGGGATAAGAAGGATCCGGGTGTGGCCTATACAACAGGGGGCTGACAGGCCAGGCACCACCCCCTGATTTGTTTTCTTCTTAATCCACAGCAAGGCAAGGTGATCCCTGGGGCTGCCTTTCTCCTCCACTCAGCTGGGACCAGAGAAGACTTCAGAAACCTTGTCACAGAGCCCAAGCTGGGGCAACACCTGGACTGTCACTCAGTCCAACTGATCCACCCTTGCTTGTTCCCTTTCCACCTTCTTGCTCCTAACCCCTTCATTCATTCACACTTCTGAGCTGCAGGTCAACGGTTGCTCTTGGGGCCCTGCCCTCACCCTCTTGGCTGCCCTGTACTGGCCCCAAGAAGGGCCTGTTCTCTCCCTGCCAGGACCCCTTCTGCAACCCCTTGCTCTGCTCCCCTCTAAGCTCTGTGCACCTTGTCCCCATTTGGCCTCTTTCCTTCCTCCCTCCAAGGAAGTTCTTGCTTCCTGTCTTCTCTTTTTACCTCACCCCCACTGCTACCTTGCTGCTACTCCAGGGACCCCTCCTGCCCAATCAGCTCATCAGATGAACCCACCAAGCAGGCCTGGGCCTGGACTGGGCTGGATTCTGACTGCCTCGTGGCCCCAAGTCCTCCACTGCCCCAGGGCTTGGGACCCCTGCAGGCACCATCCTGGGCTTTCTGGCCCTCAGTGGGGAGGAGGAGACTGTCTGAGGGCTGAGGCCCCTGCTTACACCAAAAGTCACAAATAGTAATGCTGTCCCCAGGTCCTCTCTGGACACCATTCCTGAGGAGGGACTGGAACCTGAGCTACACTGGGATTGCACCCTGGGCTCCTCAGAAGGCTCCTTGCCTCCCTAAGCTTTGGGGTCCTTGAAGCCAGGTCACCAGGATTAGGGCTCTGTACATAGTTGGTGTTTAGTGCATGTTGGTGCAGGTGTCCAGGGGCTCCTCCAGATACCTGCAGATGGGAGCAGCACCCGTCTGGGAGGTTCCTGACGGGAGCGGGCAGACCTGGGTTCACAGCCTGCCTCTGAAGCTGCTAGCTGGATGCCTTGAACCTGTTACCCAGGTCCCCTAAACCCAGCCTCTCCTTTTATAAGAGAATAACTAGAACCCCAATGTTGGGCTGTGAAAATTAAATATAACAAGTGAGAAGCCTTTGGCAGGGAACAAGGGTGCCATAAGTAAATGGGAGCTGCTATTTTGTGCCATGCCTGCAACCAGCCAAGGCAGAGCCAGGGTCCACGCAGATGCAAGGGAAAGGGGAGGTTGCCCTGTTCAAAGGCCAAAGCCTTGATGATGGTCACTTTGAAGAGGGTGCAGGTTGAGGGAGCCTTGTTATAAACCAGCAACACATCTGCTGCTGGGAATTAGGATGGTAAGCTCAGGATATGTCCTCACTATTGCCAGCACATTCTCATACAGGTACCCTTGAAAGTCACACAGGAGCCTCTTTTTGGTTTTACCCAGAGTTTGGTTTTTTTTGGTTTTGCTTGTTACTCATCTATCAGCTTGGGAAGAGGTGGTAGCACCCTGTATACTAAAATGCATTTGGTGAGATGCAAACACATGAAATAGAAATAATTTAAAAATATGTTTGGTTCTCTCTCTGAATTGCCTCTTATTTTTAAATATATTTGAACACATTAGGCATAGTATTTTATCTTATTTGTCTTATTATTTTATTGTGGTTCAGGAGACTGGACCCAGGCCTCCATACACCCTAGGCAAATGCTGTACCACAGACTTATATCTTGCAGCGTAGTTATTTTAAAGTTCAGTAATTCCCTTTGAGCCCCCATGAGTCTATATCTAGCACTGCTTGTTCATGAATTTTGTCTTTTTCTTCTCATATCCTTGGAGGTTTTGATTGCATGTGGGAAACCATCTGAAAATTTATAGAAACAATCTGCAGGAAGGAAGTTATTTTCCTCCACAAGGATTATGTTTACATCTTGCAGGTGGTGTGAGACCTAGCAAGCAGGATCAGTTTAAAACACTTGCAGGGAATGAGCTGACTTGAGAGCCTTAGAGGGCTGATGTACTTCCAGTCCATTTGCATTCCCAGGGTGAGGACCCCTGGGACCCAACCTAAAGCATAGAAGGTTTGCCAGGTACACCTTCCTCTTGGTAGTCCTGGGTATTAGTCCTAGAGGTTGTTAAAAGCCCTGCTCAACTTCATTGCAATATCCAAGATCAACAGAACCCCCCGGGGAGAAAGTCACCCCAGATGCCAGGCACATGTCCCTGAATGGCCTTCTTTTCCCAGATCTTGACTCTGTGTGTGTGTGTGTGTGTGTGTGTGTGTGTGTGTGTGTGTGTGTGTGTGTGTGTGTGTGTGTGTGTGTGTGTGTGTGTGTGTGTGTTTAATTAACAGATACATGAACACAGAACCTATGTTGAGCAGCTTTTACAGTTGTGTTCAGCTGGGAATTTGATCCAAATTACCTAGTTCGCCATTATCAGAAGTAGTGGTCATAAAGATTGACTTTACTGTCCCTCCTGTGAATCGGGAAGTGGTTGCTACTCTGAGTTTAGCATCCAGAAACGTTGGCACAGCACAATGAATACTGGCTTTGCCAAGGAGCTTCACTGCTGTAGGTGCTGGTCATCCCAGGATGGGGGTGGCACTAGGCAGAGACAGAAATAGCCATAGAGAAAACAAGCTCACCTGTTTCCTGGGGCTTGGAATATTGGGCTCCTCCAATATTAACAAATGGGAAACAGCCCCTTTGTGGTTGCAGTCTTGCCTGTCACATCTCTGAAGGAATTGGTTTATTTGCTCTATGGTAGATCTGATGAAGCTACTGGAAGTTGCCTAGCAGGCTCAAGGTTACCTCAGTTGGATTCAGGTCCTGGGTTCTAGCCCTGGAGATTTCCTCCTGGATGAGATTCCAATCTCTATTCCCTGTGGGCATGTGAGAGGGGAGATTTGACCAGATGCCCTTGCTGTCCCTGTGGCAGGAAGGATGACAGTTTGGAGGCTCTGGGAGTTCTGCCAGATGTTCCACCTGGCCACCCAGTGCAAGGCCCTGTGGCAGGTTCTACCAGGAAAACCCAGGCTAGGGCATCTGAGGTCCCAGGTGGGTGGGCAGGGTGACTCTGGCTGGCTGGACTGCACAGGGAGGGCACATGGCAGGGGTTTGAAGAGCATGAGTTAACATTGATGTATATATAGAGCTATGGCATAAACCAGGAAGTCTGCCAAGCCCTTTACATGTGTTAATGAAGAGCTAAGCACTGCTGTCACCTGCCTGAGAAAACTAGCACACAAGTCCTACAATGGGCTGAGTAGAAGGGCAGTACTAACCCCAAGGGGTCCATGGGGACAGTGACAGTCCACACCATACCTGAACTCTGGTCCAGCCTGACACCCTGCTCAAGTGACTGTGGACAGTGTCCTTTCCCACCTTCCCAGAGCCTGAATGCCAGAGACTCCCTGGGAGGCTGGTGGCCAGCCTAGTCCACCCACCATTTGCCTCGAACATGAAGTCCCTTCTCTGTGGTACCCATCCTTCCTTGATGGTCCTGGATGTGCCAGGCTGAAGCCCTTTACATTCCTCCATCTTACGATTGCTAACTGAGTGTCACAGTCCTGGGTGAAGGGGGTGAGTCGAGGTGCGTGCAGGGAGGTAACCCCACCCCACCTTGGCCTCTGCCTATTGGTGATGCAGGATTTAGGGACCCTCACACATTTAGAGGAAGGGGATTCAGGCAGGTGAGCTGGAGAGTGTCTCCCTCCACTGCCAACCAGAGCAAAGGGGGCTTTTCTGAGAGCTTCCTTGGATGCCCTTCGATTTGGGAGATCCTGTGCATGGATGCCTTGTGCCCCTTCCTCCTACAAAGCCTAGAGTGTAAGGGAGACACCTGCTTTGGTGGCAGAGCTAAGGGAGGCCCAAAGGCCAAGATGAGACCTCCTTTGGGAGTTGGCATGGAATCTCTTGGAGCCAGTTCTAGGAGGCCACTCAGTGAGGGAACAGACCTCAACCAAGAGACCATGGACCAGTTACGGGGTATTGGGAGTGCCTTAGTTCCTCCAAGAGCCGTATGAAATACCCTAACCAGAGGGACAGGACAGGGGGTGGCCCCCAGCAACAACTGGACTCAGAGGACCCTTGGAGGTGCCCAATGGAGAAGGAGGTAGAGCTTTCAGCCCTCAACTGGGGCTTACCCTGTGCCCTGCCCAGCAGCTGGCTCCCACCCACCAGGCCGAGCAGGACACAGAGTGGAAGAGGTGACTGTAGGGGGCTTGGAGTGGAGCTGACTGCTGTGTGACATTGGGGAAAAGTGTCCTGGGCTGGGAGGTTTCTCAGGCTGTGGCAGAGCTGGTGGGCAGGTGGGCTGGGAGCTTGAGGCTGTCAGAAGGTGCCCTGAAAGCTGCCACAGGTGACCAGCTTCACAGCTGTACCATCTGCTTCCCTGACACTTGTGAGATTTGTGACACCCAGATGAAGGCTTTGGTGGGCAACAGATATTTTTGGAAGGCTCCATGTGTATGGTGAGCCACACCTCCACCTGAGGGGCCTCCCCATGGGTAGGGGGTTGTGGGGGAAGCAAGGGGCTCTCTCTGTCTCTCTGTATGTTTCTGTCTCTGTCTCTATCTCTCTGAATCTGTTCTTTCTGTGTCTATGTATGTGTCTGTGTCTCTATCTCTGTCTCTCCCAGAGAAAGAAAGAGCTCCAAAGAACAGAAACAGGGCTGGGAACACAGAGCTGGGGCTGGGGGCCTGGGGAAAAGGGATTTGAACTTGGCCTGGAGTGGAAGGCCAGGAGCAGGAAGGGAAGAAAGTCCCAAAGACCCCAAGTCTTGTAGGTGGGGGTGGCAGAGCCCAGTTTGAAGCCACACCTCCCTTTTCCACTCCAGACTCCTGGCCTTCAGAGCTGGCCTTGTGAGGAAAGCCACAGCTGAGACCCATCAGGCTGAAGCAGTTGTGTTTAACCACACATCCTCCTGCAGCCTCCTTCCTTGACCTTTTTTGGGTCCAACATGCCTCAAAAGAATCTTCCGAAATGCCAAGTCCCTCTTGGGGAAGGCTGGCCGATGCCCAGGCGCCCACAACACAGTTGCTGAGGAGGCCCACTGCAGAGCTCGCTTGGGCCTTTCTCCTCCCTGTGTCCCCCAAAGGCCTGGAGCCCTGGTAAGACCCTGAGAGAGAGGCCCAGGGAGGAGGGGTGGGTGGCACAAGGATCCTGGCACAGCACCCACCTGAGTACAGGGCAAGCTTCCCAAGGCCAAAAGCCTGGTGACCCAGCAGGGGCGAGCAGACATCACAGACCTGTTCTTTGAAGCTTGTTTATCCCAAGGAAAGCCCCTCAGAGGAGTGGCATTTCAGCAAGTGATTGTTCAGAGGGATGCTGGCCTGGGGTAGGCAGCTCTGGTCCTGCCTCAGTGGGCTGTGCCCTGATTCTGGCCAGGCCTGCCCTGACCCACGTGATCAGCAGTTGTCCCAGTTGATGCATGAGACCTGGGCATATACCTGGTCAGGTACATCTTGCCCAATGTGTCCACTTTGGTTGGCAGGAACACCCATGTACAGCTTCATTACCTTGCCTATGACTTGGGCAGCTCCTTTAACTTTCTGGGTCTCCCCATCCTTGTGGAATGAGACAATGAGGCTTTTCTCTGAAGGGCACCATGAAGACTCAGAATGCTCCACATGTCCCTGCTTGCAAAAGCTTGTTCTGAGCCAAGGGAGGCGGGCTTTTCCCCTCTGTGAAAGGTCAATGGGCTTCCAGGGACCAAAGATCTGATCTGACAGCTACATGGGGTTTGCTCTCCCTTCTTTCTGGGTGTAGCTGTGGATGGGGAGTCAGGGTCTGCTGAACCCTTTGTTCTGTGTGAGGCCGTGGCTGTCCTGAAGTCCTGCTTACCGGACACTGGGGCTGTCCCCTCCCTTCTGGGGTCTGGACTCAGTGGGTCCACAGCTCCTGGCAGCTTTCTTCCCTCAGGATCTGAAAGCTGGGGGTGGGGAAGCCATTCAGGAGCTTTGTGCACACTGAAAAGGAGGGGGCTATCTCAGGCTCTGTTTCCATGGGAACTGCTGGCTCCTCAGTGCACCAAAAAGGGAAACTTGGCAGAGGTTTCAGGCACCTGGCTTCTGGGTGGCTTTCATATGGGCCAAAAAGGTGCTCTTGAGGGGCAGGGAGAACCCCCTCTCCCAGGGACACCAGGGGCCAACTCAGGAGATGGCGGGGGAGGGATCCCGCAGCTGCCCTGAATGCAGTCCCAGTCTCGGAGCCAGGCAGGAATGATGGCACTTGGGAAGTATAATGGGCTTTTGCTTTTTTTGCGGGGCGGGGGAATCCTGTACTGTGTCAGGGAGGTGATTAAGGGTGGGGAGACTGAGGCAAAAGGATCACAAGTTCGAGCCCAGCTTGGGCAATTTAGTGACTTGGTGACACAGTGTCTCAAAATAAAAAATTAATAAAAGGACTCGGAATGTAGTTCAGTGCAAAGGCCCTGGGTTCAACCCCCAGTGTGGGGGTAGGGAGGGGAGGGACAGATAAAAGAGGTGGAGGATCCCTGAGTGTCACCCTGATGATGTAGCCCCTGTGGTCATCACTCTTTCCACCATCTACAAAGCCATTGCAGACCTGACCTGGGGCTGAGATCCCTGAGCAGAGGATGCTATAGATGCCAGAGCTGGCATCTCAACCTTACTGGCTGGGCATTGCCCTGGGGCCCCTCAGGTACCCGAGGCCACACAATCTGGAATCCAGAGGATGGTCCTGTGCTCAGGGAGGGGCCGGCCCAGTCTGGGGTCTGGAAGATGCCCCCGGAACCCGTGGGGCTCTACTGCTGCCCCTGCCCCTTGTCCAGGTTGCAACTCCAGTCTGGACCTCCCCTCTCCCCAGCCCCGCCTCCTGCCACCCCACCCCATTGGCCAAGAAGTCGGGGAGCAGCTTGTGAGTTAGAGAGGGGAGAGAGAGAGACTGCAGGGGCACAGAAAGACAAGGGCAGGGGGACCCGGGAGAGCCAGGCAAGACTGGGGTTGCTACGGGGCCAGGACTGGAAGGCAGAGACAGCAGGGGAGGGTGCCTCGTCTTTGTGTGTGTGAGTGTGTGTGTGTGTGTGTGTGTGTGTGTGTGTGTGTGGAGAGCGAGAGGAGGAGGAGAAAGAGTGAGGGTGGAGCAGTGAGAGCTGGCGGCGGCCAGGAGGGAGGGTGGAAGGAGTGGGCGGGGCCTGGAGAAGCCACCAGTGACAATTACATCTGGTCCAAGCAAACATGAGGCAGCTTCCAGCAGGGCTGGGCAGTCCTGTCCGCTCGAGCTGTGAAGTGGAGACATTGACCACAGTTCTGAGCTGCCCCCAGGATGCAGCGGGCAAAGGTAAGCACAGGCGATTGGGTGAGCGGGCACTGGCCTGGGGACAGAGAGAAGAGGGGCTTTGGAAGTGGCTCTAGACCAGGAGCTGCCTGGCCACTGTCATTTCTGTGGTGCCTCCTTCTTTGACCCCATCTCCTGCTGCTCCCTACTAGGTGGCTTTGGGGACAGTGAGTGTTGGAATGTCCTGGCAGGAAGCTAGACTCCTGGGAGTCTCTGGATGGAAGAGGCTTTAGGTGTGCATGGAAGGCGAGCTGGAGAGAGGAGCAGGAGTTCAGCTCCGTGGTGCCTGCTCAATCAGCCCCTGGGGCAGGGACTGGGCCCCCAGCCCTGAGGATTGGGGAAGGGGTGCACTGAGAGGGGGCATCTTGGGCCTGATGCTCAGCCAATGAAGGCATCTTGCAGTCAATCACCCAAGTGATGGAGGAGCCCCTGTCTACTAAAAGAGCCAGAAGACTCCTAAGTTCTCCCTCTGAGGGCTATTGGGAGGCTGAAGCGGGGAGGCAGGAAAACTGCCCCAGCAGCATTCAAGAACAGCAGTGGGTGAGAGACAGGAGGAAGAACAAGGGCAAAAAAGAAAAAGAAAGAAAGAAAGAAACTCCTCTCTGAGAAGCTGGCCTGATTCCCTGTGAGCTACTCACATGTCCGGGACAATCTTGCTTTGAGAGAAGGAAGAAGCACCAGGATCCAGTGCTCATAACAGAGCACCCTGAGTCACGGTGGTTGGACAAGGGTGGTTGTATCTTCCCCTGCAGAAGTCCAGAGGGAGGCATGGAGGACTCAGCCTCTCACCGCCTTAGTACTGGCTTCCATCCTTGAGCTTACCTTAGGGCCCAACAGGGCTGCTAAGGTCCAGCCAGCACATGCAGGCAGCAGAAGAGAGAAGAAAGGGCACAGGACCCGAATAAAATCAGGGTCTTGGGAGTAAGGACAGATATTGTGCTGGCATTTCAATTTCTCCTCCTTAGAAATAGCTTCCTGCCTCTAACCCTAGGTCAAGCAGCCAGAGAGGGCTTGTGGCTGGCTTCTGTGTCCCACAGCCTGGCCACTGGTTTCCCAGGGATGCCAGAAGGAACAGCAGAGCTGGTGACCTGTAGCTCTTTGAGCTTGGAGTCAGGGCGTGTTGAAGGAGCTTTATCTCCTGTCACCTCAAGTCTCCCAGGCAGGCAGGAGAGAAGCAAAGAAACTTAGCGCTTTGTCCCAGGTCCGTGCTACATGCTCACTGCACCCATGCCAGGCATGGCACAGGCCACTGCATCCACAGGCACAGTCGTGAGCATGGGCCACATCACCATGCTCCGTGAACAACCTGCAACAGTGCCCATCAGTGCAGAGAACAGTCCCTCTTCCCTCTCCTCTCCTCCAGGTGCTGGTGGCCTGGTGGCTCTTGCCATCTTTATGCCCCCACCTCTGTGGTCTGCCTGTGTCTGGCCTTGCCAGGGACAAAGAGGATCCCACACTCCCGGCGCTGGGCCAGACAGGGACAGTGGTCCTAGGGGAAGCACCCACTCGTCCCCGTTAAGAAATACAATCTTGTCCCTAGTGGCAGCAGGGACTATAGTCAGCACAGGCTGGGAGTGGGGCCCAGTCGCCACCATCATTGTTGCGATCAGCAGCTGTCCCTAGCACCACCCTGGGCCCTCTCCTGTCCTCCCAGCCCATCAGTGCTCCTCACCCCACCCTGCTGGTAGGCACTTCCATCCTAGCCTCTGATCAGCGGGGGGCAGGTCACAGCTGGTCACAGTACCAGGCCTCCCTGAGCTTGTGCTCCAAGAGTCCTTAGGAAAAGGACTCCCAGCTCTGCTGTGGTGGGCATGGATCATGGTCCTAGGACTTCCAGGGTGATGTTTCCACTGCCCAGCCTGGTGCCCAGAACCTCTCCTACAGCTTCCAGCCCAGCAGGATACTTGCAGGAGACATGTCCTAATTTGTTCCCCCCCCTCCCTTTCTCAGACAGCATCAGAGAGCCCCCCTGGGGTAGGAAGGGAGTGCCCCTGCTCTCCAGCCGGTGTCTGGGAGAGAGGCAGGGCTGACATCTGAGAGCCTGAAGTGCCCTCCATTATCCTCTGTATTATCTCCTGGCCCTCACACAGCCAGGTGTGAGGTAGCTCTCGTGACTGTCCCCACTTTACAGATGAGTACGCAGAGGCCTGGCCAAGATTGCAAAGGACAGCGTTGTTACTGGGATTTGAACCCTGCTCTGTCTTGCTCCAAAGCTCAGGTCCTGGACAACAGGTGGAAGAGGACAATCTTTGTCTGGAAGCTAAGGAGGTGGCCCATTGTACCTTGGAGCCTGCTAGTGAGGACATAAGCTGTGTCCCCTGCATCAGCCACACCACCATAAGCCAGTGACTTCCCCTTTCTGGGCTGCAGATCTAAAGTATGAAGGAGAGGCTTTAAATTCAGGCTCTCTTTCTTATCAATTTCCCACAAAAGCAAAGCCCTCCTTTGCTGACTTGGCCTGGGGCTGGGACCCTCCTGTCCCCAACCCTGGCCTCTGTGGGGATTCCCAGGAGGAGGGTCCCACATACAGCCTGTGTGAGGGAGAAGGGCACCCTTGGCTCCCAACGCCTGGAGACAGCGGCTGCCTTGCTGGTGCCCAGAGAGAGAGCCAGAAGTGGTTGAGTCACTGAGGCCCCCAGCCCTGAGTCCCTCCAGCTAGTGTTCCCCTGGAGCAGGTGCAGCTGTCAGCTGTGAGCAGTCCACTCCTAGAATACCACAGAGCAGCCATGTGACAAGGGGCCCTGCAGGTGCCAGCACTGGAGAGGGCACAGCTGGGCCCAGCAGAGGCAGGAGGGCTAAGAGGGGCCTGTCCCACCTTCCACTGGCATGGCCTCTGCTCTCTGATTTGATACCTCAGCTCTACCCAGATGCCCCTACCCAGCAGTGTCTACAGCTGTGGACCAGGGCAGATCCAAGCCCCCTGCCCCTGTGCCCAGCCCTGGTGTGAGATGGGATGGGCACCCAGGCAGTGGCTCCAGGCTGTCAGGCTCTAACACTGCTCTGCCTGGTGACTGTGCAAGTCCTGCCCCTCCCAGACCCCAGCCTCTCCACCTGAGCCTGAGATCTGCCCCAGCCTCCACCAGGTCCCAGCTGGGCTCAGGACCCTGTGCCAGGCAGTAGGGGCTGGGAGTGCCACAATACCACTCTCCCCTGAGCTCCACATGCCCACTGGCCATCACCTTGCCTCAGGCCTCACCCCATAGTATGAAAGGGTCCAGGCAGGCAGGCAGGGGGCACTCTGTGAGCTTTTAGCCCTAGCTCTGCACCAGGCAGATCTGGGCTCAGCTCCCGCCCCTTTACACATTAGCTGTTTGTCCTCAAGCAAGTCATTTAGCACTCGTGTGCGTTGATTATTGCATCTGGGGGATTGAGATCCTCTACCACCCCATGCAACCTGATCCTGGCCCCAAGTGAAAGCTCTGTAAGCAGCGGGAACATTGACATCGTTATTTCCTGGTTGCTGAGTAGAGTGTGGGGCCAGCAGCCTGGTAGAGGATGTTGTTGCCGAGTGGCTTAGGTCACCCAGGGGCCATTGGTGCCCTCGTAGTTAGAGAAGGGAGCTTGTGCCTGGCTAAGTTGGCAGCCATCAGACATGGCCAGGATGGCCCATTTCCCCTCTTCTGCCCCATTGCTCAGTGACACCCAGGAAGCTGTGTGTGCACCTGGTGTCTGTGCTTAGGTGTGTGTATATGTGTGTGCATGCCCGTGTCTGTGGGGACACATGACAGTCTCAGCTGCGCCTGTAAGATGAGATCCCTGCCCACATCTGGCTGTGCCCAGGACTGGGTGAGCTCAGGCTCCCAGAGCCCCCCCAAATCCTGGGCCTGCACGACACAACACCCACCACTGCTTCCCGCCATCTGTCCCAAGAGCCAGAAATAGAGTGTGTGACAAGTGGGGCGGAGTGGCAGCCTGTACTGAAGCTGTCCTTGAATGGGGTGGGAACAGGTCAGCCCCATATCTGAGTGACCGGCAAGTCCCAGGCTAACCCAGGCCCTGGTTTTGGGGTGGCCCACCTGGCAGGGAGTGGACTGAGGAGCTGAGCTCCCTCACCAATAGGTGAGGCCAGAATTTCCTACCTGGTGGGATAAGCTCTGTACACCCTAGCTGCACTCTCCAGACTACTGAGGAGCTCCTTGAAAACAGATGCCTGGACTTCTGTGAATCAAACCATGCAGTCCCCAGGCAGACTGCATCTGGGACTCTGAGTGCCCGGCTGGGTGACTACAGGCCTCTTCCTACTAGACATGGAGGCAGAAGCAATGCTGACTTGTCTGAAGTCGCCCCAACCCACCCCACTAGTGCATCCTGGTGGCCCTTGTGACACTGTCCATTGCTGTTCCCCAGCTGAGAGGGTTGCAGTTGCTTTGCATGTGCATTTGCTCACAGGACATGGGCAGGGGCTGGTGCAGCAACTAGGCCTTTTAAGACACTTGGTGGGACACCCAGTGCAGTAGTGGGGTTCAGTACAGGTGACTCGACCTCTCCCTAAGGCGGTGAAAACTGTCGGGATGGTAGGGTCCAGGGCAGGTGGAGGATGGGGCATGTCCCACTCCCTCCTCCATCTCTTGGGCACAGGTTTTTAGGTACTGGGCATCTCCCCACCCCGAGCAATGCATAACACCTGCCATGCTGACGCCTCACCCATCCAGCTGCCTCTGCCTGGCTCACCCTGCCTTCCTCTCCTAGACCTGGGCGCCTCCCAGTGCATCTTCCACATTCTACTGGGAACCTTCCTCAAGCAGCTCTGCCTGACCCCTTGCTGGGCCTTGGCTGGGAGAGAGTACCCAGAGACAAGGTGTGCCCTGGAGGAGGAGACCACCCAAACCATCCAGGTGGCAGGTCCAAGAGCCTAGATCCAGGCTGTGCAGAAGAAACATAATGTGAGGCACAGATGTCATTTAAAGCATTCCAGCAGGCACATTAAGGAAAGTCAAATTTGCCACATGTAGTGGTGCACACCTGTCATCTTAGGGCTCTGGGAGGCTGAGGCAGGACTGTTACAAGTTCAAACCCAGCCCCGGCAACCTAGTGACTTGGCAAGATCCTGTGTCAAAATAAAAGACCTGGGAGAGTAGCTCAGTGGGAAGGCCCTGGACTCAATCCCCAGTATTGGAGGGGAAAAAAGAAAGAAAATTTAAAAAGTAAAACTTTTTAATAAGTTTTGATTATTTGGTTAATGCATTTTATTTCACCCCATTATCTTTTCAACATAAAATTAATATAAAAATTTTTATAAAAACTATTTTACACTCCAGCACGTATTTGAAACCCAGTGCAAATTTATACAGAGAGCAAGGCTGTCTAAACTGGCTCTGGGACAGCTTCTTGGCAGCCACATGTGGCAAGTAGCCACCATGAGGGAGAGCTCAGGCCCGGATGGGTCATCTACTGGGTCAGGCGTGGCTAGGAAGAGAAACACAAGCTTTCCAGACTGTGCTGTTCTGCATTAGTGCATTTTCCATTACTGTAAAAAAATACCTTAGGTTGGCTACTTTATAAAGAAAAGAGGTTCATTTAGCTCACAGTTCTGGATGGTAGAAGTCTAAACTTCATGGCACAAACTCTGGGCATCTCTGTCCCCAATCACAGGAGCTCTCATTACTGACCAAACCAAAACAAATCCCTTCCCAGAGGCTCCATGTCTGAACACCACAGTGAATCAAATTAATTAGCAAGACTTTGGGGATCAAACAGCCACAAGAGTTTGGGGGACAAATTACACTCAAACCATAACATTGGCTTTCATCACTCTTGCCTTGCCTGCTTTGACCTATGCTGTTGCTTGCTTTTTTCTTTAAATTAACTTGCATTTTAAGTTTTAAGAAATTCCATTAAAGGACAATCTTTAAGTCAGCATTGTAAAGGGGAAGCTGGCAGTAGTTGCCAGGCAAGCAAAGCAGCCAGACACCTACAGAGGTGGGGTGTGGGGAGTGAGCAGAGCCATCTCCCTGGAGCCAATGCCTCAGGCCAGCCCTCACCTGGGCACCCCTGGAACTGTGCAAGCTGGGGGTGCTCCTGTCACTCACACCATGGGGAAGCTGGCCAGCTTGGAAAGAGAGTGTGAGCAGAAGCCTGTTACAGGAACTTGTTACATTCCAGCTTGATTTGGGCTTTAGGTTGATGAATTTTTTTTTTTTTTTT
>NW_022900921.1:40966991-41003753 GCF_012274545.1 Fukomys damarensis
TTTTTTTTTTTTTTTGGTGGTGGTACTAGGAATGGAACCTAGGGCCTCTGCATTGATCTAACCCCCCTCCCTTATTTTCTGAGCCACTGACACAGGGTGTTACTAAGTTGCCCAGGCTGGGCTCAAATTTATCATCCTCTCAGAGTGCTGGGATTACAGATTTGTGCCACAACACCCAGCTTGATTTGAGTAATTTTGAAGAATATCAAAAGGCTGGTGGGAGCATTAAATAAACCTTCCCAACACCTAACTCAGCACTGGTACATGCCTGGTACATCCATTGCCAGGCACACTTCTGTTGCTTCCCCACTTCCCACAGGGCAAGAGGACTCAGAAGTCCCTGGCCGCCTGTCCCTGGCCACCAGGCTCGGCAGAAGCTGGGAGTCTCACATCGAGTGAATGGCAGAGTGGCTCAGCCAGCTGCAGCCTCTTTATTAACACTCTTGTGAGGCTCCGTGGGGCTGTTCATCCTCAAGGCCAGCCTCAGGCCATCTGCTCTGCCAGTGAGTCACCAGGGACTCTGGGACTCCAAGCCCGAATCTTCTGCTTCACTGGTTTCTGCCACTCAGGCCTGACCATCCCAAGGCCTGGGGATGAGCAAGGCTCTGTCATCCATGATGAGGCCAGCATCAGGTGGAAGCAGGTAGAGAGAACTTCTCAGGTAAACTGAGAACAGCATCAAAGGCTTCCACCCAGTCATCTGTGAATATTTACAGAGGGCCTTGCGTGGGTTGGCATTTTTAATATGGGGGGCTTTTAAAATTGCCAGACATTTTCTTTTGGTGTTGGGGTTTGAACACAGGACCTCATAATGCTGAGCATGCATTTTACCACCGAGCTCACACCTCATTTTATTGAGTTATGTGTGGTAAGAAATAATACAGAGACCCCATGCCCACTAGGCCCAATGTCCCCAGTGGTAGCTTCTTAAAAAACCTGCATGATATCACTCCTGGGATGACAGTGACACAGCCAGTCTTACTCAGACCCCTTGTTTCACATGCAGGTGTGTCTGTGTGTGCACGCACATGTGTTCAGGGCTCTACAACTTGATCTCATAGAAGGAGTCACGTATCCATCACTGCAACAAGATGCACAAACACCCTACCCACAAAGGTCCCTCCTCCTGCCTCCCCCCCTTAACAATTGTTCTGCAGCTCTAAAACACTGTTGTTTCTGATTGTGTCGCACACAGCGTGCAGCCTGTGGAGCAATTCTCCCGAGATCCACCCACATCGTGGTATATCATAAGAGTCGGTGTCCTTTAACGGCCGTGAGCTCCACAGTACAGATGACCACATCTGGGATGTTTCCAGTTTGGGGCTCTCACCAGTAAAGAAGCGAGGAACACTGAGGCACAAGTTTTTGTTTGAGCATAAATTCTCATCTCCCTGGGACAAAGGGCTGAGAGTGCACTTGCTGGGCTGTGTGGTGGCCACATGTGAACTTTCCAGAGGACCTGCCAAGCTGTCCTCCTCTCTCTCTACATCCTCACCAGCATTTGGCCTTGTCATTTTTTATTTCAGCTGTGCACATAGGCAATACAGGGGTGCTCCTTACCTGCATTTCCATGACAACGGTGTTGAGCATCACTTCCGGTGCTCATTCACATCAAAGTGCCCCCTGTTGAGCCCTTCTATTGGACAGCTTGCTCTGTTGCTGTGGGGCTAGGAGTTGGGGTCTCTTGGTGACAGGCTCTGTGATGGGAAGAGAGGGTGATGCATGGCAGATACATGCCGCTATCAGAGCTGGCATCTGAGGTGGAGACACAGGGGAACAAATGTCCAGGTCAGGGAGTAGCAGGTATCCAGGCAGTGCCCGGAGAACCAGCAGAGGGAGGGAGGGGGTGGGCGGGTGAGATGGAGTCTGACCTGAAGAACAGGGGTCTGAGTGGGAGCAGGAGGAGATTTGATTCATGACCAAGCCTCCTCCCTGCTGCAGCACAGTTTCCCCCAGTGAGGGCACAGTGGGCTCCTCTTAGGTCCCTCCCTCAGAGCCTGCAAGCCTCCTGAGGCAGGAAGAGGGTGCTGGGGTGGCCATTTAACATCCCTGGCAGCTCTGTCAGACCCTGTCCCAGACAGACGGGTGTCAAATATTCATGAGGTGACCAGGCAGTCACTCTGCCCTCCTCTACCTCCCCAACAGCCCATGCCGCCCAGTCCAGGGCTGAGTTGCCCCCACCTTGGCCCATCACCTTTTCTCTCCTGTCTCTTTAGAGCCCACCACCTTCCTCACGGAGAGGGGTTGTCCCCAGCCCTGGGCCTCTAGCCAGACAGAGGGACAGACCCTGGTCTTGCGACACCACCCACCCTGCCCCTCCACAGGAAGAAAAGGACCTTGGTCCAGGAGGGACCCAGGACTTTGAACAGCTACTGTGGACATTTTAGGGGACTTGGGAGCCCCCTGAGCAGATACCTCTCCTGGGACCTGGCACCGTGGACAATCACCAAGTTACCAAGGGTTCCCAGGCTTTGGGATCAGAAGACGTGGACTGAGGGGCCTGTGGCACAGCCCCAGACTTCTCATGAACTAGTTTCCTTATCTGTAAGATGGGGTGGTCCTGCTCTCTGTGAGGGAGGTGACCGTGAGATGACTCATGGATCACATGCACTGCGGGGTCCCAGCCTGCGGGGCTGGGGGAAAGAACCACTGTGGGACAGAGCCAGGAACGCTCGCAGGGTCTCTCCCACAAGAAGCCCAGCCCTGGGGCTGAGAGAGAGTCCCTGTGTCCATCCTAGGCCCCTCCAGGGCAGCCCCTGCCAGCCAATGCCAGCACTGTTCTAGGCACAGGGATCCCAACAAATAGCTCCGGCCCTCAGTTTCTCCTTCTGGCAATTCTTCACTCACCCAGTGCAGAGCTTCAGCAAGGAATTCAGGAAACAATGAAGAGCCAGCTCCTGTCTCTCCCTTACCCGCTCCTTGAGCAAATGAAGATTTCATTCATTGAGGCCATTTGTCTGCTGAGTAAAATCTTTAATAATGGAGGAGGTGCCGCTCCAACCCAGCCTGGATAGGGTGTGTGTGTGTGTGTGTGTGTGTGTGTGTGTGTGTGTGTACCTGTATGTATGTGTGTACGCGTGTGAATGTGGACACAAGTGTACGTGCACAGGACACATCTGTGGGGTGCCCCCAGCGTTCCCCACTTTTTTTTCCATCAGGATGATCAGCCAGACCCTTGCTGCAGCTCTGGATACCCCGAAGCCCCGCATGCCAGACAAGCCTGGGAGAAAGAAGAACGGTGGGGTGCTGCTGGGGTGTGTCAGGGAGGTAGGGTAACAGCTGGGAGCCGGAGGGCTGGCAGCTGCTACCTGGGGAGACACAGAAGCAGGGCTCAGGGGTTTGGTGCTGCCCAGCCTAGGAGACTGCTGAAGGAAAGCTGAGCAGGAGGGAGACTAGCCTTGCAGCACACACATGAACAGGTTCTCTAGGGCCTATAATCCAATGAAGGCCCAGGAGGATTCCCCGCTAAATGGAGCCTGCATGAGGCAGCAGAGCACTCCACAGGTTTGGGGACATTCGTTGGCCTTTTCTCCATGCCCAGGTCCCGCAGAAGATGGGATGAGAAAGTGCGTAAAGGTCAGCAGGGAGCAGGTGGACAGCCAAAAGACTGGCTCTGACTTTGACCTTGACTCTGGAGACAGTGACTTCAAAGAGATAACGGGGAGATGAAGCTGTTATCACTCCAAACAGCCCAGCACTTTTCCAGACTGTGAGACCTCACAATCCAGAAAGACATCAGGACCCAAATGTGCCACAGATAGAACAAGCCCGGGCTACCTGTGGGCCATGACCTGGGCCACACCTGTTGCAAGGTTGTCCAGGTGGAAAAACAGGGCATAAAGGAGGCAAACGAGACACAGCAGATGCCTGGAGTGGCCACCATGGCTGATCCCTGGCAAGGAACCCTCCAGCTGCCAGCTTGAGAATGACGGGAAATGTGGGAACCATGGTTCAGAGGTCTATAATCATGTTCTAGGAGAACAGATCTTATTGCTCTAGAACCCCTCCTGCTCTTTCTGAGCTGATCACAGCTCAAACTCTGGTCTCTCCATCTCCTAACTCCCACCTGCAGCCCCCTCCATCCCCACAGTTCCTCCCACCAGGCATTCAAGCTGTTTCCAGAGCACTCTCTTGGGGAATGAGATGCTGTGACCCTGTGTGGATCCACATGGGCTCAGAGGCTCTCCCTGTTCCCACTGCAGGAGGTAACAAAGGCAGCAGATGGCAGCCTCCTGGGAGACCCTGGGCACATGCCGCTGAGCAGGAAGGAGGGCATCAAATGGCAGAGGCCGAGATTCACCCGCCAGGCCCTGATGCAGTGCTGCTTGGTCAAGTGGATCCTGTCCAGCACAGCCCCACAGGGCTCAGGTAAGGCTGTGTAGCCAGGGCCATGGGAGGGGTACAGTTCTGTCCTGAGCTCTGCCCCTTCTAAGGCCTTGGAGGGGTGCCTACTGGGTCTTGCCAGGGGAGCCCACAGGCTGATGCTGCTGTCTGGGGTGTTTCTGAGGGAGCTGGCAGCAGTGGCTCTCCTGGGCTTGGTCATGTTTGGTGTTTACCAGTGTGACAGAGCAGGAAGGGCTCCATGGTCTCTCACACCTTTTACACTCTACCTGTGCACCTATCCAAGTGTGCACACACAGACACACATCTCACATACTTGCCTGCTACTCATGCTGCATAATCACACACACCCCCACACCACACATGGGGCCTCAACACAAGGTGTGTATGTGTGTGTGCGTGTGTGTGTGTGTGTGTGTCTGCCTCCAGCTTTAAGGAAGAGCTGCATGCTTGGCCTTCAAAGCTCATCATATTTGCTGGCTTGGACACCCCAGCTGTGTGATTTCCAGGGCTTCTCCTGTCCACCAAAAGGACAGAGTCCCAGGCTCCCAGGTTCAAGGGGTCACAGGTGCACACTAAGACTCCAGTTGTGACTGGCACACCCCACGATTCCAGCATCTCCCCTTTCCCGCAGAGCCTCTACCCATTGGCTGCCTTGTCGCCCGTCCCTGGGTTCTGAAGGTGGCAGAAGCTTGCTGCATGTTCTACAGGAGAATGGAAGATTTGCCATCAGGGTGGGAAAGAAGACCAGAAGGGAGCCGTGGCATTCTGGTGTGGCAGGTCCATGTCCTCCGGGGTCTTCCTGGTGATGGAGTATTCCAGGGACCCTGGAGCAGAGCTCCCTTCCTTCCCTCAGATCTCGAGGACAACTCACCTCACCACTCTGTCCCTCTGATGTCCAGGCAGTAGCAGCTCAGGGTGGGGCTGGGGTTGCTGTGTCCCCTCGCCAAGGAGATATGCGTAGTGTGACAGAAGCCACCTTGCTGAGTGTAGGTAGACAGGGAGAAACACAGCCAGAGAGAGACAAGGCGTATCCAGGTCACCAAGGGCCTGCCCAGCTCAGGGTAGCTTCCTAGAAAAGCTTTGTCATATTAGAGTCTTGTCAAAGGCACCTCCTAGAGGGCAGGGCCAGGACTGTATGGGTGACCAGCCCAGCCTTGTGCATCCCTTGAATGGACGCATTTACCAGACCTCAGACCAGGCCACAAGCGCAGATGTGAGGAGCAGAAGAATGAAAGTCTATCTGACAGTATGGAGGAGGCATTGCAGGTCATCTCACCCCATTTTATTTAAGAGCCTGTGCACCATAGGAGAGATCCATGGTCAGCAGGCTACCCAGGGGTTGGGGCCTTAAAAGAGCTCAGAGCTGGAGCAAGCAGGTTGTGTGTCTCCCAGGGCCTCACAGAGCAAGCAGCCAAAACCCGGACGTGCTCTTCCCTTCCCAGACGCAGCTCCTGGGCCTCATTCCTCAGGCATATTCCCAAGGGTCCCTCAAGGAGGACTCTGCCAGTGTAGCCACCCAGGGCTCCATGCACGTGTGAAATACTGGCCATGCAGACAAGGTGTCTCTGTGTCTCAGGGTGCCAAGAACAATGGAGGTCATTCAGCACAGTGTCCCCACATGCTGAATAGAGGCTGGGCCACCAGATACTGTAGCCTTGTTGTTGGATTTTTCTATTCAGCAGGCATCCGGCCAGGGAGACAGATGTCTGGGTTGGCTGAGAATGAAGCCAAGGCCCAGTGCAGTGTCCAAGGCCTGGGCAAACTGGGACCTCAGCAATGAGTGGGCGGGCAGGACTCAGGAGCCTGGAGAGGTGCGGGCAAGGGCTGGACCTATGTGGCAGTGAAGGTCCCAAGATGGAGACAGAGATGGCACAAGAGGTGGGCACAGAGGGCAGGCAGGGTGGCCTAGCACCCCTAGGAGACACACCCTCTCCTCAGTCCAGGACCCTCCTATTCATTTGTGTCACCCAGGCTGGGCGGGTTCGCAGAAACTCTGGAGGACCAAGAGACCAAATGTGACAAAGCCAGGTTTCCAGAGAGATGCCACATATGCTCTGCTGCTCTGGCCCAGATGCATCTGTGTGACACAGCACCACCATCCCTGGAACGGGAGATACACCTGCCTGTAGTCGAGACCTACAGTCGCCCAGCCAACGCACCCTTTCCTGGGAGGCCCCATTCTTCCTAGGGTCCATCCACCCCATGCAGAGTCAGGATGTCACCACCATGGCAACCCTGATAGGGACAGTGGTGGCAGAAAGGTACAGGCACAGAAAGGTGACACAGTGAACAGTAATGGAATCTCAGTGTGTGGGCAGCACCCAGCTACCCCTGATGTGATGTCTATTCCAGGTGGGGTGTCAGACCAGGCACAAATGCCCACAGGCTTTCGCTGAGCAGTCACTGTCGCCACAAATACACAGGTGGACAGAGGTGGCCTAGGCTGGATGATTTGTGAGAAGTTTCTCTGGGAAGGGGTACTGTCTGTCCCCCGAGTCAAAGGGGGATTCTTGGTCACTTTTTGTTACTTAACACAATACCCAAAATGTGATGCCTTAAAATAACAGCTTTTTTATATCTGTCACTTCCGTGGGTAGGGACTTGAACAGGCCTTGTTTGGGTGGCTCTTCTACTCCACAGTAAATTGTGACCGTTTACTGTTGAGCAGAGGGGAGGAAAAATAGAATCCACTGTCCTGCGTGTCATGGCGAGAAAGCTTGGCTGTCTTTAACCCATTCCGGGGCACTGGCTCGAAGCCCAGGCTGCTGAATCCAAACGCTCCTTAGAGGTGTGTCTCCACCTTGCAGGCGTGGGGACAGCGTGGGGACAATGGGGCTCTAAGTGGGGGCCTTTGGCCAACCTCTCTGCTGGGAATGAGACCTGCACTCAGCCACAGTGATGCGTGGGACAACGTGGGCAGTGGCTGCTGTGGCCGTGACAGGACAGGTAGGCAGGGAGGTTCACATCCAGACATGTGTCAATCCCAGTGGGGAGGAACGACGGGTCCCTCCGGGATGGAAGGGCTGCAGTGAAGCCGATCTGCCACCTGCTGGCCAGAGGGGTGCTCGACAACAAGCGGTGGCCCGATTGGCGGGGGGGGGGGATGAGCTTCCTGAGTCTGTACGTGACCTAAAACAAATGACATTTTTCTTATGAGCAAGTGCAGGGTTGGCCAGTACAGGAGGCCACCTGGCAAGCACAGCACAGGCCATCGGGTCTGCTTGATTTCTGGCACCTCCGCATGTGGCCTGGGCGCCCTGAAAGAGCAATTCGTGGACCCTGGTAGTATTGCCGCCCAGTGACTTCATTACCTTTCCTCGAATCTTGTCCTTTGTGCCCCTGACCCCTGATCAAATGGTCAACAGCTCCCCAAGATCAGTGTACTTCCGGGACCCTCTTCCAAAGCGAGAAGTAGGAACACAGCATCCCGCCAACAGAGGGCACCCCTGCTCCATGTCCTTCCCTGGAGTGGCCTCCCCGTCTGCACCTCTATCCATAAAGCTTTGGGTGAATTATCCCCCTCAGTCCCAGGGGCTTCCCCCTAGCCACAGGGAGGGGCCATGCAGCAGGTACCGCAAGAGTCAGCACCCGCAGGAGTCAGCACCTGCTCACACAGCCTGCCTGTGCTTTCTGGCCCACAATTGGCACTCATGGCCACACACAACTTACAGGGTTGTTTTCTTGGCTGAATGTACCCATTGAGCTCAGAAGGACTTAGCAAGTGGCCAGGCACATACTAGATGATCCATAAATGTGGGGGCAGGGAAGGAAGTGGGGTCAACAGGCTTTCCCTTTTCCTTCTCATTATAGGGACCACCCCACCTCCTCATCCTCTACTCTAGAGAGACATCCCGCAGGGCTGGGGATGGGGTCAGAGAAAGCCAGAACCCCAGGCCCCACCCTGCCCTGTTCTGCCCAGAGCCTGGCCCTGTGTCTCCCAGGTAGAGCTGTGAGAGGAGGCTGCTTCTCACTGGCTGCAGAGGCCTGCGGACCTGTGAGGCCCCTTTGCAGTGAGATCACACCCCAAGCTGGAAATCACACCAGCATCAGCTCCTCCCAGTGCTGGGGCTGATGCCCACCCCGCTCACCCACAGGCCTGGTCCAGAAAGCTGCTGGGCTCGAAGCAGAGGGCTCTGGGTCCTGGGGTTCAGGAGCAGGGCCAGGAGAAGCAGGGGGTCCAGACAGAGGGCGAGGGGCCAGGAGGCAGATAGAGAGAGGCCAAGACACAGGCTGAGACAGAGGACAGAGCAAGAGTGGGCAAAAGGAGGGGAGGTTCCAGAAAGAGAAGGGCTCCAAGTGTCAGGCCAGGGAGGGGCCAAGGGAGGCCACTTACACTGTGACCTGAGGACAGAGCCCAGCTGAGCAGGGATGGCAGGACATGGCGAGGGTCACCACCGGCAGCTGCAGGAGGGCCAGCACAGCTGCCAGAAGCACCTGGGCGACATCATCAGCTTCTTCTTCCGCTTCATCTCTGGGAACCTGGCTCGAGGTGAGGGCAGCTCGGGTGGCCACGGGTGGCACAGGGAGAGACTGCAGGCTGACAATGGCACCTGCCTGTCTGGGCTGGGGATTGCCAGGGCAGTGCGCTGGGAACAGGACTTGTGGGACAGACGGCAACCACCCTCACAGTGCATGGCAAACGCCCGACCTGAGGGTTTAGAAGGGAGGCTGGGGAGCACCCCCAGTTTTGTGCTCCCCATCTCAGTGCTGGGGAGGAGCCAGGTATGGGGTGATGCCACAGCAGGCCGCTTCCACTCCCCACTTCTGCTCTGGCTCCTCCATTGCCCACCCAGGGCTGCACAGAACCAAGACCAAGGCTCCACTCGGGGGCACAGGCGAGGATTCTGCTTGTGGGGACCTAGGACAGAGCATGTCAAGAACTTCAGACCCAGAAAGGGGTGAGCGCCAGCAGCTGGGACCTGGCTAAGCTTCTCACCTCTTTTGTGTATCTGGAATCTGGAGGGCACCGAGGGGTGACCTGCTAACAGCTGGGGGGCTGGGCCAGGAGAGCCTGACCTGTCCCTTCTCCGGAGCTGGGGACTGTGTCCTCCACCCTGTTCCCTGTCCTGCCCAGAGCACCTAGCACAGAATGTGACCATGAAATACCTGTCAGACTGATGAACAACAAGGTAAGAACAGAAATATAACATTGAGCACGAAATGGCAATGGTTTAAAACTCCTGGACAGCGATCCTAAGTGTCTAGGGACAAAAGCACAGGATTCCACTATGACCTAGGATGGCAGAGGAAGGTCTAAGTTTGGAACAGCATGGTGGGCTCAGGGAGCTCTGGGTGGGGACCAGGGAACCCAGGGTCCCCAAACCTTCCAGTTTTTCAAAAGAAGGGGCCCTACTGGCCACGCGGCGCCCGCTGGGCCCCAGAAACTCCCGCCCGACTTTTGCAACCCCGGCCTCGGCAGAGAGGGGAGGGGGAGTGGGGCTGGGGCCAGCCCGCCGCACTTAACGAGTCTCTGTCCTCCGTCAGCTGCTGCTTCCAGGGCTCGGCGCCGCGCGGCGCCTCCTGCTGCTCCAGACGGATCTCCCGCAGCACCTTCACCATCTGCTAGTACTCCTCATCCTTCATTGAGTCCAGGCCGCTGTCCTAGCGATAGTCCAGCAAGCGCTCCTTCTTGAGTCCGTCCATGGCCCACTCCGGGACGCGCTCAGCGCGGTGCCGGGCGCGCCGTGGTCCTCGCTGTGTGTGGCGCCGGCCTCCTGGCTGTGTGTGTCACTGGCGGGCAGGACGGCCAGCTCGGGCTGTTTTAAGCTCAGCAGTGCCGCCAAGGCTCCCTAAAACCTCTGGCGGGGGAATTCTCCTGGGCGGGGTCAGGCGCGGGGAATTTCCAAGCCAGTCCGACCAGAAAAGAGAATTGGTCTCTTCCTCTGCTCAGCACCTAAACTCCCTGCAATGAGCCAGTGGAGTCATGGGCCGGGGATTTAGCTGGGTGGTTTCCCCACCTGCCTCGCAAGCTCAGGGGTCTGAGTTTGATCCCTGGTAACAAACAAACAAACAAACAAAGGTGGGGGGAATCTTGTTGCCCATGATGTCACTTAGCAGGGCCTCCAGCTGCTGAGCCCTTCCCTCCTCAGGAAGTCTTTTGGGGTAGAATTTGAAGATGGTGGGCCCTGGGCTACTTCTCAGTGCAGAGGAACACGTGGGTGGCCAGGCCTAGGACAGTGGGGTTTAGTCAAGGCCATCACCTGCTGGCTGCTCCTATAACCAGGGCTACTTGTTCCCATTCACGGTACTGTGGCTCAGAAGCTTCAGGTGTGCGGCACAGAGGGCACAAGCCACCTGCCAGGGCTCCTTGAGACCCGAGCTTGGGCCTAGGCTTGCTGGGCAACCTCTAGGCTCCTAGCTGTGGTGGGTGCTGGGGTTCCCTGAGGGGTGGGGAAGGAGGCCAGGTGGGCTGGGTCTGAATCCCAGGTGTGCCAAGAACAAGTCGGCAGCCAGTAATGTCACAAATGCCTGATGCCCATGTCCAGCACCACCCAAGGAGGCATGGTCACTGCCATCTCCCAGCCTCTCTGTCCACTCTGTAATGGCTCTCCCTGCCCTATGGATGAAATTCGGTTCAGATTTGGTCACCTCGCCAGTGCTAGCAAGTACTCAGGGAAGTCTTTCTGCCGCCAATGCCACCACCCCAGGCAGATCATGAGCTTTCCTCTCCCTAGGGGGTCTTTCTGGGAGAGGATGGAGCTTCAAGAGGGACCCCTGCTCTCTTCCTCAGGGTGCACAGGAACTCTTTCTGCCTCTGTGCCATGTGGTTGCAGGATGGTGTTCAGGCCTCACCCTGCACCCTGGCTGCCACATCTTTGCAGGTGTGGGTTGGCATCGCCAGCCTTGTGTCCCCACACTCTAGGAGATGCCCTTCCCTCAGAGAGAGATGGGGACGAAAGCCCCTAGGGGGAACACCCCAGCACATCAGCCTGCCTTTCCTCTGGATCACCAGCCTGCCCCCTCTGCAGGGTGAGTGAGGGGTGAGGGTGAGGGGTGCTGAGTCACACAGCCAGTCCCTGGCCCCTCAGTGCAACCTGCAGAGCTGGTCTTACATGGCATGTGCTGCTCTTGGCAGTTGAGACTTCTCCCCAAACAAAACAGGAAAGCCTCATCCAGCCCATGGAGAGGAGACGTGAGATCCCCACAGCAGGGGGTAAGCCCTTGCTCCCCCCATCACCCAGTTACAGAGCAGGTGCCAGACCCCAGGCTGCCAGAAGCGAGGCCAGGCAAAGAGGGGCTGGGAAGGAGGTGCAGCTGTGGTTGGCAGCAGAAACAATGATTACAAAACCAGGCACATCTGGCTTGAATTGTCAAAGCTTCAGTCTGAAGTGTTAAAAATATCATCCTCCTGCAAATAGAGTGTGTGTTGAGGTTCTGTCAAAGTGAGGGAGCTGCCGAGTGGCCCAGCTGATTAGAAGGGACAGAAACACAGATGCTTGAGAGATCAGAAGTGCATGAACAACACAGGGGAGGGGAGGCCAACAGCGCAGCCCTGCCTGGTGCAGAGGGAGGAAGAGGAGAATTTGCATCTGCGTCCTGTGCTGTTAGCCATGCCTCTGGTTTTGATGACCATGCTACGAACTTCCACTTCCAGGGCATCAGATGCCCTGGCACCCACTGGGCAACACCCTGGCAGCACCTTGGAGGGGCTACCTCTGCTGCTGTGCACCAAGCCCACCCTCGGTGGTGGAGGGCCTTGCGGGTTCTTCAGGGAGGTGGAAGGGGAGACAGGAACAGCTTCCAGATGCTCTGTGATGGGAGATGTTTTTGTGCCACACTTGGGGACACTCAGGGAAAAGCAGAAGCATGGTGGCCAAGTGAGGAGTGCTGGACTTGGAGGCTGGAGCCCATTGGCCTGGCTCATCCTCCCTGGAAAGGCTCCAAACCCTCCTGGCCTCCCTGCTCCTGGCCTCTCCCTGAAGGATTCCTCTTGGCAGGCATTCTTCTACTGTCCACCAGGGGGCAGCAGGCGCCAACCTGTTCACCTCCTGGAGTTTGTTTTTTTTTGTGTGTGTGTTTTTTTTTAATGTTGGGCATTGAACCAACAGCCTTCACACTGAGCTACATCTCTGCTCTTTTTTAATTTTTTATTTTGAAGTAGGGTCTCAGCAAGTTGCCTGGGTGGACTTGAACTTTGGTCCTCCTGTCCCAACCTCCCAAAGCCATTTTAACCTTTTAAGTCAGGGGCTCTGCATTTTGTGACTCAGCCCTTTGCACCTTTGGGACCCAGTGATCTTGCATTTCCAGGCTGCCACCTCTCCCCTGGGATGTACCCTAGCTCCTGAGGCCCAGTGTGAAACACAGGAAGGGCTGAGAGCCTTTCCCTTGCAGGCTGGCCCTCTGCCTTGTGACTCTTCAGGGGTCATTAGGGCTCAGTGTGCTGGGGAGTGGCAGTGGTCTCGTACTAAGTCACCTCAAAGACTTACAGAGGCAGGGGTGTCCCGGAATGCCACTTAGGAAGGCCTTCTGCAGTCCTCTGCAGTGCGCAGATGAGGGACAGCTTAGCAGGGCCAGGGCCTCCTGACTACGCCTGGGGGATTCAGGCTGGGGTGTGCGGGTGCTGTGACCTCATTAACAGCATTGCCCAGGTTGCCCTTGCTCCTGGCCTCCAACCCACAGGCCTCTGAAGTGAAATGAGGAAAGATGGACAAGGGACCTCAGTCAGCCAATACAATCTGTCCCTTCATTCTCTAAAATAATACTGCAGTAGTGAGGAATGTCTTTTCACAAAATTTTTGACACCCTAGATTGTTACTGAAAGATGACATTTTTATGGCCTTTTCCAATTTGAGGGAAAGTTAGGGGTTTATAAAATCCTGAAGACTGTGGAGGCAGACCCTTGCTTGGCCAAGGCTGCGCAGGCAGACTGAGGATGCTTTTGCACTGGTCCTGGCTGGCTGATGGGAACACGTCCAGGCTGGGCCCCGGGAGGACACACAGCCACCTCCTTTGTCCAAGACCCTTCCTGCAGAACATCAAGCTCAGGACTCAGCCCTAGCAGGGACCAGAAAGCTGGGGCTGGGACAGGGAGCAGCAGACAGCTCACAGTCTCTGCTCAACCAAAGGAAGAAGGGCAAGACCAGAAGGGCTCTGCCTGTAGCACAGGCCAGGGTGTGCATAAGTCCAGGAACCCATTGCTCACCTCGGTTTTGAGGAAGAAAGGGACCCAGGAAAAGGATGGATTTGCAGAAACCATGGAACCACCAGCCACCTGGGCAATTGTAGTGAGAGTCCTCGGGCCAGGCAGTAGACTCAGAGTCCGAGGAAGGCATTGTCTCCTGCCCCAGTGCTGACGGATTGCCCCACTCTGAGCACCTCTCACATCCAGAGCAAGGGGACATCTCATGAAAGGAGGGAAATAGGATAAGGAAGAGTATGCTCTGGGCCAGGCAGGTGCTGGTGGCCATGCTGTGCCCTCGGCCAGTCCTGCTAGGTGGGTGCCACCTTCATTCCCACCTTCCAGGTTTGAGGCTTAGAGAAAGAATAGTTCATTCACCCACCCATCCTGCAATCCATCCATCTAGCTATCCTTCAGTCCATCCCATCCCTCCTTTCCTCCTTCCCTCCCTCCATCCACCCATCCAGTACACGTGGATGAAGCAACCACACAAAGCATGGCATAGAGCAGGCCCTGAGGCCCCAGGGCCAGAAAAGAGCCTTCTTCCTCTCCCTCACGAGGCAGACTCCTCCGACTCTCACCCCCAGTCATGACTAGGACTTGCTGTGGCTGGACCGGGCCTGTGCTGGGATTATGGGGTCTTCTGCATCATCTAGGGGAGCAGAGGGTAGAGACCTGGGTGTAGTTCATCCCTTAGCCCCATGGGGATCTCAGACCCTCCACTGAGCTGCCATTGAGCTGCCTGGGCCTAGGAAAATGCCCACATGTGAGGTGGACTCCACCCTCTCCAGCCCAACTCCTGGCTGAGTTGTCTTGGTACTGCCGGGGAAACTGAGGCTGGACTGAGAATGTGAACTGTCTGAGGTCCTGTAGGTCTGGGGACTCCCTGGACTGTGCTCTTTCTTCTGCTTCACACAGCTGTCTCAGCTCGAGACATCTAAAGGGCCCGCTGGAGCTGGGGGCTCCTTCTCAGTACTTGCAGGAGGTGAGGAGCTGGGGGCAGCTGAGCTATTTCCAAGCACTGATCTCACAGGGGAAGTGGTTGAGCAGTTTGAGGAGGCTGATAGGAGCTGTGTGCTGGCTTAGCTCTGTGTGTGTGTGTGTGTGTGTGTGTGTGTGTGTGTGTGTGTGTGTGCAGGCACACGTGCATGCTCACCATCTTCATGTCCTCTGTGCTCGCTGCCCCTGTGTGCTGAAGAGACTGGGTGCTGTTTGTTCTCTTGGCCACATTCTCTGCCACCAGCTGCACAGCCATTAAGTCTGTCACTGGCCACATAGTAGACACTGCTCCACCCTTGGAGGGACAAGCCAAGGTCAGGCTCTGGGGTCAGCCCTCAGATGGACCCTCAGACATAGGGCTAAGGCTTGCAGTGCTCTTAATGCAGATGAAAGGGCAGGTCCAGAGGTTCCTTAAAAAAGGCAGAAGGGTCCTGGTCCCATTTCTTACCAGCCATGTGACTGGGGACAAGCTGCTTGGCCTCTCTGAGCCTTCATTTCCTCATCTCTGAAGCGGGGAGTGATGAGAGCAGAACATTGCTCTTTGAGCTGCTGTGAAATTGAATAAGATGCAGCATTTATCCCAGTATATTTGGCACTCAGCGCACACCTAGTAAATGCTGTGCCTTGGGCTTGAGGCTGAGCCACCCAGCAGCCCACGCTGCCACTGTTTCAGAGTCCATGGAGCTCTGCCACTGTGACCTGAGCAGTCTGGTGTCACTAAGGTGAGCTCCAGGTGTCTCCCTCCACTTCCTGTCACTCTCCTGCCAGGCCCTGGGGCCACACTTGCTGGGTGTGGATGGTGTCAGGCACTGCCCTGGGCACCCCTGGGGCATTGTGCAGAGGCAACCTGAAGGGCCCTTCACACAGTGCTGCTCAGGCTGCCCCAGAGCCCAGGGATGCGGGAGGGGTGGAGGCTGTGCACCCAAGAGAGTGTTGGCGTGGACCCCAGTGTCAAATTCGCAGCTGGTGCACACGGACACAAGCCCAGTAAATATTTACAACCATTATGGCGATTGATCGCCTTCGATCCTGCGCAGGGCTGTGAGGTAGCCCTGCTTACTCATGCTTTCTTAAAAACAGCTCTTGCCTCAAACGTTGTGAATAATTCAGCTCCTAATTGTCTCTGAATGCACACTTGAAAATGCCAACTCAGGGCCTTTGCCCAGCCCTGGTCCTCCTCTGTCCTTTCCGCCAGGCCCCTTGCCTCTTTTCCACCGCAGACCCAACCTCCTGTCCTATCTGCAGCCACTCTGGGAAGAAGCTGGGGACTTGTGGGTTCCTGTGTCCCTCACGTCTGGCTGCAGCCTCAGCCACCTCCTCTGCATGTATTGAAGAGGAGTCCCTGAGCTGCAGAGCTGGGCGGAGGTGGCAGAGGACTTCTCACCGCTGCTCCCAGGGTGCCCTCACAGGCTGCAGAGGGGAGAGGGGGACATGGGCATCTCCAGGAGACAGGGAGCACCCCACTGAATGGGTGCCAGGACAGGCTTCAGGCCAGAGTGCACCCACATGGCTGGGGCTGGAGGTGAAGCACATCGGGTTCAGAGCATCAGCCAGGCCTGGGGCTCCCTGGTGCCGTCCTCCCAGGGCCAATGCAACCCCCAGAGCCATCTCTGTGTAGGGTGAGGTCTGGGAGACCATGTGGTGTCCCGACCCTGCTCCCCACTGACAGCACACTGAGGCCTGGCACACTGACCGAGGTGTGCCCCAGGGGATTCACCTGCATCCCCAGCAGACCATCTGCCCAGTGTGAGGCCCTCACAGCCTCAGGGCCAGGCCCTGCTGAGGCCGGCCCCAAGCACATAGCCGGCATGCACTGATGGACCCACAGCCGGATGAGTGCTGGGGGCTCTCAGTTCCAGTGAGATTGATGGGCTGGTCTCGGGGCCACCCCTGCCCCTGCCTGAGGCCAGATCAAGAGCATCCAATTGGGCTTTCAAGTCTGGGACTCCTTGTCCAGCAGGCATGGCCTGGCCCTGGGTACTCCGGAGGGGGCTCACAGATCAGAATCCCTTTAGGGCTTTGAGGCTGTAAAACAAATTGATAAATAAGTGATAGATTAAAAGGAGGCAGAGTTGTGGACACTATTATAGGACAAGAGGAAGGATGGTACTGCCCAGGGGAGGCCCTGGAGGGAGTTTGCATTTGAATTAAGATCTGCCAAAGTGACTTCAGTTCAGGCAGAGTGAGTGTAAGGACCAAAGTCCCAGGTGGAAGGGCCGGGGATTTAGCTCAGTGGTTCCGCTGCAACATGGTGTCACTGACAAACACAAGGTCCTGCGTTTGATCCTCGGTACAAAAAAAAAAAAAAAAAAAACTATGCCAGTTCTCAAAGCCCCTGGTGGGGTGACCTGTTGGGAATGGGAATGGCCCTGGGGGCTGGGAAGGCGGCTCTGAGGTCCACGGGCGCCAGAGGCAAAGGTGGCATGGGAGTGGGAGGCAGGAGCTGCTGGACCCAGAGACCTGACATCATGGCTGTCAGTGCAGTGATGACATTTGAAGCCAAAAGTCCAGTCGGGACCCATGTCCAAAGGCCTCTTGGTCACCTTGCTGTGCCTGTGCCCTGAGTACGGCCTCTGATGTCCACAGAAGCCTCAGTTGTTTATCCTACTCTGAAAAGGGCTGATTCGCCTTCCAAAAAGTGGCCCTGCTCCTATTCTAGAGAGCTCCCAGTGCCTCAGGTGCCCCACCAGGACAACAGGGTAGAAATGCCCTTTTCTGGGGCAGACATCAGGCCAGGCTGGGCCAACGAGACCCTTCCCAGATCTCTGGGAAGTGGCCCTTAGTTTGGAACAGAGAGGCTATACCTGTAGGCCTGGTGATTTCCTGTAGCACGATGAAGTCTAGAGAGTTGTTGGAGATCACTTTTCTGGTCACCCTTCCCTTCCTTGGTTTGACTGAAGAGCTAATAAGTCCACTTGCCTAACCAAGGCCAACCAAGTGAGCCCTGCTATGACATCTCATCAGTCAGGTGGACAGAGAGGTGGAATGGAAGAGCTGGGGCAGGGGGGACCCAAGGGAAAAATAGATTCTCCTAAATCCTTGACCAAATTGCCTGGAGCCAGGCCCAGGACAGGTGTGTGGTGTACACACGGCAGGTGCAGTACTGAGTGAGAACCTGGCGGCAATCCAGTTCTGTTCTGATCCAGTTGTTTTTATATAAGGCCTTTCTGGGTTCCTTTGGGTTCCTTGGGAGCTTGACTGTTGCTTTTTCCCATGGTTGGGTCCAAGATTCTGGGGAACAGTGAAAATCTGGGTTGGGTTCATGCCACTTCCAGTGCTGCTATTTGAGGCTCATGGCTGGTGTCTGTCCCTCCTCAAAGTCTAAGAATGGCCTCACAGGGCCTTTCACTGGGTATAAGAGTGCTGCTCTGATGGGTAGAGTGGACTACAGGCCAGGTGCAGCAGTACCCGGGTGGACATCTGTGTGTAAGACCCATACACACAGGGCTGTGCGTGTCACCTTCGTGAGCTTTTATGCACGCCTCCCCAGAAAGGGTCAGATAAAGGAGATGGGTCAGGCCAGTGCAGGGCAGACCTGCCTTTGGCTGTCCCAGGAAACATGGAGAAGAGAACTAGGACAGAGCCACACATGGACGAGGACACGTGCCTGAATGCCACCAATACCTGAGGGGAACCCACAGCATCAAAGAAACATTGAGCTTAACAAAATGAAGAAATAAGCAGTTAGCACGACAAAAGAGCAAGCAGAGAAGAGAACAAATACAATATCCTCAGAGATCCCAGAGCATACGAAAGAGTCACAGTCTTTGAAGGGGAAGTCTGTCAAAATGCAAAATGGGTTACATCAGAACGATCACCTTGGAGAGAAAAGTAATGAGCTGGACTGTGTCAGTTTAGAAATTCTATCGAGTTCTGTACTAAAAGACAGAGATGAAAACATGAAAAAGAACTCAAGGGTCATGGAGGAGAGTCCAGCAATTCCAACTGACATCTAGCAGGAGTTCCAAAAGGCGGGTGAGGGAACATTCACAGAAAAACTGGGGTGCATTTGATTTCATCCTCCCGGCCGCATTTCGTAGGTGAGACACAGGGCAGAAAGGAACCGAGGCTTCTCCAGGGCCCCACAGTGAGCCGTCTCTGCTCGGGAGGGTGGGTTGTTTTCATGAGGTCTCTCAGAGCCAAACTGTGCCCCCTAAATGTACGCAGTGGAGCAGTGCTTCTCCCCACACGGGCCACGAGATGTCAACATGTGTCATGTGGGGAGGGGTTCCATGGCCCAAATCCTCTGGGCACTGACAGGCAGATGAGACTGGGCCCTCTCAGAGTCTTTACCACCACTATGCTGTTAGATGCACAGGACAGTGCGGCCAGAAGAGCCCTGGCCTTGGAATGGTCTGGTCGGGGTACCCAAGCTTTTTCTGCTTCCTTTTCTCTTTGGGAAGACATTTCACTCTTCCAGACCTCAATGTTTTCACCTGTTAAATTGGAATCATGATAACATCCTTGGCTGTCTTCCAGGGTTAGGGAAGAAGGGAGAAGACAGACATGAAAATTCTTTGCGAAATGTATGACCATAGGACTGGGAATATCCTGTGAGTTCTGTCGCTAAATCGTTCATCCGTTGGCTGCTTCAGGTGTGCTGGACAGCTGAACAGACTTAACTTTTGTACATGATTTGTAAATGTGGAGGCCAGAGTCTGTGCTTTGGGTAAATATAGGAGTGATGCGGTGTGTAGAGGCATATGCCTATAACCCTAGCTACTCAGGAAGCTGAGGCAGGACGACCTGAGTCGAAGGCCAGCCTGAGCAACTTAGTGAGATCCTATCTCAAAATAAAATGAAAAGGGCTGGGGATGTAGCTGGGTGGGAGAGCATTTGCCTAGCTAGCATGTGTGAGGTCCTGGGACACCCAGTGTCACTAAGAAAATCTGTGACTGATAAGAGACAAGGAGACTAGCTGCAGGGAAAGTCCTGGGCATTGCCACGTGGCTATCCTTGTACCCTCAGGGATGATATGGGGCAGCCATCAGCCCCTCCTTCCTGCTGTGGGTGGGGACAGGGCTGTGTGCGCTCCCCTGAGCCCTTCCAGCAAGTATGGTTTAGATGTCCACCTCAGGGTGGTCACGACTGGACCCATGGGGCCCCCGTGTGAACTCACAGCCCCCAGCTGGGTCCCACGTGTCCTCACAGTGCAGAGGGAGTCAAGAGAAAGTCACAGCAGCCTCTCCATCCTCCTCCAGTCAGGCTGCTAGAAGAACCTTTTAGTCTACAAAGAAAACACAAAACAAAACCAAGGCTCCACTGCCCCAGGGAATAAAGCCCCCAACACTCTGAGCCAGGCCTCCTGGCTCTGCTAAGCCCTCTCCTCTGAGGCCCACAGCATGGGCCCCCTCCAACCCCCAGCCCACCCTGCTCACACCGTGTCCTCTGCATGGAGCAGCCAGGCTCCACATGGGAGGCTCCCTCTGGCATCTCTTTGGGGTGGAGGCTCCTCATGTCCTTCCCTGCAGTCTGGGCTACAGCTAAACATGACTAATTGAAGGCCCAGCAGGGGCCAAGGTGTTGGCTTTACCACTAAATCTGGCAGGCCTGATGCAGACCCCAGCAAATGTTTGTTGAATGAATAAACACATGTGCGTGGGCCTCTCTTGCCTCTGAACTCTTAACATCTCTCTGGAGTGGGAGAAGAATAAACAATGATTCTCCCTCCCTGGCTCCAGCTAACAGTCCATCTGGACCAGTGCTCTCCTCTATGGTGACCTCGCAGGTCCCTCAACACAGCCTGGCCCTCAGAGGAAGGGGAAGCTGGCCAGCCCCAGAATTCCTGGACACTGTCTGGGACCAATCCCACAGCCTCCATGAGGAGCCTGTGAACAGAGATGAAGCTGGGACCACCTCTAGGGCTCAAAGAAGACCACATGGCATTGGAAGTGCCTGGGACCATTTTTATACTGCCATTATTATTATTTTACCATCATTATTATTACCCAATTCCTGCCCTGTCCAGAGCCCAGGGAGCCTGAGGGGCTGGTGCAGGCCTCCACCCAACTGGAGCTACCACGGGGCTTGGATCTATGGCCCATGAGCCTGGTGTGCAGCTCCATCCTTGGCCTGTGCCTCCCTCTCAGATCCCAAGGGAGAAGCTTTGATCCCCAAGTCCCTCAGCATCCAGCTGATGCAGGGCCTCTGTGATAAACACAGGCTGTCAGAGGAGCCGCAGAAGCTGAGTAGTACTGGCACCAAGTGTCCCGGATGGAAATTCCCCAAGACACCCTTGGGCCCTCAGCTCAAGTTGCAACAAAGAAATGCTACGTCCAGACATCTTCACAGATCAGCAGCAGTGAGGAGGTGACTCGAGAGCACTTTGTGTCAGTGTCATAGAACATGAGGATTGATGGCCCCATGTGACCAAGGCAGATGCCAGGGGAAATGAGCAGGCTCGGCACTGGCCAGCGATGCTTCCTGTATGCCCAGCATGCCCAGCTCTCCAGCCTGGATCCACAGTAACGCTGCCCCAGTTAACAGTGCCTAGAGCCCCTCCATCTACAGAGTTGGTTGGCATGGGCCCAGGTGCAAGAAATTCTCATGACAGTGATGCAAGGAGCAGGCCGGGGTGAAGGAATGCCCCCCAGCTTTGGAGAGGAGAAGCTGAGGCCCAAGGACATGGTGAGGTGCAACAGCTTGGGCCACACTACCCTGGGTCTCCTGACATATCCTTTCCCTGTCCTCTCACCAACAGGAGAGATGGGAGCACCAAAGTCACCCACGAAACAGAAAGGTACCCATAGCAACTACTAACCAACATGGTGGGCATGGTGCCAACTCTAAGGTTCTGAGGGAAGTTTCTGAGAAGAGCTGCCGCTGACTTCATCCAGCCTGTCATGCTGGGGCCAGTCAGTTCCTGGGCCCCGGTCCAGGGTTGGAATGAGAAAAGACCAGAAGATGAGAAGTCCTCCAAGTGGGAGAGAGCTGGGGATCTTCCATCACTGGGGGAGCAGGATGAGGGACAGAGGACAAGCTGCCTTGAAAGTCCCTGATCAGTATTGCTGGATACCTGTAAACCTGGGAGAATGGATGGGGGCATGGATTCGCCTTGCTGGAACGGCAGCGTGGACAGAAATGCTCTCCTTCTAACCAAAGGGCAGACCTCAGGCTGGACAGTTCAAGGGGGTTCTCCCTTGAGTAGGCAATGAGGGTCCCATGACCACAGGGGCATGCAGTAGGCAGCTGACTGAGTCCTCTCACACCTTCCGAGTCTTTTCGAAGCATGAGAACCTGGAGAATGAGAACCACTTAGTTAAAAAGCGTGACCTTCCTTTTCTTCCAGAGGTCACTGGCCCTGATTGTGACCCAAGATCCTGAGAGCTCTCACACCTCCCCAGAGGGGCAAAGACTTCTCCCAGAGCCCAGGTACCCATGAGGAGCGTCTTTAGAACTTCTTGGGCAACTTGTCTATTAGTGCTGTGCTCTCTCAGCTTTGGGTTAACTCAGAAGGTCTTAGTTCAACTTTCATTTTTGATTTTTTTTTTTATTGAGTTTATTGGTACATTTAGGGATACAGTACAGTTACATTCATTGTTGGGATCATGTACCTTTACATGGCAAGTCTTGATTCTCATTTTTTTCCCCTTACCTCTGCCCTCCCTTCACCCCCTCATCCCCTCCCCATCTACAAACACTTTATTTTCATCTTTTCATTCTCTCACATTTTTTTCTTTTCCCTTTTTGTTCTTCCCCTACGTATCACACCTTCCCTACATCTTTAGCTCCTTTCCTCCCATTTCTAAATGTCAGTAATCTTATTAGAATCTTATGCATTGTTGCAGAATATTCACACCAGGGAAACTATTCGGTATTTACACATGTGGGACTTATTTATTTCACTTAGGAGTATATCTTCAATATGTATCCATTTTCCTATGAATGAATCTATTCTCTCGCTCTTTATGGCGGAGTAATATTCCATTTTATAGAAAAACCACAACTTCTTTATCCAGTTTCCAACGGATGGGCAAATAGGTTGTTTCCAAGATTTAGCTATTACAAACTGTGCCGCTATAAACATGGGTGCACATACTTCTCTGTGATATGATTCTTTCAGTTCTCTTGGAAAGATACCCAACAGAGGGATGGCTGGGTCAAATGGAACCTCCAGTCCAAGCTCTTTGAGGTATCTCCATATTGATTTCCATAGTGGTTGCACTAGTCTGCACTCCCACCAACAATGGAGGAGGGTTCCTTTCTCCCCACAACCCCGCCAACATTTGTTATTGTGTGATTTCTTGATAGCAGCCATTCTTTGTGGGGTGAGGTGGAATCTTAGTGTTGTTTTCATCTGCATCTCTCGAATGACC
Source organism: Fukomys damarensis (assembly GCF_012274545.1). Taxonomy (NCBI): domain Eukaryota; kingdom Metazoa; phylum Chordata; class Mammalia; order Rodentia; family Bathyergidae; genus Fukomys; species Fukomys damarensis. The sequence continues at coordinate 40,989,768 of NW_022900921.1, forward strand.
AGTGATGTGGAACATTTTTTCATATATTTTCTTGCTGCTTTCACTTCTTTGTATGAGAAATGTCTGTTCATTTCAGATGCCCATTTTTGGATCGGGTCTTTATATTTGGGGGGACTGATTGTTTTGAGTTCTTTATATATCCTTGATAATAGTCCTTTGTCTGAGGTACAGCTGGTAAAAATTTTTTCCCACATTGTAGATTGTCTCTTAGTTCTGCTAATGGTTTCTTTTGAAGTACAGAAGCTTTTTAGTAAGATGAGATCCCAGTTGTTGATTCTTTCTGCTAGTTCCCGTGCTACTGAGGATTTGTTCATAAAGTCTTTTCCTATACCAATGTCTTCCAGAGTTCTGCCTAACTTACTTTCCAGCAAGTTTAATGTTTCTGTTTTAATATTTAGATCTTTAATCCATTTGGATTTTAATTTAGTGCATGGCGAAAGATAAGGGTCTAATTTTAATCTGTGACAGGTTGATATCCAGTTTTTCCAACACCATTTATTAAAGAGGCTATCTTTCCTCCACTGAGGATGGTGAGCTCCTTTGTCGAAGATGAGGTAGCTGAGTACATTTGCATTTGTTTTTGTGTCTTCCAGTCTGTTCCATTGATCCTCAGGCCTATTTCTTTGCCAGTACCATGCTGATTTTATCACAGTGGCTTTGTAGTATAGTTTCAAATTGGGAATTGTTACACCTGGTGCCATGTGACTGTTGCCTATAATGGCTTTTGCTATTCTAGGTCTCTTGTGGTTCCAAATGAATTTTTGGATTCTTTTTTCTAGTTCTGTGAAATATAGTGTTGGAATTTCAATTGGCATTGCATTGAATGTATATAGCAGTTTCGGTAGTATGGCCATTTTCACTATGTTGATTCTTCCTACCCAGGAGCAGGGGATATCTTTCCATTTTTTTATATCCTCTTCGATTTCTTTTTTCAGAGTGCTGTAGTTTTCAGTGTAGAGATCTTTTGTTTCTTTTGTTAGATTGATTCCTAGATACTTCATTTCTTTGGATGCTATTGTAAAAGGAATTTTTTCCCTTATTTCTCTTTCTGTCTGTCTGTTATTTGTGTATAGAAAGGCTATTGATTTTGGGGTATTCACCTTGTATCCAGATACTTTACTGAATCTGTCAATTAAGTCTAGAAGTTTTTTGGTGGAGTTTTTTGGATCTTCAATGTAGAGTATCATATCATCAGCAAATAATGATAGTTTAACTTCTTCCTTTCCTATCTTTATTGCTTTAATTTCTTTCTCTTGTCTAATTGCTGTGGCTAATGTTTCCAGAACTATATTGAAGAGAAGTGGCGATAGTGGGCATCCTTGTCTTGTTCCTGATTTTAACATGAAGGTTTTCAGTTTTTGGCCATTCAATATGATGTTGGCTGATGGTTTTTCATAAATAGCCTTTATTAAATTGAGGGATAGACCATCTATTCCAATTTTTTGCAGGGTTTTTATCATGAATGGGTGTTGAATTTTATCAAATGCTTTTTCTGCATCTATTGAGAGGATCATATGGTTTTTGTCCTTGACTTTGTTAATATAATCAACTTTCATTTTTGAAAGACATTTTGCTGGTTGAGTCTAGGTTGGCCATTCATTTTTCTTGGAGCACTTAGAAAAAATAGTAATACACTGTAGTCTGGTTTATGGGCTTTTTTTCAGCAAAGTTTGCTGTCATTTATATGTTATTTCCCTGAATGTAATGTTTCTTTTTTCCTCTGGATGCTTTTAAAGGTTTTCCCTATATCACTTGATTCCAACAGTATGGTGATGCAATGCCCAGTTGTGGTTGGCTTTGTGTTTATTCTGACTGGGATTTGTTGAGTTTATTGAATCTATTTTCTATCTTTTATCTGTTCTGGAAAATATTATCACAACTTCTCCAAATTCTAATTCTTTTTTTTTTTTTTTGAGACAGGGTCTCACTGTGTAGTTCAGACTGCCCTGGAACTCACTATGTAGCCCAGGCTGGTCTCAAATTCACAGAGATCCTCCTGCCTCAGCCTCGTGAGTGCTGGGATTGCAGGTTTGCACCACACATCCAGCTCCAAATTCTAATTCTTCAAATTATAATTCTATCCTTTTCTCTCTGTCCTTTTCTTCTGGTATTCCAATCACAAGTCTGTTAGACTTTTTACTTTGTCCCCCATCTTCCTTGTATTTTTCTCCTGTTCGCTTTCAGTCATGTTTAATGTGATTATTGATACACTTGGATTTATGTCTGTTATCTTGCTACTTGTTTTCTGTTTGTCTCATGTCCCTCTTGTTCCTCACTTTCTCCTTTACTGACTCTGCTGTATTGGAACTTTCTTGGTTTTGGCATGCTTTGTAATGTTTTGTTTTGATACCGGTGATCAAACTTGGGTCCTTGAAAGCGCAAGGCAGGCAGCAGCCCACTGAGCTAAATCCCCGGCCCGTTTTGTAATGTTTTGCTGAGCGCTTGGTCAGACTCATGTGGTAGATGGTGTCAGCAGCTCCTTCCACAAGTGACCTATGATGTCAGGGTTGAGTGCATTGAGAGACTGTGTTAGTCAGCTTTTTAAAAAACTGTAACAGAACACCTAAGGCTACTTAATAAGAGGAAAGGCTTATTTTGGCTCATAGTTTTGGAAGTTTCAGTCCATGGTCACAAAAGCCCTATTGCTTTTGAGCCTGTGGTACAGCAGCTTATCTTGGTGGAGGAGTCTTGCTGACCTCAAGACAGCCAGGAAGCAAAGAGAGAGGAAAAGGAGGGGCCAGGATCCCAATATCTGCTTCCAAACCATACCCCAGGGACCTCCCGTCCTTCCTTGAGGCCCGCTATAGTGCCAACTCTCTATAGCAACAAAGGCTGGTAACCAAGCCTTTTGCATACAGGCCTTCAGTGACATTTAAGATCCAGACCATAACATTGTCGCGCCCTGCTTTGCAAGCCACCGTCCCCTGAAATTATAGCCACCACAGTTGTTCTGAACTCTGACTTCCTTTTCTTTTATCTGGTATGATCATTAGTGCTAGAGGGGTTTTTCTAATTTTTTGTGTTTGTTTTTATTGTTTTATGACAGAGTCTTGCTACGCAGTTCAGGCTGCCCTTGAACTCATTGTATAGCCGAAGCTGGCCTTGAACTCACAGTGGTCTTCCTGCCTCAGCTTCCTGAGGGCTAGGTTTACATGTATTCATCTCCACACCTGACAAGAACTAGGTGGTTTTGAAGCCTAGCATTTGGACAATGTGCACTGAGGTGATGATGAAATGAATGTAAGATTCGTTTCATGTGAACCCCTTTTCTCTCTCCAGGATCATTACCTGGATCATTGCTGTCCACACCCTCCTATAGTTGCTTCACACATTCTATCCAGATTTCCTACTTATTTTCAGCAGCAAGATCAGTCTGATGCTGGATATTCCACCAGGGCTGGAACTTTCTTTCCCTAGATTCCAGAGGTATGTGGAGGAGCACAGCTTGTATGGTGAAAAACACAGCTTTGTTCCTGCTTGGCCTCTGAATGTGCCATTAGGAGCTACAAGAAATCCTTTCTCGGTAATAACTGAAGGGCACAGCCCTCACTGAGTAGCTCAAATGAGCCCAAGCATTGTCCTAAAGTACTTTCCACACAGTCATTTATCTCACCGCCACACTCCGAGCCAGAGGTGCTGTTGGTCTTCCCATTCTATAGCTGCAGTCATGCTGAGGCCCAGCCGCTTGGCCAAGTCACATGACTAAGAAGTGGAGAGGCCAAGATTTGAACGCAGGCAGTCTGACTGCCAAGCCTGCACTATGAACAGCAGCACTACACTGTTTTATTTTATTTTATTTTATTTTTCAGCTTTAATTGAGTTTATTGGTACATTTTAGGGATACAGTACAGTTACATTCATTGTTGGGATCTTGTACCTCTACATGACAAGTCTTGATTCTCATTTTTTCCCCTTACCTCTGCCCTCCCTTCACCCCCTCCTCCCCTCCCCATCTACAAACACTTTATTTTCATCTTTTCATTCTCTCACATTTTTTTCTTTTCCCTTTTTACTCTTCCCCTACCCATCCCACCTTCCCTACACCTTTAGCTCCTTTCTTCCCATTTCTAAATGTCAGTAATCTTATTAGGATCTTATGCATTGTTGCAGATTATTTACACCAGGGAAACTATTCGGTATTTACACATGTGTGACTTATTTATTTCACTTAGGAGTATATCTTCAATATGTATCCACTTTCCTATGAATGAATCTATTTTCTCATTATTTATGGCTGAGTAATATTCCATTTTATAGAAAGACCACAACTTCTTTATCCAGTTTCCAACGGATGGGCAAATAGGCTGTTTCCAGGATTTAGCTATTACAAACTGTGCACATACTTCTCTGTGATATGATTCTTTTAGTTCTCTTGGAAAGATACCCAGCAGAGGGATGGCTGGGTCAAATGGAACCTCCAGTCCAAGCTCTTTGAGGTATCTCCATATTGACTTCCATAGTGGTTGCACTAGTCTGCACTCCCACCAACAATAGAGAAGGGTTCCTTTCTCCCCACAACCCCGCCAACATTTGTTATTGTGTGATTTCTTGATAGCAGCCATTCTTTGTGGGGTGAGGTGGAATCTCATACACTGTTTTTTTTTTTCCTTTTTGAAATAGGTGGTTTTATTTGTCTCAAGCCTCGAAATGGTGGTAAGAATGCTGCACAAGATATCCACACACTGTAAACAAAATTTCTCATCACATACAAATGTACTACTGCAAAAGCATTTTTTCTCTCTCTCTTTGATTTTATTGGTACATTTTAGGTATACGGTACAGTTACATTCATCATTGGGATCTTGTACCTCTACATGACAGGTCTTGGTTCTCATTTTTTCCCCTTGTCCCTGCCCTCCCTTCACCCCCTCCGCCCTTCCCTTGAGGATATACTCCTAAGTGAAATAAATAAGTCACTCATGCATAAATACCAAATAGTTTCTCTGGTGTGAAAAACTATAATAGTACATAAGATCCTAAAGGTGTAATTGACAATGTGAAATAGGAAGTGAAGGGCTAAAGATGTAGGGAAAGTGGGAAGGGTGGGGGAAAGGAAATAAGGGGAAAATATGAGAAAATGAAAAAGTGGAAATACACTACACTGTTTAAAATGATCTCAATCTGCCTACAGCTTTGTCATCAGAAAAACTAGCAGGGAAATCACTTGCGCTAGGGGCTGCACTGAGGCTGTCTGGGCCTGCCGGCTTCTGGGATTTCCCTTGGTGATGTGGCCACCTGTGCAGCCCTTCTGCCTCCATCTCCATCTGGGTCACCCTTGTGTGTCACCCTGCACTGCCCATGGGCTTTCCTGATGGCTTCAGACTTTTGTTTTTCAATGATGGGGATTGAACCGAAGGCTCAACACTGAGCTACATCCCCAGGCCATTTTAATTTTTATTTTGAGGCAAGATCTCACCAATGCATTAAAGTTATCCAGGCTGGGCTCAAACTTGTGATCCTCCTGTCTCAGCTTCTCAGAGTGCCAGGATGACAGCTATGTACCACCATGCTGAGCCAAAGCCCCAGACTTCCTGTCCAAGCAGCATGCCGGAGAGGAAAGGCAGGGAGCTCCACGAGGGCTGCAGGTAAGGACTGGAGCCAAGAAAGCCCACTCCAGTCATCAGGCACAGGGTGGGGAAGCACAGAGGTGGCAAAGGTAGTTGCAGGGGAGCAATGAGGGTTGGATCTGAGGTAGGGAACGTCAGCCAGAGATTTGTCACTTGCAAGAAACAGGCACCCTAAGGCAAGGCCTGGGCCCCGAGGAACCAGCGCAGGTGGGGCAGGAGGAGGAGGGGAGGCAGCTACCCTAGCACACCTGCCGTCTCTCCTGATTCTGCCCTCACCATGAACCCAGACCACTGCCCTGCCTCTGACCAGTGGTGGGCACTTAGGCACCACTCTTAAGCCTCGGTCTCTCCACTTTGGGATGCATTTAATATTGACTTCAGCTTCATGGACCAGGAACCCTAAGTGGCATGACTTACATGGAGACAGAGGTGCGGTGTTGTCAAGCACGAGAAATGCAGGGGCAGGAGCTCATAGGTTCTGCCTGGCAGCTCGAGTCATCAGAGCCCAGAAAGCTGTGTCTACCTCTGGGAGATCCAGGACCTCCATTTATCCCCTCTTCTCCATCCATAGAGAATAGCAGAGTTTGCTGTGGTCCCGACAGAATTGGGGCTCTGTAAGGAAGAAAGAGGGGGAGAAGATATGGAGTCTCTGTGACCAGAAGTCTCTGGTGTTACTTCCTGGAAGGTGAAACCAGGTAATCCTTGGAAAGTACCTGACAGGGATCTGACTCACAAAATGACAGCAGGGATTCACGAATTTGAGGGCTTTTCTAATGACCTGGTCAGCAATGTTGTTCCAAGAGGCTCGCTTCCCTGGGACTCGCGCCAGGCCCCACAGTGAAGGTTCCATCAATACTAGCAGCAGAGACTTGCCTAAATCCCACCCCAGGGAGACCCAAGAGCAAGGACATCACTGAGGCCAGTGGCAGGCCTTCATGGAGGAAGTGGACTGTCTTTATCTGATGTGCTTCCTTACCTGGTGTAGGGGTGAAGCTTGGGCCTTCTGCCCAGGCACAACTGAAGATCAGCACAGCAGAGCAGACATGATGCTTATCTGCCCCAACCCACCTCCCTTCCTCCTCCCTCTCAGAGAGCTCGCTGTTTTTGTTGCTGTTTTGTTTTGTTTGTTTTGTTTGAGACATGGTCTTACTATGGCCTTGAACTCACTATATAACCTGGGCTGGTCTCAAACTCACAGCCATCTTCCTGCCTCAGTTTCTCAAGTGCTGGGATTACAGGTGTGTGCCACCATATCCGGCACAGAGAGTTCTGCTTTTAGTACCAGTGTCAGGGGTCTCCCTTCTTCTCTTGGCCACAGAGGAGCCCCGCCTGGTTGCTTGGACCATTCCTACATGCATTAGGCTTATGGGAAAGGAAGGTGATTCTCCCATCTGTGGCTTCAGGCTGGGGCAGCTCTATACCTCACGGGCACTCAGGGCCCAGGCACCTCCCATTTTGGGTCTCTGCCAGCTCCTAGACTTATGTTACTTTGTCACATGGCTCAGGATGGTCACTGCCTCGCCTGGAGTAGCCGCCATTTGCTCCACTCACTTGCTCCACTGTCACGCTCCCAGGCTCTGGAGGGTTTGGAACTGTGGTCCCAGCTCCATGTGTCCAGAGAAGGTAGGACAGGTTTCCATAGCTAACTGGTGGTTGGCATCAGACATCTGTGTTATTGTGTTTTCCATTACCATAATGAAACACCAAGGCTGGGTACTTTAAAAAGAAAAGAGGTATCTCTGGCTCAGTTTGGAGGCTGAATGTCCAAACAGCATGGCACAGACTCTGGGGCCCCCTGAGTGTCTTGCCTCACAGACAACAGTGTCATGGAGCAAGAGGGAGAGAACCCATGATGAGACAGGAAGGCACCAGTCCTGCTCTTCTTATGACAACTCACTCTCGTAAGAACTCACTGGGGTTGCAGTGAGTTTAAGAATCTCCTAACCTCTCCCAAAGGCAGTGCCCTCAGTGACCTTCACCAGGTCTCACCATTCAACACCATTGCTCTCAGGCCCACACTGCCAACACAGGAATAATGGGAGGAGACAAACCACATCCACACATAGCCATCCTTCTTCCTTGTAATAAAATACTTCTCTCCTATGTTGATCCTGATATGTCAACTTCATTGGATTGGGTTAAGGTTGTGGCCCTGGGTGTGTTTGGGTGGTCATGGAGGCATGATCTTGGGTACTATAGATGGTCCCTCACTCCCTGGCACTCTTCCCCTGCTGTTCCCCAGCTGCTATGGACTAAACAGCTTTGTTCCTTCCTGATGATTCCTTTCTGCCCTGACATTTCTGCCTGGGAGCCTTCTGACCACAGACTGAATCCTCTTAAACCTCTTTTAAATTGTGAGTGTTGGCCATTGTGTCCCAGCAATGGGAAACTTGACTGATTCAGGAGACTGGGGAGGAATGGGAAACCACAGCCAGGGTCACAGTCTCATTTTTTCTGTTTGGTCCCAAAGCAATTTGCTTTTCCAGCTTTTCATGCCTCTCACTCTCCAGACTCAGGAACTGAGCAGGTTCAGATAAGTTTTTGAGCTTCTTTTCCCTCATGAATTCTCTCTGCTTACCAACCAAAACTCAGGAACTCAACAGATTTTGATCATGCCCTGCACTTCTCATGACTCAAACTTATTGAAACAACTCCCACTCTGAAGTCAGGAGCCCTATGAACTTGCAATCTTGGGCCCCTGGCGGTAGGATGAAGATGCTCACTTGACCACCTCTGTTCTGTTCTCTGGGACACCATGCCTGCTGTCCTCCATGATCCCAGCCTTGCAACCTGGACATCCATCCTTGTCCATCACCTGCTTGGTCACATTTTGAGTAGGTGCTGGGGAACATGACCCAGACTTCCAATAATGCAAGTTGGAAGGCCTCAGACAAGTGATGCTAATTCCTGATTAGCCAAAGGCTTCTGAGGCCCGGCTTCCGGTTTCTACCACAGGACAAGACACTCAGAGATTTGGGCAGCGTCTGCTCCCCTTGCTTCCAGTCAGTTCCACTCTGTAGTCCGCGTCCCTTTGAATCCGAAAGCCCTGCTGTATTTCTTGGCTTCCTTGCTCTACCGGTCAACCTCACTCACTCATGGCCACCTTTGTTCAACTTACTGTTTGGCTGAGAAATCTTTGAAAAATGATTTTTGCAACAGTCTCATTCTTTCTGTTTGGTCTAAAAGCAATTTGTTTTTCCAGCCCTGTGATAAAGCCTTTGTATCTGTGTCTTGGCATCCCTTGCCACATCTATTTTCAAATTGATAATTCACACCTGATCTCATCTCCTAAGACATTTTTTTTTTGCTTGCTTTTCTTCCTTAACAGCTCAAGTAAGCACTTCAGGCAAGTGGGAGGCACTGATCTGTGCAGCTTTTGTGGGGGGCCAGGGTTTGGGAAATGGAATTCCCACCAGGAAGCTACCTGCCTGGCTAAGCTTCTTACTGCAAAAGAAAGGAGTGGGTGGAGTAGTGGCCTCCTTCTCCCTGCCAGTGATTGGTTTACACATACATCAAAGTTTTAGCCAGTCAAACACAAGGGCTTTCCCCCTGGTCACTGTCATGGTGGGCTGTGATGTCTGGACTCAGGCATCTGTCTTGTGATCAAGAGGAGCACAGGCTGTGGTATGGTGGATGCTCTGCAGTGCAGGTGGATGAAGAGCTCAGGTCCTTGATTGTCTGTTTCTCCTCCCCCCTGGTGTCACCCTGTTGCTGCACTTCCTGTCTATATACAGTGTGTTTCCAAAGGAATGGAACTTTCCCTTGCCTATAGCCATAAGGTCCTGGACTTCACAGGAAGCTGGGCTGGGGCAGAGGTTGTGCAGATGGGCTCTGTGCAGCCCCTTCAAGTCTGTATGATCAGAAGGGAGCCTTGGCCAGTGCCACATCATGAGTGAGATGGACCTTTTGAGTCATTTCCTTGGTGGTTCTGGCTCTGAGGTTCCTCCAGGAACAAGGGCCATTTAGACACCTTCACACCCACAGCATGCTGTGGGATGGACAAGTCACCCAAATCACCCAGAGCCTCTGTTTTCCTTTTTTTGGATTTATTTTTTTTTTGAGACAGGGTCTGACTATGTAGTTGAGACTGACCTGGAACTCGCTATACTCACTATGTAGTCCAGGCTGGTTTCAAACTCACAGCAATCCTCCTGCCTCAACTGGGATTACAGGGAGATTCTGTTTCCAAGGAGGAAAGGAAGGCTCAGCTCAGGGAGGTGGTATGCTGCAGCCTAGCCAAGACAGTCTGGGGTACAGTCGGGGCTCAGCTCTGCACCCCCAGCCCTTGATCCTGCTGGTGACATCAGGGCAGCGATCCTTGGGGTTCCTCTGATTGTGACAAATCTTTTATGGGACAGATGATACCCAGCCCTTTGGGAAGCCTTTGAGAACTACAGCACAGGGAGAGCAGGGACATCAGTGGCCACACAAGTGCACACTGAGTTCGTGTGGTGCCCAGTGTGGACGGAGGGGACAACGCGGAGATAAGAACTGGGGCAAAGGTCTGGAAGCACCTCCCGGAGGTGGTGTTGGCTCTGTGACTAAAGCCCCTGAGGTGGGCGGGTGCTAGGCACGTGAGCATGAGGGACTGGAGCGCTGGGACAGCCAAGGCGGGCCCAAGCCTCAATGAATTGGACCCCTGGGCCCTCGAGCTGGATGCCTGGGTTCTGACCCTGACTCTGCATCCCTTTAGGCAAAGCATTAACCACTCCGCACTTCAATGTTTTCCTCTTACCAAGTCCTGTGATTGAACTGGAGCTTCGTTGAGATACTTGATACAGGCCGGGCGTGGTGGCGCATGTCTGTCATCCTGGCACTCTGGGAGGATGAGGCAGTTGGCCTGCAAGTTGGAGCCCAGCCTGGGAAATTAGCAAGACCCTATCTCACAATAAAAAATAAAGAGCTCAGAAGTAGCTCAGCACCAAGGCCCTGGGTTCAAGCCTCAGTACTAAAACAAAACAAAATAAAACAAAAAATCCTGGCATGTAGTAAGTGCTCAGTAGAAGTTAGCAACTTGTATACTGTGCCCCCTTTTTTGGGGGGTCTTCTATGAATAATGGGGAATGCATTACAGCGGCCCAAGTCACACTAGCTTCAACACCAGTAGGAGGATGTCTTGGCTCATGTGACCGAATGGTAGAGCTTTAGGGTGTCATCAGACACAGCGGGATCCAGGCGCGAGTCACTCTGTCTCTTTCTCCCCACTACTCCTCCCTGTGGGCAATAGGGGTCTACATTCCCAGGCTAGCTGTCCTCACCAAGGGCAGGGTGGCCACATAGCCCCTACAGGTCTCCAGCTCATGCCATTGTCCACCCAGTGCCTATCACTGAGCTCCCCCCCCGTGGTGGCCTCGGAGGGTGGTTGGAGTTCGAAAGAGGAATTGATATGGATTGATCAGCTGTGCTCCATCCCCAAATCACTGCCCTGAGGCTGCCTGGTGCAGGGGGCTCTACCTAGGAATTGGGGTGCAGTCACCACCACAAAGAGCCCCGAGGCTTTCCGTAGGGAAGGATGGACAGTCCCATGGCTGCTGCACAGAGAAGGGACAGGCAAGGACAGCAGCTGGAGGTAGCAAATGATAGGCTAAGGTCAGGAGCCCAGGAGAGAGGCAAAGTGGTTTGGCATGGCTGTGGAGGGCAGCAGAGTGCATGAGCAGGTGTGGGGCCAGGGCTTGGTGGCAGCCTGGGCAGAAATGAGGACAGGCGGGTCCAGGCAAAGGCCAGGGTTCGGGCCAGTGCCACAGAGCCCGGGAGACTAGAGGAGGCAGCTCTGGTGTGCTGGGTTTGGGACCCCTGGGGAGGTGACTGGAGACGTTAACCCTGGGCATTGGAACCCCAGACCTGGGCAATCTTGTCTGATTTCTCTGAAATATGGGATAAATAAGTTGGCTGTCTGCTTTGCCCAGTAGAATGGGATAGAACCAAAGAAGATCTGTTCTACCCCCAGGGGGGCTGGAACCAGACCAGGAAACCTCATGTAATCCAGCCCTTTGACCTCAAGGCAAAAGACCTCATGGAGTCCTCTGGGAGCTGGTGGCAGGAGCAGCTGGGGTGGGAACCAGTTAGTGTCCATCAAATTGACAGGGCCGAGCTCTGGGGACTGACAGCCAAACTGTGTTGAGAAATATGAGGAATACAGGGTGACAAGGAGGGAGAGGGCCCAAATGTAGTCAGTGGAGGCATAGAGAGTCTGAGGACGGCCATGCAGGGCTGGTGTAAGATGGGTAGGTTTCCTCGAGGTGGTGCTGGGTGGTAGCTTTGTAAAGGAGAGTATGACTTCAGGTGAGGGCACTTGGAGTGCCTGCTGCCTGGCTCAAAGTGGCTTTGACAACTTCCTAAACTAGACCAGGATGCAGGGATGCCAACACACTGAGGTCTTCAAAGGAGGGTACCCCTGGCCTTCTCTGATCACCTCCACATTGCCCTTCATCTTGTCCCCACCTTGGAAGCATCTTTTATCACCCTACCCAGCAGAGCTTCTTTGTATGTGGGCCCCTAGCCTGACCCTTCCCCCAAAATGATGACGGCCACCACTCCCAGCTCACTACAGCATGCATGCACTTGGGTGCTGTTGGGGAAGGGTGAATGCTTGCCAAGGCAGATAGAAGTCAGCTGGGGAGTGGGGGCTTAGCATGGCACTTGCTGGCTAGCGGGGACACAGAGGGCTTGCCCACCAGCTCCCTTCTCAAGCTCCTGGGGAGGGGAGGTGACAGGACCATCAGCCCAGCCTCAGTGGACCTGGGTTGGCCTCAGAGCTGACAGGCCCCAAGTGAGGAACAAGTGGCGGAGTTGCTTCCCATCCATTAGGCCCATGGCCCAGGCTACTCATACCTTGTGGACATTCTGCTCTCGGCTGGTACCCACTTAGGCATCGTTAATATTTTACACTGCCTGGGGATCGATGTCTTGTTTATAGCTCAGTGTTCATGGGCAGCCATTGAGGTTTTCACTGGGAAACAGGAAGACGCTCAGGGGTACGAAGGAAACTGAGGCATGGGAATGGGGTGGGTGCCAGCCTCAAAAGGTCCCTTGAGATAGCTTCCTTTGCATGCTCAGGCACACCTGTCACCCTGCACAGCAGAGCTCTGAAAGTCCATCATGACAGGCCTCCAGACCTCTTCCACATGCCAGCCCTGTCTCATTCAATCTTTGACAAATTCCTGAGGAAGTCGATTATCACCCCCATTTTATGGATGGGGAAACTGAGGCTTGGTGAGGTTATGTACTACTGGACCCTCAGGCTATTGAAGCAGACCCTTTAATCTTCCCAGGCTTTTAAATATTCTAGCAAAGCAAGTATTCCCAGGGCATTGTTACCCTCTGAGATCCTTAAGTCTCTCTGCTTAGACCTCTTCCTTTGGTCAGTGGATACTCCATGGTTAACTGGAAGTAAAAGCTGTGCATGTATAGACTTTAAAAACATCACCCAGACTCAGACCCTTAACCAGACTGTGAAATAGTGAGGTTGGGCTGTAGACCTCCTTTCCACGTCAGTGTCAGTGTCAGCGTCCGCAGGGACAGTTCCGTGGTTCCCAGCCTGGGTTATACTAGCCCCCTTGGCTAATTCGCTCTCTGGGTTTCCTCAGCTGTTAAATGGTGGAAGAAGGCGCCCGCTGGGTACACCCAAAAGCTGGGCCAGATGTGCACCCTGCAGCAGAGTCCATCAGCCACACGCGGTGGCCCTCCATCTCTCCTGGGCACCAACCAGCTTTGTGCCTGGGACCAAGCATGTGCTCCGCGTTTGTTGAATGCTCGGCCGAGTGGGTATCCGGCTCGGTAAACGGCAGCTGCAGTTATTCAGGCCATAGGTTCAAAACGGCTCCCACGAACAGATCCGGAGCGGCGTTGAAGTCCTCCCTCCATTAAATCAGCAGGGAAGACTTGGCGTTCGAAATTCCGGATGCTTCCCAACCTTTTAACTCCTAGTCCTGCGAGGACAATGCGGTGCGCAGCGCCGCTGAGAGGCAGCAGAGAGTTTTCGGCTCCCGCCCTCCAGAGCCCGGCGGCTTCGGGACTCCGCCCTACCACGCCCCGTCCTTCCTCCTCCTCTCTCCTGGCCTGCAGTTTCCACGGCTCTACCCAGGTCCCCGGCCGGAAGGAAGCCAACCACAAACTAATTAGCACGCCCTTTCCCTGCCCGCGCCTAGCACTCTGCAGCCGCTTAGCAATTTCCCGCAGCCAGAATGGCAGGTCCGTCCTTTACCAGGAAGATGATTGCAAGCCCGTGACTCGGCCAAGGTCACGCGGCAAAGTTAGGACTTGCACTCAGTTTCGTAGATATTCGTGCCACAGTCCGCCTGCGCTAGCCTCTAAAGCCTGGGGCGCACTCAGGTTACCAGAACTGGAGAACTTTGGATACCAACTTCTTTTTTTTTTTTTTTTTTTTTTTTTTTTTTTTTTTTTTTTTTAGTGTTCTCTT
>NW_022900921.1:41003768-41004369 GCF_012274545.1 Fukomys damarensis
TTTTTTTTTTTTTTTTTTTTTTTTTTTTTTTTTTGGTTTTTTGAGACAGGGTCTCACTATGTAGCCCAGGTTGGTCTCGAATTCACAGCGATCCTCCTGCCTCAGCCTCCCGATTGCTGGAATTACAGGCGTGCGCCACCACGCCCAGCCCAATTTCATTTTTAAAGGGATCAGATCAGGGCCAAGTTCCATCTCCAGCCCAAGATTGAGGCTGCGGGAAGTAACCCCGAGAGTGCAGGCTTCCCGGATCCTCCAACCGCCAACTCTGTGGGTAGGGGGGCGGGGCAGGGAGGCCTGGCTCATCTCCCCTCCCCAACTGCAGAGCAGCCCAGACTCGCGGTTGAGAGAGCCGCCGCGCACCCTTCCTCCCGGGCAACTGGCTCCCGCGGACCCTCGGCCTCTAGCTTGCGCAGGGCGGGGGGAATTAGAGGGGGTGCAGACCGCGTGGCCTCTAGGGTGCGAGCCAGGAGTATTGGCGACGCGCCAGGCTTGGTCCAGGCTAGATAGCGTGGGGCGGAGCAGCTCCCTCCGCCCCTTCTGATGGCGCGGGGCGGGGGGACGCCGGAGACGCCTCCCCGAGGGGTCGCCCCGCCTAGGCCAA
>NW_022900921.1:41004482-41007858 GCF_012274545.1 Fukomys damarensis
GGCAACGGGCAACGCGCAAGCAAGGGGTGCGCCCCGGCCCCTGCAGCCTCGAGCGCCATGGGCATCCAGGGCATGGAGTTGTGCGCCATGGCCGTGGTGGTGCTGCTGTTCATCGCCGTCCTCAAGCAGTTCGGCATCCTGGAGCCCATGTCCATGGAAGGTAACTTGCGGCCACAGACCCTCGGCTGCCCGGTGCTGGGACCTGCAGGCAACGCGCAAGCAAGGGGTGCGCCCCGGCCCCTGCAGCCTCGAGCGCCATGGGCATCCAGGGCATGGAGTTGTGCGCCATGGCCGTGGTGGTGCTGCTGTTCATCGCCGTCCTCAAGCAGTTCGGCATCCTGGAGCCCATGTCCATGGAAGGTAACTTGCGGCCACAGACCCTCGGCTGCCCGGTGCTGGGACCTGCAGTCCCTGGGAAGGAAGATGAGCCCGCGCCTTGGGGGGGGGTGCTCCGCCAGGAGCAGCTGGGGCGCGCGGAGCCCTGAGACCCTTTTGGCGGCGGCGGGGTGTTGGGCCTGGGACTAAGGAGACAGAGAGGGTTCTGCCCCGAGGAGCCCCAAAGGTCATGGGACTGCAGCGCTTGTGGCCGTGACACCTTGAACCTGCATCCCTCCGTGGCTGTCTTAGCCTGCTGGTCTCTGGAGCCCTGCCTGGGGCTGCCCACTGGCGGGAGGTAGCACAGGGTGAAGATGACAGGAAGGACCCTAACTCAGTCCGAGGCGCAGTGCAGCTGCTAGAGACCTGAAACCTCCGCAGCGTGGTAGGGCTGCCTGCTTCCCGCGCACGGGGTGTCCAGTTGCAGCTCGGCAGGCAAAACTCAGACCTATGGGATCAGTACCCAGATCTGCAGGAGCCACATATCCGCCCCAATGAAATATTAAGCGAGGAGATGGACCTAGTCCTAAACCAGATGCTCTGCCTGCCCTGGGAGCAGCTTCCCAGCCACTAGTAGGCCCTGTGCTCAGAGGAAGAGGCCCCGTAGGGTGGTTCCAGGTTCCCAGACAACAGGGGTGCAACTTCCCCTCCTCTGTGCCCCAGAGATGCAGTTGTAGCCCTACACCTCTGTTTGGTGGGGAAGGCGCTGGCTGCTATCTCTGAGGAGTTGGGGAACCCGCCTGCCTCAGCACCCTGATGACCTTGCCAGGCTCCAGTTCCTGGCACTGGAACCCAGAGGCCCAGAAGAGGGTGACCTGGCCCTGCCACCGAGATGCCTAGCAGCTTCCTGGGTATGGGGATGGGCCCCAACTTCTGACAAGGGCAGGAGGGGCACAGGACTAGGAGTCAAGGCCCTCCCTCATACTGCTCCAGAGCCTAGGGCTGGCTGGCTTCCTGTGTCCATGGTGACCAGCCTCTGAGAAACCATTTGGCTGTGGCACCCCTTTTTGTTTTGTTTTGTTTTTGGTACCAGGGATTGAACTTAGGACTTTGCACTGGGGATCAAACTTGGGACCTTACAATTATGAGGCAGGTGGTGGAACCACTGAGCTAAATCCCTAGCCCTTTAAAGAAGATTCACGTCCCTTTTCTAAGTGAGTCTGTGAGGCCCAGAGAGAAGGACAAGTCAAGGCGGCTCTGGAGCTGCCTCCTTGAGCTTTAGGTTTTAGCTGGGCAGGAAAGTTGTCAGAGCTGGACCATCACTGGTCTGGACCCCCTGAGCCTGCTAGCTTGTGGGGAGCACTGTACAGGTGATTGGGACTGGATTAGGGGTGGGGAGGGATGAAAGTTCCCCTGCTGGGCCCCAAGGACATTGCCTCTTGTAGGGCATCTCTGTCCCCAGACCCTGCCTATCCTTCACCCAACTGGAGCCCAAGGTGGGGATGGGAGTAGGGGTGCCCAGGGAAGCCATAGCTTCTCCACTGCCCTTCTGTTTCCCAGACCCTCCTGGGGCCACCAGGACCAGGCTCCAGGAGCACTTAGTTCCCAAAACCTCCCCTCTGACCTGTTGCTTGCAGGCCTGGGGCAGTCTGAATTTTCCCTTTGCCATTTCTGGGGAGTGGGCTTTTCCTTACAAGGTGGGTGGCAGGAGGAAGACAGCAGATAAATTTGTCCTAGCTGCCAAACCCCACTCCAGCTCTGAAGAGTTTCTCTTTGCAGGTATATGTGCCCTCTCGTGCCCTGTGGAGATCTGGGCTCTCGATGCAGTTAGGGGAGCACAGCCCAAGATGCCAGGTTGGAGCTGGGACCATCATCTCAGAAATGGGCTCTGAAATCCTTTGACCATGCTGAGCTATAGTGGAACCATCTGTAAAGTGGGCTGCTGCAAGCTTTAACCAGTCCATGTGGCATTAATGGCCCCCAGCACTGCTTGGTGGGTAAGAAATGTGTAGCCTTTGGGAGCCATGGTTGTCACTAGTAACCAGCAAGAAGCGAGTTCCTTGTAATCACAGCTGCCACCCCCTCCTTAGGTCAAGGAGTCCTAAGTTCTAGATGTCTGTGGGACAAGCTGTTCCCAGTGGCCCTGATCCCACCAAACCAGCCCTCGAGCATCTGGGTATCTCTTGTCCTCTCAGTCTTAGGGCTTCTCATCTGTGAGGGGCCAGAGTTACCAGCTGGAAGCTGACAGGAAACCTCAGAGGGCCAGTGGGGTGATCCCATCTGAGTGCTGGGACCTGGACACTGCAGGGCTGAGCAGGGGCCGAGGCTGCTCTGTTAGTATCTGAAAGTCAGTGTTTCCCGTGGGCGAGGGAGGCCCATGAAGGCCAGGGTCAGGGAAATTCTGAAGGTTTGGTGTTTGCCTGGGCTTTGTATTTCCAAGAGGCCCAGAGCTGGCCCCTGAGCCTCCTCACTGAGCCTGGCTGCAGGCTGGGGTGGGGGCTGCTGGGCCCTGGCCATACCGCTGTTTTCCCTATAGGAGCCCAACCCTCAGTACCCCAGTTGTCCCCGTCCCCATCCTGAAGCAGTGGATGTCTGGTTCTCAGTCAGTGTGTGGTCTGTCTGCCAGATGCCGAGTTCGTGGGTACAGGGACTGTCCTGCCCACAGTGGTGCCCTGTGCCTGGAGCTCCGGAAGGATGGGGGGAATCTGGAAGAGGGGAAGAGAGGAGGAGGGAAGGACACTTGGCTTCTCCAGCCCTTGCTCAGGAGCCTGCGGCTGCATCCTCGCCACGTGGGTATGGAGAGGCCTAGGGGACTGGAGGTGGGGTTGTCAGCGTTGAAGGGGTGAGGGTGGCTGGAGCATAGCAAGTGTGGAGCCACAGCCAGGACACAGTGGAGAGGATGGCCATGCTGTGAGGGGCTTTGGTTCTCAGTGGGCCGATTTCTGTAATCATCTGGCCAGTTTTAAGAAATACCCACTGTGCAGGTTGGGAATTTAGTTCATTGGTGCCGCTGCACCTTGCAAGCACAAGGTCCTGAGTTTGATTCCTGGTACAAAAAAAA
>NW_022900921.1:41008017-41048948 GCF_012274545.1 Fukomys damarensis
AAAAAAAAAAAAAAAAAAAAAAAATACTGTGCCACTCCCGCATGGGGTGGCCACCAGACACTGGGATTTTCTGAAGCTTCTCAAGAGACTGCCATGAACAGCCAGGCCTGAGAACGCAGGGCAAAGTCTTCATGGACAGGGGTTCTCAAAGTGTGTTCCCCAGTATCAGTACCTGCATCTCCTGGGCACATTCAGGTTGCACCCCACCTCTGCAACTGACTTATCCACACATGCCCAAGCTTAAGTGCCCAATTTTGGCAACCAATGCTCTGTCCAGTCATGGACCTCCCTGAGGGCCTTCATAATGAACTATGCCTCCAGTCCCTTTGATTTATTTATTCATATTTGAGACAGGGTCTCAATAAGTTAAATTGCTCAAACTGGGCTCAAACATGTGATCCTCCTGCCTCAGCCTCCCAAAATGCTGAGATTGCAGGTGTGTGTCATGATTCCCCACTTGATTCCCTTCCGATGGCCTTTTCCACTTCCAAGGACCCCCCTCTTGCACTGGGCCCACCTGGACAACCCAGCATCCTTCACCGGTTGTGAGGTCCCCTGGCAATCTCGGTACCTGCTTGCCAGGTGGCCAGATACACTCACGGGTTCCAGGGATTGGGACACAGACATATTTGGGCAACCATCATTCTGCCTGGCACAGTTGCTTTTTTTTGGTACTGGGGATTGAACTTGGGTCCTTGTGCTTGCAAGGCAGGTGACAGAATCACTGAGCTAAATCCCTGGCCCAATTTTTAAAAATCCAACTGGAACATAATAAAGATGGAACATTGTAGCCTGGGGAGAGTGTGCTGGCCATCAGCATGTGGCTGGGACTTAGCACTGTGGGACTCCTGGGTCCCCAAGGCCCTAACCCTCGAGCAGGCATCAGGTCTCCTGCGATCATTGTGATTGTTGACCAGACCCATCCAGAAGGGGCCAATGCCCTGCCTGGGCACCCTGTCTGCAGTCTGTCAGGTCTGTGATTCTTAGATTCACATCTGCTCCTAAGCCAATCCTGAAGCAGAGACAGGAGGCCAAGCACAGAGCATCAATGTGCCCAGGGTATTCCCTACAAGCTGGCATCTAAATGTACAGCGCAAGGTCCCAGTGGAGTTCCTGAGCACAATGCTCTGTGACATTGAGGGCCACGAATTGAGAGCCACACAGTCTTCCCGCTGCCTCCTCACTCCCTCTGATGGCACCAGTAGTCACCACGTGGCTGGGTGCAGGCTCTGCCTTCCCTCCTGGTTGTCAGTAGCTGCGGTCTAGGACATCTCCTGCAAGTCCCCTTCACTCCATTCTTTGTTGCTTCACTGTGGCACCTGCTGCCGTGGTGGCCATTCTGGAATGGAGATTAGAAAACCTTTCCCTGCTTTGGGCACTTCAGTGGCACCTGTACCCACCTACACCTTGGCTCACCCCCTTGTCTGCTGTCCCGGAAGCAGTCTTGGAATATCACCCCTCTCTAACTCTGCCACCTCTCTCTGCCCGCAGGTATAAGCTGCAGAGAGTGGTGGGGCCAGGGTCAGCCTGCAGGCTCTGCCCAGAGCCATGGCCATTAAAGCCAGCAGTTATCCAGGGGCGGGTGCTGTATGGGGCAGGTTGGGTTCTTACCGATGTCCCCAAAGACAGGGAGAGGCCCACAGCCAGCCAGAGTCTTAGCCCGCTCAGGCTGCCGTGGCAGAGGGCTAGACGTCTCAGACCAGAGTATTGGCAGGGTGGGGTCCTGTTGAGGACTCCTCTTGCTTACAAGTGACTTATCTTCTTGCTCTGCCCCCATCCCCCTCCCACTCTAAGGCCACTAGTTCTATAGAATTGGGGCCCCATCCATGTGACCCCATTTTATCTTAATTACTGTATTAACTGGCTTTGTACCACTATAAGAAAATGCCAGCACCAGCTACTTAGGAAGCAGAGAGGTTTGTTTTGGCTCACAGTTTTTGGAGGCTCAAGTCCAAGGACAAGTGGTCCATTGATCTGGGCCCCTGGAGGATAGCATGAAGGCTATGGTGAGAACTTGTGTCACTGCAGGCAGTCACGTCTCAAGCCAGGAAGCAGAGAGAGCCAGGCAGGTGGGCTGTCCCCTTGGGTGACCATCTCCAGTTACCCAGGAACCCCCACTAGGTACCACCTCAGAGTCCACAGCGCCTCCCAGCACCTCCACCCTGGGACCGAGCCTTATGGGGATCTCTGAGGCAGGGGGCACTCCTGCAAGCCATGGCAGCAAGCTCCTAATGGCCATCTGGTAACACCATCACCATGGCCATTTGGGCTTCTGTTGTGAATTTGGAGGACACACTTTAGTCCGTAGCACCTCAGAGAAATCTGCATGTACCAGGGAGTGTCAACCAAATAAGGAAGAGGGAGATAGGCAGTCATGGGGCGTCACCTCAGGAGTGGCATTTGGACAGAGGCCAGCAAGAGGAGGCCTTGGGTGGGGTAGGGTTGCCTGGTAGGCTTGAGGGGCAGAGGGTTGTCAATGTGGCTCCAGAGGTGGGATCTGGGAGAAGAGGGTCATTTAGTCCTTTGCGTGGAGGAGGTTGGGAAGCAGAGGGCTATAGGACTCTGAAGAACCTGCGTCTGGGGCCAAAGCAGGGCCTGAGTGGGGCCGTGAAGGTGGCACAGGGGTTTGGGGCTGAAGGAATGTCCGGCGTCTATGCAGGGGACCTCTGTGCCGGTGGGGTCCAGCAGCTGAGTTGGGGAGGCCATGGGCGGCACAGTTTGGGGCAGGCCCAGAAATGAGTTTGAACGCCTTTCCTTGAGCCCCTCCTGGACATCCCAGGGCCGATGACAGGGAGTGCGAGGGATGGGCGAGCCATGTGCCCCGACCAGCGGCACTGTAGCAGGAGCTTTTAGATCTTGTAAGTTTGGTGGGACCCCAACACCTCTGTGTGTGCGTGTGAGCTTTGGGGCTTCATTACCTATTAAGTCCTGTTTATAGCCTTTGACCAGTTCTCTGGGGATTTCTTTCCTTTGCTTGTTTTCTGAGCCTCTGATTCGGTGTGCTTGTGCCCCACCCCAAAATGAATTTCGGTCAACTTCTAATAAACAGAGATACATATCTACGTACAACATGTGAGTTACAAAGAACCTTTCCCTTCCTATCCCACCCTGCACGGATTACCATGGCAAGATTTTATATCTATCCATTTTGAGGTGCTATTACAGGTAGTCCATTGTTCATTGCTGCATCATAATATTTCTCCAGGTACATACTCCAGAACACATTCATCTGCTCTGTTGTTGGTGGACATTTAGTTGATTCAAGCTATTATAATTATAAAGAGTGCTCCAATAACTATTTTTGCATGTATCTCCCAGACAGTTGAGTTTCGAATATTTATCTAGAAGAGGAGTCCTAGTTCCCAGACCTGTGTTAATTTTATACAAGACGAGTGTTGGTTTTATACGATTTGTGCAACATTAGTATGAAAAATGCAGATAAGGTTTCCACAGTGATCATGCCAGTTAGCATATCCACTAGAAGGTTTAAGAATTACCACTGAGTGGGGCCCGGGGATTTAGCTCAGTGGTTCCATGGCCTGCCTTGCAAGTGCAAGGAACCTGAGTTTGATCCCTGGTACCAAAAAAAAAAAAAAAATTGCCACTGAATTTGGCATTGTCAGACTTCTTTGTTCATTTCTATTATTTCTCGCCAATTTAGGAGATGCTGTGTTCTTAACATAATTTGCATTTTCCTGTTTACTACTGACATGGAGCCCTCTTTCACAGATTTATTCATCTTTTTGGATTCCTTCTCTGGCATCTGCTCTAGACATTGACAACATTCTCTTCAGTGTCTAGCTCTGTACTTGGTTGAATAAACCCTTTGTTTTGATGTAATTGAATTTATCAGGTTTTTCCTTTGTGGAAATCCAGACAGGTATGGCGGTGCAAGCCTGTAACCCCAGCACTATGGAAGGCTGAGGCAGGAGGGTCACAAGTTTAAACCCATCTTGGGCAATTTGATAACTGAGTAAGACCCAGTCTCAAAATAAAAACAGAAAGGGCTGGAGATACAGCTCCATGCGGAGACCCTAGGGTTCATCCCCATGCCACAAAAAAGAAAAAGAAAAGTCTTTGTGCACACGTAGGTTAACAAGAGACCTTTTACATTTTATTAACTGTGCACATTTCCTCTCTGGGGCTCAAAGCCACCTGGAGCCAGTCTTTGCTATGTGCAGAAAGGAGTACTGAAGGATTGTCTTCTTTACGTGGCCAGCTAGTGTCCTAGCGCCATGTCCTGAGCAATCTGAACGCTCCCTTGCTTTTAGGAAATCCCCTTGGTGTACCCATCTCTGAGCTGTCTGATCCATTCCTGGGTGTGTTTGCTTTTTACCAATCCACAATTTATATTAGTGGCTGTCCAGTACATACTAGCATCCGATAGGGAAAACTCCTTAAGTTTTTTTTTATATTTTATTTTATTTTTTTGGTACTGGGGATGAAACTCAGGACCTTATACTTGTGAGGCAGGTGGCAGCACCACTGAGCTAAATCCCCGGCCCTCCTGAACTCTTTTTCCTGGATTTCTAAAAAAATTCCTCCAATATATATATAGAGAGAGTAAGCTTTATCAAGGTTCTCAAAAGTCCCAATGAGATTTTTTTTTTTTTTTTTTTTGGCAGTGCCAGGGATGGAACCCAGGGCCTTGTCCATGACAGGCAAGTACTCTCTCTAAGCTCTGTGCCTCCTGGCCTGGCTTTTTATGGGATTGCACTGGTTTTACCTAGAGATTACTTTAGGGAGAAATGGTATGTTTCCAATAGGATGTGGTCCTATCTAAGATAGAATGTGTTATTTAGATTTTCTGTCTTCATAGAGGTCCTTTGGATTTGGGAAAAATCCTTAGATACATCTTATTTTTATTGCTGGTATGTGTTGTGTTATTTTTTTACTGTTTTCTAGAAGGTTATTCCTAGTGCAGGGACTTGCTATTGATTTTTCATAAATTAATCCGGTACCTGACAACCTTACTGAATTTTCATGTCTCGATTTGTTTGGTCCCTGTAGGGACCGTATCATCTAAAATAATGTTAATTGTATCACTTCTGTCCCAGTTCTCTTACTTATGCTCTCGTTTTTGTTGGGGGGAACAAGTTCTGGAGCTTGAATCCAAGTGTGTTCTACCACTGAGCCACAGCCTTACCCCTTTTATTTGCTTTGTTTATTTGTTAATTTTGAGACAGGTTCTCACTAAGTTGCCCAAGTGGGACTAGAACTTGGAATCCTCCTGCCTCAGCCTTCCTCAGTGCTGAGATTACAGGCATGTGTCAATATGTCAGACTCACTTCCTAATTTGTAACGCTATTTATTTCATTTTCTAAATTTCCTTACAGCGCTGACAGGACAGTGATTAGTGGTGGTTGTCACCAGTTTTGTCTAACCCCAGATCTTAAAGAGAATGTATCTAAGCTTTTGCCACTAAATCTAATATTTTCTGCAAATTGTATAAATATGTGATTTGCAATATAAACTTCATCAAGTTAAGGAAGTTCCTTTGACTCCTAGTTCTCTGAGAGTTCTTTTTTGTTTATTTTAATTATAAAAAGGTGGAAATGCTTATCAGTTGCTTTTCTGCATTAAGATTTCCATATGGTTTTCCATTCTTACACTCTTCCAGATAAAGCCTTTTTGATCATTGTGTACTTTTTAAAAAAATACATTTGGATTCAGGTCCACTAACACTTGACTTGGCATCTACTTCAAAAATGAGATGGCTGTGTGACTGTGCTTCTTATAGTCCACTTACGTGATTTGAAAATCAAGACTGCTGTACTGACCACGAGATTACAGCCTGGAAATCACCAAGGATCCTCTTAAGAGCGGTTTGCTTGGCGTGGAGTGGGTTCAGGGGAGAATCGGAAGAGGAAGTAAAGACAGGAGATGAAGATGAGGAAAAGGCTCATTTTTGTCATGTTTTTAATGGAAGAAATAGCAGCAGGTTTGGTATTTTTGTCCTCTTTTGCTCTTTGGCCCTGAGGAAAGGGGATTGAGTGATCATATCCTATATTTAATGGGGTGTTAGCAGTCTTGACCCATTTAAAATCTCTCTCTTGGTTTATTTTTTTCCTTTTCAGTCCCTCATTTTCTCTCCCTCCCCATAGGTAACTATTCCGATTTTAGTTTCATTTCAATTTTTATGGTGTAAAATTCACCTTTTGGGGATTCCATTGCATGAGTTTTGACAAATGCATCAATGTGGAACCACTGTGATAATCAAAATTGAAGCTGGGCATGGTGGTGCACACCTGTAGTCCCAGCACTCCAGAGGCTGAGGCAGGAGAATCGCTGCAAATTTGAGCTCAGCATGGGCTGCATAGTGAATCCAAGGCCAACCTGAACTACACAGCGAAAACCTGTCTCGAAAAAAATGGAGAACAATTCCACCCCAGTGTCACCCCTTTCCTTGTTTGCCTGTCCCTCGACCCCCATCTCCCAGCAGCCACAGACCTCTTCTCCCTCTAATTTGCTATGGTGTTATCTTCCCCACAGTGTCGTGTAAATGGATTTGTACATTATTTGGCCTCCTGAGTCTGGATTCATTCACTTAATGACTGCATTTGAGATTCATTCCTGTTCTTGCAGATTTCAGTAATATGTCCTTTTCATTGCTGTGTGGCATCCATTGCAGGGATACATGAGAGTGTTGGCTGCTAGGTGTTTGGATTATTTCCAGTTTGGGGCAATTATGAATAAAGTTGCTGTAACAGTTGTCTAAATATTATTATGAGAATACACAGCTTGATAGAAAATGTACAGTGAATGTTTAAATTTTAAAACTTGTTACAGTAAAAGACACATTGCCATGAATCCCTCTCAAAATACTCTCTTCATTTCAAACATACTGAACCCTCATGCCTGGCACTTTTTGAAGCAGGTCTAGAAGTCCTCTGTCCTGAGGATCTTGACAAGGTGTGGTGAAAACTACTGCAGATGCTGCTGCCAAGTGACATTCAGCAGAAAGGCGGTGTGTCCTTACCCACCTTGTTCACAAGATCTGGCATCGCGCAACTTCTGGCTCTGCTTCAAAGTAAAAGTGACGATGAAAGGTAAATATTTTGAATTGATTCAGGACACGAATGCATCTGCGGCAGCACGACTAAGAAGACACTCAGGAAAGAGGACTCCAAAACTGCTTTAGAAAGTAGCAAGAAGAGTGATTAGATAAGTGCGCTCAAAGTAAAGGGGAGGGTTCTGAAGGGGACTCGTGGCAGTGTGTCTTTTACTGCAGCAATTTTTTTTGTTTAAAGATTCACCGTACATTCCATCACACTATGTATACAAGGTTTTATTTCACTTGGGTAAATAACCAGGAGTGGAATTTCTGGGATTTACATGAGCTGTACAGTATGTTTATGTTGCCAGTCATCAGCCTAGTATTCTTTTGCTCAAAAGTGCAGTTCTGCGAGCAGTCTTGAAGTCACCAGATGACACCAGGTAGTGCCGGATGCCAGCTGCTGGTCACTGCCACAGCCAGACTTCACTGTCAGATGCTGGGTTGCACTGGACACTCTGGAGTTCTTCAGTGCTAACAGCTCTGAGTGTTTATTGTTCTTCCTTTTGAAACTGCTCTGTCCTCACCACTCAGGATAAGAATCCCAAGTAGGTTTATAGGACTCTTGAGGCCTACACTACCCAAGAAATAAATCACAAGCAGATTTACAGGAACATTAAAGTCATTCTTTATTTTAACAGGGCCTGTGCTGCAGCACATGGAGGTCAGTATGCAGGAGCGAGCCCTCCAGACCAACCCGAGGAGTGGCTGGGAGCATTGCTATTTAAGCTGCAGGCCTGGGCCAGTGAGGGGCAGGGCTGAAACCAGAGAACCTCCTGGAAGGCTTGCTGTGAGGGTTGGATGTGCACATAAGGGGCCCAGGTCCCTCCTTCCTGACCTTAGCCAGCCAGGGAATCCCCCCTCTGCTCTTCAGAGAGATAACAGTACTGCCTGAAGTGGAGGAAGCGGGGAAGTAGGGGCATGACAGCCACTGGCCAAGCCACAGTCCCCTTCCAGCTGGTGTGGGGGGAAAATGAGGAAGTCAGGTGCTCCTTGTCTGCCTCATTTATAAGACACTGTCCAGTTGGTTTTCAGAGTGGCTGTACCAGCTTTCACTCCATCAGCAAAGCAGTATGGTTCCAGTTGCTCCTATCCTCGACACCCTGGATACTGTCAGTATTTGTTGGTTGAGCAATTCTAATAAGTATATAGTATTTCATTATGGTTTTCATTTGTTTTTCCCCAGTGGGGAAGAGGTTAAGTATTGGTATGTGTTTATCTGCCATCCACATGTCCTTGTAATGGAGTGTTTAATCGAGTCTTTTACCTATTTATTAATTTGAGTTCCTTGATTTCTGTCTGCTGAGATTTTAAAGTTCTGGATGTATTTTGGATGTCCTTTGTCAAATAAGTGAATTGCAAATGTTTTCTCCCAGGCTGTATTTGCCTTTTTGTTCAACAGTATCTTTATTCTTCTTTGGCAAAATTGTTTCAGCTGTTCAGTTCCTTTTCTATATAGATTCTAGAATATTCTGTCTATATGCACAAAAAATTTGCTTGGATTTTTGGGTAGGAATGGTATTAAATCTTTAGATCATTTTGGAGATACTTAACATCTTTGTGATACTGAGTCTTCCAACCCGTGAATATGGGATATCTCTTCGTTTAAATCTTCTATGACTTCTTTCATTTTTGTAGGATACAGATTATGTGTATCTTTTGCTAGATGCATACCTAAATAGTTCATTTGGGGTGCAAGTAATTGTACATAATACTATTTTCAAATTTTTAATTACTTTTTTTCACATGTATGAAGGACTTTTATTCAAATACATTCAAAAGGAAATTATAAAATTTATTTACTTCTTTATAAAAGGTGACTTAAATTTTTAATGCAAATTTGAAAACATGACAAGTCTGCAGGTCAAAATTGGGCCACTTGCTTGAAGGAACAAATTATAAATCACCTCTTTCCAGCTCCACCTAAAGGCTAACCTTCTATCATGTGGCCAGCCATGCCCTCATGCACGACAGCCCTGAGGCTTGAGTAAACAGAGACACTGGAGAGTTTCTGCAGACCCATACCTGGGGCATTTCTCTACCTTCTCATCGTGCAGAACTGCAGTGATATCATAACCCTCTTGCCATCCCTAATTTCTCTTACAAAAAACTTTTTCTGCTAACTCATGAGTGAGTTTGTCACCATCCAGGCTGATAACAGACTTACCTGCAGTGGTTTCAGACAGCTCTTCTCCAAATGGAGACTAATCTTTGTGTTTGCTTGTTTTTTTTTGTTGCTGCTGCTGCTTTTGGTACTGGGAGCTGAACCTTTGCACCAAGCTACATTCTAAACCATTTGTTTATTTGAGACAGTCTTGGTAAGGTGCTAAATTGTCTGGGCTGGGCTTGAACTTGCAGTTCTCCTGCTTCAGCCTCCCAGAGTACTAGGTAGTCTCTGTGTTCTTGAATGTGCTGTTATTTTGGTGCATTTCCTATCTGTCTATTGGCAAAACCCAGACCTAGAGCCTTCAGCTACTTATCAAAGCTCAAGGGTCAGCTTTAGGCAGCACAGAAATCCTCCACTATTCTTGCCCTTTTCCCCCATTAGCTACGAAAGAGACATTGATGAGGATTTTCAGTTTTATCACCACTGCAGTCAAAAGATCCCTGCAGCTGTGACTTCAATGTCTCCAGACAAACTCATGTTGAAATTTCATCCTCCTTGTGTGGTATTCAGAGGTGAGACCACCTGGTACCTTGAAGAAGTGATTGGGGCATCAGGGTTCTGCCCTCATAAATGGATTAATATCTTTATGGATTAAGATTACAGTGACTTTTTTTATACCAGAAGCTCTCTGACTTGATTGCTATCTCTTACCATGTCATACCCTGTGCCCCCTTGGAACTAGACAGAGTGCCGACCAGTAAGAAGGCCCCCCACCTTGGTCTTCCCAGCTTCCCGAATGATGAGCTGCATCAATCTTCAGTCTTTATAAGTTATTCAATCTGTGATATTTGGTTATAGTAACAGAAAATGGACTAAGGCAACCCCTTTGCATTAATTTTGTTTTCTAATTATACACTGCTGCTCTTTAGAAACATGATTTTTTTTTTAATGTTGACTTTGTTTCTTGTGCTCTTAAGGAACTCACTTATTTGAGAGTTTTTGATTTTTGTTTGTTTGTTTGTTTTGTTCTGTTTTGGTCTTGGTAGATTCCACATCAACAGTTATATCTTTGTAGATGTAATTTGCAAGTAGGAAGAGTTTGAGTGTTTTCTTTCTAATTTAACCTGTATGTCCTTACTTTTCTTCCTTCCTTCCTCTCTCACTTCCCTTTTTTTCCTTCCTTCCCTTCCTTTGTTCTTTTCTTTTCTTCTTACTTTACTGGCTAGAACTTTCAGTATGATGTTCAATAGGAGAAGACAGGACAGATATTCTTGCCTTTTTCCTAATCTTAGGAGGGAAACATCAGTCTTTCACCATTAAGTTTGATATAAACCTCCTAGACTTTCTCTTTGTTAAGTTGAGGAAGTTTCCTTCCATTTTTAATTCACTGAAGTTTTCCAAATGCCTTTTCTGTATCAGTTGATATTATATCACATCAATTAATGTCTTCTTTAGACTTTTAATATGGTAGAGTATGTTGCTTTCATTTCAAAAATTGAGTCACGTTTATATTCCTAGAAAATCCTAATTAGCATGTATCATTCTTTTTATACATCCAAGGATTTTGGTTGCTGATTTAAAAAATTTTTTTTTACATCTGTGTTCGTGAGTAATTTCATTGGGATTATTCAAGCTCTCTTGAATAATAACAATGTTATTTTCCAGTTTTTTCAATTTTATTGATTTCTTCTCTTATTCTTCCCTGTTTCTTTCTGCTTGCTCTGTATTTAATTTACTCTTCTGTTTCTGTTTTCTTAAGATAGAAGCTTAGGGCTGGGAATTTTGCTCAGTGGTTCCACTGCCTGCCTCACAAGCACAAGAACACGAGTTCAATTCCAGGTACCAAAAAAAAAAAAAAAAAAAAAAAAAAAAAAAAAAAAGAATGGGACTAAGATGGAAGCTTATATTATTCATTTAAAACCTTTCCCCTCTAAAATGGGAATTTAATGCTTTAAGTTTCCAAGTATTGATTTGTCTACATTCTCAGAATTTTTTGTTATTTTTTAATCTATTCAGATCAAAATATTCCTGTTAACATCCCATCATTTCCTACAGATCTAGGTTTCTATTTCATAGCATTTCCCTTCATCCCAAAGTGCTTCCTTTAGCATTTTCTTGTAACACAGTTCTGCTAACAACAAATTATCTGTCATTCACTTATTTAAAAATAACTTTGTTTTTTTGTTTTTTTTGCTGGGGATCGAACTCAGAACCTTGCACTTGTGAGGCAGGAGGTGGCACCACTGAGTTAAATCCCCACCCCAATCTGAAAATAACTTAATTTTAGTCTTTTTTTAAAAAATATATCACTGGGAAATTAACTCAAGTCAACAGATAGTTTTTCTTTCGACAGTGTGATAGTCTTGATTGTCAACTTGATTGGATTAATAAACACAAAGAAGCAATTAGATTGCGAGGTGTTAGCCTCATTAATGGATTAACAAATGGATGAGTGCACAGCTAAGGGTGGCTGGCAGGTGGGGCCTGGTTGGAGGGAGCTGCTCACTGGGGATGTGGCTTTGAAGGGTTGTCTATCCCTCTGGCTCTTCCTTGCTTTCTCTGCTTCCTGGCTGCCAAGAGGCACAGCCTTCCTCTACCAATAACTCACCGTGCTGAGGATGCAGCTAGCCAGCAATGGACTGAAACCATGAGTCAAAGTAAATATTTTCTCCTGTAAGTTGTTCATGTTACATATTTTGACCCAGCAAAGGGAAGGTGCTGAATACAAACCATTTAAAGGTTTTGTTCCATTATTTTGATCATCACCATTTCACTTAATAGTCAGCTGTCTTTCTTATTGCTGTTCTGTATGGTTTCCCCTCTCCACTGGCTGCTACATGTAAAATTGCCTTTTTATCTTTGTTTTCATCAGTTTGTCCATGTCCATGGTGTTCCTCTTCTCCCCCCACCCCCTTCCTGGAGGTTCACTGAGTTTCTTGGATCTGTAGATTGATACTTTTCAAGAACTTAGGAAAATGTTGGCCATTATTTCTTCAAATATTTTTCACATCCTAGTTTATTTTTCCTCTGCTTCTGATATTGTAAATACATCATATTAGGCTGCTTGGTATTGTCATTGAGATTCTGCGCATGATGTCGGTATTTTTTTCTCTTTGCTTTCAGTGTGGATAATTTCTACTGACCATTAAGTTCACTGACTATTCTGTAGTGTCCACTCTTCTCTTAAAGTCATCAAGTAAATTTTAAATTTTAGATATTGTTTCGTTCAAGTTTAAAAGTTTTATTTGGTTCTTTTTTAGTGTGATTGTTCTCCCAGAATTCCCATCTTGTGCTCTTTTCTTTCCTTTAATGCTTTTTTTTTAATACTACAAATGTTGAATTTTAGTTTGGCAGACAGTTAAATTTTTGACAGATACACTTGATCTTCATAGAGTTTATTTTAGGTTTTATTAGAGTAGGTTCGTGTTCACTTTGTCCTTAAATACGAGGGTGCCCTACTCAGGGAGGGTCCTTACTCCTAACATATGACTGTTCTGGAATTTTATCAGTACCTTGATGTGCTTAGGGTGCGATCTCCACTCTGCCTGAGCCATCACTGCATAATTCTTATACGTCCTTCTAGTTCTCTGTCTGTTATGGTTTGGGTCTAGATGTCCCCGCAAAGCCTCATGTGGTCATAGGCTTGATCTAGAGTGTGTGAAGCTGGAATTGATTCATGAAGCATTGCTAGGCTCAAGGGCACTAGGATCAAGGGTGTGAGTGCTACTTGCCCTGAGTAATCTGAACAGGATAAAAGGGGCAGGGAGACGCTATAAACTTCTCTTGTTAGCGTTGCTGCCTTGTGTGTGCCATGTTGTTTCTGCTCTGCCATGCCTGTTTGTCATCCCTGCCTTGGAGTTGGCTGATTATGGGCTGAAGCCTCTATGAACTGTAAGCCAAATAAACCCCTTCCTTTCTAACTTTGAGTGTCTGGTATTTTGTCTCAGCAACAAGAGAAAAGTAAGTAACACACTGTCCCTATCTCTTTGCATCTGCCCACCTCCCTGCAGCTGCTTTCCTCTGGGCCTCATAGTCTCATTCTGAATATGTGGAGGCCAGCCATAAGCCAAGCCCCCCAGGAGAGGCCTCAGACCCTCCTGGGATGCTTCTGTGCCTTCACACCCACTCTGAAGACTCCACCTGCCCCCGTAGCCCTAAAGTCTGATCTCCACCTCATTAGCTAAGCAAGACTGCTGCTCCCTGGCTTATGTCCACTCCCTTGTGCCATAGTCTGGAAAGGTCCAGGCAGATATCCAGGGGGCATGTGGAGCTCACCCCAGGTTCCCTGCTCTCAGACATCACACAGGTCCTTGTTGTAGTCCAAACCTGAAGATACTTGTCTCACATATTTCCTCCAGTTTTAGTTGTTTGCTGTGGGACGGTAAGTCTTACGGGATCCATCATGACTGAAAACAGAAACCTAATCAGTGTTTGCTTTTTGTTAATTGGGGACTCCTTTACATACAACAAAATGCACAGAAATTCAAGGTTCAGTTCTGTGAGTTTTGACAATAGTGTGTGCCCTTGAACCCACCACCCCTCCACTGCTTTCCATCACAGCAGTTAGTGCTGCCTGCCCCAGAGCCCTGTGTAAATGGAACCATGCAATATAAACTTTTTACATCTGGTGTTTTTGCTCAGCATAATATTTTTGAGATGTTTCCATGTTGTTGCATATATCAGTGGTTCATTCTTTTTTAAATGGAAAAATAGTATTCCATTATATAAATATTCGGCTTTTTTGTGCTTCTGTTGATTGCTTGGATGGTTTGCAGTTTGGGGCTATTGAGAATAAAGCTATTATGAATCTTATTATATAAGTCTTTTGTATATGGCCTTCACATATTCGGGAGGGAGGTCCTACGGTTGATATGTGTTTTAACTTTATGGGCATCTGCGAAGCAGTTCTCCAGAGTAGTTATATCATCTTACACGTCCACCAACAATGTATGAGTGTCCCTTTTCCTCCACATCCTCACCCACATTTGGTGCTGTTAGTCTTTGTGAAATGAGAGGTGATTAGTTGTTTTGCATTTAGCATTGGATCATTTGCATTGCTTGGATAACATCAATCCAAGCACCCCTTTTCTCATTCTTATTCACCATTTACACAGCTTTTGTCAAGCCTCCTAGTCATTTACCTATTTTTAAAATGGAGTTATTAGTCTTACTGTTAATTTGTAGAAGTTCACTATGTATTCTGGAAATAACTCCTTTGTCAGGTACATGTACTGAAGATAAATTTTCCCAGTCTATAACTTGCCTACTGAGTTTTTTCTGTTAATTTTCTCTGTTTGTTTTTCATTGACTTCTATTATTTTTATTATGGCCTTTCTTTCATATACTTTTTTCTATACTGGGGATTGAATTCAGGACCCTTACATTAAGTGACCTCTCCAACCCTTTTAAATTACTTTTTACTTTGATACAGGGTCTTGCTAAATTGCCCAAGCTGGGCTTGAAATTGTGATTCTCCCCTTCAGTTTCCCAGAATAATGAGATTACAGGTGTGCACCACAACCTCTGGCACTTGTACTTACTTTGAGTTTAATTTGCTCTGCTTTTTCTAGAGTCTAAAAGAGTTTAGATCACAAAGCTGTGTCATTAATTTTATACTTGTCTTCTTTCTAATATAGGAATTTTAAGCTACTTAGTACCCTCTGAGCACAGCTTTACAGGCACCAAGTTTTGATATGCTGTTTTCTTTATCATTCAGTTCAATAGTCAACTTGCAATTTTTCTTCTTTAATCCATGGATTAATTATAAGTGTATTGTTTAATCTCCAGATGTTTGAGATTTCTAAACATCATGTTTTTACCTTTAGCTTGTTACATTGTGGACAGAGTCAGTTTTATGTCCCAGTATATCTTTGTAACCACAGAATGTTCTCTTGGGGGAAAAAAAGTGTATTCTATAGTTGCACAATATTCTAAAAATATTAGGTCAAGTTGTTTGATAGTGATATCTCAATCTTTTATGTCTTATGCCACTTACTGAAAAATTTCGAGGGCAATTCTGATTTATCTGTCCTTTGTTCTGATTTTTTTTTTTTTGCTTCAGGTATTTTAATGCTGTATTACTAGGTAATATATGTTTCAGAATCTTC
Organism: Fukomys damarensis; assembly: GCF_012274545.1. Classification (NCBI taxonomy): domain Eukaryota; kingdom Metazoa; phylum Chordata; class Mammalia; order Rodentia; family Bathyergidae; genus Fukomys; species Fukomys damarensis. Next base: position 41,023,286 of record NW_022900921.1, read on the forward strand.
GGTCTTCTAGATGAAGCAATCTTTGTGTCATTATTAAATTTCCAAGCTGGGCTTGGTGTGGTACAGGCCTGTAATCCCAGCACATGGGAGGCTGAGGTATGAGGATCACACAAGTTTGAAGCCAGTCTAGGCTACATGGCAAGTTCAAGGTTAGTCAGAACTACTTAGCAAGACCCTGTCTCAAAATACCAAAAGAAAGAAAGAAACAAATGTCCAACTTTCTTATCCTTTGCCTACTCTTTTACTCTAAAATCAGTCTGTGTCTTTATATTAAGGGTATCCTTTTTATAAATAGCCTAACTGGACTTGGGAGTTTTTTCCATCTAGTCTGAAAAGTTTGTCTCTTAATTAAAAGGAAATGTACATTTATTTATCAACCACTACTGGTAATTGATAGTCTCCAGCTGAGAAACATCTCCTGCCCTTTTTAATTTTTTGATGCCCAGGCCTGCCTTCAGCTAGCAATCTTCCTGCCTCAGCTTCCCTATGAGCAGCTGGGATTATAGGTAACAACAGCTGGCAGGAAACTTCTCTTCAGCAGCTGTCCGTGTTGCTGTGTGCACATCTGATCCACAGCATGGCTCCCCTTGGTATACGTCCTGCTGTGAACCACTGACTAATCTCAAATCCCCCCAATAAAACTCCATTGCTGTGATCATTCCTGTACAGGTCCCCTTAATTGGGCAAGAATCTCTGTAGGATGTCTGTCCAGGGTGTAGCTGCTGGCTTGCAGGGTTTGCCCATACTGTGTTTGACTAAGGAATGCCAGTGTTAATACTGTGCCCGTGTGATCATAAGAATGATCCAGAGAAGAGCAAAAAGGAGGCCTACACGGAGTGGGTGAGCCTGGCTGTCTCCACCAGGGAAAAGGACAGCTCATCATGGAGGAGGAGGGAAAGCAGATGTCCAGGCCACATCCAGGAAGGGGCCAGGTATACAGGGAGGGGCTAGGGAAGTTTCCCTCTGCTCAGCAGGGTAGGAAACTACTGAGGTAAAGATGGCCAGAAGGCAGGGGGATAGGAAGTAGTCACCTTGGAGACCGGTGTGCGTGGACCAGGGAGATGGCACGATGTTTCTGCGTCCTGGTGTGGAGCAGCTCCACAGTCCCTGAGCCTGGCACTGCAGGGCATCGCGGGCACGTGGAGCAATGTGGGACCGCATCAAAGGGCGCCTCCTGTAGGAGCAAGGAGGCAGCCCCACGGGGCTGTTGCTAATGATAAACTTGGTGCACAGGGCAAAGGGGAGACCAGATGGCGGCAGGGCCAGGCATGTATATCCTGTGTCAGTGGGAAGGAGACATGGTGTGGACACTTGATACCTATTTCTACAGTTTGTTTGGTTTTTTGTTTGTTTGTTTGTTTTTTTGTAAAAGTGATGCCTACCATGCCAGAGGCACCTCTTCAGTGCTTCAGGAAGCTAAAATATCACAAATAGAAAAGTAGAGACATGCAGCCCTCCCTGCCCCCAGAGGAGCCATGGCTCACATTTGGTGTGTTGTGCTTTTTAAAAAGCTAGTTCCTGTCCTCTGGCCCTGGAGGTCTGCCCTCCTGCCCAGCGAGAACAGCCCTGGGCCAGATGTGGCTGAACAGCAGCACGTCAGGCTTCAGTGGGCCAAGAGGGGCACCCATCTAAGCATGGGGTCTTTCAGGTTGAGGGTCCCTCACACTCCCCACTCAAAGACAAAGCCAGCCCCACTCACTGCGTGGCCGAGAGGGCAGACACGCTCAGCGTGAGGCGAGGGGGGAAGCAGAAGGTCACGAGCACACTTCCTGGTCACAGCCCCTTCAGTTGTGCAGTGCACAGCCTGTGTCACTGAACATGCTAGTCATTCAAAGACATTCACTCTCCATCCCCTATTCCAGCCCATGCCGTGCACCTTCCCACACCACATGTCTCTCTCTCTTGGGTCTGTGTTCCCCTCCAGACAGCAGTGACAGTGAACTGGAGCTGTCCACAGTGCGCCACCAGCCAGAGGGACTAGACCAGCTGCAGACACAAACCAAGTTCACCAAGAAGGAGCTGCAGTCCCTCTACCGGGGCTTCAAGAACGTGAGTGCCCCCCACACCTGGAAGAGGCCCTTTGTCTCTGATTCCCTGCAAGAGGGACCCCGGCCCAGGGAGTCTTCTAGAACTTCTCCAGATCACCGTGAATACCCAAGGAAGAGCTGTCCAGGAAGTAGGCACTGTGAGGGTCACGGTGCTCCTTTCTCTGAGTCTCCAAGACAGTGCCGGGGTGGAGCTTGACACGGGGGTGGGAGCGCCAGCCAACCCTGTGCCCCTCGTCCCTGAGTGCTGGAGCAGGGGTAGCTGAGCCACTGAAGGGTGACTTCCACTTTAGGAGTGTCCTACGGGCCTGGTGGATGAAGACACCTTCAAACTCATCTACTCGCAGTTCTTCCCTCAGGGAGGTGAGTCCGGCTGAGACCAGGCCCAGACTTCCTGACGGCCCCACAGGGAGGGGACCCTGCCAGCTCCTTCCTTCTGGAGACCCAGTGCTGCCTACTTTGCCCTGGAGGGGAGACTCCTGTCCAGGAGCTGGAGCCCTGGGGTGGAGGTGGGAGTGGGAGCTGCCCCAGGAGGGCCCAGGCTTCCATGCAGCCCTCCCAACCAACTCAGCCTCGCCTTGCTGTCCCCAGATGCCACCACCTATGCACACTTCCTCTTCAACGCCTTCGACGCCGATGGGAATGGGGCTATCCACTTCGAGGTGCGTCTCTGAAGGTCCTTGCACCTGCAGGGAAGGTCAAGAGGGATTGGGTCCTGCTCTGGAGACCTGTTCTCAGCCTCCCCTTGAATTCTAGGAGTTCATATCCAGCCCTGCAAACCAAGGGGGCTGCAGATTCACAGAACTGGAAGTGACCCCACGTGGTTTGTATTTTTAAAGGGGTCTGGCTTGCTAAGGGTGGGATTTCAAGCTCTTGATGCCAGAATTTACTCCTCTTTACTGAGCTAGTAGAACCAACCAGAAATATCCAGAACACACTTAGCCTGAGTGCATTCTGCTCTACGTGGTAACCCCAGCCAGAGATGGGGTGAAGCCCAGGGCTCCTCGGTGCCAGTTTAAGGAGAAGCAGCCACCTCGCCCCCTGCAGCCTCTCCCAGAGGGCTCAGCCATCTGTCTGGGCTCCTCCCTGCTTGGCCACATGGGATCATTTGAGCAAGGCCCCATCTGTGGAGCCCACACCACTAAAAATAGCTGCAGGCGCAAAGCTGAAACCTCCTCAGAGAGGAAAACCTTGCGGAGACGATCGATCGATCACCGCCCCACTCTGCTTCCAGGGCCAAGGGCGCCCGCCGACAGGAAAGTGGCCGAGGAGGCCCTGGATGCAGGGTAATAATAACCCATCGATAACACCAGTCGGGTTATTTTTACCCTGCGTGCCCACCACACGCTGACACACCGGACACAGGCAGCTGGAGCCCCAGCCTCCCCGTGACCACAGGGCCCCTCCCACCCAGAACAGTACTCCTGGGCCACTGCCTATGGAGCACACAGCGTGGATGTCTCCCTCAGTCTCAATCTCTTCACATCCAAAGTACCAGTACCACAGTCCTCAGGAAACCCAGTCAGTGCAGAGGAGTAGAGGAGACAAGGCATAGGCTCCCCCCACCCTCCTGGTCACCAGATTCTGCTGGTCACCTTGCTCAGGCTCAAGGTGGGAGTTGGGATCCAGTGCAGTGGGTCCAACTGCATGTGGGGGACAGTTTTTCTTGTCCAGCATGTCAGGGGCTTGGGAAGGTCCTGGTCACCCTTCCTCCACCTGTCACTCCCCCAGCAGGGGTTCCAGAGTTCCTTGAAGGCAACAAGTGAGGGGACCCGTCAGTGGCTAAGGTAGGTCCCGTGCTGAACCCCCACTGGGCACTGTCTCAGAGAGGCCCTGCCCCAGGTGCTGTTCTGAACCTTCCGCTCAGGAGACAAATCTCTGGTTGCTTATGGGTCCCTTGAGGAACTTCCTGACTTCATTGCTGTGCTCTGAGAGACCTTTCTCAGGGAGGAAGGGCACGCGTATCCCCACGGCCTGTCCCTGCTGCACCACAGGTTGGGATCCCAGTGGCTGAGAAGGTCCCTCAGCCCTCACTGCCAGACGTAGGACTTCCCCTGCCCTTAAAAAGGAGGTCAACGCTGCTTAACAGTGCCTATGGCAAGCAGTAGTTTCTCTTGATGCCTAGAGACCATACATGTACCTGTTACAGTCTCCTGGTACAATAAAATATTATCACTTCTTCCCCTCATCACAATGAGAACCAAAAAGGAGGAAAGAAGGAAGGAAGGGAAAAGAGAAGAAAAGGAGCTAAGTGGGAGATGTGGTCCCATGTGCCACCTCAGGGTTGGCCTCCTCTCCTCCCTGAGAGTGTCACCCAGCACTGCCTAATTTACTCAGCTCATCTTGCTCAAGATGAGCTTGAGAGGCTCAAGACAGTGACCTTTGAGTGGTTTCTCAGAACCAAGGAGAAAGTCAGGTTGGCGGGGCAGAAGTGGCATTGGCAGAGTTGATTATCTGGAGACTAATAGCAGCGTGAGTCTGGGGGGTGGCTGCCTCTCTGTCGCTGCCCTACAGTATACTGCTCAGCATCCATGGCACAGCCAGGCATCCCTGGCCACGGGGGGAGTGACACTACCTGGGGCAGGCAGTAGCCCAGAACCTCTCAGGGCTCCCACCAGCTCTGGCTCTGCCAGGTACCCTCATGTGCATGCTGATGGTCTCAGCCTGGAGCCCCAGGTCGGCCTTGTCACTACAGGAGCCTCACACCTGCCCTAGTACTGCCTTGGGGGCAGCTGCAGATCGGGGGCTGTGGATAAAACAGGCTGAGTTTTACAGGCCTGGCGTCATAACTGCAGGTAGTCACACATCAAACTGCTGTGTCCCAGGAATTTTAGAACCACCATCCAGTTGATCTGAGTCAGCTGCTTTTGGGGTAACTTCAGTGTTAACATCAGGGGCCTTGCAGGGGACAGTCCCATGCACTGTCTCCTAGTACTGTCCTTTCTGTAACACACTTGCTGAGGGACACTGGGTGGGGACCTTTCTTGGATGTCAGCAGGCTGTGTGCTGAGCAGGAGGCTTCTGTGAAGACAAAACCAGAGAAATGTGGCACTGGCACCCTCCTGGACCAGTGAGAAGGATGGGTGCCAAGCAAAACCCCATGCCTGGGCCTCCCACTGGCAAATCCTGTCACACCCCAGGTTCCCTACTTATGTAACCCACAGATATCCACAGTGCTGGTTGCTCCCCAAACTCAGATGTACAAGAGATGTCACAGTCTTTCTCTTCTGCTCTGTCCTCCTGTCTTCTCTCACACACACAGCTTGAGTCCAGCAGATCTTCAGGGTGTGCTTTGGAGACCTGCAGGTGGCTGCCATGTCTTGTTTAGCCAGCTGTCGTCATCTTCCTCTGAGACTCCCAGGGCCATGATTTTATGGTTCTCCTCAACATCCAGTTTAGACAGTGTGTCTTGGTCCTCTGCTCTGGGTGAGGAGAAGCTGGGCCACCCCGAACATATTTTCCATCCCCACTTTCCAACAGCCAGTTGGATATGTATCCAGTACCCAGCAGAGCCTTGCAGTCACCCTCCACGATGCTTTCCTCACCCACACATCTTTGTATTTTGCTGCTGTCAACAACAGTCATGACCTTTCCTTTGCCTGGCTGTCTGTGACCGCATCATGCATTGAACCCCTGGTCTGGAGGTCCTTCTCCAGCCTAAACTTCTTTTCTGGCATCTCTTGGAGGATGTGGCCCTGGCCTCCCACAGCTTCATGGGGCTGAGCACCCTCTAGATCTCCCTTTCTCCTCTGAGTTATATCCCCTAACTGGGGGCTCCTTATCATTTCCCACTTTCTGGTCTCTTCGGGGGCACATCCTGCAGCAGTCCCCTCTAAAAGTGTATACAGGACCTGTGTCCATTAGCTTTCTTTTGCTGGGACAAAATACCTGACACACAACTTGAAGGAGAAGTGGTTTGTGGGGGGACATGGTTTCAGAGGGTTCCCACCATGGTCAGCTGGCACCAAGGCAGAAACATCATGGTGAATGGGTGTGGTAGCTGCTCACATCATGGAAGCCAAGAGAGGGAAAAAGCTTGAGGAGATGCATATACCCTTCGAAGGCACAGCCTGGATCACCTACTTTCTCCAACCCGGCCACACAGTCAACTGCGAATTCATCAATGGATTAATCCTGATGAATGTGGTACCCCCATGATCCAGTCTTCTGAAAGCCCACCTCTGAACACATGAGCCTTTTGGAGGACATTTTTGATCCATACTATAAAGGAGGTGGTTTTCACCCTCACTAGGCATTTTGCCTAGACCAAAACTCCTGAGACTGCTCCCTTAGGCCTGGGCCTTCCCCTGCTAGCCTCCTGATGGCTTCCTGCCTTCAGGGGGCTGTTGAAAAGCCACTGCCAGCTGAGTCCTGTGGGTGGACTTGATTTAGGTTCTTGCTGTTTGGCTTTACTTTTCTCTCTGAAGCTTATAGGGTCTTCTCTTGGCTGGAGCTTTGAAATACCACCAGGATCTATGCCTAAGGTCCAGCTGCCCCTGATTTCAGGCCTTGTGCCAGCCCCGGGGACCCTGGTATCTGGAAACTTTCCTTTCTTGGAAATCTTTCAAAATTTCTTTCACACACTGTTCTCCATTTTCTCTGGTTCTTCCTGGATCTCCTGATGTCCTAACATTGACTCTCAGGGTGGCTCTCTCAGTGTCCTCTTTTCTAGTTTCCAGCACTTTTCTTTGCCTTCTCATTGCTCCTTACAGAAAGTTCTGGTTACAAAAATATTAAAAGGGTTGGGGATTTATCTCAGTGGCACTGCCTGCCTTGCAAGCGCAAGGTTCAGAGTTCAATCCCCAGTACAAAAAAAACAAAACAAAACAAAATCAGTTTTGGTTGCCCTTCCAACTCTTCTTCTAAGTCTGTCATTCTGTCTTGCTTTCAATTCCCAAGAGCTTTTGTTTTCCAGACATATGTGTGTGTGTGTGTGTGTGTGTGTGTGTGCGCGCCCACACATGTGCTACTGGGGTTGAACCCAGGATCTTTGCACTGAGCTACACTCCCAGACCTTTATCTATTTATTTATTTGTTTCTTTCTTTCCTTAATTAATTTTTTGGAGATGGGGCCTAAGTCAGTAGTTTGCCCATGCAGGGCTGGAATTTGGGATTTTCTTGTCTCTGCCTCCCGGAATGCTGAGATTATGGGCATATGTTATCCCACCACCTTCATTCCTCTTTTAAAATAGTATCCTGTTCTTACTTTAAGGATGCAAGGTTTCTAATCTCTGAATCTAAACCGTGTTTTTCTCCTGGAATAATTCTTGTTTCTCCCAAATTGCTTTTCTCTTTCTGGTGTGTTGGAACACAGCTGTGTCGTGTTAGTGATATGTGTTGGTCATAGCCCACAGCGATGGTGGCGCATAGGGATGGCTTAGGAGTTGAGCACTGCTAGTTTAGTTTGTTAAACTGAAAGTTTTCAAGTACCTTCTGCTATAGGGGGAGTAGATATAATTCTGAAACCTGCTAGATATCTGACACTTGAGTGCGTGAAACAACAGAGGTTAAGAAGAGAAAAAATTCATTGAGAGAAAGATAGTTTATAAGAGAGACAGGAGGGGGACCAGAAAGTGGGTTGCCTGCTGGCCCTGATGCTCAAAGGTGTTTTATGGGGCAAAGCCATGAGGTAAGAAGGGTTCAAGGTGGGACAAAACTAGCCAACTAATAAAATTGCAAGTACAGTTGCTTAGGTAATATTGATCCAATGAGAAATCACAAAGTGGACAAAACTGCAGTCAACCAATAAGATCAAGTATAGTCACTTAAGTAATATTGATTAAATGGGGATCCAATGGGGAAGCAAGTCATGTAATCAGCAAGCATACAAGGAATTGAGCAAGGATTTTCACTAAGGTGTGGGCCAGGAATCTTTCCTGGAGATCTTGGTCCCCCACCCGGGTGATTGATACCTATTTAGAATTATCAGTCACTGCTATTTATCCTGTGTGAGTGTGGTAGTTTTCTCTCCTTTTACAGTGCTGGGCTTCAGTGAATGTGTCTTGATTGTCCTCTGTGTTGGTTTTTTTACTCTCCCCTGTGTTGGCTTCTTGTGGGCCTGCCCTGTCTAACTGCCTATGAGATGCCTAGTTAACTTATCTATTGTATAATATTTCAACCTGCAGATGCTTGATGAACTAGAAGTAGAACTCCTCCTCTATCATACAATCCCCTGAGACTTATCTGTCACTAGCAAGGCACTGCATAGTGGATTATTTTTATCCAAGATCAGGACCATGTGGTTCCCCACCACACACATGCATACACTCACCTATGTCCCCCCGAATGGACTCTACTGGACACCCCATTGGGGAGCCATGCTGCCTGTAGAGCTGGGAATCTCAGTGGAAGCCACACAGTGAAGTGGAAACGAGGGGTTGGTGGCTGGCTCCTCACTCCTCACCTCCCTTTCCCCTGCAGGACTTTGTGGTCGGGCTCTCCATCCTGCTGCGAGGAACAGTCCATGAGAAGCTCAAGTGGGCTTTCAATCTCTACGACATTAACAAGGATGGCTATATCACCAAAGAGGTACCAGGTGTCAGGCAGTGGCCCATCTGCCCTTGCTCCCCTCCAGTTGCTCCTTGCCTGATCTCTCTTCCTGTTTCCTGTCTCTGTCCTGGTGGCACTCAGCCACCAGGGTACAGCAGCCTGCAGGCTCCTCTCCCTGGCACTCTGCCTGGTCAGCACATGTGTCCATTCACCCCAGCCATGGAGGGGCCCTGGGGAGCCAAATGGAGAGGGGTATGGATGCAGGGGGGCAGTGTGGTCCCTTAAGCCAAGGTTGCAGACAGGCCCTCACCACGCAGACCCACAGATGGATTTTTGTTTGGCCCAAGCTTTTCTTTCTCTTTTTGGTATCTGAAATAATTGCTGCCTGCTCAAGTTTTGGAGTTGGGCACTTTGCTCTGCCTTCAACTTGTCTTGGACCAGCGAGGACAATCCCATCTCTCTCTCTGGAACACGGCCCCTCTTGCTTGCCCACCATTGTCCTGGGGGTGGCCTTGATCTTGGAGGCAGCCCCCTCCATTGGGGCCCCAAGAGCCACCACCCAGCTGAGTCCCTGCAACCAGTTCATACTAGTCCTCCTGTCCCCCTTCCAGGAGATGCTGGCCATCATGAAATCCATCTACGACATGATGGGCCACCACACCTACCCCATCCTGCGGGAGGATGCACCTCTGGAACACGTGGAGAGGTTCTTCCAGGTGCGCAAGCCCCACCCCAGAGCTGAGATGCCCCTTGTCCCTGGGGCAGACCCAGCATGGTTACTGGCCAAATCCCCTGGGGAATGAGTTTATTTTTTTTATCTTTATTAAATTTATTGGTACATATCAGGTATACAACGCAGTTATATTCATCATTGAGATCTTGTACCTATACATGACTTATCAGGTTCTTATTTTCCCCATTCCCCAGCCCTCCCCTCAGCCCCTCCTCCCTTCCCTGTTTACAAAGACATTGTTTCCATGTTTTTCCTTTTCACAAATTTTTTTTCTTTTTTTACCTTTCCCCTACCCCTCCCACTTCCTCTAGTCTTTCTTCCTATTACACAGTATCAATTATACATCTTAATCCTTATTTACACTTCTACTTTTTCACACCAGAGAAACTATTCAGTATTTACACATGTGTAACTTATTGATTTCACTTGAGTATGGCCTCAATGTGATCCACTTAGCTGTAAATCTTTCTAGTTTCTCATTCTTTATGGCTGAGTAGTACTCCATTTTATTTTTTAAAAGAACACATCTTCTGTATCCAGTCTCCAGCTGATGGGCAATTGGGCTGTTTCCAAGTTTTACCTATTACAAACTGTGCTGCTATAAACATGGGTGAGCATATATCACTGTGGTATGATTCTTTTAATTATTTTGGGAAGATACCCAGCAGAGGAATAGCTGGGTCAAATGGGACTTCTAATCCTAGTTGTTTGAGGTATCTCCATATTGATTTCCACAGTGGTTGCACCAGTCTGCACTCCCACCAACAATGAAGAAGGGTTCCTATCTCCCCACAACCCTGCCAACATTTGTTACTCATTGATTTCTTAATAGCAGCCATTCTTTCTGGGTTGAGATGGAATCTCAGTGATGTTTTCATCTCTCAAATGACCAGTGATGTGGAACATTTTTTCATATGATTATTTGCTTTTACTTTTTTGTCTGAGAAATGTCTGTGCATTTCAGATGCCCATTTTTTAATTGGGTCTTTATATTTGGGGGGTCTGATTTTTTGGGGTTCTTTGTATGTTCTGGATAGTAGACCTTTGTCTGAGGAACAGCTGGTAAAAATTTTTTCCCACATTGTAGGTTGTCTCTTGGCTCTGCTTGTGATTTCTCTGGTGGTTCAGAAGCTTTTTAAAAAGATGAGATCCCAATTGTTGATTCTTTGTGCTAGTTCCCATGCTACTGAGGATTTGTTCATAAAGTCTTTTCCTATGCCGATACCTTCAAGAGTTCTACCTAATTTCTCTTCCAGCAAGTTTAGTGTTTCTGTTTTAATATTTATATGTTTAATCCACTTGGATTTTAGTTTAGTGCATGGTGAAAGATACGGATCTAGTTTTAATATTTAACAAGGTGAAATCCAGTTTTTCCAACACCATTTACACTGTCTCTGTTGCCTAGAATTGCTTTTGCTATTCTAGGTCTCTTCTGATTCCAAATGAATTTTTGGATTGTTCTATTAAATAAACTGTTGGGATTTCAATAGGGAGTACACTGAATCTGTATCGCAGTTTTGGAAGTATGGCCATTTTCACTGTATTTATTCTTCCTTCCCAGGAACAAGGAATGTTTTGCCATTTTCTTATATCCTCTTCAATCTATTTTTTTAGAGCGCTGTAGTTTTCAGTGTAGAGCTCTTTTGTCTCCTTTGTTAGATTGATTCCTCGATATTTCATTTTTTTGGATGCTATTGTGAAAGGAATTGTCTCCCTAATTTGACTCTCAGTGAGACTTATTTGTGTACATAAAGGCTATTGATTTTTTAGTATTTACCTTGTATCCAGCTACTGTACTGAATCTGTCGATGAAGTTTAGGGATCTTTTGGTGGAGTTCTTCGGATCTTCTATATAGAGTATCATATCATCAGCAAATAATGCAATTTCACTTCTTTCTTTCCCATCTTTATTGCTTTTATTTCTTTCTGTTGTCTAATTGCTGTGGCTAATGTTTCCAAAACTATATTAAACAGGAGTGGTGATAGTGGACATCCTTGTCTCATTCCTGATTTTAGCATAAAGGTTTCAATTTTTGACCATTTAGTATGATGTTAGCTATTGACTTTTCATAGATAGCCTTTATCAAGTTGAGATAAAGACCATCTATTCCAATTTTCTGTAGAGTTTTAATCTTGAATGGATGTTGAATTTTGTCGAATGTTTTTTATGCATTTATTGATAGGATCATACGGTTTTTGTCATTGATTCTGTTAATATAGTGTATTACATTTATTGATTCACATATGTTGGACCATCCTTGCATCCCTGGGATAAATTCTACTGGGTCAGGTTGACTGATCTTCATGACCCTCTGAATTCTGTTTGCCAGTATCTTATTGAGGATTTTTGCATCTATATTCATTAGGGAGATTGGCCTGTAGTTCTCTTTTTTGGTTGGGTCATTCCCTGTTTTTAGAAACAAAGTAATACTTGCTTCCAGGAATGAATTTGGAAGTATTGCTTCTCTTTCAATTTCATGAAAAGTTTAAAAAGTAGTGGCAATAGTTCTTCTCTAAATGTCTTGTAGAATTCAGCAGTGAAGATATCAGGACCTGGGCTTGTCTTTGTTGGTAAATTTTAAATTACATTTTCAATTTCACTGATTGTAATTGGGGTGTTTAAAATTTTTATATTTCCTTCATTCAACTTTGGTAATTCATATGTATCTAGAAATCTGTCCATTTCTTCTATGTTCTGCATTTTATTAGAGTACCTGTTCTCAAAGTAAGTATTAATGATCCTCTGGATTTCTGCTGAATCTGTTGTGACTTCACCATTTTCATTCCTAATTGCATGAATTTGAACCTTTTCTTTCCTTTTTTGATAAGGTTGGCTAAGGGTTTATCGATTTTATTTATTCTTTCAAAAACCAACTATTTGATTCATTTAGTCTATTGCATTGGTTTCTGCTCCGATCTTTTTAATTTCCTTCCTTGTATAAGCTTTGGGTTTCCTCCTGTTCTTCTTTTTCTAGGAGCTTAAGATTCACCATTAGGCTGTTTATTTGACCTTGCTGTGTTTCCCTAGTTTCCCTAGGCATTCACTGCTATGAATTTCCCACATAAAATTTCTTTCATTGTATCCCATAGATTCCTGTATGTTGTACTGGCATTGTCATTAAATTGTAAAAACTATCTAATTTTGTCTTTAATTTCTGCTGTGACCCATTGGTTGTTCAGGAGAGTGTTGTTCAATTTCCATGCGTTTGTGAAGTTTTTATGGTTTCTTATGTTATTGATCTCTAGTTCAATTGCACTATGGTCTGATAATATACATGAGATAACTTCAGTTTCTTTGCATTTACTTAAACATGTTCTGTGAGCTAGTATGTGGTCTATTTTGGAAAATGACCCATGTGCAGCCAAAAAGAATGTATATGCTGATTTTGTGGGTGGAACACTCTGTAGACATGTATTAAGCCCATTTGTTCAAAAGCTTGGTTCAGTTCTAGTATTTCGTTGTTGATTTTTAATCTAGATAATCTATTTGTGACAATGGGGTATTGAGGTCCCCCACCACAATTGTATTAGTGCTAATTTGGTGTCTCATATCCCTTAATATTTGTTTTGTATACTTGGGGGTATTAGTATTTGGTGCATATATATTTATCATTGTCATGTCTTCCTCTTGGATTGTTCCCTTTAGAAGGATGTAGTGACCTTCTTTGTCTCTCTTAATTAGTTTTCGTTTGAAATTTACTTTGTGAATAAGATAGCTACCCCTGCTTTTTTCCAGGTTCCTGTCTCATCGAGACCTGTTTTCCATCCTTTTACTTTGAGTCTATGAGTTTCTTCTTGAACTAGGTGTGTTTCTTGTATACAGCATATTGTTGGATTTTGGTTCTTAATCCATTCTGCCAGTCTGTTTCTTTTGATTGGTGAGTTGAGGCCATTGACATTGATGGTTATAACTGATATGTATTGACTTGTCATTATCACATTATTTTCCTGGTTTATTTTTCTCCCTCTCCCTTTAAATTCTTGCCTATTGGATTTGCTCTGTCATGCCTCATGGAGTTGTGACCTTCATTCTCTTTTTCTATGATATTTTTTAAAAGTGTTTGGAGTGCTGGTTTGCTATTCATGAAGTTTCTCAGGTGTTCTTTGTCGTAAAAATCTCTTCTCTATCAACTTTGAAAGATAGTTTTGCAGGATACATCAGCCTAGGTTGGAGGTTGTTTTAAAGTTTGAAATACAGCACTACAGGCTCTCCTTGACTTGAGGGTTTTTGTTGAAAGTCAGTTGTGATTCTCATGGGCTTTCCTTTGACGTCATTTGTTTCTTTTCTCTAACTGCATGTAGTATTTTGTATTTCTGTTGGGTTTCCGGGATCTTGATTATTATGTTATTATTATATGGGGCTGAGTTAAAGCCAGGCCTTCCCACCAGATTTCATCCACCTGGGGCTCTGGGATCCAAGGCACCTGGCTGGGCGAGAACCTTGGGGGGCCATTTCCAACTCTCTGAGGAATTAGGCTGCAAGACAGTGGACTTGGGGCCTCTTGCTCTGTGTCCATGAGGCCTGGGATCTGATGGTTCAGCTGCCCTGGCTTGGGACCTCTAGACCTGAAGCCATCTTGTGCCTCTAAAGATTCCATTCAGAGAAGCCAGAGGTCACATGAGCATGGATACCAGCCCTGGGAGGTCATCAGGGAGCAGGGGTGCTCTGGGCAAGGCAGCCCAGGCAGGGAGCAGCTGTGCATATCCAGGGTGGGGACAGAGAGAGACACATGGGGCAGAAGGGGCCCCATCCTTTGAGCATCCTCCCATTGGTGTCAGAAACTTAGTCACTCTCTTGTCACTGAGAACCTACAACTTAAAGGAGAGGTTTATTTAGCTCATAATCTGTAGAGGTTTCTGTCCACAGTCAGCAGGTCACAAGGCAGGCAGTATGGTGGAGGAGAGCTAGAGCTGCTCATGGCTTGGCAGCCAGAGAGCAGAGAGAGAAGAGAGGAGCCAGAGAGGGGGTGAATGCTTCTAGGCCACGCATCTGTGGCCCTACCTCCTAGCAAGTCAGCTCTAATCCCCCATAATTCACTCACCTTCCAACGCCCCACCTGTGAGCACATGAGGCTCTTGGGGTACGTCTAGATAGAAACCATAACAGGGATTGTCCCTTATGGGAACACACTCACCTTGGATTTGGCTTGGGTCACAGAAAATGGACCGGAACCAGGATGGGGTGGTGACCATTGAAGAGTTCCTGGAGACCTGTCAGAAGGTAGGTGGCACCAGAGGGCTGGACATGGGCCTGCCTGGGGCTGTGGGATGAGATGATGGCCCATGGAGAGGCAGACAGGGACCAGCAGGAGGTGACCAGCCTCAGACCAGCTACTCCCCATCTCTGTGCCTCAGCGCCCCCACCCTCCCACTGAGAGGAAGCTGCTGGGGTTGGGAGATTGGAAATACCCTTCCCCTGCCCTCCTCTGCCCACCCTTACCAGTTCTCTCCTCCGCTCTCCACACAGGATGAGAACATCATGAACTCCATGCAGCTGTTCGAAAACGTCATCTAGGATGTGCAGAGGAGGTGCTGGGTGGCCATTGCCACTCCACTCCCAAGAAACTGAAACTTTTTTCCGATATATTTGAAAAAAGTGAGCAGTTCACTCGATACACACAGGATGAGAACATCATGAACTCCATGCAGCTGTTCGAAAACGTCATCTAGGATGTGCAGAGGAGGTGCTGGGTGGCCATTGCCACTCCACTCCCAAGAAACTGAAACTTTTTTCCGATATATTTGAAAAAAGTGAGCAGTTCACTCCTGATACACACACACACACACACACACACACACACACACACACACACACACACACAGAGTTCCTCAACAGCTGTCCCCAAGCCAGTGGAGCAAGGAAGCTGCCTCTGAGGTGGGCAACCCATTTACCAGTCAGTAGATGTCACCAGGCAGGGGCTCAAGAGCCTGAAAGAGCATCTCCAAAGCACAGGACCCTCCC
The DNA here is from genome assembly GCF_012274545.1 of Fukomys damarensis. Lineage (NCBI taxonomy): Eukaryota > Metazoa > Chordata > Mammalia > Rodentia > Bathyergidae > Fukomys > Fukomys damarensis. Next base: position 41,038,515 of record NW_022900921.1, read on the forward strand.
TCTCCTTTCCCACTAAATGGGGACCCCAAGCTCCTCTGGCCTCCTCCCCTGCACTCCCTGACCAAGGACCTGTGTCCCCAGAGAGGCCCTCACTGTGGGGCGCTGGGGTAGGCAGGGCTCAAGGAGTTCAGACTAAGATGGAGGTGGTCACAGGCCTGAGCCTGCTGCTTCCTGAGAGCCCAGTACTCAAGGCTGGGGATACTGACCTGGGCAAGCTGGGCCAGTGCCAGGCCACCCACTGCCAGGCCATTTTGGGTGGTGAGGGCCCCTGGATGCCATTCTCCATCCCAGGTTCTGGCTTGGTGGGAATGCAGGAGAGTGCTGCGGCCCCCAGCACCAGGCTGTCCTCCCCCAGGTCAGCTCAGTCCTGGGAGGAAGTGACATGGCTGAGGGACCGGAAGCCATGGAGCCTGGGAGGGCCCAGGCAGGGCTTTCCGTCCCTTCCCCACACCCCATCTCCCTGGAGCTCCATGGGGCTCTCCCACAGGCTTATCCCAGGCCCTACAAAAGCACAGGCACTCTGCTCTGGAGGGCAGCCAGGGCCACTCTCAAGGCCCTCCTGGGGGCCAAGGCCTTAGTGCCCCTGGGAAGGAGCCCTGGGCATTCCTTGCCCCAGAGCCATGGGGTCTTGAAGACTACTCCCAGCCTGCTCACCAACATTCAGAAGCACAAACCGGGGACCCTGCTGGGTAGCCCTGCCTGGGGGATGGAGACCCGAGGGGGGCAACAGCAAGAGCAGAGCACCCTTTCGAGGAACATTCCCACATGATACATTCCATCGGCCACCCACGTTGCTCAGGCCAGTCTTGGCCCCTGGGCGCTCCAGGACACCACCCCCAGGTGAGCAGAGCCCTCAGAAGAAAGGTGGGATGGCCAGGCTGTGGGACCCTGTGAGCCCCACTGTGCACAGCTGGGGCCCCTCATGGAGTTGCACTGACATTTCCAGTCTCCTGGGGTCCCCTTCCCCTCCTCCAGGGGGTGTGAATCAGCCTCCCCTGGCTCAGGGATCTCCCCCTCCCAGCTAACATCCTGTGCTTCTCAGGGGCCAAGGCACAGGAGACAGTTGCCACCACACCCCCTGGACCCCCATCTCCCATGCTCAGCCACAATGGGCCGCATGTCTGCATGGCAGAAGCGTCTCCCTTGGGCGCAGCCTGGGAAGGTGGTTCCTGTTCTCAGCGCCTACCAATATTCAGTCCTATATATTTTAATAAAATAAACTTGACAAAGGAGGGGGACTCTTGCCAGCTTTCTCAGCTGAATTTCCATCTATCCCTCAAACCCTGGCTGCTATTAGCTGTGGCTCCTGCCCAGGACTATGCTGGTAAATGTTTTTTTGTTTGATTTTTGAGAAAGGATCTTACTTCATAGCCCAAACTGGCCTTGAACTTGTCGTGGTGATCCTCCTGCCTCAGGTGTGTGCCACCACACCTGACTTAGGCTGATTAATGTTGACAGCTACTCTGAGTGAGGCAATACCCCCGGAACTCTCAAGCTCCCAGTGAGCTGTCACTGAGGTTGAGCTGGGAAGAGAGCCCCTCACAGTGGCCCTGGGGACCTTTACCAGACTGTCCCACCCTACCCTGTGCCCAAAGTTGGTGGAGCAGAGCAATTCTTAAGGTGCCATGCAGATTTCATCCTAGATCATTTTTCTTTCCCATTTCTAGGAAGTCAGTTCTGGGTGTGGCTGGAGGAAACAGATAGAAGTAGACTGGACCTGGAGACTTCTTCCTTTCTGGGGTTTATTTTCAAGAGTGTAAAGCTGGGTGTGGTGGCACACGCCTGTAACCCCAGCACTTGGGAGGCTGAGGTAGGAGGATTGCTATGAGTTCGAGACCAGCCTGGGCTACATAGTGAGTTCCAGGTCAGTCTCAACTACATAGTGAGACCCTGTCTCAAAAAAACAACAAAACAAAAAGTGTAAATTCCATGAGGGTTTTGCCAGGGAAAGGGGAAAGAAGACTATGGAGGACAAAGGGGGCTAAGCTCTGCCCCACATGTAGGTTGACAAGCAAATCAGTGCCACTGCAGTGTCTGAAGCCACTGCATTCTGGGATGGTTTTGATGCAGAGGTAGATATTGGAATAACAAGTTAAATGAGAAACCTTGTGACTTTAGATACAGAGAAAGCATTAAACACATTCAAGCTCCACTGGTGGTCACAATTAGGCATGGTAAGGAACAAGATGACAAGGGTCTCCAAAGCAGACACCATACGTGGCCATACAATGTTAAAAGCTCTCCCCTTAATTCAAGTCAGGTACCAAGCAGTGGACATCATACCTGCCTTGACCAAGACCAGTGAGTGACAATGGGAACAGCTCTGCTGTTCAGACCTCAGCTCCTGCTGCACCAGCTGTATGGCCCAGGCCAGGTCGTCTAATCCCTCTGTGCTGCAGTTTGCTTACCTGTGAAGCAGGTAACTGCACTACAGAACCAGGTCTAAATGAGCATAAGATGTTCAGGTACCAAATCCAGCTCCAACAGTGGGGTCAGCTACCTGTGTCCTAGTGACAGGACATGGGTCCTTCTAGGTTTCCTGCCTCCACCTGTTCAATGCAGTGTCTTCCTGCTCTCACCGCCCCTATAGCACCTTCTGGCTGAAGGCTCCTCCCCTGCTGGGTGTGGCTTTCGCTTGCCACACCCCTTACCAACCTATAGATTGGCTGCCCTTCAGATAGGTGTCAGGGCTGGCCCAGTCGGCTCTGGGTGCCAGGATGCTGCTGCTCCCTAACAGTTTCCAGCTCAGAAGTCTGTGTTACAAGGGCCTAGGTGCTGCCCAGAGTGGTGGGTGTTGGGAGAAGATTGAAGAAGTTCTCCTCTCCTTCACCCCACCCCAAGGGCATTGAAGAGCTGTGTCCCTGACACCCACACCTAGTAGGTAACTCCTTAACAATGCCATGCCTCTAAAGCCTTGCCATGTTGAGGGCATAGGGTTCATCCTTCCATTCTAGAAATTTCTGTGGCTTCTTCAGCATACCTGTTTACCCTGCTGAGCCTGTCTTCATCTGTAAAATAAGAAAAAATTCACTTCTAGGACTGTTACGATAATTCAGTCTGCACATTTACTAGCCTTTTAATAAATAAATATAAATACGAACATCCTTTCTAGCCCCTGAGGTTTCCATGTAGCAGGTTGGCTTACGTGAATAAGTCATCAGAGGAAGTGGATCTCAGGATCCACCACTCATTACATGGTCAAGCTGACCAGCCACAGGAAGGAGCCTTCAGAGCAAGCACTGACCGTCCTGTGGGCCTGGCCTGTGTCCTTCACCCTTGAAGTGGCCCTATTGAGGCCTCCTTGATAGCACAGGATGAGAGAAATGAGGTCCAGAGACATTAGCTAACAGGCCCACATCCTTCCCATGGTGCTCTGCAGTACAGCTTCCCAAAGAGGAGAAGGCCAGCCAATCTACCCTGAGAGAATCCTGGCTTCTCAGATTTTCAGTCCCCACTTGCTTGCAGTTCCAAGTGTTGTGTCCCTACTGACCACCAGGGGGCAGCTGCCCCACACCCCGGTCTCCTCACCTCTTTCTAGCCTTGGGCCCCACTGGAAGCTGTGTGGAAGGGAAGCTGTTTGCCATTTCCTTCATCGACCCAAGGACATTTCATAGTTCTGTCTTGTTCTCCACATGGTGTTAAAAAATTTTTTTTAGTATCTCACGTAAAAGGTGCCAGGTGCTCCTAGAGCACACACCTAGCTGGGTGCTGGGTGAGGGACACAATAGCTGAGTCGTCTTGTCTTATTAGCTCCTCATACACCTACTAGGACTCACCTAACTTAACACATAACATGTTAGGCTTCTAATCCTGGAAAAGCTTGCAAACCCCACTTTCACCCTGCTCAGCCCTTGTCAGGTCCAGGCAGCAGGGAGGAGACTGGCTGGTCAGGGACTCAGAGCCACTGTAGAGGGGCAAGGGCGTGGGTCTCAGGGACTGAACTTGCAGTTGGCCACAACCGCCCCCCTAGAGGTAGCCTGGAGCCCTTGGGGACATCAGACTGGCCCTTCCAGTTCACAGTGGCAGAGCCCTGCGCATCACAGAACTGTGTACCCTTCATGATCATCTGCCTGAGTGGGCACCTGCATCTCTTGTACCAGCTCGTCCACAGCCACGGTCCCCTTCTCTGCCCCTTCTAAGTTCCAGTCCCTGGGTGTAGACTAAGGGAGGCACCATTCCACACTCATCAGGCTCCTTCCCCACACCAGCCATGGGCTACAGCCTGAGACCTGCTGGCAGGAAATTGACTCTTGCCAGGACACTAGAGGGCAAAGAGGGTCTAAGGCAAGGGCACAGGACACAGATCAGGAAGCTGAGCTTGCCTGAAACCTACTGCTGAAGCCCTCCTTGGCCCAGGTGCCCTCATCCTAGGCAGCGCTCCTATTCCTAAGATAGGAGATTAGGGCATGGCAAAGCTAGTGGAGGAAGTAGGCCCTAGACACATGTGCAGAACAGTTCCCAACCCCTACACTGGACTTCTGGTGAGAATTTGAGCAGCTTTTCAATAGGATGGCCTGGATCTGACATCAGCCTGAGCCGTGGGATCCCAGTGCCACCTCTCAGAGAGAAGTTCTCTCAGCTTTCCTCAAGATCTGGATGACATATAAGGAACCAGGTGCTGTGAGGAGCCAGCTATTGTGATTTTCTTCATGGGAGCCTGCCCTGCCTTCTACAGGGTGTGCTTTTCTCCTTTTACTGTGTTTGGCCCAAGCTTATCCTGTAGAATCAGTTTCTCTCTCTCTCTCTCTCTCCCTCTCTCTCTTTCTCTCCCTCTCTCCCTCCCTCCCTCCCTCTCTCTCTCTCTCTGTCTCTCTCTCTCTCTCTCTCTCCTTACTTTCTCAAATAAACTTGGCCACTGCTTTTTGCTCTTTTTGATCAATTTTGTTTGAGATGAGAAGAACCTGGAATCTAATTCCAGGGGGAGAGGCGAGCAGCCCAAACCCATAACACTTTGTTGGCAAGCCACTTTTAGAAGGAGCTACCTGGTAACATTTCTGTCACTGTCCCCATCAGACTCCTCCCTCCCAGCCCACAGCAGGTGCTGGGCCCTCAGCCCTCTCACCCACTCACCCGGGCCTCATTTTCCAGTTGAGGGGCAGCCCACTGGCTAGCCATGCCCCGGGAGGAAATTGTGGGGTAAGCGTGGCCCTCTTCAGTCACCTGGATTTGCCCCAGTCAGCTGGCGTGACTATGAGGCTGCACAGGGCCAGGCACGGCCCCCACCTCACATAGCATCTTGTCACCTGGCCCGTCCTGAGCAGGTCTTCAGAGCTGAAAAAGGAGCCTAAGTAAGCTTGCAGGAGGTGTGTGTGGGGTGCTCAGGATGCAGCATGGGGGGGGGGGTTCATTAGGCCAAGAGCATGCAGGCCCTTGGAGAGATGGGATGCATTACTTCCTGGAATGGGGACCTTTATGCTTCTCTCCCAGGGGTGGAACCCCAGGAGAAGGGGGCCACACCCAGGAAGGGTGCTAACCACTCAGCGGGTTACAGACAGGGGTTTTATTTGATTATTCATGGTAATTTAAACCTGCTTTGGGTTCTCTTCTCTCAACCTGTTCTTTATTTTAGGATCAGACTCCTGCTCTTTACTTTCTCAATTAAGCCAATTTATGGACTTTCCATATTCCTGAGGGATTCTAGGTGTCTGGCAGGAAAGGAGTCTAAATTTAACCAAAGAAGGCTGATACGCATCACTTTGGCTGACTTCAGCTGAGGCCCAGAAGGTGCAGTCTTCTTAAAAGTACAATTTTGGGTTATGATTTCCTTGTCCCCTACCTTTTATTTCTTCTGTCCTACCTCAGTCTCTGCATGTGGAGAAAGAAGTGAGGCCTGACTAGCTTTGGTCCCCAAAAAGGGCTTCAAGGTCCCTAAGAAGGGCTATGCACTGAAGTGTGCTTGAAAGTACAGTCCTGTGTGGCCTGAAAAGAAATCAATGTCCTCCTGAGCAGGTCCCTGAGGACAGCCCTCTCCTGGGTGGTGGCACCTGACTGTGGACCATCCAACCAACAGACTTCTCCCACTGGCTGCCTGACCCACAATGGGTGGCAGTCTTAGAACTGGGGACCTTTTAGGGAGGGGCAGGCACATGACCCAGGAACAACCAGTAAGGCCCAGGAAGCCCTATGTTGGGAATGCTGGGACAAGAAGCTCCTCTGCAGCAGAGTGTGTGAGTGCTGGAGCTGTTGCTGCCATTTTATCACTTGGAGGATCCAGGAGAATAAAAACAGAGCAAAAAACATTCTGGCTCAGGGATGGGAAGAGAAAGGCCAAGGGGAAGTGGGGACAAGGGGGCCCTTGCAAAATCAAGCTGTACCTTATGCAATTTTCTCCTAATCTCTAGACTTTTCACTTATAACAGCCCTAAATGCATTCTTAGTCAGCCCCTCCAAACCAGCTAGAACTAGATGCTCAGCACTTTTGATTGAAAAATTCTCAGCTGCTAATGCCAAGGTCAGCTGTGGGGGTGTGAATTTGCTTTCCAGGCTCCAGTGGGCCCTGAGAAGGGGGTCAGACCCTCAGGCCGGCACTGTCACACAGGCCAGACTGCAGGTACCTTACAAGCAGGAGCCACCTATCACCCTTGGGCCCAGCACTGCAGAAGTTGGCACATGTTGGGGAGGGGAGCACTCTGTAAATGCAGCTGAGCCCCAGTTCAGCAAGAGCAGTTGCTGAGCGGGGACCAGGAGGCCTGCACAGGGTTCCCAGGGCAAGGCCAGGGTAGGGGCCAGCTCTCAGGTGTCCTTTGGCCTGAGCATCCCAAGAGCACACCCAGCTCCTGGGCCCCTGCTCCTCCTTCCTCTCCCAGTCTCTGGCTGTGTCCCGCCCCAGGGGTGCAGCAGACCATGCCGGGCAGTGCTTCTTCCTGGTTTTGAAAAATCACCAAATACAGTAAAACATCCAGAAACTAAAAATAAGGCCCCAAAGAGCAGATCATCAGTTAGTTCTTGACAGCAAGCTGCGATTGCAAAATCTTTGAGTTCCTCACTCTGTTGACAAACTTTCCCTGCCCAAGTCAGTTTATCTGGGGCAGAGCAAAAGGGGCTTGCAAGGGAGAGGATGCTGGGCAGGGACTTGCTCCCTTCCCTACCCACTGGCTCCCACCGCTGCCCTGCTTCCCGTGTGTGTGGAAAAGCCACAAATCACTAGGGTATGGGAGGGCGGGCAGCATCATCACCCCACAGCCCATCATCCCAGGCCCTGCCCCTGCCCAGTGCTTCCTTCCTTCCTAACAAAAAGTGCTAGGCCAGGGAAGGAGGACAGAACAGTTTGCTGATCATACAAGATATGATCGACAAATACTGTGAATGTTTAAATTTTAAATTATTACAGTAAAAGACGCATTCCTTCTAATCGCCCCCTCACTTCAAACACACTTATCCCATCATTCTTGCTACTTCTGAAGCAGCTCTGGAAGTCCTCTCTTGTGAGTGTCTTTACATGGAGCGATCAAAAGTGTGGTGAATGTCAAGTGCCAGCCAATGGAAAGGCAGGCTTTTAAAAAATGATAGTGTGTCCTCATCCACCATAGTCACTAGATCTGGCACCATGCAATTTCTGGCTGTGCCCTAAAGTCAAAAGGATTATGAAAGGTCACTGTTTTCTGGTTGTGTGTGTGTGTGTGTGTGTGTGTGTTTGCCGGGGATTGAACTTGGGTCCTTCAGCTTGCGAGGCAGGTGGTGGCACCCCTGGGCTAAATCCCCAGCCCAAAAGGTCAATGTTTTGAATTGACTGGGGATATAGAGGCAACCACAGCAGCACAAATAAAGACCCTCACAAAAGCAGACTTCCAGAACTGCTTCAGAAAATGGCAAGAAAAATGGAACAAGTTGTTTGAATGGAGGAGGGAGTATTTTGCAATGAACTAATGTCACTGTATCTTTTACTGTAATACTTTTTAGAAATTAAATACTTGTCATTTTTTAAATCACACCTGGTATGTAGTCCCCTATCCAACCACAATGGTCTGCCACCATCACCATCTGTGGACTCACAGAGCCTGACCCCCTTCTGGGCCCTGCACAGCACTGGGTCTCACCAGGGAGTTCACTGCTCAGCGTGTGAAAGACTTTTCTTACCAGGTGCCTACCATCTAAGGGCAGAGATCTAGGTGAAGGTCGGATACTTTACCATGTGGGTTGGAAGACAACATCTTTAAAAGGGGAGATTCTGTTGCAATATATGCATACCCATGTTTATAGTAGCATGGTAAATAGCTAAATCTTGGAAACATCCCAAATGGTGACTGGATAAAGACATGGGATTTTTTAAAATAAAAGGAAATACTACTCAGCCATAAAGAATAGTAAACTGGAGACATTTATAGCTAAGTTGATACACTTAAGAGGCCGTACTCTTAAGTGAAATAAGTAAGACACACATGTGTAAATACCAAATTGTTTCTCTGGTGTGAGAAACTGAAATGTAAATAAGTACCAAAATGTATAATAAATGTGAAATAAGAAAAGATCCAAAGGGGAAAGGGAAGGGGAAACAGGGGAAGAGAAGGGGGAAAATATGAGAAAAGGAAAAAATGGAAATGAAGTCATTGTAAATAGGGGAGGGGTGGAGGGGTTGAAGGGAGGGCAAGGAAATGGGGAAAAAATAAGAACCAAGATATATTATGTAAAGGTACAAATCCCCAATGATTAATGTCATTACATTGTATACCTAAAATGTACCAATAAACTTAATGAATAAAAAAAGAGGAGGTTATGTCTTGTAGAGCGCAGTATATGCTTTGAATCAGAGACCATTATTTGCTGCTGTCTCCCACACAGTAAGAATACAGGGATCCAGGAACCAAGTAGGAGTATCTTCTCTATCACCTCTAATAACTCAGTTCTATTCTGACCATGTTGAGCTTTGCTGGCTTGGAGTGATCAGCACTCATGAGGGAGGGTTTCCACCAGGGGACACAACAATGATTCCACTGAGTTGGGAGATAGATTGACCTGGCCACTTTGGGCTCCTGATGTCCCTGAACCAAAGGAGAAAAAAGAGGAAAAAGAAGATGAAAAGGAGGAGGAGCAAGAGGAGGTAACTCTACTGGTTGAAGTGATTGATGCAAATTACCAAGAAGAAAACTTGGTTCTCAGGGGAATCTGGTTGCTATGGTGAAACCAAAAATGGCCCAGGGCTTCATTCTCCAAGCCTAGAGACTGCTTAGTACCTCCAGGCCTTATTATAAAGGTTAATGAAAAACTACTGCTACCCAGAGCTTTAAAAAAAAAAAGGTAGGATGACAGGTTCTTGTGGCAAGCAGAAGAAATACAGAACAGAACACATGGGGGAAGAAAAAAGCCACCTCTATCAGAGAATGTGCTTTGTGATTAATTCTGGCATGAGAACCATAGTAGCTGTGGTATTTCAATTTGATTGTTTCATATACCTGTTTACCATGTCTTCTGCTCTCTTCTCCCCATTTTTTTATATCTAAGTTGTTAGGACTTAACTTTTATTTTAGGTAACAAAATATTCAAGGACGTGGGATATTATGAAAAAAAACCGGCCCTGACTCAGTTTCTCCTTCTGATACCAGATGCATGGGGGTATCTTCTCACACACCAAGCACGCAATTCTGCAGTAGCAGACCCCAGCGTAGTGACCTGTAATCCAGCTCAATTCTGATGCCATCTGCCTGAAGGTAGCATCAGGCCCCAAGTTGAGGGCTGGGTCCCCAAACCTGCCCTCCCAACTTTTGATGTAACCACAGCTTCCACTTGCTGGCCACCTGATATAAATTGGGGTTCCCAGGAGCCCCTCCTTAGGTTTGACTTATTTGTTTAAGGCAAACTATTTACTGGCCTATTATAAAGGGCATCAGCAAGAATGCAGATGAAGAGGTTCACAAGATGAGGTACAGGGAGGGGCACAGAGTTTCCCTCGTTGCAGAATATGAACTGAAGTAGGGGCCTGGTGGAAAGAGAGACTCTAAACTAAGGCTTGGTTAACAGGCAACTTCTTCCAATTGACCAATGTGAACAAACAGTGCAGCCAATCACTTATGGGGGACAGAATAGGAATTTGGAGGATCTATGATTGTCCTGGAGTGTCAGGAGTCTTAACCAAGTCATATGGGAGCCGGGCACATGGTGGTGCACACCTGTAGTCCCAGTTCTCAGCAGGCTGAGGCAGGAGGATCACTGCAAGTTCGAGCCCAGCCTACACGACACAGTGAGTTCAAGGCTAGTCTGAACTACATAGCAAGGCTCAAACAAATAAACAAATAAAACAAAACAAAGTCATATGGAAAAGAGTGGATCTTTCCACTAAGTTGTTTGCTGTAACACATATTGTGGAGAGAGTTCTTAATCATTTGTAGGATCACAATTCTAAGGTAAAATTAAACATTGTCAATACCCAGAAGTGAAATGACTACATCATACAGCAAGTATATATATATTTAACTTTTTTTTTTTTTTTTTTTTTTTTTT
>NW_022900921.1:41049136-41111380 GCF_012274545.1 Fukomys damarensis
TTTTTTTTTTTTTTTTTTTTTTTTTTTTTTTTGTACCGGGGATCAAACTTGGGCCCTTGCACTTGCGAGGCAGGCGATGAAACCACTGAGCCAAACCCCCGGCCCTATGTCCTTTTTAACAATCTGCCAAATGTTTGTCAAAAGTGGTTTTACTATTTTATGATCTCATCAGCAGTGTGAGAGTTCTAGTCCCTTCACTTGCTGGCCAACAGTTCTCATAATCGGTGTTTTCTGACCATTCTAGTAGGTGTGCAATGGCGTCATATAATGTAGTAATTTGCATTCTGTGGTGACTAATGATGTTAAGCATCCTTTCATGTCCAAGTTTCTGTGTAACTTCTTTGGCAAAATATTCAAATCTTTTGTCAGATAAGCTCTTCAGCTGTACTTATTGAATTCTGAGAGTTGTTTTTATATTCTGGATACAAGTCTTTCTCCAAATACTTCCTTCGAGTCTGTGGCTTGTATTTTCATAATCTTTGGGACTACACTATAAAAGCTTTGAATGAGCTTCTCCTCAGAGAGAACACAGCCTCTCCCATAAAGACAATATTTCTATCTTCATGGTGTCCTTCCTCAAAGAACACTGGAGTTCCAAGCCTCACACCGTCTCCAACCACCCATGCTGCTGTGCCCTTTGGATGTCCCAAAAACACATTACATGCAACCGATCCAAGTCTGGGCTCACATTCTCTTCCCAGGCCTGCTGCCCCTCCTGAAACCCAGTATCCATAAGTGGCACAGGTATTTGCCAGGCTAGAAGTCAGCCTGTACCTCCTTCCCTCTCACATGCACCTCCTGTCATCAGTAAGAGCTGCCAGGTCTTCCTCCTAATCATCCCTGAACACTCAACATCTCTACCCACACCAAATCAGCATGGCCCTCATCTGCACCAACTTGCCTGGCACCTTTCCTAGTATGGCCAGAATCACACGTCTCAAATACAGATATGGCCACGGTGCCCCTGGTGAGCACCTCCAATGACCTTTTGTTCTTTTGGATAAGGTCAAGACCTCTTCACGGACCAAGGAAAAACCTTTGGTGATCTATGTGGTCCTTGATTAATTTAGGGGCCCCTTGTCCCAGGACTCAAGTCTTCATACGCTGGAGGGCTGGGAAGCTGGGCTGCAACTGTCTGTTTAATGAAACCTCTTCACTGGAATGCATGCTTTCTGTGCCAGAGGTTATGCCTCATTTTCCCACTGCCCCACTCTATGCCCAAGACAGAACACAAGAAGACAGAGCTGCTGAATGGGTGGAAGTTACTGGATCAGGGGGGCAAGAATCTCGACTTCAGTATTTCTATTGCCTGTCATCTTGAACAAAACGCTTCGGGTTTCCCACGAGTAAGTCAGGTACAACCATCCCTCCCTTTATTAATATGACAGAGTTAAAAGACAAAAATTTTTGTCTCTGTTCACTAGCAGACTAGGACTTGGCTTCCTCCGCCACTTTTTGCCCAACAATCACAAAGATTCCTAGCCTGGGGAGAAGCCAGAGTACCGTCCAGGGCTCAAAACTTCAAGGAGACCTCACTCTCGGGTGCCGCAAGCCCAGGGTCGCTCTGTAAGTACGGCCCTGAAAATGTGGGCCCATGGTACCCGTGTTCCAGAAGGAGTTCTTGCAGAGACACCCAGGATCCAGCCCCATGCCCGGCCCACCCCATTCGGTTTAGCGTCCGTCTATTGGCCATCGCGTCGTGACGTCACTACGGCGCGCCGCTCGCCGTGCTTTCTCGGTAGAGGTCTCTCGTTGTCCCTTTGCAGCTGTACTACGCGGGCTGGCGTGGCTCCGGTTCCCACCGCGGGCCTGATCCCCACAGCGAAGGGTGCGGGGCAGGACCTGCTGTCTCGGCCAGGTAGGTTGGGTCTTGGCCAGGCCCGGAGGGTGGCTCTGGCGAGGACACAACTAGACGGACGCAGGTGGCCCGTTTGCTTCTGGCCCCACGGTCAGCGAGACGTGGACTGACTGCAGGGGGTGGAGCTGGACATCTAGAAAACGGAGGGACAGACTTCGCCTCCAAGCAAGTGGATGGCAGGACAAGGTCCCAGATGCAAACCTGAGTCTCAACCTGCCAAGCTTGTGGTTTTTCCACCTCCCGTCGTCGCTCTTTTGCTGAAGGACACTTTCGCACAGTTGGCCTGAGCTCGGGCTGTAGGGGATAAAGATTACTGCGGAAGCACGGGGAAACCTTGACAGGCAACTTTACCGCGTTAAGCCTCGGTGCCATCATCCATAGAACCTTACCTGAAGGAACTACTCTTGAGGTTGAAATAAAGCTTCGTGTGCTCGTCACGTGAGAATGACACGGAGTGCAAGTGGGCAGCCTGCTCTGAGGGCTGGGCTGATGCCAGTTAGGGCCTTTGAAGATTTCCTGTTGGAGAGGTGCCCCCGGGAGTGGGGAAGGGTTGAAGCTAGGTTATCTTGCTTGCCCAACGCCTGGCTTCTGAATCAAGAATTTCGATGTCACCTGAACAGGGATTTAGATACCAGCTCTTTCTCCTCCTAGCTATGTGACCCTTGGACCTTGGTCAAATCCCTTAACCTCCATTAGCCTTATTTTTTTCATCTGTAAAAGGGAGTTTACAGTACCTGTCATCCGTAATGGTCAGAAGAATGAAACCAGACATTACAGGTATAACACTTATCAAAGTACCTGGCACTCAGTGGGCGCAGTTACTGTTATTTTAGTGTGCGGGTGTCTGAGCACATGCATTGTGGCTCAGACAGCCCTTTGATGGTGGTATGGTAGGTGTTTGTATAAGACAAAAGGGCAGGAGACACAAAGCCCCTGTTTGCTTGTTGCTTGCCACACTTACAAACCTGCACAGTGGTGACTTAAGTGAAATAAATCTTTAACAGGATAAGGCTGGTTGCCTCAGCTTCATCCAAGAATCTGGGGCTCAGAAAGCTACCTCTATTTTTTAGCATAAACAGCTATTTTTATTTAAAGAGCTATTTTTAGAAGCAAGACACTGTGCTGGTGAGGGATAGTAGTGAGGAGTAGAAACCAGACTCAGACTGAGAACAAAATGAGAGAATTGGCAGATCTGGAGATACCACCAAGCTGTCCCAAGAAGTGAAAAATCCCTGCTTCTGTCATTTGATCATGGAACAGTCCCTGTGTGCCTTCTGTGTCTCCTGCATAGGGTTCGGCACTAAAGACTCAGCAGTGAGAGACAGATGTGGCCCCTGACCTGGGGGAAGCCACTGAGCAATGCTATGAGAGAGGCCAACTGAGAGCAGCCCCTCCCCTCCCCAGGCAACTTGTGCCCAGCAGTGAAAACTAAGTAATTCGTGTGTGCAGAGGCAGGTGGGGGCTGCTCCTATAAGACTGGACGGCCTGTCAGACGTTCTGGCTTGAGCATGTGAGCAGTGGAAAAGCATCGTAAAGTGGGGGGCAACAGGACTCCGTTAGCTCTTCAAAGATTGCAGGAAGCAGCTATGAGGCCAATTTTAGCTGTGGCCCCTGGCTTGTGCCTGGCTGTACTCTTAGCAAATCCTAGTCCTGCTCATTTCGGCCCATCCCTGCTTGCAGCACTTGCCCACGAGTCTAAAGAAAAAAGCAAGGCCCTCCCTCCTCATCTTTGCAGCATCAGTCCTACTAGCTGAAGTGTGCTTACTAATTTCTTCACATCTGTCTCCCTCACAAGCAGCACTGCAGGGCTGAGTCTGACCTGAGGCAGCCTTGCACATTGTAACCTTCAGAAAACACTTGGGGATGACGGTCTGGACTCCCTGGGACTAACTGCTTAGAGCCTGACCTAAAGTAGTGAACTCCTCTGCTCTTTTACCTCCTGAAGTCCATACAGAAAAATGAAACATCTTATAAATTGGACCACTTGCCATGTGATTTGCCAGGAATGGTTCATAGGGCAAAGGACTTGGGCTGCATCCCAAGAAATTGTGGGGATCCTGATGATGGTTCTGAGATCCTCTGTTGTCTGGGTTCCGATTCTTTCTGTCCAGGTGCTGATGCTGGTCTGCGGTAGAAGGAGGTTGCTCAACACTCTGCTGCAGGCTCAGAAGCAGCCCCACAGAGACATGAGACTGGTGCAATTCCTGGCTCCCCCGCTAGCGGGGCCTCACCTGGGCCTGGAGTCGGGGAGTGGCGGTGGCATCATCGACCTCAACGCCTTTGACCCCACACTCCCCACGACAATGACACAGTTCCTGGAGCTGGGAGAAGCCACCCTCGCAGTGGCGAGAAGGTAAACTGGTAGGCCTGCAGCCACCACCCTGGCCCCTCTCCTCCACCACCTCCAAACTCTGTGAACCAGAACCTGCAGGGAGCCCTTTGCAGAGGAACATGCAGGTTACCCAGGTTTTCTTTTTCACCTGTTCTCCTAGTGAAGATCCTCAGGAATGTCTCCAACTTACAGAAGGATAAACTCCCAGGCCCACACACTGGGTGTGGAGTTGGGACTTCCCTTCCTTAGGGGATTAACTCTGCCCACCTGAGGTTGTCTGGGACCTCTGGTCCTAAGAGGGAAGCATCTTGGGAGGCTGGGGAGAGATTTAGACTCCTGGATCCTTGGAGTAGACAAGACTGCAAAGAGAGTTTCTCCAAGGTAATTATCTCCTGTGTTTGGGCTAGACTAACGGGGGCGCGTCCTGCAGCCAGAAGGTGTACAGGGTCTGGTCTGAAGGATTGATGAGCAGTACATTAGAACCACTCACTGTAGGATGTTGTTTGCACCTACCGAATCGGCAGAAATAGAAGGGCTTGGCAGCCCATAGTGTTGATGATAGCGTGTTCCCGTACTATCATATGCTAGAGAAACTGGAAACACTGTCTGTGCCCCTCATTAGGGAACTGGGTGATCTCAACAGAGCAGTAATTTGCAGCCATGAGAAATAAGTGAAGAGACTGTATATACTGTTATGGGGAGATCTTCAAGTATACTAAGTTTCTTAGAAAGATATATAATGTACTATTATTTGCATACAGAAAGGTGAGAAAAGTACTTCACAGAGTAGCTGTTAACGAACCCCCACACACAGTGGCTGTCTCCAGGGAGGAGCTTGGGGTGACTGGAAGGGGTGAAAGAGACCTTTCCATTTGTTCCCGTTCATGCTTTCTGAACTCATCTGCATGGGCATAAATTATCTAATGGGGGAAAAATAACAAATAGTGTTGACATCAGAGGGTAGTAGCTGGGCCTGATTTTCACACTGATGCTGATAGTTGTTAGATCTAGAAAATAACATCTTCAAAAGCAAAACTGGGAACTGCTACAGGATCTCCCCGTCCTGCCCCAGGATGCCAACCTGTTTGCAGCCAGCCCTTCTCCTGCTTGGTCTCTGCAGGGCCCTGGCTACACAGTTGCCAGTCCTCCCACGGTCAGGGGTAACTTTCCTGGCCCCAGTCACGCGGCCAGACAAGGTGGTGTGTGTGGGCTTGAATTATGTGGACCACTGCAAAGAACAGAATGTGCCTGTGCCCAAGGAGCCCATCATCTTCAGCAAGTTCGCCAGCTCCATCGTGGGGCCCTACGATGAGATCCTCCTGCCACCTGAGAGCCAGGTCAGCACCTCCCCGTGTCTTCCAAAGTCACTGGGTCCCCTCACCAGGGCACTGTCAACCTGTAAGAGTCCCCTGTCACTTAGTGCCTGAAGCAAACTACAGAGAGAAGAATGTGCAATGATAACACAGGCCTCCCAGAAGAAAGGCATTCATTCATGTGCATCTTTTCCTGATTATTAAAGTAATATATTTTCATTGCAAAGCCATCTTCCCTGGCCCAGGGCTTTTATCTTCCCTTTTTGAGGAGGTCTTTGGGTATTAATGTCTTGCTGTTCCTTCCCAGTGATTTTCTTTTCCTGGCTATACTGACTTTTTACTTAAGACTTCATCAAGAGTATTTTTCATACCATTAAATATTCCTCTGACAGTTTCAGTTGCTGTGGTTTTCTTTTGGACCAGTAACCATCATTTCCTCACTAGACCCCTACTGCTGTCAGGATGGGGCTTTCACAGTATTACACTGAATATTCTACATAGAAAAGGCTTTGTGTATCCATTAATAAATGATTCTTTCTTTAGATTAAACTCTTAGCATTTGATTGTCAAAATATAGGTAGCATTTCAATACTTTTGAGAAATTTTGCCAATGTGATGTTTTCAAAGGTATAAAAGCAACTTACACACCCACCAATAGTGCATATGCCCTTAGTACCATTGGTTAGGTTTTCTCTCAAATTTTTAAGTTAGAAATGTTCTGGAAATTATAGAAAAGTTGTAAAAAGTCATACAATGAATGCAGAGATACTGTTCACCCAGTTTCTCTGTTAACGTTTTGCCATATTTGCTTCCTCTCCATGTGAACAAACACAATTTATTGGGGGGCCAGACATTTGAAAGTAAGCTGCAGACATTAAGACCACTCTCTCAGAAGGACACTGGCCGTAACACCACCATCACCATGTGAACCTGGATGTGAACTCTGCCGATATGTAGGCCAGTTGTCCCAGGTCCCAGTCAGGAGTACTGCACTCCCAGTTACCCCAAAGATGACTTTGGTTACTTTGGTTTTGTTTTGTTTTGTTTTTCAGTCAATAAGGGAGCAACCAAGGCCACACATTGTATCTGGTTATATCTGTTTAGAGGCTTTAAACTGGAGCTGAGTCAGCACCTTTACTAGCAAGCTGATTGGTAGATAGGAGCCTCTGTCAGGTGTCTCCCGCAGCAGTTCAGCTCTGCTGTTTCAGTGTAAAAACTGCCTAGGATGATAATGAGTGAATATGATGGGAATCTGGTAAGATTCATTAAGAGGCACAAAACTGGCTGTGGTTTGCTGACCCCGATTTCAATCCCTGTGGCCTCCTCTTTCCTGGCACCTTTTGAAGAATCTAGTCGAGTTTCTTCACAGCATATCTCGATTCTAGTTTGGTCTTGTTTCCTCGTAATTGTGTTCCGGTTAAGCTTTCTTGCCTGTAGAAGCGGGAAATAGCCTGTGCTACCCCTTGCATCCCACTAGGGGGCTCCCGTCAGGTGGCCCTAGAATGTGAGTACTCGGCTCAACTCTGTGAGCTGCATCTTGCAGTGGGTCATAGTTCAAGATTGGGTGACTTACTGCCCCTGCTTTCTATCTGGAGATCCTAGAGATCCCTTCCCTGAATAAATTTTTTTTGGTACGGGGATCGAACTCAGGACCTTGTACTGAGGCCGGTGGCAGAATCCCCAGCCCTCCCTGAATCTGTTTTTGAAACAGGCAATGGGGAGACGATTTTTGTATTATGACTTCTCTTTTTTTTTAAATCCCATTCCCTCTCCCCTCCCTATCTACAAAAGCTTTGTTTTCATTTTTTCCTTCTATTTTCACTTTTTTTTGTTTCTTCCTTTCTCCCTCCCTCCTCCCTTGTTCCCCTTATTTAAATATTTTCTTCCCCGTATCTGTTAGACATTTTAGTCCTTATCATTTCTCGCACCAGAAAAACAATGCAGTATTTAAACATGTATGTCCCATTTATTTCACTTAAAAGTGTGGCCTCGAGATTCCTCCATTTAGCTATAAATGTCGGAAGGTCATCCTTCTTTTTGGCAATGTAGAACTCCATTGTATTAAAAAAAAAACCATATCTTCCTTATCCATTCATAAGTTGATGGGCATTTGGAATGTTTCCAAGTTAGCTATTACAAACTGTAGCGCTTTATTCATGCACGGGTGTGCATATATTGCCGTGGTAGGGCGCTTTTAATTCTTTTGGAAAGATACCAAGAAAGGGAATAGCTGAGTCAAATTGAACCTATAGTTTTAGTATTTTGAGAAATCTCCACCCTGATTTCCACAGTGGTTGCACCAGTCTATACTACCAGCAGTGAAGAAGGGTCCCTTGTTCCCCACATCCTTGCCAGCATCTGCTATTGGTTGATTTCTTGATAGTAGCCATCCTTTCTGGAGTGAAATGGAATCTCATTGCTTTTATTTGCATTTCATGAGTGACCAGTGATAGAACATTTTTTCATATATTTATTTGTATTTCTTCTTCTTTGTCTGAGAAGTGTCTTTTCATTTCAGATGCCCATTTTTTGGATTGGGTCTTTAAATTTGAGAGGCCTGATTTTTTAAAAATTCTTTATATATTCTGGAAAATATTCCTTTATCTGATGAACAGCTAGTAAAAAATTTTTTCCTGCTCTGTGGGTTGTCTCTTCACTCTATTGGCCATTTCTCTTGCTGTGCAAAAGCTTTTTTCCCATATATATAGCTTTAATTTATATATATAGCTTATATATTTTTTTCCATTAAGTTTATTGGTACATTTAAAGAAAACAATAGTTACATTTATCATTGGGATCTTGTACCTTTACATGATATATCTTGGTTCTTGTTTTTTCCCCATACCCCTACCCTTGAAAATCTTTTTTAATAAGATGAGGTCCCAGTTGTTGATGCTTTGTAATGTTTCCCATAAGTTCTGGGTTTTGTTCGTGAAGTCTTTGCCTACTCCTGTGTCCTCAAGCATTCTACCTATTCTCTCTTCCAGCAGATTTGTTTCCATTTTAATATTTAGATCTTTGATCCATTTCGATTTTAGGTTAGTGCACGGTAAAAGATATGGGTCTAGTTTCAATCTTTAGCAAGTGGAAAGCCAGTTTTTCTAGCACCATTTATTAAAGAAGCTATCTTCTAGTGAAGGTGTTTGGCTCCCTTATCAAGTATTAGATGTCTGAGTATATCTGACGTTGTTTCTGTATCTTCTAATCCATTCCCTTGATCCTCTGGTCTGTTTTTCTGCCAATACCATGCTGTTTTTATTGCAGTCGCTTTGTAAAATAGTTTCAAGGCGGTATAAGTTTCGAGTCAAGTATAGTTTCAAGTGATGCTCCCTGCCTTGCCTTTGTTGTCCAGAGTTGCCTTTGCTATTCTGTGTCTCATCTGGTTCCACATAAATTTTAGGATTATTTTTTCTAGTTCTGTGAGATATGCTGTTGGGATTTTGAATGGGGTTGCATTAAATTCATATAACAATTTTGGAAGTATGGCCATTTTCATTATATTGGTTCTTCCTATCCAAAAAAAGGGGATATCTTTCCATTTTTTGATATCCTCTTTAATATCCTTTTTCAGAGTACTGTAGTTTTCAATGTAGAGGTCTTTTACTTCTTTGTTAGATTGATTCCTAGATATTTCATTTTTTGGATGCTATTTTGAACAGGATTGTTTCTATCATTTTTGTCTCAGTGAGTCTGTTGTGCTCATGTACAAGAAGGCTGTCAATTTTTGAGTGTTGACTTTGTATTCAGCTACACTACTGAATTTGGTTATCAAATCTAGAAGTCTTTTGGTGGAGTTTTTGAGGTCTTCTACGTAGAATATCATGTCATCTGCAAATAGTGCTAATTTAACTTCTTTCTTTCCTATCCTTATTCCATTTTTTTTCTTTTGTTCAATTGCTGTAGTGTTTCCAGTACTGTATTGAACAAGAGTGGTGACAGTGGACATCCTTGTTCCTGATTTTATTTTATTTTATTTATTTATTTACTTATTTTGGTACTGGGGATTGAACTCAGGTCCTTGCACTTGCAAGGCAGGCCACCAAATCACTGAGCTAAATCCCTGGTCCTCCTTGTTCCTGATTTTAGAGTAAGCTTTCCATTTTTGTCCATTTAGTATGATGTTGGCTGTTGGTTTGTCATAGATGGTTTTTATCAGATTGAGATAAAGATCATTTATACCAAATTTCTGTAGTTTTTAGCATGAATGGGTCTTGGGCCTTGTCAAATGCTTTTTCTGAATGTATTGAGAGGATCATATGGTCTTTGTCCTTGGCTCTGTTAAAATAATAATTACATTTATTGATTTGCATATGTTGAACCATCCCTACATCCCTGGGATGAATCCAACTTGGTCATGGTGTATAACCTTCTTGCTGCATTCTGTTTGCCAGTATCTTATTGGGGATTTTTACATATATGTTCATTAAGGAGATTGGCCTGTAATTCTCTTTCTTAGTTGGATCCCGCTCTGGTTTTGGAATCAGGGTAATACTTGCTTCCAAGAATGAATTTGGGAGTATTGCTTCCCTTTCAGTTTCTTTAAAGAGTTTGAGAAGTAGCAGCATTAGGTCTTTAAATTTCTTGTTGAATTCCGCAGTGAATCCGTTAGGGCTGGGCTTTTCTTTCTGGTAGGTTTTTAATTACATGTTCAATTTTATTGGGTGATACTGCTTTTCTCAAAATTTCTATATCTTCTTGATTCAGTTTTGTTAATTCACATGTTATTTAATTTCCATTTGTTTATGAAGTTCTTGTGGTTTCTTTTGCCATTGATTTCCAATTTCATTTCATTATGGTCTGATAATATTCATGGGATAATTTCAATTCTTTTGCATTTACTTAAGTATGTTCTATGAGCTAATATGTGCTCTATTTTGGAGAATGTCCCATGTGTAGCTGAGAAGAATGTGTATTCTGATGTTGTGGGGTGGAGCACTCTATAGACATTTACTAAGTCAATTTGTTCGGAAGTTTGGTTCAGTTCTAGTATTTCATTTTTTTTTTTTGCTTAGGGTTTTTTGGTTTTTTGAGACAGGGTCTCACTATGTAGTCAAGACTGACCTGGAACTCACTATGTAGCCCAGGCTGGTCTCGAATTCACAGTGATCCTCCTGCCTCAGCCTCCCAAGTGCTGGGATTACAGGCGTGTGCCACCACACCCAGCAAGTATTTCATTGTTGATGTTTTGTCTAGTTGATCTGTCTATATGTAACAGTGTTGTACTGATGTTTCCCATTAGTGCTTATATGATTTTTCATGTCTGTTAATATTTGTTTTATATGGTTGGGTACATTGCAATTTAGTGTTTATATATTTATGAATGTTATCTCTTCCTCTTGGATTGTTCCCTTTACGAAGATGTAGTGACCTTCTTTCTCTCTCTTAATCAATCTGGGCTTGAAATCCATTTTGTCTGCAAATGGGATTAGCTACCTGTGCTTTTTTGTGGGTTCCTGTCACATGTAATATTGTTTTTCATCCCTTGTCTGTAAATTTGTCTTTTAATTAAATATGTTTCTTGTATGCAGCATATTGATGGATCTTGCTTCTTAATCCATTCAACCAGTCTGTTTCTTTCAGTTGGTGAATTGAGACTATTAACATTGATGGTTATAACTGATATGTATTGTCTCATCTCTGTCATGTTATTTTCCTGTTGTTGTCTTTCTTCTTTCTTTTTCTGTTTAATTTCTAGCCTTGCCTGGTGGATTCATTTTGTTGGGGTTCATGGAGTTGTAATCCTTGTTGTCTCTTTCTAGAATATCCTTCAGAACACTTTGGAGTGCTGCTTTGGAGGTCATGAATTTCTTCAGGTGCTCTTTGTCATGGAAGTATCTTATTTCTCCATCAATTTTGAAAGATAGTTTTACAAGGTACATCAATCTGGGTCGGAGATTGTTTTCCTTTAGGGTTTGAAATACTTCATTCTAAGCTCTCCTTGACTTGAAAGTTTGTGTTGAGAAGTCTGCTGGGCTTTCCTTTATCAGTGATTTGTTTCTTTTTGTACTAGCTTTAAATATTGTCCTTGTGTTGAATTTCTGGAATCTTGACTATTATATGCCTTGGGGAAGTTTTGTTTTGTTTTGTTTTTTAATCATGGCTAATTGGAGTCCTATATGCCTCACTTATCTGTGTGGCAAATCTTTTTTTTTCCCTGTTTGGGAAATTTTCTGCCATTACTTCTGAGAACAGGTTTTTTTTTTTTTTAATGCTATTTCCTGCTTTTTCATTGACTCCAATCAATCTTATGTTACTCTTCTTTGCATCATCTAGCAGCTGCTGGATTGATTTCTTATGGTCCCTTGCTATTTTTAGGAAATCTATTTTCATAATCGCCACAATCCTGTCTTCTATATGTGATATTCTGTCCTCACATTAGCTTATTCTGCTATGTATACTTTAATGGAGTTTTTAATCTCCTGGATATGTTTGAATCTGTTTGATGGACCATTTCTTTCCTGTGCTGGGCATTTATGGTTTCCACCATGTTACTTAACTCCTCTATCTTCTTGTCTGTATCTGCTCTAGAGTCACTAAGCATATCTTTCATTTTAGTCATCATTTCAGTAGTTTCCTGGGAAATTACTTCTGTTTTGAATTTTTCTAGAGCCTCATTCATCTGCTTTGTTACTTCTGCTGTTAGCACTTCTGAGAGTCTAGCTGGATGGCTTTCGGGTTGTTCCACCTCATTGCCCCCAGGGGTTGCCTTTGGTGAGGTGAAAGTCTGAGTGGGGAGGGGGATGCATCTTGTTTAAGTGTCTTCTCCTTTTCTTTATTTTTAAGTTTGATTCCTGGGTTGATGCTTCTATATTGTTTATAGCAAGTAGATTTATTGCCAGAATTTAAAAGTCTTAGGAAATGACTACTTTTCAAGGTGTCTTCTGGGTGTAGCTGGCTTTTGGGTTTTGAGTCTGTTATAAGACCCTACCTCTTCAATTTATTGGGGATGAGAAATTTCTGCCTACTTGGCCCAGTTGCCAGTTCTTTGGCACTGGCCTATAGGTTGTTTGTTTTTTTTAAGACCGTTAGGCAATCTCAGTCTTAGTATATCAGAAGGAATGATCAATTAGCACAGTTATGACAACCTTGGCTAAAGTAGTACAATCAGCAGTAACAGTAGCATCAAATACAGCCTAGAAAATGACAAACTGTGGTAATTTAATTTGCTACCTTTAACTGTATGAACTAGATTTGTGGTTATATAACAAAGTCTAGAATTAATCCAAAAATTGCATACAATAAATAAGCCCTTAATATGGAGATTTTACCCTTGGGGAGAAGATTGACAAAGGGTTGGGGGCAAAACAGAAATAGAAGAAGAGGAAGAGATTATAGAAGCAAGGCTAGAGGACCAACTTTCGGAAACTAGTGAAGAAGACAGGTGGGAGAGAGAAAAGGGAAAAATAAAAACAAGAACAGCACCTAAAAAAACAGAAGCTAAAAGCCATGTTCAAACAATCAAGAAAAAATAAGAACCATGAAGGAGGAAAAAACAGAGAAAAGAAGAAAAAAAACATCCAGTTCAAGGTGTGTCTGCTGTCACTGGTAGGCAACTCTGGCAAACAAGAGTCCAGAACCAAATTGATTAATCTCAGCAAGCCAGCTGCAACTTCATGGTGGGGAAGTTGGTAATCCCA
The DNA here is from genome assembly GCF_012274545.1 of Fukomys damarensis. Taxonomy (NCBI): domain Eukaryota; kingdom Metazoa; phylum Chordata; class Mammalia; order Rodentia; family Bathyergidae; genus Fukomys; species Fukomys damarensis. The sequence continues at coordinate 41,062,277 of NW_022900921.1, forward strand.
GCCAGCCTGCCCCTTTAGTTCCTCTGCAGTTCAGGCCAGTTTCTGGCTATGAAGCTGGAACCAGATTCCTTGAGCCTACAACAGTCTGTGTATCACTTGCTGGCTTGAACTCCACTCCCTGGCTTTCTGCTTACTTGAACTCAGCACCCACATTGAGACACAAGGAGCAACTAGATGAAGTCTGCCCACAGCTATTTCAAGCTCAATTAGCTTCTTTTCAAAATGGCTACCAGCCAGTTGCCCTCTCCTGGGTGAGGTCTGAACCCAGATAACTCACCAGCCACTGTGTCCACTGCTCCATTCCACTGGTGCATTTTTCCCTGGAGGTCTCTGGGGTTGCCAGTAATCACCATGTGTCTGCAGATTTAGCCCACTGTTCCATGCTGAGAGTCTGGGCTCTGGAAAAGGGTGCTGCTTGCTCTCTCCCTCTTCTTTGTTAAAGTCTCTCTCTTCACTCTACCTATGGACTTCATTTCTCACCTCAGATCCTTCCTCGGTCCTAGGGACTCATTTCCTTCATTCTCCTCATGTTGCTATATTCCAAGGTCGGGACATCAAATCTTGAGGAGGCTGGGGATGTGGCTCAGTGGTGCCACACCTGCCTGGCAAGTGCAAGGTCCTCAGTTTGATCCCTGGTACCAAAAGAAAGACACCAAATCTTAGAGAGACTCTTTCTTTGCTGTTTATCATTCTGCCATCTGCCTTCTACTCTTATGAGCAGGCATTCTGTGAGGAAAAGCTGCATCCATGATATCATGGCATATTCCTGATTCATATTGATTGTAATCCATAATTTAATGTTCTTTTCATGGCTGGTTTGCCCAGTGGAGCCATGGAGGGGCTCTCCCCGTCCCTCATTTTGAGCACTTCCTTGATTTCTGGTCATCCTTCCAACTGGTCTCTACTAGTAGTATCCAGGGCCTGGGATTCACCATTTGGTAGTTCTCTTTTGTGCAGCTTGCTATTAGAGACCAGCACCTGGGTGTCAGCTAACCTTGTATAGCTCTGGTTATTACATTAGAGATAGCAGTTAATGTGAAAGGCTGAATTTTACCTACTTAGCCTTGGTATTTTGCTGACTTGGGAAAAGACTGAGCCTTTGTTCATGCTTTGTAACCATGAGTATTTCTTCTTGGTATCTTGCTTATTTAAGCCCTTTGGGCTACATCAATTCTGGGATGTTGATCTTTTCATTGTCAGGAAAGCAAGTCAGTCTGTATTAGCACTTAGTGCCTCACACACAGCAGGTTACAATTGCTGTTATTAATTGGTATCATCCTTTGTTGAAGGCTCCCAAGAGTAATTTTTAAACTCCATCCCCCAGACATATTGCTTTTCTAGTCACAAGGCAAAGCAGTGCCAGCTTAGCGGTCTACATGTCACTCTGTCCCATCATTCTCTTGGTTGTGGTCATGGTGATTGCAAACGGTTGCTGGCAGCCAAGGCCCAGTGGCAGAGGTCCAGGCCTGAGGCCCAGTGTGCCACCTTTCTGCTCAGGAACAGGCCTCGGGGTTACCAAGTTCACTGCCCCTCTTCCACTCTACAGGAGGTGGACTGGGAGGTGGAGCTGGCCGTGGTCATTGGGAAGAAAGGCAAGCACATCCAGGTGAGAGCTTCTGCTGCTGCCTGCTGTCCTTGGCCCTGGGATGTGGTCGGCACCTCCCTGCTGTGTGACTCCTTGTCCCACCTAGCTTTGAATATGAACGTGTGAGGATGGCCTTGAGATCGTTTATCCTAGGGGTTAGTGTCACCTGTGACATAGCTTATCTAGCCAAACCCTACCTCTGTAGGACACAGATGCCATGGCTCATGTGGCGGGCTTCACCGTGGCTCATGATGTGAGTGCTCGGGACTGGCAAGTGAGACGCAATGGGAAGCAGTGGCTGCTGGGAAAGACCTTTGACACCTTCTGTCCCCTGGGCCCTGCTTTGGTTACCAAGGACAGTGTAGCAGGTAGGTACCTGTCTTTGCTACTTGTGCCTACCCTTGGGCAGATACTCAGGGTCAGAAGGCAGTGGTGCAGCTGCCAAGTGCCCCTCCCCCAGCAGGTGCAGCCCTGGGTGTGAGTTCTGCAGGCATTCTTCCCTGTCCCTATACAGGGGACAGTGGTGGGACTTGTTCATAAAGTAAATGACAGAGAACAGAGCTGCACTGGAGGCTGAATTGGGCTACCCCTTGTCACCACGTGGAACAGGCTGAGTTGGGAAGACGCACAGTTGGCCCTGAGCATTGTGCAGAACAACTGTCAAGCCTGTTCATTTTCCACACGGAGGAAGATGTGGAAGTACCCGCAGGGCCTGGCCCACATGCACAGGACAGCACTAGCCACAGGCAGCAAGGACCTGGGAGGGCCAGGTATAACCTGAAACACAGCTGCTAGAGGGTGGCAGGGCCACAGGGGGAGCCACGCTAATGGTGGCCAGGCCTGACGGCACCTGATATAGAGTCCTCTGGAAGCCACCTGGGGTCACAGAACAGGCTGTGAAGGTGCAAGTCACCCTGCATACTGTACTGCCAGGTTCATGGGGTTTCACTGCCCATGCTGCTTTGTGGCTATGCAGTCATGTTTACAGCTGTATTTGCCTCATCTGCTGACAGGTGTCTGTTTTGTTGTTTGTTTTTATTTTTTGTTTTGGGGCTTTTTTTGGTTTGGTTTGTTTTGTTTGGCTTGGTACCAGGGATCAAACTCAGGACTTTGCACTTGCTGGCAGGTGCTACCCCACTGAACTAAATTTCCATCCCAGATGTCTGGTTTGTTAAGTCAAAACCACCAGCCATTTTTCTTCCCCAAGTGGCTACTGGCTGGTGTTCTGAGTGTGGCAGGGAAGCAGGGGTAGTGTGTACAGGGTAGCGCACTGAGCCAAGGTGGCAGACAGGGCCGTCACCTTGGCAGGTGGTGAAGCAGGGAGGGGTTAGGGAAGTGGGGTAACCCACAGTGCTACTGTGTATTTCAGATCCACACAACCTGAAGATCTGCTGTCGTGTGAATGGGGAGGTGATGCAGAGCAGTAACACCAACCAGATGGTGTTCAAAACGGAGCAGCTCATTGCCTGGGTCTCCCGGTGAGAGGGCGGAGCTTGTGCCAAGCTGTGGCCCCACGACCTGTGTCTCACCTGGCCCTTCTGCTTTGCTCTAGGTTTGTCACTCTCTATCCAGGGGATGTCATCCTGACTGGGACACCCCCGGGTGTTGGGATGTTCAGGAAGCCACCCATCTTTCTCAAGGTAGGTTAGCTGAAAGAAGGAGAGAGCAAGGATGAGGCCTGAGCAGGGTGGGCAGGCTTGTTGGAGAGATCTGCGGGCCTCTGTGTGCTGACCCCTCCTGCCTGCTGTTGCAGAAGGGGGATGAAGTCCAGTGTGAGATTGAAGAACTTGGGGTCATTGTCAACAAGGTTGTGTGACAGCTTCCTTACAAGCCCAGGAGACAGGACAGCCACCTGCTGCCAGCAGGCCCAGTGCCAGCCCTTCTGCCCCTGGGCTGCTCTTCTAATAGGAGGGAGGAAGGTGGAACCCTCCACAGTAAACTTGCTGAGGCAAAGCTGCAGCTTGGCTTCTGATGTTCTTTGAACTTCAGGGCTGGGGAAGGAAGGAACAGCCACACACACCAAAAAGGTACTGCAGAGAAAGAGGTCACAGCTGGTCCTCTTGTTTAATCACACTGAAGGACAGAGACAATGAGAGTACAGACTTTTTTTTAATCATAGGCATTTTATTCATTTAAATGAAACACCTGATGTGTATTTTACATACACACAGATACATCTGTACACACAAGATTACAACAATCTGTAGATAATCAAGTCTCATAAAATGGCTTAGTATTTGCATCTAACCTATGCATATCTTCCCATTTCCCTAGATTACTTGTAATACCTAATATGATATGAATGCTCTATAAATCATTATATTACTTAGGGAATGACAAACAAGTAAGAGGACAGACTTTATAGTCCAGTGAAGGTTATGGGGCCCATAACCTCTGGGCCAAGGAGGCTCAGATCAGGCTCTACCCTGCATCCTAGCTACACAAATTGTCGGATGAACTGTTCCAGTCTGTCCTGGCTGTCCTGGCTGGCAAACGCGGGGGAAAGGGTGAGCTGTGGACCTGCAGGGCTGGGTGTCTGCTGCAGTACCTGGCAGTGACACAGACCATGAGGCCTGAGTTCGGGCCAAGTCTGTCCCCTGAAGCCCTCCACGGGACCTCCAGCCCTTCAGGCCTCAGTGTCTTGAGTGCAAATGCTGCAACTCATGTCTCAAAGCATCCTGGCTCCCCATTTGGGCATAGGGAAGCAAGTGGTTTAGGAAGCTCCCGAGGGTGGGGAACCACCCAGGCCCCCAACACACACATACTCCCCAGAAAAGCTCATGTTAGGTGTCATCTGGGTCAGCTCTATAGCCTGGGTATAGGGACAGGGGACGGAGACAGCAGTGCTGGCCCCTCTCACCCCCAGGTCTCTGAAGGTCCAGACAGCGCTGATGGCAAGGCTTGGGTCCGCATACTCTGCAGGAAGAGAGGTGAAGGGTGGAGCAGGGCAAGGAGCTCCTGGACACAGCTCTTGTGTAAACGAGGAAAGCAGAGTTAGCTCTGTGGCTCTCCTTCCCATCAAGCTGCCATTGCCCAGCAGGGGGCAGCAGCACCATCTCCCAGAACCTGGGCTTGCTGCCTGAGACTCACCAAACAGCCCTTCCTCCTGGGCGGTGGTCTGCAGGAACTCAAGCAGCTGCTCCACATAGCCCGACTCTGCAGGAGAAAAGATCTAGCCCAGGGCTATGGGCAGAGCCCTGGGAATCACAGAGAAGTTGGGCCTCACCAGTGTCGGGCAGCCGTGCCTGGTGGAGGAAGGCAGCAGCCTGGGCGAAAGCTTTGAGCAGTGGCCTGAGCAGGTGACAGAGGAAGATGAAGAAGTCAGGGCAGCGTGACTGCTCGCTGAGCTGGAAGGGGACAGACGCAGGCCAGAGTGAGGGCAGCACCCCACTGCGACTCTTACCACAAGCCTCCCTCCCAGGCCCAACCAACACACCCTGAAGCACTGGCCCTGAGCCTCCTCAAAGTCATCACTGTCACTGTCACTGAAGTCCCCACTTAGTTTCCACAGCAATTTTGCACTCAAACGCTGTCTCCCTGTGTCACAGGCTGGCCAAGAGCTTGGGGTCTGGGGGCCATACGAGCCATTGGTCCTTGGCAGGCAGGCTGGGATCCACCCTTTGGCTCCCAGACCGGATGCGTGCAGGTAAAACCAGGAAAGCAGATCTGGGGAGCCAAGAAGGATACCAGAGCAGGACCAGGCCACAGCATATGCTGGGCCACATGCAGGGTGGCAGGAAGCCAGTACCCACCCACAGGGACCACAGCTCTGTGGGCAGGAAATACGGGCAGGAAGTTGGCAGGAACCTTCCAGGAATGCATGTCCAGTCCCATCATGAGAGAAGGCCATTGTGAGAGGGCGGGTGTGGTGGAGCCAGGCCTCCCTATCTCCTGAGCGGATAGGGTAGCACCTGGTAGAGGGGCCTGGGGCTACTGCCCTGCCTACCTCCTCAGCAACCAGGAGCCCGCACTGGATGAGCCGGTCCAGCACCTCCTGACAGTAGCAGTAGGAAGACTGGCAGGGCTAGGGAAGAGGGGCACCTGTGTGGCCTCAGGAGACCAGGCCAGGGGCAGGGTAGGGTAGAAGGGGGTCCTCTAATGGAATAGGGCAGAAGTTAGGTGGGGCTTGGGGCAGGCCTGACCTTCAACAGTAGCAGGTCCCTGGGCAGCAGGTGCAGCAACAGCAGGACCTGGTGGTACAGTTCCCTCTGGCTCAGCAGCTCTACACCCTGCAGCTCCCAGGGCCCCTCAGGTGGCACTCTCCCTGCCAGCAGCGCCCGCACAGCACATGCTGGTGGAGAAGGGGGAGTGAGGAAGGGCCATACCTTCTCCCCGAACACCTCCCAGCCACTGAGCCCTGGGCACTCACCACCCACTGCCTCGCTCAGGAAGACGGGCAGCAGCTCAGCACTCAGGTGTGCCAGGTGTACAAGGCCTGGGCCAGGCCTTGGGACTACCAGCAGGTCCCCTTGCTGGACCCGCAGCAGGACCACACGTGCCCGCAGCAGGCTCAGTGTATGCTGCACCAGGCTCCGCAGCTGCCCCGAGAAGCCCACATCAAAGCCACGCAGCAGCGTCTCCTCCGTCAGCCAGGAGAACTCCACCAGCAGCCGGGACAGGGCCACACCCTGGGGGCAGAGTGGGGCTGAGCAGGCAGCAGGGCTGCACCCTGGCCCCACCACGCCACACCCTACCTTTCGGTGCTTGCACAGCAGCAGCGTCGCCATGATGGCCGTGCTCATCACTGCCGAGCTCGCCACACTGGCTGGGGGTGGTGGGCTGCTGGTCAGGTCCTCACCCGGAGGCCTGGTCCTGCCATCCTCTGCCAAGTGTCTACATCCCACCCACTTCCACACCACCCTGCAGTCTCTGCCCCTCTGAAGGGGCCACTCCATGCAGGCACGGGTGAGGCTTTTCTCTCCCTGTCACCACTAAGGGTGGGCTGAGGAGAGGGGGTGCCCCAGGGAGGTGGCTGCAGCTGGGCCCACCCCCTCCGCACAGTTCATCCTCAGCACAGGCAGCCCTTTGTGCCCTCAGCTGCTCCCTCTGCTCCCTTCTGCCCTCCACAGGGGCAGGGGAGGACTCCAATGTGCCCCTGAGGAAAGTGGGCTCCTCAGGATGCCCCTGAAGCCCAGAGCATCATCCTCACCATTCAGGACATGGCAGCTCAGCCTCCTCACCAGGAGCTGGTCCTCCTCCCTGAGGGCCAGGAGCAGCCCGGTGACTGGGGTCCACTCCTGCTCCTTCTCAGTGTCTGGGACAGTGGTACTGGGCCAGAAACAATAGACCAGAGAATAAAGGACCAAGCCTACAAACAGTCATGGGGGCCTAGAGCCTTCCCTACAGCCCAGGTGTCCCCCACCCGAGGCCAGCCTGGGGGATGGCTCCTGGGACTTGCTCCTTTCTGGCCTGCCCCAAGTCCCACAGACTGAGCAAGGCGAATCCCTGTGCTGTTCTGGCTGACACCGGCTGGGTGGAAGGAGGGCTGCCAACTGCGGGGCACACTGGGAGCAGAAGGGCTGTCGCCCACCTACCACTGGCCCAACACGACTGGCTGCAGCAAGTGCTCCAGGGTCTGCTTGTCGCCCCAGCAGCTTCTGGCGTTGGTGGTATATTCCTGGCCAGAACAAGAACCTCAGTGGCCAGTGATGTTCCCCCAGGACAGCTACACACAGCCCACCAAGGCTGGTGAACCCCAGGCCTTCCCACCTGTGCCCACCTAGCCCTGTACCTGCAGGGAGAAGGGCTGGGCAAGGTGCACTCGGACGCAGACCTTGTGGCCGCAGCCCCAGCAGCTGTAGAGTCTCCTCAGGACAGCCAGAGCTCCGGTCCACAGCCCCAGGGGGGCCGAGGCCTGCCAGGAGGAAGGCAGAGTCTGCAGCCTTCAGGGGCTCCCACCCCAGCCCTCTCAGGCACCGCTGCTCCCCACCTGCTCAGCTCTATCCCAGGCCCAACCTCACACAGGACCTTGCCCACTCCCAAGCTCTTTTTCTCATCCACACAACAGGAGAAATTCCTCCCTAGCAGGGCTTTTAAGGACTAAATGAGAGGCTGATGGAGGGGCCTTGGCACACGCCACAGATTAATAGCTGTAGGGAGAGCTTCTTGGCACATACTACACTCCTTGCTTTAAACCGAGCCCTGAAGAGGATGCAGCAGTGCCTCCTGCCTGGAGCCGGTACCCACCCACATGGGGTCCCCAGGGCAGAAGGGTCTCACGTGGTGCATGTCATATGATGCATCTGGAACCAGGTCATACGTGACGGCCACTGGCACCAGTGTAACATCAGGGACTATGCCTGCCTGCACCGCCTGTACCACCAGCCCCAGCCAGGCTTGGCCCAGGGCTGATAGCCGTGGCCCTGGGGCTCCAGGAGCTTCCTCCAGGAAGATGAGCAGGGGCTGCCCACTGCCCAGCAGCTGCTCCACAGCCTGGGATGGGGGAGCAGGTGTCAAGGCCAGAGCACAAACAGACCCCTATGTCCTGGCCTGGCTCTCCACAGCCAAGGGGACACTTACAGCATGGACCACAGTCCTCGCAATGACCCCCTCAGAGCTGTCCAGGGAGAGGTTGGCCTCTGCAGGCAGGAAAAGGCCCCCAAGATTCCTCAGCAGAGCTCTGTGGGGCAGAGGGTAGAGTGTGGTGAGAGGCTGGACTCTGGGCAAGGGAGAGCCTTGCACCCAGGGTCAGCCTATGTAGGAGCAGCCCCGGGGAATGGGGCCTTTGGGGGACTGCTGCCCACACACCCCATACCCCTGCCCCAGCCTGGGACTTGTCTCAGTACAACCAAGGCACAGGCTCTTACCTGAGGGCAGGGGAACAGGAGCGGGGGTCCCACGCCACGCGAAGCACGCCCAGGCCCTGGGAGAACAGCACAAAGGGCAGCAGGAGCCCATCCAGGAGCGACTTGTGAGTGGAGAGGAGGATGAGCGGTGAGCCCTGCTCGGAGAGACCAGAGGCGACTGCCACACAGTCCTAAGCCCCAGGCAGTCCTAAGGGATGGGGTGGGGATGGGGCTTGGATTCCCTGCTCAGCCATTCCCCAAAAGGAAAAAGCCTTCCAACAACTGTGACTTAAATGAGCACTGACAAACGGCCTTGGGACCATGATGAGAAAACGTTCCAAGAAGCCCCAAGGGATCAGGGCCATGAGACGGGAAGGCGCCCAAGCAGTGGGTTTTCCCACCAGCTGACAGGGCCAGCACGGACTCGGGGCCCGGCTCACCTCTGCTCCTGCCCGCCACCCAGCGTGCCCACTTACCGCCTCGGCAGCCTTGTGCACCATCTTCATCTGGCCTTTGTGGAGCTGCACATTCAGGAAGAGGCAGTTCAGGAGCCGCAGCAGCGCCCAGCTGAACAGCCTGGGAAGTGACACCAACTGACTGTCAGGGGCCATTCATAAGTCCCCTTCTGATAGCTTCCACTTCTCCATGAGGCAGGAGATAGTGCATTCACTGAAAGCAGCAGTCTGAGGAGGTGCGGTCTAGACAGGAGCTATGGACAGTATCCTGTGCTGTGAGAGCTGCCTAAGAAAGCAAGCATCCTCCCCCGTGGCTTCCTCTAGCCTGTCTGCCTACATAGATGCCCAAGAAAGGGGCCAGGGGGCCAGGGATTTAGCTGCCGCCTGCCTCGCAAGCACAAGGACCCGACTTCCATTTCCAGTACCAAAGGGGTGGGGTAGGGTTGTGGCAATGACTTGCTCTAAGAGTATAATGGTGATGAGCCTGGAATCTGTGCCAGGCCAAGAGGAAGAAGTGGGTATCCCTGACCCCAGCCCACAGATACAACTCAGTCCCTGTCAGGCACCAGAAGTTTCCAAGTCCAAACCTCCTTATGGGCCACACTCATTTCTCTCCAAGCCTGTGCCCCTGTGCACAGACCAGGCACAAGGTCAGAAGCAGGGCTTCCTGTGACTTCTTCCTTTACCCTCTTTGGCCCCAGCCCCACCACCCAATCATTCGTGAGTCATGTTATCTCTTTCACCTCTCAGTCCTCTTTTCCAGCCTCTACTGTCCACCTGGTCAAGCACAACATACTTACAGGTGCTCTTCTGCTCTCTACTCTGGATCCAGTTCACTCCTCCATTAACACTCACTGCAGGTTTTTACTGCCCTCAGAGATACAGCCTGCACTTCCTGTATGGCCCTGCATAATCTCATTCCCTCTGCCGCTCAAATTCATCCCCACTGGCAATCACCCTCACCTGCCAGTTTCCAGCCACATCCACTTCTCCCTACTCAGAGCCATCAGCTCATGCTCATCCCTCCCACAAGACTGTGCGGTCCCCGACTTCCACTCCTGTACCACAGTTAGCCACAGTTAGCTCATTTTCTCCTCTGGCCTAGGGCAACCAGTATCCTCTTCTTCCCTTAGGGTCCTCTCAGGCTCACCCATCCCTGCCTTCCCTCAGCTGGGTCTCTCTTCACACCGTAAATCCTCCATAGTGCCCCACACCTACCAGGTGCTGCCCTGTGCAGAAGAAACACCGTCCAGCTCCCCCAGAGGGCACCCAGATAACCCCTCTCCAGAGAGCAGAAGCCCCAGCCCAGACAGATGGACCTCAGCACAGTTACCTGAGCAGGAAGGTGCGGGGTGGGGCCCAGACTTGGCCCAGGATGCGCCTCACCTCCCTCTGCACCATTGCGGGCTGCTGGCCTTTCCCAGCCCGTCCCGGGGCTCTCCTTGAGAGGAGGCTCTGCACCCTGTGTGGGGCAGGAGGAGGGGCTGGCTGAGCAGGCTGCAGGGCTCAGGTCACCCCCAGGGCACACTCTGCATCTGTAACCACATTCTGAGGAGGGGCCCTCCCCCTAGCCCTCTCCACCCTGCTAGGGAGCCTCAAAGTAAGGCTGGACTGCATTCCTTCTCCTCACCCAGTGCTCTCCATGATCTTCTGTGAGGCATCCAGGCAGGGGGGGATGTGCTGCTCCAGGGACCACAGGAAACAGCAAAGCCTGCGAACCAGCCAGCCCCGAAACCTGGGCACAGCATGGTGGTGGTGGAGGGTGTCAGAGCAGTCTCCTCCAGGGCACAGAGGCCTCCTCAGGAGGGGGTCACACTCCAGAGCTGTACCACAGGACACCTGAGCTCGGTTTATCACACACCAGGAAGGGGTGCCCGCTATCTCAGCCCCAATACCCTGACCCCACTGAGGGGCACACTGGGTGGCATGTACCTGCTCACAGAAGGAGCAAAGGACTGTGCCAAGCCTGCCTCTCCCCACAGTGGGAAGGAGCACTGGAAGGGCACCCTTCTTTTCTTAGCACACAAACAGGGCCCAGAAGCCAGCATCCCAAAGGCCCTGCCCACACTATCCCTGATACCTGGTATTCTCCTCCTTCACCAGGATCACATTGCAGAAGCCCAGGTCCATCAGGCTCCTGTGGAAGAAGGACTCCTGCCCGGGGGCAGGGACTATGTCCTGGGGCCTACACACCTGCCCTGCCACTCTAGCCTCTGCTCAATGTCCCTTCATGTCCACCAGGAGAAAGAAGCATAGCAGTTATCTCCCAAAAGGTGCCTGACCCAGTCCCTGATGCCGGCTCAGGAAAAAGGGTTCCGTGCTCACAGTGGAGCACAGCACCTGCCCAGAATCAACCTCCTGGAGAGCAGCAAATGGACAATCCCTGAGGACTCAAAGCCCAGATCTCCACTGGAACCCTGGTCCTCAGCACCAGCACCCACCATGGACACACAAGGGGTCTCAAAGCATGTGCAGAGTGACATGGACATCAGCCCTCCAGGTACAACTGTTCTCCCAGGGCTCCTCTGCCTGCTCAGCCAACTTGCCTAGGCCTGGGAGCTGGCCTAGCAACACCCAATGCCAGTGCTTCCACTCCCAGCAAAGACCAAAGCAGAGGCCCAGCACAGGCAAGAAAAGTTGTAAAGGAGGCAGATTTTGGGCAGCCGTCTTATCACTTACCCAGCTTTTAGGGGTGCAGGTCTGGCAGCAGCGACCCACAAAGGGGCGATACTTGCCCAGAAATGGGGTGACAGCCTCCAGCTTCATACTAAAGCCTGAGGAACACAGGCTAGCCTGGGAAAGGGCCACAAGGAGAGAGGACTCAAAGTCCTTGGAAGAGGAAGGAGGGCACCAAGATTGAGAGGCACAAGAGGGGAGGTGAGAGGGCAGAGGGCATTCTGTGAATGGGCACCACTACCTCTGGGCCACTGTGGCTGCTCCTCTTCTGGGTTTGGGATCCAGATTCCAGCATAGTGTCAAGGTGAGTCTCTAAGATCTGGGAACCAGGCACCTCTCCCTGCAGGAACCTCGCCTTAAGAAAGGGGAAAGACGCCATATGGAGTCTGAACCATAACCTGGGAGCTCTTGGGATGACCTGTGGCCCCATCCTCAGGACAGACAGACAATGCCCAGGTCCGCAGCAGTGATGAAGACATAGGAAGCCAGGAGCTGGCTCAGCTCAAAGCCCCAAGGAGCCAGCTGTCCTCAAGAGGCCTTGCAGTGCAACAGGTCAGGAGCTTTCTCACACCAGCACAGGGGAGACTGGCTGTCCTACCAGCAACATGCAGAGCCTTACTGTGCAAGGGAAAGCATAGGCTGGACTGCAGAACAGCTGTGAGACTACCAGAGAGCAGCAGGGCTGTCACCAGGAGGCAAGCAGGTCCTACTCAGCTGCCCTTCCCTTCCCTGAAGACAGCCCTTTGCCCATCCATCCTTACAGGGGTGGGGGCTGGCACAGAGGAGACACCCAGGGATCAGAACACAGAGAAATACTGCACAGACCTGGTCACAAGAATGTTCATCCAGCTTGGGACAGGGTGAGACTGCCACACTCAATCCACTTTCGTGTGGCATTCTCCACAAAGGGTACCACTTGGCATCACCTTAGCTCCTCCTTCCCACTGCCACAGTTTCCACAACTAGTAAATATCTACCTTCTACGAAACAGCACCGAATCCCTTTTGGCCCAAATAAATAAGGCCCAAAGTCCTTTCTACCCTCATCCTTTGCCTCATCCCCGGCCTGTTTATGTTTTTCTCTCCCCACTTTTTCCTTTCCTGCAAACCCCAGACCCTGCCCTCAGTGTTCATGATTCTTCTGGAACATTCTCTCCTGGGGTTCCCAGCCCAAGGTCACTGGGTGAGCAGCCACATGAAGCCCCAGACCAGGGCTCAGCTTTCCCCTCCCCCACATCATCCGAAGGTGCCCTAAGAGCAAATGCTACATCTCTGTGCACCTGGCAGTCCATGCAAAGGAGGGAGGCAGGAGGGGCTAGATGACTGTGACTTTCTGTCCAGGAAGTCAGGCTCTCCTTTTTACTGTCCAGTTAGTTCAGTTCAGAACCATGAAAGCCAGAGCCAGGCATGGTGGCACATGCCTATAATCCCAACACTTGAAAAGCTGAAGCAGGAGGACTGCTCCAAGTTCAGGGCCAGTACACAGTGATATCCAAGCCAGCCTCAACTATATGGTGAGACACTGTCTCAAAAAGCAAAAACATCAACAATACAAAAAGAACCACAAAGCCAAGGGGTAGTAGGATCATTGTTACTGCATGATTATTGTTTCAAAAATGTTCTCACAACCCCATTGACAGACACTGGCACAGAAAAGTTCCAAGCTACAGCTGCAATCTGGGGAGTCCAGCCTCCCTTACCAGGATGTCTGCCCCTGCCTCAGGGTCAGAACACCCCCATTCCCAAATCCTAACCCCACTGAGCTCTGGCCCTGAAAGGGCAGAGCAAAAGACAGGGCAGGGGGTGACTTCCACCTGCCAATGAAGTTGACTACTGAGCTCACACAGTCCAGGAAGGTCCAGGACACATCTAGCACCTAAGTCCCCACATGGGGACTCTATGGGTCTGTAGCTTCTGCCTATAGTCTCCTCCCACTAGAACACCTACTGCAGAGGTTGCAAATTGGCATCCCATGGACCAGATGCAGTTTACACAAATACTTCTGACTACATCATGTGCTAAAGCCATATAAATTAAGGGCCAACGTATAAAAAGTGGAGAGCTTGTTATATAATAATCAGACTGCTAGTTGCTGCTGTAAAAGTGACATAAAATTCGGGGTCTCTGTGCTACACCCCACAGGGTGTCAGCTGGAGCCGACAGGAGGCCACTGTCCCATTCCTTAGAATGTGGCTACAAATGAGTCCTTGACCCACCTTCGGGACCCCAGATCTTGTGAAAGACTTCAGGGGCCCCTACCCGCCTTCAGGGCCTGCCCCTGCCCTTTGCCCCTGTGCACATCTGAGCTCGCATCCTCAATCCAAGGAAGAAATCCAAGCCGCTGGCATCATCAGTGTCCATGCCAACTGAGGACTCGTCCTTTCAGGCTCGTTTGAACCTCCGGCCCCTGACCCGGGCGACCCCTGACCCACGGCGGAGGGACAAGGGGTGACTCCTGAGTGGCACAGGCCAACATCCCTCCTGGATGCCGCCCACCCTTCCCCCGGTCTGGGGTGACGCAGGCAGAGGATGACACCAAGCAGGTTCCCCTGGGCTCTCCCCGCAACAGGATCCCTGAGAACTCCGCGCGAAGGGCCTGCGAGGCGGGCGCTCCATTCTGTCCACGCAGACACCGATCCCACCTGCACCCGAAAGGCCCGCTGGGCCCAGTTCCCGACACAGGAAGGTCCCTGAAGGGCCCAGGGCCTGGTCCGACCCGGCCCGGCCTGAGAGCAGCTTCCGCAGATTACACCTCGCACCTACCTCCGACTCCCGCCAAAGCCACGGTAGAGCGAGGTTGCCGAGAAAGACTAGGCCTGGCGGCCTCAGCGTGCCGACGTAAAACAGCCTGGGAGCCAATGGGATGTGCACTGGGCCTAAAGCCCCGCCCCCCGTAGCGCGCGGGGCGCGGGGCGGGATCACCCGCCTCTAGTTGAGTCCTCTGTCGCTGCATTCCTTGCCCGGCAGCCTCTGGAGGTCGTGCAAGGACCTCTAAAGACTTCTGCGAGAGCAGAGGCCCCCAAGGTGGGGCAAAGATTCATTTGTTGCCAGATTCTTTTTTTTGGGGGGGTACCGTTTATCGAACTGGGTCCTTTCGCTTGCAAGGCAGGTGGTGGAACCGCTGAGATAAATCCCCGGCCCAAAATTACAATCTTTTTTTTTTTTTTTTGAGACTAGGGATTGAACTCAGGACCTTATACTTGCAAGGCAGGCAGCGGAAAGACTGAGCTAAATTCCCAGCCCTTGTAACCAGATTCTAACAAAAGAAATTCTCAGCCAGATGTGGTGGTGAACCCCTGTAATTACAGCACTGTGGGAGGCTGAGGCAGGAGGATCACAAGCTAGAGCCTAGCCTACGCAATTTATTGACTTAGCAAGATCCTGTGTAAAAAACATTTTAAAAAGGGATGGACATTGGACCAGGGATTTAGTTCAGTGGTACCGCCACCTGCCTCACAAGCACAAGGTCTGGAGTTCAATCCCTGGTACCAAAAAGGTGGGGGGGGTGGAAATATTGCAGAATGCCAAGGCCTTAGGGTGGGGGGGAGAGAGGAAGGGAGAGAGAGAGAGAGCTAGTTTGGGGGCCATAAAAAATCAGTCAGCTCCCCCTCCAGCCCCCCAGCCTTCGCTTCTCCCTTAATTACAACTCTTGGTGGACCTCACAGGTTCATTCCGGCATGCCCTGGCATGCAGTGTGGAGTAAATGAAGGAGAGGATGAGGGCACTGTTTCGGAGCTGCTGTTCCTCCTCCGTGGGCCACTTGACATGCCAGAGGACTCCATGTCTTCAGGACACTGTGACACTGCAAGAGCAGACAGATGTAAGCCCGCTGGCCCTGGATGACAAGAAGCCCCATACACAGCCCTCTTTGTCTGCTGACTCAACACTCCGATGTGACTCCCTAGCTGTCCCCTCAGGATGCAGCCACCTCTCCCTTCCCTTGTGACCATTTGTGTCTGCCCAGGCCAATTTTCTGTCTGCTCACCTGCTTTTCAGTGTCTGCTAGTGTCGCAGAACCCATTTTGTACCCTACCTTTCTATACCCAGGAGCACAGGCCAAAAGAAAACTGAGGTTCTGAAGCTGAAAATAAAAACCATCCTTTGTTTATGTTGCCTGCCCCTCTGTTCTGGGAACGCCCTCTGAGTGGGCAGTTGAACTTCGGTCACTGATGGGTCTCTTCTGTCCTTAGGGAGCTCAGAGGCTGAGACGCTGTGGACTACAAGGTCCTGTGGTTGTGACACACCAGGGTGTCATCTGGCAGAGTCCTGTCCTCTGAAGTGTTGCTTACTTGGAAGAAATGTGTTTGGTGGGAGTGATGGCTTCCTGCAATTCACACATTTAAAAGAAGGCTCACCTTAAATCTGCACCTGAGTTGGGGCAATGAAGACCAAGTATGCTCATCTCAAGCAGTTTGCAGACTGACTGTAATCAGCGTGGCCCTGGGAAGAAGAAAAACTCATCTGGACTCAGCCCTACCTAACCTGGACTAGACTTAAGGGGAGGGAGCCCTTAAAAATTAGAATTCTAAGATATTTTGAGAAAAGGAGATTTATGATCTAAAAGAATGTTTTGAGACCTGGTGACCACAGTTCAGTAGAGTGAGCAGAGCACTGGACTTCTTGGGCTCTTTTCCTAATGGGACTGTTCCACTGATTGCAACCAAAATACACTTAAGAAGACAGTGGGTTGGCTTATATAGGTAGAAACTGTATGCATGTCAGCTTCAGGCATAGCTAGGTCCAGGTGTTCAGACAATGGTATTGGTCCTTGGATTCTCTCTCCAGTGTCTGTACTGATCATGTCTGCCTAGTTTTGCTCCTTCCGAAGGCTCTCCTATTTTTAAAAAAATGACTGAAAATAGCCCCAAAATTATATTCACCCTATTATCCATAACATAGGTAAAAATGTCTATCACCCAGCATCCAAATGGAAACCCCAGAGAAGACTGATTGGTTTTGCAAGGCCACCTGCTACCCTCTGGACCAATCACGGCATCTAGGAAGTGCGGTGTGTGGAGTCATTTTGGTTGGGCCAACACCCCTGCCCCCTTTCCTGTGTCCTGTATTCTAGTCTAGCAGGAATGGTGCATTAAGGGCTGGGTTCTCATAGGGAAGAGGCGCTGACTGGCAAAACATGTTCACTGTGGAATCTAACTGGACTTCCCAACACTAGGCTGGGACTAATTGCTCACTGCTGCCTCCCAGTGCACAGTGGAGAAGACACTGTGCTGTGGCCTCTTGATAAATATTTGTCAAGTAGAGTGACTTCCTTTTCAGTGAACCTCACTTCCTTTGAAGGGAGTGACAGTCTGGCTGCTTACTTCGAAGGTCAAGCATGGCTTATTAAGGTCATGGGGTGGACAGGTGTGATAATGGTCACCCAACCCTGTGAATGCACTTGTCCTGCTGGACTGCATCCTAAGAGTGGTTAAGAAGGTCAGTTCTATCACATAAGTTCTGCCACCACCGTTGGCAACATCATCTCACACTCACATGGTAACAGAATTCTCAATGAGCCCCAGTTGCAAGGCCTTATACAATCCCCTCCCATTGGGTGTCGGGGGCAGGATCTACAACTTGCTTCTCAACAGAAATGACAAAGGCCAAAGCGAAGTTCTGTGGAAAGGCTGAAGGAATCTGCTGATGTAGCTAAAGCAGTCAGTCAGTTGCATTTAAATTCATCAAAAGGAGATTATCCTGGGCGGGCCCATGCTAATCAGATGAATCTATTAGAAAAGGGTATCACAAATTTGAACCTAGCCTTTTGCAACTTAGTGGCTTAGCAAGCCCCTGTATCAAAAAATAAAAGGCTGGGGATATAGCTCAGTGCAAAGGCTCTGGTTTCACTCCCCAGTACTACACCTGACACACACCTGTAATCCCAGATACTGGAGAATAGCAAGTTCAATGCCAGCCTGAGCAATTTAGCAAGACTCTGTCTCAAAAATAATATTTTTTTAAAGCCTGAAGCTGTAGTTCACTGGCAGGGTACTTGCCTAGCATGCACAGCTCCCTGGTTTTAAACCCCAATACTCGAGGAAAAAGAGAGAGGCTCTCTCTCCTGCTGATCTTGCAGAAGTGAGTCACCTTGGGTTCCACAGCCCCTTGGAGTGGATTCCGCCAGTGTCCTGTGTCCTCAGGAAGCAGATGGCTCCTTGGTGGCACCGCTGTGAAGGCAGCACCTAGCCAACACCTGGTTGCAGCCTGATCATATGACCCAGTTAAAACAAGCCCAGCTCCTACACCTCAGAAGGTGGAGGATATAAAGTGGCCACTGGGTGGTCAGCAACTTGTTACACAGCTGTAGAGGATGAATACAATCTACTATACAGGCTAAGCAGAGCCAGCCAAGGGAGGCAAGTGCTGGTGTGGAATAACAATGATGTGGCATGCACGAGAGAGGTCTCTGTGAGGGGGTTTGGACCACAGCCCCCAACCTGACATTCATTCCTGGTGCTGGTGTCAATGATGCTAACACAGTGTCTATCACCCATCCATATCAGAAGTCTCCATGCAGGGTTCTTTGTGTGGCCCTTTGGCAGGGGAAGTTGTCAGAGGCAACCTAGGTATTCATCTCTGGGGGAAAGAAAGGCAAAAGGGGTCCAGTCCCCGCCTCAGGGAGCTGGGCAGTAGTGAGGAGAAATTAAATGTATGCAGTACAGCATGAAAGGGGCTTAAAAACGATCCTGAGTTTAAAAAGTAGGAAAGCAAGAAGTCCTCGCTTTGTGAAGTGAAAATTTCTACATTAGATGCTGAATGTCATGAGAAAGAAAAGCATATTAATCAGCTATGAACCGAAAGTGGCAGTTTTAGAACAAGAAATTAAGGATAAAGACCAGCTTGTTGTAAAAGTAGGAAACAACCAGGGGACCCAGACATACCATTTGCAAAAATTAAACACACACACACACACACACACACACACACACACACACACACACACACACACACACACACAATGTCAAAGCCCAGCATGGTGGCACATGCCTGTAATTCTAGACACTTGCTAGGCAAGCGCTCTACCAGTTTCATCCTCAGCCCCCCAGCTTTAAACAAAGCCGATTTATTGACTCAAGTGCCTCAGCAGTACACGACGGGTTTCAGGTTCAGGTGGGTCAGGTTCAAAGGCTGCCTTCTGGAAGTCCTGGGTACTTTCCAGTCTGCCCTCCTCTGTGGAGGTCTCATTGCCAGGCTGACCACCTTGAGGGGCAAATTCGGGACAAGGGCTTCCCGAGACAGAGCAGAGGTGTGGGCAACCTTCCCTGGAGGTGCTCCCACAAAGCCCTGAGGCCTGTCCTAGAGGGGCTGTACCCTGATGGCTGAGACAGGGTCCCCTAAGCACCTGTGACAGCCAGCAGGTCTCCATAGGGTTCTAGGGTATGCAGCCTCTGGAAGGCCTCATGCTGGGCCTGCAGCTGGAAGGGTGGACATGAGTGTCCCTTGTCTGCCTGGCTCAAGTGTGACACCCCCAGGGACAACAGAGATCAGTGGTCTCTAGGCCTGGGGATGTCGATGGGTTTTGCAGTTCGCAGACTCCACTGGCAGCTCCACGAAGGTGGCCCCCGGGGGAGAGGTGACATTCAGGCCCCTGAGCATTTTCTCCTCCTGTCCCGGACACAGTGCCCCTTTCCCAGGGTTGAGAGCGATGGGGTCTGAGGTTTTCTTTTCCGGTGAGGGGATCAAAGCCAAGTGTTTTAAACACCAAGGACCTCGGGGAGGACGCCATGGGGGTCCCAGACACCTGGAGAGAGCCAGTGTTCCCAGCAAATCTCTGTCATCAGCCGCCTGCCCCATTCATCCCACCCTCCACCCCTGCTCGCCAGCCCAAGTGCTGGTGAGGGCTGCCGGCTTTGTCTGGGAGTAGCGCTGCCCTGGGATGCCGGCTCTGAAGCCCCAGACTGCCACTCCCATCCCAGTGCAGCGCCCCAACCCACCCCACCCTGCCTCCCGCCCCTGGGGCCTTGAACGCAGCCGAATTTCTCCAGGGCTGTGTTATGTAAGGAGCAGCCCCGCTCCACCACTGCCCCCCCTCCACGATGCTGAGTTCAGGCTGATGATGAGCAAATACCACGCACGCTGCCTTTCCTCAGCTGCTTGATGCTGGACTGTCCCCCTTCCCGGGCTGGAAGTCAAGGAGAGCAGAAATGAGGGACAGAGTTAGAATCAGCTGCATCAACAAGGGAGATGTGTCTCCTATACCCAACAGCCAAAAGATAGGATGGCCCAAGACCAGGATCAATCTTCCCTCCTTTAAATTCCTATGTCAGATATTCTGTCCCAGTGATAAACAGCTGACTAATACATCAGGCAATGATAAGGGGGCTCCACCAAGATCTTTCAACAGAAGATTTTCCTCTATATGAAAAGCTCTTTCCCTCTTTCTCTTTTCCATCCCTTTCCTTCTTTCTAGTTTTTGTTCACTATTTAGTGAGGATGTGATGTTTGGGACTACTGCAGCAATTTTGCAACACTGAGGGAAACACCAAGGAACCCCCAGGCTTGTCAACCCCATGATTTGATTTCATTGGGCTGTAAGACAGTGGGGACCACAAAGGTATTGGGTGGGTAATGTAGACTGCTCAGTTATGCCCAGATTAGTGGAGTTGCCAAACACACCCTGACACAGAGCTTAGTTTCTATCAGAAGAACTATTAAATACAGATCATCCTATACATTTGTCATATTAGGATTAGAGATGCCTTTTGTTTAGAAATAATTCCAAGAGCAGTTTGCATTCACATTGAAAAACTAGTCAGGTTTGCTTCATACTTGGGGAGCATGTTTATGTAAAATTGGATGAAGGCTGGTGGCAAGATGCATTTTTTTTTCTAAATAGGAATTTAAAATCCAAACTGTGGCACCTTTCATCTAGGGTAGCAGGACCTCAGCAGGTACAGGATCAGGAGGAGTGGCTTATTCCCATCCCCTCACCACACACACTTTTTTTTTTTAGACAAGGTCTCCTAATGTAGCCCAGGCTGGCCTTATACTTTCAGTGATTCTCCTGCCTGCACCTCCCCAGTGCTGGGATTACAGGCATGTACCACTATACCCAGCCAATTTCCTTTCACTTCAGATCATAGGAAGTCACTTCGCTTATCTGCAGGAAAACTAAGAGGGTACAGAGGGATCTGTGTGTTCAAATCACTGGACAAGAGCAGAGTCAGACCTCAGGAAAGACTGGAGCTTTCAGAGCTCCATGGACACCAGGCCTCTGTCCTCTGTGTCATCCGTGTTCCTACAGACAGTGGCCGCCAGCACCTCTGAATTCGTACTTGAGGCTCCTAAGTGAGGGTATCTCACAATCCAGTTCATCCAGTGTCTACACCAAGGATTCAGCCATCGTTAGAGCAGAGGCTCAGTGAAACTGACCAATACACCCAAACCTCAACTCTGAGCAGGGAGAGAGGCTGAGGCAGGATGAGCCTCTTTGGGAGCCAGGAGCAAGATGAGTGTCCTTTTGAGGACCCAAGGGATGGGGTGGCTGGTTGAGGACTTTAGGTGATACTCTAGCTTCACTCTGTGTCAAATCTTCATTTTGTAAATAGCAAAAAAAAAAAAAAAAAAAAAAAAAAAAAATCAAATAGCTTGCCCAATAAGGGGAATTTGTGCATTTACCTAAGTGAAAAGTCAGAGTCAGAGAGGGACTCAGGTATGGTTTGATCTAGAGGTTCAAGATGACACAGGACACTGTCCTCTCAGGATAGCTTCCCCTCTGTGGTGACAGTGGTGACAGCTGTCCCAGAGTCTCTATGTGGGCTAGAGTGCAGCCCCACCAGGAGCTCTTATATTTTATTTCAGCATTTCAGGGGAGTCCTAGAGCTCTGCCTGGCCTGGCTTTTGTCACCTGCCCCCTCCTGAATAAATCTATTACTGGGGTGGCAGTTTGTGGATCAGCTCAGTCAAGTCACATTCTCCCTTCTTCATGTCCCCTTCAGGGTGCTGACACTGTCCTTGGGGGTCATGTGATCCTCCAGCAAACTTCAGAGGACTGGGGGGGGGCAAGTGTTCCCCCACCAGTCATTACCAAGACCTAGAGAGTTAGCACAGGATAAGAAGACAGATGTACAGGTGCTGGCCCTGAGGAGACAGAAGAATGGCCCAAGGGTGTGCGCGTTCTGGTCCCTGACCCTGACATCTAGGAGGGAACTAAGGTTGCCAATCAGACTTTGCCGTGAGAGCTCTAGGGCACCATGCTTGGGAAGGGCCACCAAGAGAATTTGTTCCCTGGGACTCAGCCTACCATGCACAGCCATCTATCCAAGCTATTTGTTTTGTCCTTTTCCTGCCTGCCGCTCTATTTCTTCCATTTAGAATGGGAATGCTTACTTTGTGCCTTTGTTTGATTTCCTATTGAATTGCACAGGGGCTCACGGCCAAGAGTCTTAAATCTCAGAGAAGACTTTCAACTTGAACTTTTCAGCAATGCTGTAGCTATTAGGACTTTGGCAACTCTTAGAGATGGAGTAAATACATTTTGCATGAAGTGATGCACATGAGTCCATTGGAAGCCAGGGCAGGATGCCACCATGTGCTTTGGGGAGGTGACTAGATCATCAGGCTATGAGTGTCATCAGTGTAGTCCCTTGATGAGTTTATAGCTGAATGTGATGTTGGGAGGTGAAGCCTGGTTGGAGGAGGTGGTCACTGGGGGCGTGGCCCGGGAGAGTCTGCCTCCCTCCTCCTCCCTTGATCTCTGTTGCCCTTGCCATGCCACGAGCTGCCTCTCCTCTGCCAGCCTCCTCTGCCATGCTGCCCTGCCTTGGAGCCAGCCAACTATAGACTGAAACCTCCACAGACTATAAGTCAAAATAAAACTTTCCTCCTTAAAATTGTGGGTTTTGAGTAGTGTGTCTCAGAGACAAGAAAGTATTAAGACACAGTGCCTCTGTTTTCCTGATCCTGTTTGAAGTGCTTAGTAGCTGCAGCCCCAGTGCCTACACTTCTGGTTGTAAGGATGACAGCAGGTGACATTAGCCAGAGCAGGGATTCATTTGTGACGGAGAGACAAGAACAACCTCCAACCCCTGCTGATCTGTGAAAATTGAGTTCTTTCCTAATGAGGATGCTCAGCGGATGGGAGGCCACTCCTGTGTTTATGCATCTAAAAGCCCAGAGCCGTGGGCTGAGCCATGGGGGCCCCAAGCAAAGGGGCTACCACCTCTGCGGCCAGAGATGACACCCTGGCAGGTTGAAGGGGGACAAATCTCCATAGAATATGCACAGGAAATCTAAAGATGTTCCACCTGGAACATGCCTCTCAATAGAACCGGGCAACTCAGGGCAGGGAACTGACCATAGAGTGGGTGAGAAGGCTTGATCTTTGGCAAGCAAACAGAAGATGGGTGTCAGGCTTTGGACACAGAGCCTCAGAAACTCTAGGAGGAATGAGATCAGCTGGGGGAAAAATTGGATTTGATCTCAGAGACCAAACAGGAACAGTGGGGAACAGCTAACAAAGGGAGAAGAGACAGCTGTTTCTGCAGCTGTGACCTGCTTCTGTGAGGACATAGGACCAGCTCAGAAATAGGCTGGTATCTTGCAAGGGAGTGGTGGAGCAGAGGAAGGGACCGCGTGAGAGCCAGGTCACGGTTCCAACATCCCCACCAAAGCTCCTGTGGAAATGTGATACCACTGGGAGGCACGTTAGCCAGCTGCTCCTCACAGTGACCTGAGAAAACATCGTAAAGGAGGAGAGGTTCATCTGAACTCATAGTTTCAGGGGATTCAGTCCACAGTTGGATGGCCCAAGGCAGAAGGGTGTGGCAGAGGCAAGCTGCTCACAAGGAGGCAGCCAGGAAGCCGAAGGGGTACAGGAAAGCCAGAGGGAGAGAGGAAGGGGCTGGGGACAGGATGGGCTCCTCAAAGGCATAGCCCCAAGTGACCTACTTCTTCCCACAAGGCCCCACCTGGCCTTGCCCATCCCCACATGGGCTCAATCTTGGACCCTTCACCCCTTCACCCAGCACTGATCAGGGCTGATCAGATGTCCCTGGCTTTTGACCTTGGCCCAGGGCAATATTCTGCAGTTCATTTGTTTGATTGATGGGGTGTTTTGGGAAGGGTGCTGGGTCTGGGAGCTGAGAATACACTTCAGCCTATTTATTGTATGTCATCTCACCTAACCTCCCAGCCTTGATTCATTTAAAGTGAGATTATTCAGT
Organism: Fukomys damarensis; assembly: GCF_012274545.1. Taxonomy (NCBI): domain Eukaryota; kingdom Metazoa; phylum Chordata; class Mammalia; order Rodentia; family Bathyergidae; genus Fukomys; species Fukomys damarensis. Next base: position 41,085,941 of record NW_022900921.1, read on the forward strand.
CATTTGATCTCTTCAGGAATGAAGAGTAGTTTCTGGGAGAGGGGATCCCTGTGTCACAGCACAGGTTGGGCTATGCTGCTGTCACAGGCAGCTCTGCAAACTCAGAATTTAACAATGGTCAACCTCCCTCTCCCACCATACACACATCCCAGGCAAGCAGGGACATCTGCTCTATGCAGGGCCCTAGGCTGGTGATCCTCCGAGAGACCATGGCCCTTGCAACAAATTCCCTGGCAGGGGAAGACCCAGGTGTCGGCTGTGACTGGCCTGTCTGCTGAGCCTGAGGGGGGCAGGGGGAGAGAGACGGGACTGCAGATTTTGACTCAGGAGGGTCTAACATCAAAGTCCTTCCTTCTACTCCAGGATGCAGCAGTGCCCCATGCCAACAACTGGCAATTTATGAGCTACGCTGGTGATTCCAGAGAGTCAACACCAGGGCTCCACATCTTCTCGTGAATGAGGGGACAGTTGGATTACACTACCAGCCCTTCCAGCCTGTGAGTTCTGTCCCTGCTGATTCCCATGACCTCCAACTGCCCTCAGGGTCCAAAGATTCAGGGTCAAAATTTGGGTTCAGAGCCAAAGATTGCTTCTCCTTCAGGGGAATCAGGAGCCTGTCCTCCTTACCCTCTGCTGGCCCAGCCTGGCAGGCAACAGCCTGGCTCACAGCCCGTTCACCCATTAATTATCTGCTTTGAGCACCAGTGCCTGTTAATTGCAAACTTGCCCTCTCCTTTAAGTGCCTGCCAACTACCTCTGGTTTCTCCACTTCCTACACACTTCCCCATGTGCCCTCAGCCCTGTCTTCTCTGCCCAGTCTCTGCCTCCTTCCTGGTCCTTCTGCCAAGCTGGTTAATGGAGCTGCTTATGTCTGGCATGAGGATGGAGATAATCAGGGCATTGCCCCCCAGCACACATGGGAGCCTCCCTCCTGTCTGCCCAGCTGGGTGAGGCAGGAAAGTGTTCAGAGCAATCAGTGTGCCTGGGAATTAATGGGGCTGTGCTGGGGCCACAGGGGAGCAGATATCTACTGAAACAAAAGCCAGGAACTGGTGTTGGGGCCACTGGCCACAGGGCTGTGAGAGCCACAGAAGGAGCTGTGCTAGGAACCCCAGAAGTTGTGCAAGTCCTGAGGCCCAGCCCTGCCTGAGGACCTTCCAACCTCAGCCCTCTGCATTGGGATGCAAGGGCTGCAGGTGTCCCCTGCCTCCTTCCCCGCTCCTGCCCTGCCCATCTCCTGGTTACAGATAGAACTCAGTGTCCAAAATCTGACGTCTGAGCTTCATTCTCAGCCCGCCCTCTTCGGAGATAATCTCACTTGTACTGCGCATTGGTCCTGAATTTGAGATCCTCCTCCCTCAGTCAGAATGCTCAGATTAATGCCACCACCCCACTTCACCCCTTCACCCAGCCCCAGCCCCAGCCCATTTTTTTAAAGGCCTAATACAATGTCTGCTATTGTAGTCTTGTTTTTGCTGCTATAACATAATATCTTAAGGTGGCAGTTGACAAGAGAATGTATCATTCATAGTTCTTGGGGTTCAGAAGTCCAAGATCCAGGTCCCAGCAGAGTGGGTGTCTGGGGAGGAATTGCACCTTGCAAATGTATCCTCATGTGGCACAAAGGAGCACACAGCTTCCTCCGGGCTCCCAAAGTCCCCACCCCTGAACACCATCACTAGGGGTGTGACTGCCACGTATGAATCCTAGGGACATGAACATTCAGACAACAGCACCCACCTGACTGCTAAGAGCAATTGCTTTTGGACATTGGGTTGGAGAGAGGGAGAAAGGAAGACATATTCTCTCTTTATCATTTGAATTATTTTACCAGGAAAGGGAGCAAGTGAATATTTGTCCCCAGTGGACCAGTGACCTTGAACAAGCCCCTTACCAACCTCACCCTCAGCTACCTCATCTTTAGGAAGGATTGACCTGAATCCCTTTCACTCTGCGTCAGGTCTCTTGGCTGAAAACAGAACAAACCAAGCCAAAGCAGCATAATAAAAAGGGAATGTGTTTCATAGAATAGGGAGCAGGGGAGTACTATGGGGATTGAACTCAAGACCTTTGCACTGAACTACAATCCCAGACCTTTTTTTCAGACAGGGTTTCCCTAAATCACTAAATTGGGCAAGTGAGTCTCAAACTTGTGATCCTCCTGCCTCAGCTTCCCAGAGTCCTGGATTTATATAGTGCCAACTCAACCCAAGGGATTTTTGAGCGTCTGGATCTTCAACAGGAAACAGAAAGCTGAGGTGGGCACTGCATCTCTCATGTGTTCCTGCTTTCTTTTTTCTCTTTGAAATATGATTTTCCTCCTTCTACATTCCCATGGTGGAAAGCAAATAGATTGGTTTTGTCTCTTACAAACCAAGCCCACCAGAGAGGTCCTTATTCTAAAGTACTAGGTAGGGATCTTATTGGGTAGTTTGGTGACTGTATTAGTCAGGATAGGGTTGGCTATGTTGTAGTAACAAACAGCCCCTAAAGTTTTCAGTGGTTTTAAATAGAGTAGTTCTTGCATATGCAACGTGGCTCCTATAAATCCACAGGAGAGCTCTGTGCACTGCTGTTACTCAGTGACCTAGGTTGATGGGAGCTTCATCTCAACAAATGTGTCCAGAATCTCAGAGACAAGCACAGAGAACCATGGGGGCCATGAAGGGGCTCCTGTAACTTCAGCCCTAAAGTGACATCCCGTGGTACTGCTGCCCATGTTTTAAAATGTCACTGGCCAACGTGGGTACTTTCTGCACAAAGAACAGAAATTAAAACTGAGATAACAGCATGAATTTGCAGGCAAAAGCTTTATCAGGAAAGTAAAAGAAAATGGGAAGGGACTTCACCTGAGGACTTGAAGGGGTGCTCAGCTGGTGGTCAAATCGGCCCTTAACAGAGGAAAGAGGCTGAGCTTCATGAGGCCACCAAGGTGGTCTAGGGTCTGCCAGTCACTGTATCCGTTCTGGTGTTGCAGCTCCTTGTGGCATGAGGGACAATCTGGTCCCCAGGAGATGACCGTTCCCCTCAAAAGGGGCAATTTCAGTTTGGAGGACACTCTGCTGGAATCCAAGGTGGCTCTAGGTTTAGGGCAATGAATGGACACTTCTGGTACCCACACCAGGGGGTAAGTGTTGGCAGGTGAATGTCCCTGCAAATGTCTCATCTTGCTATCTCAGTCTTGAAGGGGGATGAGACAGATAGGATAAATTGGGAGTCAATACCAGTGTAGACAGATGCCCCCTGAATGCCTGAGACGGTAATAAAAGAGAAAGAGATTAAATGAAGGCAGGGAGGCCAAATACTGTCCTGTTTTAGTTGCCCATTGGGTTAGAGATTGCCCAAGTTATAAATTTCAGCAAAATCAGCTTTTACATCCCTGATGGTCTCAGAAGAAAATACAAGCCATGCTTCTAATGAGTAACACATTAAGGATTATCAGTTTGTCCTTTGTCCCTCTATGATGATCACAAGTTTTATTTTCTCATCTGGCTTATTCTTGAAGGCACAGTCTCCGGTGAAGACACCCTGGATTTAATGATGTGCCCAGTTGTTGGGGCCAATAGGATTGTCACCATACTCTCTATGAGTAGCAGGTCCTGCGTTGAGGTTAGACGTGCCCTTCTGGTGGTCCCTGTCCCAAAGGTGTGTTACATGGCCATACTTGAGCTAGAGTGAAAGGAGAAGTCAGTTCCTGCCACGACCTGACCTAAGAGAGATCAGACCATTTCAGAGCACCCCAGGGACTGCCATGACGAGATGTCACTGATACCACCACCTGCCCCTTTTGCCCCACCAGTAGGAGTTTCCACTGAGTGGCAAGGTGCTGCACGGGAAGAGACCGAGATTTCTGATCAGGGTTCTGCTGCCAGTCTTTTGGTTGTTAGCTACCTTTTCTACTTGGGTAGGGGAAGAATCATCATGGCAGAGAGCCAGGACTCCACTGTACAGCTCAGAGCTGCTGTGCCCACCCTCTGGGACTCAGGGCCCCTAGGGCACACTCCCTCCCAGTGGAACCCAGAACCCAGTTTTGAAGGAGAGGCTGAGTAGGGTGAGATGTGGCTGACACCTTCGGCACAGTCTGCCTGGGTCCAGAACAGGAGCTGCAGCCACTGTCTGCCCTGGGTGGCCCACCCCGGTCTCATGCAGGGACACAACTTCCACCTGGTCTTTAGGGTTCAGGGTTTGGAAGCCTTTGTCCAAGCCTTGGCTCTGTCCCAGTGGTCTGGCCCTGGGACCTGGGCAGGTCAGCTGACCCTCAGAGCCCCAGTTTCCACATCTGCGAACAGGGTTAATTGCACTGTCATCTGCCTGGCTGGCAGCCCACGGCTATGGTAGTGGCTCTCACAGCAGGCATCACAGCTCTTTGTACGCGACTACACATGGGTAAACATGAAGATGATCTGTGGGCTGAGGTGGGCTTCACAGGTCCTTGCTGAGGGCCCAGCCTGCTGCCTCCAGGCTGAAGCAGTCTGCCAGATTTGGAGAACATCTGAGATTTCAGATGGATTCAGATGGAGCAATTTCCAATCTCTCTCTCTCTCTCTCTCTCTCTCTCCCTGTCCTGGAAATTGCACAACCCATCCAGCCCCCCACCCTGCACACCTCCTAGCTCCCACAGCCGTTGTCCCCCTCATCAGCCAGCAAGACAGCAGACTGGGGGTGCCACAGACAGGTACCAGCACCCCTGGCCAGGAGAGACTCTCAACAACGTTGGTTCCAGCCTAGGGGAGTGCTGCACCTGGGCCCCTCAGCCACACTCAACCCACTCTGCAGAAGCCGTGGGTTCCCAGAATCTCTCGTCCTTACAGGCTCTGCAGACTGGTGCTTTGGGCACTTCTGGCATGGCAAGGCAGGGGCTCAGCCTGCTCTTAGAAACAGCAAGCCTTCCTCCCCCAGGGCTGCTGTGTGGTAGTGGAAAACCTTGAGGTCCCCAGAAAATGCAGGCACCCTCTGGGCACACCCATACCGCAATCTATAAGTTCCTCTCTCAAGGACCAGGCAGGGGCCCACTCCCTTGCCCCCCAGTGGGAGCCTGGTAGCAGGTATTCTAGGTGCTGAAGGAAAGGGACTGCTGTGGGTGTTCACCCATGTAAACCTTAGGGAACACAGGGTTGGCTGGGGTCTGAGAGCTGGACAGCCCCATCTCATGCAGGGCCATAAATACGCCATGCTCTTTGACCTCCTAATCCCACTGTTTAGAATTCCTCCCAGAGACATAATTGCAAAAAGAAAAATAGCTATACGTGCTCAGCTGTTTATAGCAACATTATTTATAAGAGCAAAACAGCAGAACCAGCCAGACGCCGTGCGCAGCACGGAAGGGGAGCGGATGTGTCCATAGGCGGCATATTTAGGATAACCCGGGCAGTGCAAGTGGGAGGATTCCTCAAGCAGCAGTGGGAAAGGAAGTGAGAACACAAACTGCTCAGCGACTCTGACAGCCGATGGTGTTTGAGCAGCCACTGGGTCCCGAGGCTGCCCCAGAAAGACCCGGGTGAATAGGACCAGCTAGGTCCTCCCAAGTAAACAAGAACAGGTCAGCAGCGCAACAGTAAGTTACTAACCGTGCCCGCCTAAGGCAGGCCATGGACAGACACAAGTGCTCCGTGCCAAAGCTGCCCCCCACATTTTGCATCCTGCCTGGGTGTGGTCACCAGGGTGTGGCTCAGCAAGAGACCCTGGGCTCCCAGGAAAGGAGCTGAGCCCAGGAAGGAAGCCAAGGGCCTGTGAGACAAGGATGGTGACTCTGTCACGAGGAAGGGTCTTGGCCCCTGCTTTGGGGAGGGCTGTGAATCTTGAGAGCTTGTAGGTAACACGGGGGACAGGCAGCCCCTCAGATGTCAGCTGCATTTCCTGCTAACTGGCTGGTGGGGTCTCAGTAATAACTGCCCCTGAGGGGCGCCGGCACGGCCAGTTCTGCAACTGGAAACATCTGAGAAGGCCTGTGGGGAGGGATGGAAGGACAGAGGGTGGGAGGGAGAGACGGAGGAAGGAAGTCTCACAGGGACAGGGCCGGCCGTCTGGTGGCTCACGGCGCCCACCATGCATGCGTGCCAAGAAAGCTGTCTGCTTGGGACCAGGGCTGCCCTGGAGGCCCTTGTCACTGCCCCAGAGCCTGCTGGGAGCTCCCGGGGGGATGGGGTAGAGCTGGGACTTGCAGTGGGCGCTCAGGTCCGTGGTCACATGTGGAGCTGCTGGGTGTGGACACTGCAGTGAGAAAGGAGGCCCTGCTGCCCCCGCTGCCAGCCCGAGGCAGCTGAGAGACTCCAGCCAGGCAGTGGGAGGCACAGGCAAACAGAGGCGTTGGCAAGCTAAACATGCTATTAGCAGCGATGGAGAAGTGCCAATTATTGTACAGCTGTCAGGAGCGTCCCAGATCTGCACCTTGCACCCACAGATGTGCCTGGGTAAGGGGACCAAAGTCTATTGGCAGGGACCAGGAGGTGAGGCCACCCTGGCGCCTTGCGGGAAGGAACGCCATTAGAAAGGCTCCCAGAGGGCCTGGGAGAGGTCTATTCTGAATATGGTGTCACTACCACTAACTCTTCACTGAAGGTCTTGTTTCCGGGACTCGCTGTTTCTCTCCCATAGTGTGTAGTGGGGGCTCAGGAAGAGACACACCTGACCAAGAAGCCCAGCTGCAAACAGATGTCGGTGTCTGGGGCTGGAGCCAGGAAGAAGTTCTGAGAACGTCCAGACCCTGAACTGTGAAAGGATATCAGCCCTGCAACAGGAGGGCTGCTCTGGGACCTATGCATCTGGGGTGGGCCCCAGAGGGGGGCTGAGGTGTGAAGTCCCACCCAGCACTGAAGAGCCACCCCAGCAGCCCCTGGGGCCTTCTCCCCTTGACAGAACAGAACACCCTGAGCCCTGAGCAAAGGATGAGGAGGTACGTTGTGCTGCTCACTTGAGCATGTGCCTCATGCACGCAGGAACAGGGAGGGGGGCACAGATGAGGATCACTGAGTGGGAGGGACTTGGGATGGAGGTGACTCACAGGACAGCGGGGGAGAGAATCTGACTCTCTAGCCTCCCTGGTGAAGTGGCAGGAAAAACGCTGTTACTCAGAAACAGTCTGGGAGGGGAACAGTTCACCCTGAACCTCTGGGCTGCTGCCTGGCCTGGAGGCCTGCAGCAGGCTGCGACAATCCCCTGAGCATCACCAAGCATCACCTTCCAGGCTACAGAGGGGACCAGAGACCCTGGCTTTCAAAGCCTGATGGCTCATCCCACCACAAGTGGCACAGCTCCCCGCAGGGTCCTGTGCAAACTCACCGAGAAGCCTGGAAGACTACTGCAGGCCTCCTACCCCATCAGCACCCCTCCTATGGCCCCATAAGCAATAAATAAGGGGCTCTCCCTGTCTCTCTTGTTCCCCAGAACCCTCCACCCATACCAGTGCTAGGCTCCCTGACTGCAGCTGTCTGACTTAGCCTCGTAGCACCTCACATGCTATAGCCGTGTCAGGGCACAGCTCAGATGGGGGATCTGGTACCCACAAGCAAGACCCCATCTGAACAGAGGTAGAATGACACAGCTGTGCTCTGTCCTGTGTTCCCATAGTACTCAGCCAACCGCAGAGTCCCCTCCCAGCCTAACATTCATCCCACCCATTACAAAGTCCCCCAGCTTGGCTATTGTTCCCCAGCCCTGCTTTGGTCCAGACCACTGTCCCCCTCACTAACCTTCAGAGAAACTCAGCTGGCCAGCTGGCCAGTCAGCTGACTAGAAATCCAGCCACAGGAAATAGGGCAAGAAACCGTGCTTTTACCTCTCCCCAACTATACACCCACCTACCCACCCATCTATCTACTATCCTTCCATCTATCCATTCACACATCTATCTATCAATCCATCTACCCCTCCATCTCTCCATCCACCCACCCATCCCTCCATCTACCCATCCCTCCATCCCTCCCTCCATCTCCCCATCCACCCACCCGTCCCTCCACCCCCATCCATTCCTTCAGGAGAACCTCAGATGTTTGAAGCAGTCATCCCGTGTAGGGAACAGGGAAAGGAGACATTACCAGAACCCCTGTAGTGGGTCCTGGTCTCCTGTGAGCCACAACAGCACAAGGCAAATTAAAGAATAAACATAGGAAATGAGACTTAGAGAAGAAGCTGGGTTCTGGGACTGATCAAAGCTACTCTGGGCAGCAAAGATGGAGGCACCCTGAGTTTGCCACGATTTATTGTGTTCATAAGGAGTAATCAATGACTCAGAAAGTGACAATAATCCAAAGTTGACAAGGATCTTATTTATTTATTTATTTTTGGTGTGAGGAATTAAACTCAGGATCTTTCACTTTCAAGGCAGGTAGGGGAACCACTGAGACAAAGATCTTATAATTGTAGGAAGTATCTGGTGTCTCCGAGAGTAGTGGTAATCCCATGACCATGAGGATCTTATGCTGATGAGGATCCTAAATCCATGAGAAGTTTATGTTTACTAGGATGGTAAGATGAACAAAGACATCCTAAACTGATAACGAATTTGTCCTTCTGGGGTGGAACCTTTCTCTTTCTATTCCATTCTCAAGGAACCAGGATTTCCTCAGCTGATGTAATCTTGCCCTTGAGTGTCACAGTATCACGGGACCATTGAGGTTTTAGCTGTGACCACAGGCAAAAATGGAGTTATGTTTCAGTATGTCATACCCACCCTGTAGGCAAGAAGACTAGGCCTAATCATAATTTAATTGTGAAATGATTTTTTTCCACAAAATTATGTAGAATGGCTTCTGACAATCTCATGCATGTGGTCTCCTGGAACATCAGCTCCACCAGGCAGGACTGCTGCTGGGTTGGTTCTGTGGTGTCCTCAGTGCCCAGAAGTTGACACAAGCCTAGTGTTTCATATGAAGTTATTGAAAGTCAGCTGACCCACAGATGGATTCTCCACCTGGAGAATGGGAGTCCGGCCCTCATCTGCAACTCTGGAGGATCCAGGCCAAATCCCTGGCCAAGCAGAGGTGGCACCTCAGCTATATGGAGGCTATGACTTTCTCAAGGCCACGAGTGAGGAAGGAGCACAGCGGTTCTTCCCCCAGGCTGGTGTTTTCCTCACTGACAACAGTGCTGGGGCTCAGGGAGGACCCATGGTCGGTGGGAGACAGGGGCAGAAGCCACTGGTCTGGATTGTGTTCCTGCACCTAAGAAGTCCCTAGAATTCCCACTTCCCTGCAGCTGGCGTGGTCTCAGCTCCAGACCACCCTTGGCTCTGGTCTTGGCTCGGCCTCCAGTGGGCTATGTTACCTTCTGCAGTTCCCTTGCCCTCTCTGTGTTGGCTGGCTCTGCCCTACAGAATCAGAAAGGAGCACTTTACCAATGCTCTCCGTGTGCAACAAGTATGGCCAGCTCCACCCTGTTCTTTTGGGACATTGCTCAGCACTGCTGGCTGCAAGGCCTCACCCAGGGAAGGAAAGCAGGGCCCCAAGACCTTGTTCCTGCCCCACTGCTCCCTGACAGATTAGAAATATGTGAAGATATGTTGTCCAGTGCTCTGGCAGCCATCTTGTGACCATGAAGAAACAAACCTAAGGAAATCATTCTTTTTTTTTCATGCAGCATTAGGAATTGAACCCAAGGCCTTATCATTGAGCTACATTCCCAGCCCTTTTTTGTTTTTTACTTTGAGACAGGGCCTTACTAATTCACTAAGTTGCCCAGGCTAGGCTCAAACTTGAAATCCTCCAGCCTCAGCCTCCCAGAGCTACACTGCCAGGCCCAGCTAAGAAATTATTTTTGATCATGCTGTTGAGCTGCTAGGTTAACTAGCCCTGGCAATGCTGTGGCTCTGCTTGTTATATAATGTAATAAAACATTTAATTTATGTGGGTTTTTTTTGTTGGGTTCTTTTATTTTGTTTTTTTTTTTGTTTTTGGTACCAGGGATCGAACTTGGGACCTTGTGCTTGTGAGGCAAGCGGTAGAACTACTGAGATAAATCCCTGGCCCTCATTCATGTGTTTATAAAATAATTAGTTGAGTGATTTAGGGCCAGGGATTTAGCTCAGCGGTTCGGTGGCCTGCCTCGCAAGCGCAAGGACCCGAGTTCGATCCCCGGTACAAAAAAAAATAATTAGTTGAGTGATTTAGGGCCAGGGATTTAGCTCAGCGGTTCGGTGGCCTGCCTCGCAAGCGCAAGGACCCGAGTTCGATCCCCGGTACAAAAAAAAATAATTAGTTGAGTGATTTAATTACTTTTAGTCAAGAGCAGCATTTCTTGAGGGCCAGGAATTTAGCTCAGTGGTTCCACTGCCTGCCTCGTAAGTGCAAGGACTCAAGTTCCATCCCTGGTATCAAAAAAAAAAAAATGTAAAAACAGCATTTTTCAGGTGCCTGCCTCCTATCCAGCATCTTCGGCACTGCTTTTCTATGCATCTCTAGGTGATGCTTTGCTTTCTCTTCAGTTTGCCCGCTACCTGCAAGGTCTTTCCAGCCTTCTCGAAATGCCTCCTCTAGACATCCTTCAAAGCCCAGATGAAATGCCCCAAACATACTTCTTCACCTCCTGTTCTCAGATCTCTGGGTGCTCAGCAACGTGGGAAGGGTGCGGCTGTCACACTCTGGGGGAGGAAGTTCTCAGTGAGCACAGTCTGGGGACAAACTCACTGCCACGCAGGCCTATACAGGGAAAGGACAGATAATGCCACCCTGCTTGAAGCAAAGCAGGACTCTGGAACCCAGCAGAGGAAACTGGCGGTGACTGCAGCGCAGGGAGCAGGTATGCTGGTGGGTGCTGAACAGAGCCACCTCCCAGCCCCAGAGGAGTGCAGGGCAGCCTGGCATCAGAGCTGGCAGGGACGCCACCCCCAAAGTGTGCACCCTTAGACCTTGCCCCTCAGCCTCAGGGAGCAGAACAGCCAGAGGCAAGGGGGACAAAGAAGTGGGGATCCAGCCTGGCCCTGGTGAAGGCGTGGACCTCAGGCTGGGTGTCCAGGTGCACAGGGGCCTTGAGGGAGTGAAGCCTAGGGTGACATTGGCCCTGGCTCAGGCCCACTGCTCCCCGACAGCGGCCAGGGGGATCTATGAGCCCCTCAACCTGAGCCCAGTAGCTGGCACCTGAGTACCCAGGTACCCTGTCTGCACGTGGCACAGCATGGCTGCTGCAGATGTGTGGGGCGTCCTGAGCCCAAGCCCCCAGGCAGGAGGATGGCACAGGCACACCACGAGTTGCAGCCAGACTTGAAGGGTTTTATTTAAAATTAGGTTTGGGAGGTTTATTTAAATTACTCAAGAATATGTCTTTGTTAAGAAAAAGCCTTAAATATTCCTGACAATGTTCCTATGTCTCTTTGCTCCCCTCCCCCTTGCCAAAACAAATATTTGTCCCCAAAGGTAACTACTGCAGCTCATATTTTTAATAAAGGTAATGCACATACACACCCAGCAGACACGCACGCGCGCACACGCGCGCGCGCACGCACAAGCACAGGCCCACCTGATCCAAGCAGTGCTGAATGTTGAAGATGACATGTTTTCCTCCTCTGAATGATCACTGACAATTCCCTGGGTCCGTACAACTTCATGCACACAAACAGGGCTGGTGTTCACCTGCTGTTCCTTAGGCTCTGCCCGAGCTGGGCCATGCCAGGCGCGCCTGCCTCCCAGACCTCCAGCCGTTGTCTGCAGGCCCAGCGTTTGCTGTGTTTAGCTTTTCCTTGGGCTGGGCTGGGGTATTACCCACTTGTGTCCCAGGCAACCTGGGAGGGGGACGTGGACCCTCATTCCAAGCACACTTGGGGCATCTGTCACCCCAAGTAGGGCATGGTGACATCTGGCAGGTACTGCAGGAGTATGGCCTCAGGTTCCTCTGTTGGCCTTGGGTGGACTGGTCCCTCCCATCTCCCCCAGGTCGACCCCCATCAGGTCCCCTCCTAGTGACCGGAGGACCCAGAAGGTGGGGCACTGCCTGAGTTAATCTGCACCAAGCCCCAGGTCACCACAGCCCGGGCCGCCTTGTCCCTATGCGATGTCAGACACAGCGACCACAAAGGCAGCAATGCTCAGGGAGGGGACTTGACAGGAAGGACTCCAGCCAGCCTATGCTTCCCCAAGTCTGCTTCTCTGCTGCAATGGCTCAAAACACAAAGCAAACACCTTCTGCAACAGATAATGAAAGATGGAAAGAGAATAAAAATTTAATACTTCCAGGGTATGAGTCTCCCCAAATAGGAGGCAGCTGCTGGAAGAGCCAGGTTTGGCAGCAGCAGGGAGACTTCTGTCCTTGTATTTTCTTTCCAGGAGGTCACTCCAGTTGAAACTCATTCGTGGTGCAGGGGATGGAGCACTTGCCTAACACTGGAGAGGCAGGGAGTTCAATTCCCAGCACAGCCAAGACAACAACAAAACCAAACCCACTCCTGGAATAGGCCTTCCTGTGCTTTGCCCTGACTGAAGAGGTGATTGTTAGATTGTTATCATTTCCTCTGCCTTGTTTGTGGAGATTGCTGGGTTTGGATTGGCAGGATGTTACCTTGAGGGAGGGAAGGTCGTGTCTGCAAGGTTGGCCCAAAGGTATTTCCAGACCACCTCCGTTACTCCTTTTCTGAGGAACATTTAGAAAAGGTCTAAGCCAGGTGAGGTGGTGCACGCCTGTTGTCCCAGGACTCCAGGAGGCTGAGGCAGGAGGATCTCAAGTTTGAGCCCAGTCTGGGCAATTTAGTAATTTAGCAAGACTCTGACTCAAAATTTAAAAATAAAAAGGCCTAGGGATGTAGCTCAGGGCAACACCTGGTTCAATACTCAGTAATACCATCAAAAACCAAGAATTTATAACAAGGGTCACCCTGAGGACCGTGTCCAATCTGCTACCCCTACTCCATCTTCCCCGCACATGCAGTGCCATGGCCAGGCAAGCAGGAGGAACTAGGTTACAAAATGAGGTACAGCTTAGAGGTCCCCGGAGAAGAAAGAGCATTGGAGAAATTCTGAATTCAGACTCTCCAGGCACCTTGGCTGCGCACAGCGTTGGAGTTGGTAGCAGTCCTGTTGTGCAGGTGGAACACTGTGCAACCCTCAAGGGCAGAGCCTGACCTTGAACCTAGGTAGGCACCCTCCGCTGCACAAGCACTACATGGTGTGTCCACCACCCCAAAGTGGGGAGCCAGAATGCAGCCCAGGCATCTCAGCCCCTCCACCCTGAGAGCTGCCTGCCACTGTGGGCCTGGCCCCCTCCCTGTACCCTGTGCTGGGTCTGGCTGGGGGTCAGCAGAGCAAACTCCGGGCCCTTCTCTTGGGGCTGCTCCTCCTGGCCAACCCTTCTTTTCCCAGACTCACCTGCTGACAAGATGGGGACACCTCAGGGCACTTCTCTGTAGCTGGACAGCCAGGTGTCTCTCTCCTACCTACTGTTCCTACTCTGTCACTCTCCCCGTACCCCAGTACTGGGGATTGGATTTAGAGCCTTTGCCCCGAGTTTCCCCTAAAAATTTTTTTTTTTTTTTTTTTTTTTTTTTTTTTGGTATCAAGGATCAAACTCGGGACCTTGCACTTGCAAGGCAGGCAGTGGTACCACCGAGCCAATCCCTGGCCCAGCCCCCACCCCTTTAAAAACCTTTCTCTTTTTTTGAGACAGACCTTTGCTAAATTGCTCAGGTGCCCAGACTTGGGACCCTCCTGCCTTAGCCTCCCAAGATCTGGGATTAAAGTCTTTCTGTTCCTCCCTAACTCCTCAGTGTCTCTGGAGTAAATAGTTTCTCTATGCAGAGTAAAAAAGTAGTTTCTCTATGCAGAGCAGTGCAGCTGCAGTGTACTGGGCTCTGCTGCAGCTCTGCCCCCTCCCACCACTCATCAGTCTTTACCCCACAGTTACAGCCTGAGACCCCAGTGCAGGGGCCCACAGTCCTCACACCTCACACTCTGGGCCTCATCCCAACCATGGAAAAGGAAGAGATGTCCCTACCCCAGCTCTTCCTGAGCAGGCCCAGGGCTACAGCGGGCACCGATGAAGATCTGTGGATACCTTGGGGAGCTGGGGCCCTTGCAGACCCCTGTTGCAGCTCGGGTCACCCAGGTCTCTCCTGGATCAAGCCTGTGTGGGTGAGGACACCAAGGGCAAGCTGGAGCTCTCCTGGGTCACCACGCTGTGTGGACCACAGGGTGACACCATCCAGTACGAGGACATGGACTCTTTCAGGAGACAGAGCCAGCCTCACACCAGGCCACATAGCAGGGCTGCTTGGCCACCCCGAGGCTGGTGTTGGGGTTCAGCCCGGTGGTAGACCACTTGCCCAGAAACCACAAGGCCCTGGGTTCAGTCCTCAGCAGCAAAAACTTTAAAAAGAAAGAAAACGGAACAATAAGGCAGCTAGCACGTACAATCTTTGAGCCAGGCATGATGGTGCATGTCTGTGATCCCAGGCTCGGGAGGCTGAGACAGGAAGATCACGGTGAGTTCGAGACCAGTCTGGGCTACATAGTGAGTTCAAGGCCAGCCTCAACTGTATAGTGAGTCCCTGTCTCAAACAAACAAAAAACAAAAGAATACCAAGGCTGCTTCTCAGCTCAGCACAGAGGTAGGCAGAAGGTCCAATGATGTGTCGACTGGGGTGGCCAGGGGCATCTCAGGGCCTTTCCCACATGGTTGGTCTGGTCTATGTGACAGGTGTGTGCACAGCCACAGGCCAGTTGAGGCCAGCTGAGGGTCTGGGGTTGCAGAGGTCCCTGGGAGCCCCATCCCTGGAGAAGAACCTGCAATCCCAGGCAATAAATGAGGCAAGTGCACCTCCCAGGCCATCCCGTGGTCCCCTGTACCCTCCTCCCGGTCCCTAGGGGAGAGAGGCCCCTGATTCTCACAGTTAGCAGGCGGCTGTCAGCATCTCCCTCCCAAGCCACCTCTTAACAGAGCCCATTAAACCGCCTTCAGTTCCCTCATAATTATCACCATTAGGAGGACTTTGTTCTCTTTATTTTGGAAATAAAACAGCTTAAAATTCCCACAGCCAAGAGGGGAGAGGAGCCCTTGAGCTGGGGAAGGAGGCCAGGCTGGTGGGGGTACCCAGGTTGGCTTTTCATGTCTCCAGGCCCTGCGCAAACCCCATCCAGGAGCACTGGGACAGCAGCCTGTGCTTCTGCGGCAGAGGGGACAGAGAAGCCACCAATGGCCCACGCAGCCCCCTTGCTCCTCCTGGCCCTGGCAGCCTTCATCACAAACACCTGTGACTCAGTGTACCTGCGGCCACCATGCCTCCATGTGTGTGCCTGTGGCCTTTGGGACTTGCAGTCAGCACCAGAAAGTCCTGAGGGTAGGGAGACTGCTGCAATATTCTGCCCCAGCCTTTGTTTTGCAGGGGGAGAGACAGGCCCCAGGAGGTCCAATCCTGTGCCAGGTGAGTCAGGGCAGATGCAGAGTCCCACCTTCTCTCCGGCACCATGCTTGCCCCACCTGCCCCTGCTCCAAAGTATTTATTTTCAGCCAGCTGTGCTGAAAGAAATCTCATCATTAGAATGGTTTCTTGGAGGTGGTTAATATTCAAGTTCTTTCAGGCCAGATTTAAATGGGTGGCAGTCTTCACACCTTAGCATGAATTAGTCCTATGGTTACTTTCTGCACATGAACAAGGCACGAGCATTAACAGGGTAGACAGAAGGATAATTATCCTTTAGCTTTGTTTAGGGAGGGAGGCCCAAAGCAATCATTAGACCATGAGCCAAAATAAACCTCCTTCCTTTGTAACCCACACAGCCTGTGGCCCCGTGTGACTGGCACCGGAAATCAGGCTAATACACGTGCCCATCCCCCTAGTGTGGGGACAGTAAATCTGGCAACAGAATAATGACAGTACCATGTTATTGATCCTGCTCTGCTTTTCATGAGTCACCGGCTGTTTTACAGCTACATTTCTATTATTTTCACTTAAGTCAACTAATTTTTTTAAGTAAAGAAAAGAAAGAAATATGTTTGTCTGCATAGTTACAATTTCTTGATGGAATTCTTTCTAATAGTCTGGGTTTCCATTAGACTTAAAGAACTTCCTTTAATGTTGCTCAGATTGGTTCTGGGCTCTAGTGATCCTCCTGCTTCAGCCTCCTGAGTGCTGGGACTATAGGCAGACACTGCTGCAGCTGGCTTAGTATTTTTTTTTCCTTTATTTCTAAAGGAATTTTAAATTTTTATCTATTTTGTGGTGCTGGGGGCAGAACCCAGGAACTCCCACATGCTAGGCAAGTGTTCTACCTCTGAGGTACACCCAGCCCAGGATATTTTTTATTGGTTATAGACTTTTGGGGGTCATAAGCCTTTTTTTTTTTTTTTTTAGGCTTTTTAAAGCAGTCCTTCGATGATCTCAAGCTTCCCTCATTTCTAGGGAGAAGTTAGCTGTAATTCTTACTGTTATTCTCCTGAATGGAATGACTCTGAGTGATTTTAAGATCTTACCTTTGTTTTCTAGTTTCATGATGGTATGCCTAGGTGTAGCCTTCCTTATGGTTGTATTTTGGGGGGCTACTGGTATTCTTAAATTTGTGAGTTGATATCTTTCTTTAATTTTGGAAAATGTTCATTTTTTTCTTCACTGTGTGTGTCTGTGTGTATCTGTGTGTGTGTTACTGAAGATTGAATCCAGAGCACTAGGCTACATCTCCAGCTTTTTTTTTTTTTTTTTTTTTTTTTTTTTTGTACTGGGGATCTAACTCAGGTCCTTGTACTTGCAAGGCAGGTGCCAGAACCACTGAGCTAAATCCCCTGCCCTCCAGCTCTTTTTAAAATTAAAAAAAAAAATTGTTTTTAATGTTGAGACAGGTTCTCCCTCAGTTGTCTCCCTCAGTCACTCCGTTGTCCAGGCTGGGCTTGAACTTGTGATCCTCCTGCCTTAGCCTCCCAGAACGCTGGATTACAGGGGTGCACCATCATGCCTGTAAAACCAGACTTCAACTGCTTATTCTTCCTCTTCTCTCTCCCTTCTCTTCCCGGGACTCTGGTCGTAGATGTACCATACTACTTAATATAGTTTCATGGGTTTCAATGCCCTATTACAAGGGTTGTAAAACTGCCCCAAAGGGAAAGACTGTAAATATTTGAGACTTTATGGGCTCTATGGTCTCTCTATAACAGCTGAGATCTAGAACTAAAATATCAGCCCAGCTGGGACTTCCCATAGCTGCCATTTTACATATGGGCCCTGGGACTCAGCAAATAAATTCCAGAAACTAAAGCAGCCATAGATAATGTCTCACATGTTTGGGTTCCAATAAAACTTTATTTACAACAGCAGGCCCCAGACAAAATCTAGTTGACAGCTTGTAGTTTGAAGATCCTTCCTCTACTCTGCTGTCAGTGGCAGTTTCTCTCTAGGCTCCAGTGTGGATAATTCATGCTGACCTGCCTTAGAGTTTACTGATCCTTTTTCCCTGGTATCCCATCTGTTGTTAACCCTAAAAATGAGTCCTTCACTTCAGGTATTATATTTTTCAGCCCTAAAATTTACATTTCTTATTTTTAATAGTATTTTTTGTTTGTTTTGTTTTGTTTTGTTTTGTTGTGCAAGGGATTGAACTCGGGACCTTGCATTTGTGAGGCAGGCAGCAGCACCACTGAGCTAAATCTCTGCCCCTTTAATAGGCTTTTAAAGTTTCTTTTTTTACCCCCATCAACTTTATTTTCTAGAGGAGTTTTAGGTTCACAGCAAGATTGAGCAGAAAGGGGCTGGTTGTGGTGGTGCACGCCTGTAATCCCAGCACTTGGGAGGCTGAGGCAGGAGGATCACTGTGGGTTCAAGACCAGCCTGGGCTACAGAGTGAGTTCCAGGTCAGTCTCAACTACATAGTGAGACCCTGTCTCAAAAAAAAAAAAAAAAGAGCAGAAGGCACACAGCGTTCCCATAGGTCTCCGTGAATTTACTGCCCGCGTGATCCTACTTCTTCCAGAATGTCATGCAGTTAGAATCGTACCGTATTATAGGGATAAGACCCCAACAGGTAGGTATAGTGTAGGGACAGCCCCTGGAGAATGAGGAAGAAGCAGACTGTGCTTAACATGTGGGACAGATATACTCAGATTAGCAGAGATCCTCTTTGTACAAAGTGTTTCAAGAAGCACGGGCAAGAATAAGACTTTTCATTCTGCCACCTGCCTTGCAAGTACAAAGTCCCAAGTTCAATCTCCAGTACCAAAAAAAAAAAGAATAAAACTTTTCACCCCCTCCCAAGACATTCGTTTTGGACCCCTAGCGATGAGTTGATACCCAATCAGAATCAGCCACCTGGAAGGGGTCATATGAGCCCTGGGGCCCCGTTACCCCATAAAACAGGACACCCACCCCATATTCAGCAGTTACCCAGCTCTGGGGCCTCCAGTCCTCAGAGTGGCTTTGTACTGTTTCTCCTGCAAATAAACTTGCTCCTACTTTGCATCATTTCTGACTCCTCTTCTTTCTACGATGGAGAGAGAGATCATTTGGGGAAGCTGAGGAGAAAAGTCCGAAGACCACCCCTCACGGTATGTCACCTTGGCAGGCCAGCTTCTTTCATTTAGTCACATGTTCCTTTCACGTCAGTCTGGGGGTTAGCTTGGTGGTAGAGCTTTCACCTAACGTGTGTGCATGTATGTGAGAGGAGAGAGAGAGAGATTCCTGCATGTCTTTTCATGATTCAATAGCTCATTTTTTAGTGCTGAGTAATATGTCACTGCCTGGATGTTCCACAGTGTATTTATTTATGCACTCAACTACTGAAGAAATCTTGGTTGCTTCCAAGTTCTGGCAGTTATGAATAAAACTGCTGTGAACGTCCACGGGCAGGCTTATGCATGCAGATCCATTTCCCGCTCTTTCAGGAGAATCTGCCGACCTGTCTTGAAAGTGGCTGTTCCATTTTCCAGTGCTATTGGCACTGACCAAGTGCTCCTGCTACTTCCCATCCCTACTCCCAGTTGACGTTCTCAACAGTGTTTCCACCCTTGGTTATTCTGATTATGTAGTTCCCTCATGATATATGATGAGCTTATCGTGTGTGTGTGTGTGTGTGTGTGTGTGTGTGTGTGTGGTGCTGGGCACAGGACCCAGGGACTCACACATGTCAGGCAAGTGGTCAACAACTGACCTATATGCCCCACTCTCTCTCTCTCCCAACTCTTTGTACACTCTAAAATTTCATAGTAAAGTATTCAAAAGTTAGCCCAACACACTCAGAAGAGATGGGTCAGAGTTACTAGGTTGAAATTTAACCCCAGCTGCTGTAAGATATGCTGAGTGGACAGAGGTTACCACAACGCCAGTCACAGAACTGGGCAAGACACATGACCACACAACGATTCCTTTTCTTAAGACCAGAGGCCCCACTTTCAAAGAGACGTTAATAAATGTATCCATCGGGATAGGCTAAATTTTGCTGCAGTAACAAAGATACCCAAACATCAATGACTTCTATCTTTCTACTTCCACTGTGAATGGACTATGGCTCTGATCCATGTCATTTTTCTTCTGGGACCCAAGATTATAAAATAGTTCTTTTATCTAGCAGCAGAGGGAAAAGAGCCTTGGCAAAGGCACAGACTGGTTCTTCCAGGAGCCCCAAGAGACATGTGGTGCTTATGCTCACATCTCATGGGCCAAAACCAGTCACATGGCTCCATCTTGGAACACAGGCAACCTATCAGGGCTGGGAGAGATGCAGCAGACTGTGACCCACAGTGACTAGATTTGTAGACTTGGTCTCCCGCTGATGATGCTCTTGGGAGGTGATGGAAACAAGGAGGTGGCATCTTATGGGAGGAGGTAGGTCACTGGGGTGAGCCCTGGAAGGTCATATCAGGACCCTGGCCCTTTCTTCACTTGGTAGTTGCTTCTTGGGCACCATAAGGGGAGCAATTTCCTTTGCCACACTCCTTGATGTGGTGTTCAGGCCCAAAGACAACAAAGCCCCCACTTCCATGAGCCACAATAACTCTGTCCTCCATTTAAGTTAATGTTCTTGTGTATTTTGTCACAGTCCAGGAAAGGTATAATACATACCCAAAAGAACCTGTCAAAATAGCATGAGGTCTACCAACATCCTGGTTTTCCTCAAACATTTTAGAGGATACAGAACAAATCTTGCTGTGCCAGCTCCAGAGGCAGCCAGAGAACATTTCCAACGGCTGTGATATGCTGGCTTCTGGTCACCACAGAACAGGTTCTGACAAGAACTGTCCAGCAATGGGGAGTGACACAGGTACACACATCCTGGGCATGTCCATAGGTCCAGCATGGTGTCCACTTGTTATGGTTTATATCCAGATGTCCCTCCAGTGCCATGCTCATAGGTGAGGCTTTGGGAGGTGCCTGGGTCATGGGTGTGTGGTACTGGATTAGTCTGCTGATGGATTTATATATAGCTGGGTGTGTTGTGGGAAGAGGTGGGTCACTGTGGGTATAGCCAGCCTGAAAGGGTAAATATCCTTCCTCCTTGTTTGACCCCACTTGGCTTCCTGTCTACCCTGCCATGGACTGTTTCTCCTGTGATGCCCCTCTCCCTTGTTGTTCTGCCTTGGAACCCACCAACTATGGACTTAAACCTTCCCAAACTATGAGCCAAAATAAACCTTTCCTCCTTTAACTTGTGGATGTTGAGTATTTTGTCCCAGCAACAAGAAAGTAACTAAAACACCACTCTTGGAGACACTGTTGAATCCCAGACCAGAAAGCAATATAGGCAGACTCCTGGTGCTGGCCACATGGGACAGGGCTGTGCCTCCTCCCGTCTACTTTACCCCCCTTGGAACCACCAGCAGCGTGGCCACATAGTGGGAGCTCCCAGCAAGAGTGATTCTGGCAGGGATCACAAAGTGGAAAAGCCCCACCATGGGAAGTTGCCTGGGGTGCTGAGACCTTGGATGGCAGCCAGCACCGTTGAGGCCCATCCCTATGACCTTGGTCTGGGCCTCCTGCAGGCCAGGGAGCAAGACCTGGGCAGGCTGAGTGTCACAGTCTCTGCCAGTGAGGACTGCAGCGCTGGCCGTGGGAAGGTGTCCCAGAGGTAGTGATGCCTCATCCCACTGGGTGCTGATGTTGGTGGAGAGGTGGCCACTTGCTCATTGCTGATTTGCTTCCTAAAGGCTTGTCACTGTAATAACCCACAAGTGTGGACATTTGTCCTCATGAGAGCCAGATGGAACCTTTTCAGGGAACTCTTCCTTCTGTCTTTTGGAGCTCGGCATACCCCCATCCCACCTGGGCAGCTCGTGGAAGCCCACCTCCCTCTCCCTGTGGCTCCAATGAAGTCAACACCCGGTGACCTTGGCAGGTGCCACACACCATCACTGAAACAAGGAGGCAGAAGAACTGGAAGCTGCCAAGCTTTCTCAGTGATCCCTCCCTTCTCCCCAAGGATTCCTCCCTGCCCCAGCTCAACCCTGTGCAGGGCCTACTCAGCCCCTGGCCTGCAGGGGGCCATTGGAGAGAAGGGGACATCAGGCCAGGCGCCGGGGCTGGCCAGCCAGAGGCCTGGGACCGCAGCACTGCTCACGTCCACACATTTCTGAGCATCCACGTTCCTTGAGTCCCTTCCAGGGGTCAAGGCCCCACCACTACCACCGGGGACAGCTGCCTTACGCACTCAGCCAGAGGTCAGCAAGGATCTGGCTGGCCCCGTTTCGTGCCAGACCTCAGCGGAGAGGCACGCAGAAGGCCAAGTCTTCCAAGGTCCCCCAACCCCACCCCACCCCAGGCTTGCACAGTCCTCTCGGATTCTGACCCCAGTTGCAGCTGGCCATCCTGGTTCCTGGCGCATACTGCCCTGCCTGCCCTGCCTGCCCTGCCTGCCCTGCCTGCCCTGCCTCAGCCTCCTTTGGTCTTGGGTGACACACACACCTCTTTCCCAGCCACCCTCGCCTGTAGACTCCTGAGATGCCACTTTCACCTCGCCCCATCCACCCGGGTATCCTGAACCACATAGGAAGCCTTAAGAGGGCCTAGTGGGACACATATGAGCAGTGCTCTTTACAATCTTCAGATGACACATGTCACTTTCCCTGGCTTCTGATGGCTGTGTGGCTCACACATCTGGACTCTCCCAGTGCCCCTAACCCATAACTTTATACCATAAATAACTCTGCAAGGAGAGGTCCCTGTGGGTCCCATCTCTGCAGGGGCCTCCTGGAGGAGATCCCAGGCAAGGGCTGACAGGTCATGGTCACCATATTACATATAACAGGGGCTGTCAGATTACTCAGAGTGACCCAACTGGTCACATGCTCATCAGAAGCTAAGATTTTGAATCTCCACATCCTTGCCGACTTCGCTTTATTAAACCTTCTTATTGTGCTGTTTTAATGTGTAGAAAGTGGCGCTTCATGGATGTTTTGCTGGGCCCCTCTCCGATCAGAGCAAGCTGGAGCATTTCTTTATAAATTTAGCAAAGAAGGAGTGTTAAAAGCTGAGTTGCCTCCCCAGAACTCATATGCCAAAGCCTTACACTGTCAGCCCATTGGAACATGATAGTGTCTAGGGGAGTGGATGACAAGATCACAGAGGTAGAACGAGGTCATCCAGGTGGATCTGAAACCAAAATGAGGGGACTGAAGAGGAAACAGCAGGGAGCAGGGACATGCAAGGGAAGCCTGTGTGGGATTGGGGTGGGGAAGACGTCATCTACAAGCCAGGGTAGGTGCAAAAGACACCAACTCCCCCAACACCGAACATGGACTCCAGCTCCCAGGATGTGGGAAATGACTGTCTTTTATTTAAGCTGATTAGTTGGTGGTGCTTTGCTATGGCAACCTCAGCAAATGCATACAGAAACACTCCCAAGAGGCAACAACAGTGTAGCCTGGAATCAAGATTTGGTGTGGGGGGTTCCCCCAGCGTGCCAAACATCAACTCTTCAGCTGTAAGAAGTCCAGGCAGGTCTAGGGGAAGCACCCGGGGCTGGGACTGGAGTCATTGTTATGGTTTATATCCATCTAGGTGGCCCCCAAGAGCCTCAAGTGCTCATAGGCAGGGCTTTTGGGCATCAGATTGTGGGGCTTTCAAGCTGACTTGCTGTTAGGAGGGAGGATCTGGTGAGGAGAGGCAGTCCCAGAGGTCGTGGGCCGGAAAGATTCTCTCTCCTCCCTTTGAGCTCTCTGCTTCCTGTCTGCCCTGCTGTTAACAGCTGTCCGCCACCAGGCCCCTCTACCATGCTGTTCTGCCTCGGAGCCAGCTGACTATGGACTGAAACATCTACAAACTTTGAGCCAAAACAAACTTCCTTTAAATTGTGGGTGTCAGGTATTGTGTCTCAGCGACAAGGAAAGTGACTAAGCCATCCGGGCTGGGTTTCCAGCAAGAAGGTTGTGGACCTGAGTGAGGTGCTAACACTGCATTGGGGGTACAAGCCCCAGCCAGGAGTGAGAAAACATAGCAAGATGGATTCCTGCATCGCCTGGGGGAAGAGTCACAGCAGGTCCCTGTGCAGGTACATTCACTCTGCCCTCGGGAGACAGCAGAGGGGAAATTGGGGACCTGGCTCTTCAGGCCACACAGATGAGCCATCTGGATCCCTAGGGGCCCCTCAGGGAGCTGACCCTTGTATAGCTTCTGGGGTGATGTTGCACCAAAGTCTACAAGTGGAGGGGTCAGTTTTCTGTGGCTATAACTGAATACCACAGGCTAAGTAAGTTGGAAGGAAAATGGGCAGTACAAACATGTACTCATTAAAAAATAAAGAAGATGGAGCCAGGGATTTAGCTCAGTGGTGCTGCCACCTGCCTCACAAGCACAAGGTCCCAAGTTTGATCCCTGGTACCAAAAATAAAATAAATAAAGATAAAAAACACCAGAAACTAAAGAAAAAATAAAATAGACTTCAAAATTAAAATTTTCTGTGCTTTAGCAGACACCACAAAAGTGAAAAGACAAGCCACTGAATAGGAGAAAATATATGTAAATCATATTATTTGAAAAGGACTTGTATCTGGCACATATAAAGAACACTTACAACTCAATGATAGATAAACAGTCCAATTTAAAAACAGCCAGCCAGGAATATCTGTAATCCTAGCACTAAGGAGGCTGAGGCAAGAAGACTGGCCAAGTGACAACCTGGGCTACATAGTGAGTACAAGACCAGCCTGAACTACATGGACAGACTTTGTCTCAATAAAAGAAAATAACAGGGGTAACACATCATACTAAATATGTAAGGTCATATCTACGTGGGTTTGATTACAGAAACTAATAAAGTATTCTCTAAATAATGAAAAAAAGAATAAGATAAGACTATAAGAGAGAGCAAGAAGCAATTTAAATATGTTCAGGGACCATTTTCATCTCCAGAATTAAGGATTATTTTAATGTTACATCATTGCCTTTTCTCTTTTACTTTCCTTTTTAGTTTTATTTTAGGATTCCCTATTTTTAATGTTCATACAGAGATTTCTTTAACTGAAATACCGAATAGTTTCTTTGGTGTGAAAAACTACAATAGTACACAGGATCCTAATGAGATACTTAATAATGTGAAATAGGAAGTAAAGGGCTAAAGGTGTAGGGAAAGTGGGAAGGGTGGGGGAAAGGTAATAAGGGAGAGGAAAAAATATGAGAAACTGAAAAAATGGAAATAAAGTGTTTGTAAATGAGGAGGGGAGGAGGGGGTGAAGAGAGGGCAGGGACAAGGGGAAAAATGAGAATCAAGACCTATTATGTAAAGGTACAGAATCCCAATGTTGAATGTAATTGTATTGTATACCTAGATTGTACCAATAACCTCAATAAAAAGAAAAAAAATAAAAATAAAAATAAAAATAAAATAAAATGGGCCAAAGATCTGGATAAACATTGCCCCAAAGGCAAATTGCTAATAAAAATTTAAGAGATGTTAAATGTCATTATCGGAGAAATGCTTTACCATTTCTTTTTTCTTTGCTTAGAAAGGATCTTGTTATGTAGTCCAGGGTGGCCTGGAACTCACGGTGATCCTCCCAAGTTCTAGAGCCGCAGGCGTGTACTACCACACCTACCCACCACGGTGGCTATAATAAAAAAGACAAACAATAATAAGCGCCATTGAGAAAGCAGAGAAATTGGAACCTTCATTTGTTGCTAGTAGGAATGTAAAATGGTGCTGCCAGTTTGGAAGACAGTCTGGCAGTGCCTTATGTGTTAATCATATAGTTACCCTGTGACCAGCAATTCCTACTCTAGGTACAAACGCAACAGAAATGAAAATATAAAAAGCATGTACACAAAAGCTCATAGCAGCATTATTCTTCATAGCCCAAAGGCAGAAACAACTTCAAATGTTCATTAACTATGAATGGATAAATAAAATGTGGTATGTCCATACAATAGAATATTATTCAGCAATAAAAATGAAGGAATACAAATACACACTGCCTAGTTCCAAGCATAGAATGAAGTGGAGGGTTAGAAAGTGATGGTTGAGGGTCTTAGAAAAGGCTAATAAAAATCTTTTAATGGTGATTGTGTCAATAACTGAATACTCAGTGATATAAAGAGCCACTGAAATATATATATAT
>NW_022900921.1:41111422-41117179 GCF_012274545.1 Fukomys damarensis
ATATATATATATATATATATGCACACATACATACATATAGTTTTTGTTTTTGTCTTAGTAGTACTAGAGATTGAACCCAGGGCCTTTGCACTACACCATATCTCCAGCCCAGCCATTTTAATGTATATATTTATTTTTATTTTGGGACAGGGTCTCCATCAGTCCTCTAGGTAGGACTTGAACTTGCAGTTCTCCTGTCTCAGCCTCCCAAAGTGCTGAGATTACAGGCATGTGCCCTTGTGCCCAGTTTGAAGTATGTACTTTATTTATTTTATTTATTTTTTTGCTTTGCTTTGTTTTGTTTTGTTTTTTGAGACAGGGTCTCGCTATGTAGTTGAGACTGACCTGGAACTCACTATGTAGCCCAGGCTGGTCTCAAACTCACAGCGATCCTCCTGCCTCAGCCTCCCAAGTGCTGGGGATTACAGGCATGTGCCTCCATGCCCGGCTGAAGTTTGTACTTTAAATGGATGAGTTATAGGCCATGTGAATTATGTCTCAATCAAGATATTTACTTTTAAAAACCTTGGTAGGCTCACTTGCAGCACCAACACCAGGTCCAGAGCCTGGTGGTCCTGTGCCCTGCTGTTACCTTAGCAACCTGCCTGGCTGCCTGACCAGTCACTTCCTCTCTCTGACCTCATCGAGGACAGGGAGCTTCTGAGAGCCATTCACCCCAATGTGTAGGGTCTCTGAAGCCCTTTGAGGAAGCAGCCCTGGTTCTGGGGATCCAGCCAGGGAAGCTGACCTTATGGAGAAAAAAGCTACACTCAAAAACTGACCCGTGCAGCGAGTCCTGTCATTGGTGAGAACAGAAGCCACCTTAGCCACAGCAGTGAGCAGACAGCCAGCCCCATGGTGCACCACAGCTGTGCCATTTTATAAGGACCTGGGCCCTGACACTAGGAGAAGCAGCTGGAAACAGGCTCCTCGGCATGTGATCCAGGGTGCAGGCTACCTACCGGGCACCATTCCCCCACAGGACTGGCAGACTTGGGAGCCAGGAAGACAGGAGGCTGTGGCCACTCTCTAGCTGTCCTGAGATGGGGTCAGCATGGGCAGAGCTCCCCAAGCAGCCATCATGGCCATTGAAAGCTCCCATTGAGGAACACTGTTGTACTCGGCGATCTGGATAAGCCTCCAGGGGAAACTGAGGCTCCCTCTGTGGCCAGTCACGGCCCCATGCAGAAACTATGCAGCCAATTCCCACCCTGGGCCCTGGGCTTGGCTACTCCTAGAAGCCCCGAGCACCATGCAGGGGATGAATGTAACCCATGGCACAGCAGCTCCTCTTCCTGGACTTACCTGGGGGCTGAGGCAATGACCTGGAGAGGCCCCTCCTCCCCCACGCCAGGCCTGCCCAGTGCCTAACCTACACTGCAAGAGTGCAAAAGCTCTCTTTTGCAGGCCTAGGAACAATAGATGGGGACCTCGGGCCAGGGCGCCCCTCCCCCGCCCCATCCCCCTCCACAGAAGCCCACGCCATGGGAGAGGGAAGAGGTGTCCACGGTGCCCAGTGCTGTGCTGTAGTCTCACCCATCACCCTTGCTGTCCTCCACCACACCTGACCAGCAGCTGGCAGAGACTGGCACACAGCAGGCTGGGGACCGGGGAGGACCCAGGCATTATCTGTCCAGGTTCCAGGCCCCTGGAGTCCTGCTGGCCGCTGTTTATCCTGGCAGCTGCTGTCTGCCGGCTCAGAGAGGGACAAGAAGGCAAAGTGGCGTCAGGGACAGTACTCCTGGGAGTGGCAAGAGTTTCTGTCTCTGTCATCTTTCTGAGCGGCTTTGCTTGCCTCATACCTCCAGTCCTACGGCAGCAGGGTGACCCTGATTTAGACGAAAGAGCGATTTGTGGGTTCCCTTTCATGCCAGGCTCTGCACTGACTCCTGGTGGTGGAGGAGAGGCAGGCAAGCAGGCAGGCAGACAGACGGATGGATGGACAGACAGGGGATTGAGGAGGGTGCCTAGAGAGTGTATCCCCAGGCTGCAGAACCCAGGAGCTGGATCCTGGGGACTCAGGATCCAGCACAATTCTCCCAGTGCCAGGGGGTGGGAAGGAGATGGCAGAGACAAGGCCAGGCAGAGACGTAGAGACCATGTAACTAACGCCAAGCCTTTCAGGCTTACTCGGTGCCAGGGGCCTGATATTCCCTTGTTCTGTCTTTCTCAACTTTAGGAGGTATGTGTCATCGTCCCATTTCACAGATGGTACAACTGAGTCTTGTGTCACCTGACTTGCTGAGATTTTTTTTTTTTATGGCTCTGGGGATTGAACCCATTTGAGCTACATACCAGCCTTCTTTATTGATTGATTTATTTTATTTTATTTTATTTGAAGACAGGATCTCACAGTGTAGTTCACACTGTCCTTGAATTCACTATGTAGCCCAGGCTGGCCTTGAACTCATGGCATCCTCCCGCCTCAGCCTCCTAAGTACTGGAATTACAGGTATCCACCACCACGCCCAGCCTTATTCATTTATTTTATTTTGAGACAGGGTCTCACTGACTTGCTAAATTGCCCAGGCTGGGCTTGAACTTGTGATGCTCCTGTCTCAACCTCTCAGAGTGCTAGGATTTAGGTATGTGCCACTGTGCCCAATCAAAAGACGTTTCTAAATTCTAAGTAGACTAATCACTGTTGCAGAGACCCAGACCTCTGTAGCAAAGCACATGTTGATTTTTCACTCACATCATAGTGCGGGTTGAACCCTAGCAGTGACTCAGGGATCCAGTGCTCTGCTGGTCCTCTGGTTCTTCATCTTTAGCCTGTGTTCGTGGAGGTGGCTACCAAAGGGAAACCAGGGCAGGACTATGTTTGGGAGATTTCTGCGAGGCAGGTGGGAGTGGTTTGCATCTCTCCCGTACCCTTTCCACCAGCCAACTCATCCCTAGATCAAGGGGACCTGGAATGCGGTCTAAAGGATAGTGAGAAGCACAGTGAGAATGTCAGGGGCCACTGGAAACCTCGCCTCTGAGCCTGTGTCCCCAGCCCAAGGCTGCTGCCTGCCACACACCAGGACAACTCGGGCAGCTTGCAGGCCTGGTGAGTGACTGCCGTGATCTGGGCTTTGTCCCATGGCAATGAGGAGCCACTGCCCGGCTTTAATGAGGAAGTGCCAGGGGCAAGTCTGTACCACAGAGATAAGGTAGCCAGGGACAGGGCAGACGGGGCGAGAGGAGGCTGGGAACCAGGCAAGGCCCTGCACTTGGAACTGTATCTCTCAACACCCCCACCATGCTCCTCCTCTGTCCCAGCTGCTCACCCAGACTGGCTCTGTGGGCATTGGGCAGGACCCCAGCCCAGAGCCTGCTGAGAGATGGCCCCAGCCCTAGGAGGTGGCATTGAAGGCGGGGGACAGACATGAGGCTGTAATTCTATTGCTGGCGTCTGGAAGTCTTGCTCAGTGCAGGCTCAGAGGACCTGCATCAGCCCATTAGCCAGACTGAGTGTGCCCTTCGGGGAAACAGCTCCCAGCAACCCCATGGGGCAGGGCCTGCAGCACAGACCCAGGGTGGGCAGGGGCAGAACTATCAGGGGAGGAGAGGCCAGCAGCTCCTGAGACCTGCTCCCAGGAGCTTGGCGATGCTGGGGGCTGAGAGAGCGGGCGTGGTGCTCCTCCCTGGGGAAGCGGGTAGGCAGGTGGGGATACAGCAGGGACTTCTCTCCCCCGGGCACAGCAGCTGGCACTCAGGTGCATGCTGGCTCCTGAAACTGCCTCTTCCCACTGACACTGCCACCAGTGACCCTCTCCCTCCTGTCTCCTCTGGTCCCTGCCAAGCTCTGCCAGGGGAGATGAGAGGCCACCTTCTGGCTCTCTCCATGTTTATCCTCACTCCCAAGCACAGGTGACCCGGGAACCCCAGCAGCCCCCATAACAATCCCTCCTATTCCCAATGCTGGCCCAGACAGGCTTATCCGCAACCCCTCACCCCACTGTCACAGGCCTTATAAATACTGCTGTCTTCTCAGTCCACAGAACATGGACTGCTGCCCAGAGAAGGGCAGGAACTTCACTGAAATCACATGTGTCACAAAGGAATTACTGCTTCCTTCCTCCTCCCGCACCCTCTTCAGTCTTTAGACCTCTGCCCTTCCTCCCATGAGTCTCCTCTCTTTCCTTCCCAAGGCAAGAGGCCTCAGGACCTTGAGGCCTCCATCACTGTCAGGCTCCTTGAAGTGCAGAAATGACTGTCCACAGAGCCTGCCCTCAGTTCCATGCCAGGGGACAGGAGGAAAGAGGAGGCTGGAGTAACTTCAGGAGAGCACGCATCCACTTAGGGTGATTCTGTAGTGCCGTGGCACTGAGGCCCAAATGCCTTCCAACACACTTTCTCCCTAGTGCCTCAGGGAACTGTGGGAAACAAGATGTCTTCTTCCACTGGCAGAAGCAGCCAGAGAGGCCCCCAAGAGATGTTGAGAGGCATCCACTGAGGGGGACTGGGGGGGACCAAGCGGGAAGGGACTTTAAACAGGGCTGGGAAGACTTGCTTAAGCCACTTGGACCCAGATGAAAATTATAGATATTCTAATTCCTTCACAACTTCTGCCCAAAGTGTAGCTCCCCACCTCCTCCACGTCTGGGTCTACCTCTCCTTCTGTCAGGGTGCCATCCGAAAGTAGAGATCCAGAGCATTTCTCCAACAGAAACAACCATGGCACCGGCCCTGCTAAGGTACATATCCTCTCCTACCTCATTCTCCTCATACCCTTGTTCTCCTCAACAATCTTATCCATATCAAAACCAGGTGCATCATTAAACGAGGAGGCCTTCAACACAGCATCTCTAGGAATAAACTAGATAAGGATTTAAAACTGCTGGGGACCATCACAGAGGGATAGGGGAAAACTCCCAGGCCCTTAACCAGTTATGGAGTAAAAGCATGGATCCCCCCCGCCCACCCGAGGCAGTCAAAGCTACTTTTGCTAAAAAACAGTGACTCTTCACTTAGGCCTGCAGATGCCCAGTGAGTAATGAAAAGCAGGACAAAGCTTGACATCTCTGCCTTCATTTTGCGGCAGACTCCTTTATTGCCCTAAAATTTTGGGTCGCATTGCTGCTCAGCTCTATATGTAGGCAGGTCAGTCATTGAGGGAGTGTTTGTCTAAAAAGGGCAATGCAAGGTTTATTAGTCCTAAATTTACCTGACCTATTTCATCCCCCTTCAAGACCAAGGACATTAAGACCGAAGCTTTTCAGCTATTCCAACATCCTTCTTCAGACCAGGGCAATGGGAACCCAGCAATCCCCAGTAATTGCCCTAAACCTGCAGCCACCTGGATTCCAGCAGCGCCTCTACACAACAGAGGCTGTTCCTCACACAGGAACAGTTATTTTATGGAACAGGGGGGCCCTCAAAGCTGTGAAACCA
The DNA here is from genome assembly GCF_012274545.1 of Fukomys damarensis. NCBI lineage: Eukaryota > Metazoa > Chordata > Mammalia > Rodentia > Bathyergidae > Fukomys > Fukomys damarensis. The sequence goes on from NW_022900921.1 coordinate 41,116,799, forward strand.
GAACCAAGATAGTGATCAACCAGACCCTTGCCCACACCACCAGCCCCATAAAAGCTGGGCCCTTCCCCCTGTTAAGGGGGCGGCCTGATCTTCCCTGTCAGAATGGTGCCCCCTTCAGTGCTTCTTCGCAAGTTGAAATTCCTTCCCCAAACTTTCCCTTTAAGGCTTCTGCCTGTAAACTGATGCTATTATCTCAGCTTTAATTTCCACTGTGACTGAGGCAAGGGCCCGCACTCATTTGTGACAGTTTCCACAACAGGTCCTTCCTTAACAGCCACATTTCTAACCTGATATTGATGGTTACTCCCAGATGCTCAGGCTAAAAGCTGTCTTTTGGCTTAATTTCTTTTTCCTTTTTTTCTTTTTTTTTTTTTTTTTTTT
>NW_022900921.1:41117253-41136111 GCF_012274545.1 Fukomys damarensis
TTAATTTTTTTTTCCTTTTTTTTTTTTTTTTTTTTTTTTTTTTCCTTTTGGTGCCCGACATCAAACTTGGGTCCTTGCACTTGCAAGGCAGGTGGCAACACCACTGAGCTAAATCCCTGGCCCTGTCTCTTGGCTTAAAAGCTCATTAAGATCTGGAAAGTCTTTTACCCAAATGTGCCTCAACCCCAGTCCTCCATTCTCAGACCAGACTTGGGACAGAACCTGTTTTGTTTTTGTTGTTGTTGTTTTGTTTTTTGTTTGTTTATTACCGGGGTTTGAACTTGGGACCTTGTGCTTGCAAGGCAGGCAGCAGAACCACTGAGCTAAATCCCCAGCCAGAGCTTGTTTTTGACAGAGATCCATGGTACAGGGTGGGCTCCCTGCACTCAAAGAGCTTCCAGTCAAGTGCAGGTGGGCATCTTGGTTCAACCTTCACCAGGACAGAGAAAGGAAGCCAGCAGCACTGCTGACGGTGCAGGGAAGGCTGCAGGGTGAGTAGTACCTGGTTAGAGGGTGAACAAACCTGTACAGAAGGTGGGCAAGGGCACTCCAGGCAAGGACGGAATGAACACCCATTGATAACATTTTTAAATGCTTTTCATAAGCAAATTTCTTATGCCTTGTAACTAAGAGCCTCTGCCCTTACAGAGTTTACCAATTCAAACACAGCAAGAACTATGTAGAAAATAAAACAGGTTGATGTGGCAGGGGGGAGCTTCTGTAAGGAGAGATTTCTAACCTGCCTAAATGATACAAAGGAGCCATGGGAAACTGAAGGGAAGGGCGTTCCAGGCAGAGCGAATAGCAAACACCAAAAAGGCAAGCCTGGGCCAGGGATTTAGCTCAGTGGCTCCACCGCCTGCCTAGCAAGCGCAAGGACCAGAGTTCAATCCCCAGTACCAGGGACCACAATGCAAGCCCAGCTTCTTCAAGGAACAGAGATGCATTTTTAAATCCAAACAATGGGGGTATTCTCTCTGTCCGCTGTGAGATGAACAGCTTTCTTCCACCCAGGCCTTTCCACCATGTCAGTTCTGCCTGAAGCCCGCCAACCACACAAGGACTGAAACTCCTAAAATGTGAGTTTCAAATAATACCACCCCCCCAAATAAATTTCTCCTCCTTTAAATTGTGGATATCAGGTATTTTGTTCCAGTGACAAGGAACGTGACTAACACAATGCCTGTCAGGTTAGGTGTATTAAATATTTGTTTGTTTGTTAAAAATTAAATAAAATCCAAACAATGGGGCTGGGGATGTAGCTCTGTGGCACTGTACCTGCCTGACAAGCACAAGGTCCTGAGTTCAATTTCCAGTACAGGGAAAAAAAAAAATCCAAACAATGTGGCACTGTCGAAAAGGTATATGGAGTAGTGGAATAGAATAGAATCTAGAAAGGAACTCAAGTCTATAGTCAGTGGATTTTTCAACAGGGCTGGTCCTTTTAACAACCCTTGCTTGAACAACTGGGTCACCATGTGCCAAAGAGTGGACCCCTATCTCACACCATATACAAAAACTAATGCAAAAATCTATCAAATACAAAAGTGTGGAACTTACAGGATAAAACACTTAGAAAAAAACGTAGGGGTGACTCTTCATAACCTTAGGTTTGGCAATGGATTTTTGGATATGACACCAAAAGTAAAAGCAACAAAAGAGAAAAATAGCTAAATTGAAATTCATCAAAAAGTGGATTGGTTCATCAAAGGATACCATCAACAAGGTAAAACGACAAGTTGTGAAATGGGAGAGAGAATTTGCAAATGAAATTTTTATAGGTATGATAAGAATTTAGTAATATGTAAAGAATTCCTAGAACTCAATAATGAAAATTAAAAACCAGAACAAGACCAGAAGTGGTGGCACGCACTTATAATCCAGCACTCGGGAGGCTGAGGCAGGAGGATTGCTGTGAGTTCAAGGCCAGCAAGAACTACACAGTGAGACCCTGTCTCACAAAATTAAAAAAAAAAAAAACTGAACAAAAGTTCCAAATAGACATTTCTTTAAAAAAAGATAAGTGAATGGCCAACATGCACATGAAAATATATTCAACCTACCAGTTATTAGGTAAATACAAATCAAAACCTCATGAATGACCTCCACTTCACACGCCCTATACTGACCAGAATTTTAAAAAACAAACCATAAAGGGTTTTGTTGAAGATGTGAGAGGTTGGGGCCCTCATATATTGCTGTTAAGAATGAAATGAGGCACTGAGAATGCAGCCCGGTGGTAAAGTACATGCTCAGCATAACACAAAAAGCTGTGTTATGACAATTCTTCAAAAAGTAAACGTAAGGCTAGCATTTAACCTGGCCGTTCCACACCCAGGTGTGTGGCCAAGAATTCAAAATAGGTGCACAAATGACTGCTAGTGATATCATTCACCACAGGAAAAGGTGGGAACAGCCCAAACATCCATCACCTGCTGAATGAGCACAATGTGGCCTAGCCACACGGCAACCAAAAGGATTCATCATAGACAGCAATAATGTACTGATACCTGCCATGACATACGGAAACCTGGAGAAAAAGTACCCCAAATGAAAGAATTCCTTTCTTTTTTTTGGTACCAGGGATTGAACTCAGGACCTTGTGCTTGCGAGGCAGATGGCAGAGCCACTGAGCTAAATCCCTGGCCTGTTGCCAAATGAAAGAAACCAGAAGCAAAAGACCACATACTATATGATTCCATTTATAGGAAATATGCAGGCTAGGTAAATCCATGAGACAGAAAGTAGATTAGCAGCTGCCAGGCCTGGAGGGGAAGTGGGGAGTAGTAATTGCTTAATGGCAATGAAGTTTCCTTTGGGGTGAGGAAAATGTTTTGGAACAAGATAGAGGTGATGGTTGCACAACATTGTGAATGTACTGAATGCTGCTGATTTATACATTTTAAATGGTTAATTTCATGTTTATTAATTATGCCCCAATTAAAAAACACATTTTTTGACAAATCACCCATGTTCAGAATGCAAAAGAACTATAAATCAATAAGAAAAAGAAAAATAAAAACCCCAATATTTTAAATGGATGAAAGACCTGAACAAGAACCCCACAAAAGAAAAAATCCAAATAGCAATAAGCCCATGAAAAGATATTCAACATCATCAGTCACATTGAACCCCATTAGGGTGGCTATTACTTTTAAAAGAAGAGGAAGAAAAAAAAGGAGGACGAGGGAACAAAAATTAGAACCTAGGTATGGAAGCACACAACTGTAATTCCAGAACTTTGGGAGGCTCAGGTAAGAGGATCTCAAGTTCAAGTCCTGCTTGGGCAACTTAACAACTTAGGCAGATGGTGTCTCAAAATAAAAAATAAAACAAAATTTTAAAAACGAGTTGGCTGGGGCTCAGGATTTAGCTCAGTGGTTCCGCTACCTGCATCACAAGCACAAGGACCTGAATTCGATCCCCAGTACCACTCCCCGCCAAAAAAATGAGTTGGCAATGTAGCTCAATGTAAAGACTCTGACAATCCCCAGTACCACAAAATAAATAATTTTTAAAAAGGAAAACAGCAAATATTGACAAGGATGTAGAGAAATTGGAATCTTTGCACAACATTGGTGAGAATGTAAAATAGTATAGCTACTGTGGAAAACAGTATAGTGGTTACCCCAAATTATTTAAAACAGAATTACTAAAAAAAACAGTATTATTATATAAAAATAGTATTTATAAAACAGTATTACTATGAAAACAGTATTACTATATAACCCAGCAATCCTACTTCTGGATATATACTTAGAAGAATTAAAGAGGAACAGGGAAAAAATAAGAAGCAAGATATATCATGTACAGGTACAAATTCCCAATGATGAACGTCATCATACTGTATACCTAAAATGTACCAATAAACAATGAATTTAAAAATAAATAAATAAATAAAAGAATTAAAAATAGAGTCTCAAAAAATATATGTAGCCATGTTCATAGCAAGCAACATCCACAATCACCAAAAGACAAAACCCACATGCCCTTGGGTAGATGAATGCATAAACAAAATGTAGTGGGCATATCTGATGGACTATTATTTAGGCTTTTAAAGGAAGGACATTGTCACACGAGCTACAATATGAATGAAACTTGGGGACCGTACTCTAAGTAAAATAATAGAGGCACAAAAAAGCAAATACTGCATGATTCCACTTACATGAGGTAGTTGGTATAGCCAAATTACAGCTATAGAGTAGAATGATAGTCACCATGGGCCAGGGCCCAGGAATGGGGAGTTACTGTTCACTGAGCACAGAGTTTCCATTTTGCAAAACGAAGACAGTTATGGATCTGGATGTGGTGACAGCTGCACAACATGATGAATATATTCAATACTACAGAACTTGAAAAGTAGTTAGGAATCCCCTGCAGACTGGACAGAGCCACATCAACAGTCCCCGGCCAACTCCACGCCTGTGGGTGTTGCACACTGGCTGTGACCATCCACAAACTCCAAGCCAGTTCTGTGTGTTGTTTCTCCTTCCACAGGGCAGCAAGGGTGCCAAACACTCAAGTGACCCAATCCTGGACAAGGCCAACACCCAGGGACAGAAGAGGAGGTGCAGCAAGCTGCCGCTGCAGAGCAGCACAGCCCAGCCACAGTCATTGGCTGACTCCAAGCCAGCTCTATGTTTTGCGTCCCCTTGGCATGGGGTGGCAGTGCAAGGACTCGCCCTCTTACCTGATCTTGGAAGAGGCCAATGGCCAGGGACAGTAGGAAGCCCCGAGGGCCAGAAGACTAGGGAGAAGACTGGTCAGCAGCTTCAGGGACTCCAGTGTTACCCTCCGAAGTGACCGAGTGAGAGATAGCCAAGAGACCATCACAGAGAGTGCAGGCTAGACATAAGGCCCCTGAGAAGTTCAAGTACAGGCCATGAAGGACGTGGGCCTTGCCCTCCACCATAAGAAACCAGGCCTGACAAGTGCTGACGCTAAGTCCAACAGACGGCTTAAACCCCACCGTGCAGCCTGCATCAGTGTGAGAAAAGACACAGGTCAGCTTGGATGGCGACCACACTCTGGGGTGAACAGACAGAGGGCCCTTGTGTGGGGAGGGCACCTCACAAACCCACAGGCCCTAAAGCTAGGTGGGGTGAATAGTGACTTGATGGAGTCCAAGATGTGTAGCCTAGAAATAAATTACACATTCACAGAGGAATTTCTTGACTCAATCTTTTTTAAATTTTCATTATTTCTCTTTTTCCTTCATTTCTTGGACAGGTTCCTCCTCTTTTTCCCTCTTTTTTCTTTTTTCATTTTAATTTTTTCTTCCTTCTTGTCTTTTATTTCCTGTATTTTTCTGTTTTTCTTTTTTTCTACTTTATCTTGTTTGTTCTTTACTTGACTATTTTCTAGTAGTATTAATTTCCTTTTACCACTCAATAGGATCCCCTATCATACTTTTCTCTCCTCCTTTTCATCTTCCATTGATTTTTTTTCCCTTTTTTTATTCTCTGGTTCCCTACACCCTCTACCTTTACTGATATAACAATTAAGCTCTGTGAGTCTTCAGAAAATTAGTTAACTTTATGCTATTACTGTTGAATACTGTTGTTTTGTTAGTGGAGGTAAAGGTAGTCAATTTAGTAGATATTTTCTTAAGGTCAGTATTTGGTTTGTCTTCATGTTTATACTATAATTATAGATCTCTTTTCAGTAGTTAATGATGGTACATTATTGGTTCATAAGCAGTGTCAAATATCCTGTTTGTCCTTGATGCTATTATTACTGCTAATTTTATTACTATATCCAAGGTGACATAATTATTGCTATTAATTGATTTTCTCTAGATGCCAATATCTGGATTGCCTTTATGTCATTATCAATATTTCCATTTCCAGAGAACTGGGTACCAAACCAAATATTCTGCACCTTCCCCTCCCAAATAAATGGAAGTGGCTGCTTCATGGGACAGAGGCCAAAGCCAATGCTTAGCCATGTTCACAGGGTACTGCTGAAAAGCAGACATGAATTAAAGAGGGCTCGTATGTACTAGCAAAAAAGCTTTCCACTGTTGTCAACCTGCAAGCCTCAGCACAAGAAACAGATAAAAATATAGAAACATGAGACAACAAGGCACCAAAATGTCTCCAAAAACTTCCAGTTCCCCCAAAGCTGATCCAGGGGTATCAGATGGGCAAGAAATCAAAAGCCACACTGCCAAATTATTTGAAAGGATAACAGAGAAGATTAAAAAAAAATCAATAAGGCCTTGGCAAGCTCAAAGAAGATATAACCAGATAATAACCATAAAGATCAGAAAGTCTACTGAAGACACTAATAAAAAGCTAGCTGAGCTAAATAAAATAATACAAAACATGAATGACCACCATAGAAAAGAATTAGAGTCCACGAAAAAGGTATCAAACAAAAATTCAAGAGATTAAAAATTCTATCAAAGTATGGTCAGGGACCAGGGTCTTAGCTCAGTGGTTCTGCCGCCTGCCTCATAAGCTCAAGGACCTGAGTTCAATTCCTGATACCAAAAACAAAAAAAAAGTACAGGCAGCAGAAGTGGCAGAACTGACCAGTGTGAGCACAGGGTGCCAGAAGACAGGGTTTTTGTTGGTGATCAGTTACTGACACATACCTTAAAAACAACAACATAATGTGAAAAATAGATCCAACAACAGCTGCTAGATGATGAAAAGAAGACTAATCTAAGATTAGTTGGAATTAGTGAAAAATGAGAAGACAATACAAAGAGCATTAAAAAAACTTTTTACTGAAATAATAGCAGCAAATTTTCTAACTATTGGGAAAGAATTTAACATACATACCAGTAAGGCATGGAAAATCCCAAATAGCCACAATCAGAAAAGAACCTCTCCACAAAACATCAGTCAAAATCTTGGAAGTCCAACACAAGAGCAGAATCTTAAAAGCTGTTAGAGAAAAAGCAATGAATCACTTATAAAGGTAAGCTCATTAGAATTTCAGCAGACTTCTCAACATAGACCTTAGAGGCCAGGAAAGCATGGAGTGAAGTGTTTCAAGCTCAAAACAAAACAAACAAACAAACAAACAAACATCTTCCAACCCAGACTGATATATCTTGCAAAACTATATTTCAAAACTGATGGAGAAAAAAGATATCTGTATGATAAAGAGAACCTAAAGAAATTCATGATCACCAACCAGCACTAGAGATACTGAAGATAATAATGACAAAAAATCTAATAGAATAAATATACCAGGTAGGGTAAGCACTTAGATAGAAGGGAAAGAAAAGGAACCAGGAAGAGATCAAGTAGGCTTCATCCCAGGGATACAAGGACAGTTCAACATATATACAAATCAATAAATGTAATACATGTATTAAAAGAAGAGAGGGCAAAAATGACATGATCGTCTTAATAAATGCAGAAAAAAAGTCTTCAACAAAATCCAACATCCATTCATGATAAAACAAAACAAACAAACAAACACTGAAGATGCCAGGAGTAGTGTGCATGTCGGGAATCCCAACCCTTGGGAGGCAGGAGGATCACTGTGAATTCAAGGCCAGCCTGGGCCACATTGTGAGTTCAAGGCCAGTCTGAAATGCATTGAAAGACCCTGCTTCAAAACAACAACAAAACAACACTGAAGAAAACAGGTCTAGAAGGACCTTATCTGAATCTGATAAAAGCCATTTATGACAAACCTACTGTCAAAATCATATTAAAATAGGAAAAACTGAAAGTTTTCCCTCTAAAATCAAAAACAAATCAAGGATGCCCACTATCACCACTCATGTTCAGCACAGTAATCAAAACATTAGCAAGAGCAATTAGGCAAGAAAAAATAATAATAAAAGGGATATATATAGGAATAGGAGAAGCTAAATTATCATTACTGATAGACAAATGATCCTCTATATATAAGATCCCAAAAATTCTATCAAAAAACTCCTAGGACTACCAAATTCAACAATTTAGCAGGATACAAATTCAACACATAAAAATCAATACTATTCCTGTACACCAATAATGACCTCACTGAGAATGAAATGAGGATAAAAATAGCATTCACAATAGTATCAAGAAAAATTAAATACTTAGGAATTAACCTAATCAAGGAGGTAAAAGACCACAACATTGAAAATTATAGTACTTTGTTTGTTTGTTTGTTTGTTTGTTTGTTTGAGACAGGGTCTCCCTATGTTAGTTCGGCTTGCCTTGAACTTACTATATAGCCCAGATAGACCTCAAATTCATGGCAATCCTCCTGCCTCAGCCTCCTGAGTGCTGGGATTACAAGTGTGCACCACTATGCCCAGTGAAAGTTATAGTACTCTGAAAAAGGAATTGAAAAAGACATCAGAAGATAGAAGGATATCACCTGTTCCTGGATAGGCAGAACTAATATAGTCAAAATGACTATACTTCCAAAATTGATACATAGATTTAATAAAATCCCAATCAAAATACTAACAGCATTCTTCACAGAACTGGAAAAAATAATACTAAAATTCAGCCAGATGTGGTGGTGCATGCCTGTAATCCTAGCCTTTGGGAGGCTGAGGCCAGAGGATCATCACAAGTTCCAGGCCAGCCTGGGCTACATAATGAATTCAATGCAAGCCTGAACTACATAGCAAGACCCTGTCTTAAAAACAAACAAATAAAAAATTCTAAAATTCATATAGAACCAGAAAAAACTCAGAATAGCAAAAGCAATCTGGGTAACAAGAGCAAAGCAGGAGATATCACAATCCCAGATCTGAAGTTATATTACAGGGCTACAGTGATAAAAACTGCATGATACTGGCACACAAAATAAATACATGGGTCAATGGAATGAAATAAAGGGTGTAAAAACAACCCTGAGCACATTCCACTATATGATCTTGGGCAAAAGGACCAAAAATATACACTGGAAGTAATGTGGCCTCTTTAATAAATGGTGCTGGAAAAACTGGCTTTCCACATGCAGAAAATTGAATCTAGACCCACATCTCTCACCGTGCACTAAACTAAAATCAAAGTGGGTAAAGATCTAAATGTTAAAACAGAAATACTTAATATGCTAGGAGATAAAACACATAAAACTCTTGAAGTCATAGATGTAGGCAAGGACTTTCTGAGAACTGGCTGCACAAAAAATAGTACTGAGAATGAACAAACAGGACCATAACAAATTAAAAAGCTTCTGCACGGTAAAAGAAACAAGCCACAGAGTGAAAAGACAACCTACAGAATGGGAAAATGTTCTCCCAGCTATTCCTCAGATAAAGGACTGATATGTAAAATATATAAAGAACTCAAAAAACTAGATCCTCCAAAATAATAGACCCAATCAAAGATGGGCAAGTGAAATGAACAGACATTTCTCAGAAGTACAAATGGCCAATAATACATGAAGAAATGTTTAACATTGCCAGCAATTCTAGAAATGCAAATTAAATAGCACTGAGATTCCATCTTACCCCAGAAAGACTGGCCATCATCAAGAAATCAAATAATAACAAATGCTGGACAGGCTGCAGAGAAAAAGGAACCTTTCTACATTGCTGGTAAGAACGTAAATTTGTACAACCACTACAGAAATCATCATGGAGAGTCCTCAAAATAAACTAAAACTAGAAATTCTATTTGACCCAGCTCTTTCCCTTTTAGGTATCTTCCCCAAACAGTTAAAGTCATCATATTACAGTGATACATACATAGTCATATTTATAGCAGCACAACTCATAATAGCTAAGCCTTAGGAGTGGCCTGTATGTTCATCAGCAGATGAATGGATAGAGAAAATGTGACATTTATACACAATGGAGTACTACTCTGTCATAAAGAAGGATATATTTGAGTCATTGGTAGGAAAATGCACCTTGAGAATGTAAAATGAAGTGAAATAAGTCAGACACACAAGCATGAACATCACATGGTTCCCCTTATATGAGAAACCCCAAAAGGGCCGGGGATTTAGCACAGTGGTGCCGCCACCTGCCTCGCGAGCACAAAGTCCCAAATTCGACCCCAGTTACCAAAACAGAAAAGAAAAGAAACAAACCCAAAATACAAATAAAGAGCAAAATAAAAGATTGATAATAGGAAGTGGGGAGACAGAGCTTTCTCAAATGGGAAGGGGATCAAGAGATGGAGGGAGGGAGGAGGGGGAGGATGTGGGACTGAAGCAGAATTAAGACACGTGGTGTGCATGCAACAGCCCCACAGGAGAAGATCATTATGTGCTGCACACATGTGCTGATGAAAAATGAAAGCAAACAATAAGAAAATGAAAACAAAAAAATGGTTAAGATAGTACAGTTGGTTAGGTATATTCTAACCACAGTTAAGAAAATCAAGGGGAAAACTCTCTAAAAAACCCATATGGAAAGATCATCCAGTAATCAGAGACAGTAGAAGGAAAAAAAGACCAGTAACAAATGCTGTGGCGGACCCGGAGCAATTAGAACTTCTCTGTGCTGCTGCAGGAATTGGTAGAATCCTTTTGGAAAACTGCCAACATCCACCAAAGCCAAATGCTTGCCTATCTGATGACATAGTAACATCATTTCTGGGCAATTACCCAAAAGAAATGAGCATGTGCGTTGCTCCCCCAACTTATCTATGAACATAAATATTGACTTTATTCATAACTGCCTCAAATTGGAAGCACTCCAAATGTGCACCAACAGAGAAAGGATAAACTATGGTCCCTCTGCACGAGAGAATACTATTCAGCCATGAAAAGGAATGAGCTAATACTGAACAGCATGGATGACTCAGAGACATTATATGGAGCCCAAGAAACCAGACACAGAGTATGGTTTCATTCATTCATTCATTCATTCATTTTTTAACGTTGAGGATTGAGCCCGGGGCCTTGTCATGTCAACTACTGCTGTACTTGACCCTAGCCCTGTTTCCATTACTTTCTTAAGAACAGGCAAAACTGACCTACAGTGGTGAAATCAGAAAGTCACTCTCGTGAGGGGTACCTCGAGAAGGGGGACAAGGGACTGCCAGGAAGAACACAGTGCCCTGCCCTAGGCTCTGGGCGGTGGTCACACAGGCAGTCACTGAGCCGTGGTGGAGGGCTGTGCATGTCCCTTTAGGGCAGTGGAAAGGCTGGTGAAAACCAGCACATTCATCCCGTGCACTCCCACCCCAAGGCCTGGCTGGCCAGCGTGGCCCCAGGAGTGAGCCCTATGGGGGTCGGATGACAAGGTCTCTGGGGAGCGTGCCTGTCTGGACGACAGGACCTGGGCCCAGAGAGCAGAGCCCGGCAGAAGCAGGTCCAGCCGCTGGCTGCTCCCACATACATGCTCCGATGAGAGGTGGCAGCTGTCCTTCCTGAGTCCCAGCAGGACATGGAGTGAAGGGTCGCAGAAGGGTGGAAGAGGCTCATCCGAGACCAGGTCTGGCAGGGAGGGAACAAGGCGCTTCCACAACTCCTTGCAGAAGTCCAGGGAGAAGCAAGCCAGGTGCTTGGCACAGCTGTCATAGGACACAGTAAAGAGGGAGCGCCAGGCCGCAGAGCAGGCGTCCAACGAAGGTGGGAACACTGCCACCCAGGGCACAGGGGCTCCAGCCCAAGCTGAGGCAATGAGCCACTTCCTCTGAGCTCACAGAAAGGCCCAGTGCAGAGGGAGTGCCCCACTGTCCTGGTGATCACAGACAGCACCAGCTCCGCGGCTTCTGAGGAGAGACGGGACATTTACAAGACTCCACCACCAGCAGCCTCCTGAGGGGCTCAGAGTCAGACAGCAGCACCCTCCACCCAGAGATCCGGCACCCTGAGGCTGCCACCCAGCCTGCAGGGATCAGAGGGACAAGGGGAAGTCTGGCGCCTGTGCTCCTCACTCCCCTTGATGTCCCTTCCCTGGCCTGCAAGCGGCTTCTGTCCACCAGTCTGAGCTGTTAAAAATAACCGGCCTCTTCATCATCCCGACAGCCTCCCTCCAGGACAGCGTGTTCTAAGGCACAGCGCTCTCTGGGGACCATCGAGGAGGCAAGAAGGGCCACGGATGCTCCGGACTGGGTTGGGCTCCGCTCAGCCACAGTTCAGGTCTCCCAGCCACACCTTGGCCTCCTGCCCCCAGGCCAGGGCCAGGGGACCCGGGTTCCTGGGGGTCGTGTGTCACCCTGGGACCTGTGGGCCTCGCCTGGTGACCTGGACCTCAACAAGGAAGAGAGCACCATGCCCACCTAGTGCCACGTGGCTTCCTCATCTGGTTCCCAAAATCATCCCTAGGCAGGACCACAGCGGGTTTTCAGAGGTCCAGGGAGGAGAAGGATGGACCTGGGTACACGTGAAACCATGTCCTCACACGCAGTCCCTCTCTGCTGTCATTTCTTTCATATGGGAGAGGAAAAGGGTGGCAGTGGCACTGAGAGTCCAGTGATCTGGGTTCAAATGGTGGCACTGCCCTGACTGTAGTGTGACCCTGAGAAAGTTACTGAAACCCTCCGGGCCCTGACTTTCTCATTGGTAAAATACGTGCTCGGAGTCCCAAACTTGTAGGGTTGCTATGCAGGCAAAATGAATTCCAAATGTTCCTAGATACAGTGCCCGATGCAGAATACTCAATAAATAGTATTCTTAGTATACTTATCCTTCTTAATGTTATTATAGCACCATGGTTATGAGCATTGGTGAAGGAATGGAGTTTCCAATCCCGCCTCCTCTGTTGGCCAGCTGTGTGGCCTTGAGCAAGTTGCTTGACCCCTCTGATCCCTACTTTCTGGCCTGTAAAAGGGAATGGTGCCCACTGGTTGGAGAGGGAGGAGGGAGAAGCAGACAGAAGGAGGCAGGAGAGACCGAGAGGAGGAGGCACAAGACGCAGGGAGAAGGAAGGAGGGGCCGGGACAGAGTGAGCTGGAGAAGACGGGACTAAGTAACAAGCATCTCCAGCAAGTTGAGAAGACAGGAGCGAGCTACGGAAGAATGGAAGGGCAGGAAGCAGGGAGGGGCAGCTGGGGCCCAGGGCTGGAGACAACTGCTCCACACAAACCCGGCTTTTATCCGAGGATGGGTGACAGGACATCATGGCAACAGATGAAGCACAAGGGTAATTTCTAGTGAGGAACAGAGAAGAGGTGGGCACCCTGCATATGGCTGCAGCCTGGGGAGGGCTCTAGGAGGCAGCTCCAGGCCCAGCACCCCTGCCCCATCCCAGACCCAGCTTCAGCCTGGCCAGGATGTTCCAGCTCAAGAGTCCACTCTAAGGTTGACTTTTAGGCCACAGACAAGTCCCAGGCCCTGCCCCTCCTTGCCATCCTGCCCAGTGCTGAGAGCAAACCCACTGTCCCTAGGACGAGCCTCTCAAACCCTGTGATGGACGGCAGCAACCTCTTATTAAAGAGGACTCAGATAGGTTCAGTACCTTCTCTGCGGTCACACAGTAAGTCAGCCAGGAGCTCTGTGATTTTCCGGGCTAGGCTTCTCTCGAGATAGGATATGTACTGTCATCCCCCGCACCTGCTGGGAGGGGCCATCACTTGTGGGTGACAAGGAAAGGGAAACAGAAAATGTCCTATGCACCTGGTCTCTACAGACTTTTTAACCCTCGAGGTCACTACTCTTCTACAAAGCCCTGGCTATCCCCGGGATTTGGGGAATCTGGAATTGGGGGAATTGGACAGCTTTTCTGCAGGTTAAATGTGGGTCCTGGGCTCTTTGTCAGGATCTCCTGGGCCTGGGTGACCTCAGAGTCCCAAGCTCCATGCAGCCCCCTGCGGCCTGGAGGAACCCCAGCCCCAGGCCTGTGGTGTCCACAGATGCCCTTTCTGCCCCTGGGCCATCAGCCTCCCCCAATATGGCTCCCTCCCAGATGGTGTTGGGGGGACATTCTGGCTCCAGAGAGTGGAGGCAGGGAGGAGCTCCCTGGGGCAGGGCGGAGTGGGGGCGGCCAGGGGCCTACTCAGCTCCATGGGGCCGTGCTTGTTAATGGATCTGGCTCTGGGAGGACCAGCTGCTGGCCTCTCACAGGCCATAGGCCCCATCGGAGAGCCTGGAGCACTGCCTGGCTGGCATCAGGGTGACACCCTGAGGCACATTCTGGGGAGCTTCCTCAAGGCGGTGCAAGGAGAGGAGAGTCTCCGAGTGGTCTGGGGGTAGAGTGTTGTGATGGGGGGGTCATCATTGGTGAGGTAGGGCTGAGTCAGTCTTCTAGGGATTTCGCCAGCAAAAGATTATGAAACAAGAAGAAGGGGCTAGGGATGGTGGAGCACTTGCCTAGCACACATGAGGCCCTGGGTTCAATCCCCAGCACTGCCAGAAACAAAACAAAACAAAACAAAACATATTTCTGCCAGGTGTGGTGGCGCATGTTTGTCATCTCAGCATTCAAGAGGCTGAGGCAGGAGAATCACTGGGAATTTGAGGCTGGCCTGGGCTACATAGCAAGACCCTGACTCAAAAACAAACAGCACCACAACAAAACAGGAAGAGGATAAAAAGAACTCAGAGCTTGTGGCCATACTGGGTGCTCTCCCTGCCCTTGCTTTCAAGCCGCCACCAGCCCTGGCCTTCCTCATGTGTTCCCTGGACACGGCCTGTCTGGCACCTGTGGGGACATGGAAGGCCTCGCCCACCCCAGGGCACTCACACGTGAGCTGTCCCAGCCCACTGCGATCAGGGCATGGGTCACAGGGTGTCCTGGGGAACAGAGCTGCCCTGGCAGCTGTGCCAAGGCCCCACAGGAAAGCCAGTGGGCCGTGACCTGGGACAGCCAGGATCGAGGGAGGAGAGCAGGAAGGAGGGTGGAGGGGAAGGGAGACATGGGTCACAGGTTGGCCCTGCTGGGCCTGGGGGAGTTGGTGCCCCAAGGCAGAGAGAGAACAGTTGTCCCCTTCTGGAGACCCCAGAAGTCAGAGCTAGGATGACAGGGGCCATGTCCCATCGTCCACTACGCTCTGCAGCCAGGGTGAGGGCTGGCTCCCTATCCACCCACCTGGGCAGAGGCAGAGGGCTGGGCCACCACATCTACCCCTGGCAGCAAGGACGCCTGGCAAACCTGGGCTGAGACCCAGGCAGTAAGCTGTGTCCAGTGTGTGAGACCTGGGCTCTGGCTGTGGACCTGGGGTGCAAACCTCAGCCACCCAGCCTGCTCTCCACATCTTCCAAGGAACAAAGGTCTGAAAATGGCATCAGACATGGCAGATTTTCCTTGTCCTCTGAAAGGGTCTTTGAAACCCAGTTCTTTTGGCCTTCACCCACAGAGTTTCCATCTCATGCTCCCCAATGACCAGATTTGAAGGGGTCCCCAGGGACTGGGCATAGAGAAAGGCTTTGAGGATACCCCCACCCAGGGGGCCAAATGCTTCTGCCAGACCCAGGGAGCAGAAGCCTGAGAGCTGTCTGGCAGGAGAGAAGAAAAACAAACAAGCTTGTTGGCCACCTTCAGCCTCTGGTGGTGACTCTGTCCCCTCCTTCTCCTCCACACTTGTGGGGGGTGACTCCCAGCGCTCTTCATTTTTTCCCTACTTCCTGGAGACAAGAGATCCTGACATGCCGCTTATTTTTAGTCAGCTGCTTCTGGAGTGGGGGTTGGCTCCGGACCTCACTCTACTCCATTCCCTGCCCTGAGAGGGCAGCCTGGGGCCAGGAGACAGCTCAGAGCTTAGCAAGACCTGACATGCAAGAACCTGGCCCCCAGCCCCTTTCCCGCCCCCCAGGTTCACCTCACTAGCACCTAAGTCACCTGCTGTGGCCCTCAGTGCTCATAACCTTGGAGCTGTGGCCCCTCCCCTACCTGCTGGTCACCCTCTCACTACCAGCGTACAATGAGCTGTGACTTCTTCCTCTCTGCACCCTGGAGACTGGGGCAGGAAAGAGCCTGGAAAGCCCTTCATGTGGCTTTTCTTGGGCCTGCTGCACAGCTATGACTGCAGCCAGCAGGGCACCTGCCCGCTCCGGGGTCCCAGCCCTGCCCTCCTGCTCCAGCCCCACATGGCCTGCTCAGCCCCACTGCTCAGCAAATGTGCGCCATCTGTCCCTGCTCAAGCGCATCCTGGAGGCCCCAACTCTTCCCTCCAAGGAGGAGCTCTCATAAATATGGTTTTCTCTGTCTTGTCCACTTGCAGGGATATTTTGGCACCCTGAGAGGTGGCATCAGGAGCAGCCTGCAGATGTTATCATTTGTCAGGTAATGTCACACAGGGTCCTGGACATCAGCGAACAAGACATATTAAGTAATTTGATGCACATCCGTGAGGACCCTGGGGTTGTCAGAGGGGGAAGAGCAGGACTCCCAAGGCTGTGGAGCACACTGGGAGTCAGGCTCAAATTCCACTTCAGGAACCAGGGGAGCAGTGGCATCCACCTGGGAATAGGCCAAGAGCAGCACAGGACCCTTCAACAGGGGACAGGCGACACGAATTGCCCTTGCCTTGCTTCTACACTCCTAAGAGAATGGGGTCTTCCTGCCCACTCTGGCCAAGTCCAGGGTGCCAACCCCAGAAGCCACCGATCCTGTGCCAATGTGCTGTCCACCCCACCCTCTCTGGGAAGCTATTTCCAGATATAGTGTTCTCAAGGCCCAGGCGCATCTGGGGGATTCCTGCCCCTGTGGCTTTGCTCACACAGGATTGGCAGCTATTTTCCCTACATGTGCTGATAGGGCTGGGATTCCTCAGACCTTTCACATCAGTAATCATTTGTGAAGGCCGGCCTAGGCCTCCCTGCATCCCTGTCTGTGCTCATGGAGTTCTGGGATCCATTACTGATGTCTGTCATGGGCACAGTATAAAGGATATAGGCAGAGAAGTTGGGTATTTGACACCGTTGTCTGAGAACCTCCTCATCCTAGCTGGACACTGAAAGAAACTGCTGGAGCTGCCTGTGGGAGGGACTTGGGAGCCTATGGAAGCACGGTGTGAGGGAGGGCAGCATGGGTGCAGGACATAGGTATCTTCAGGGTACAGAATCCACCTTCCTTCTATCAGATCCCTGAGCAGGGGGGGTCAGGGACACATGGGACAACAGGTACTGCCATTTCACCTTGGAGGGGACCTGAAGTTCTAGGGTCCACAATGGCTCTGCCCTTCAAATAACCAACTCTACACCCTGATGCTCTTTAGGGAAACTTACCTCTCAATACTCATATCCAAGTTTAAAGCAGCCAACATTACCCCACTGTAAATGTGAGGAAATTGAGACTCAGAGACGGTTAACAATTTGCCTCGGGCCACACAGCCAGTAAGCAACAGAGCCAAGTTTGACTCAAAGCAGGGATTCTGACCCGCATCACGCCCTCCCTTCCCCTCTCTGTCCAGCTTCATCTGAATCTCCACACTCTGGGGCTAGTCCCTATCACAGCCCCTCTGGTGTCCCAGTGTTTACTGCACTCTGTGGGAACAGTTCTGCTTCTAGCTTAGCCAAGCAGAGTTCTCTAGGAAACTGTAGAGAAAACAAAACTAAACGCAAAATAAAAATGAAAACCCCAAGTTGGAGACATCCCCAGAGCCCAGGGTCTTCAGCCTTGATGATGAATGCCAAGATGGCCCCGGTTTGCTGGAAAAGTCACTTCTCTAAGAGCTACGTCCTGGGCACCCACTCTGTGCCAGGGTCCACCGTCAGGGGAGGAGCCAAGTCCTGTGCTTTCTCAGGCTGTCCTTGCAGCAGAGGCCCCTGGGCAAGGCCCCACTGCTGTCCCTTCTGTTGCCAGGCTGCGGTGCATGCCGGTCTGTTGTTAGGAAGCACAGCCTCCCCATGTCACCCCGAGCTGTGACTATGGAAACATGGCCTGTTTGCCAGTCTAGACAGTAGCTCCTCACTCCCCCCGCCCGCAGCCTTGCTTCAGACACAGTGTCAAGCGCAGGCAGGTCCCGCCCCAGGCCCACCTGCCCTAGTGTATGGATGGGAGGCCCTGGGGCTGTCACTGGAGTCTGGGAGGATGCAGGCAGAAGAGCAGAGGAGGAAGCCTGGCGGGCAGGGGGCGGGGCGCTGCTTCCCAAAAAACCAAAGAGCAGAAAAAGACAGGGAGAGCGGGAGCAGGAGACCTGTTTCCCCTCCTCTCACCCCGCCTGGCGGCACAGGACATCACTGGATGCATGTTCCCATTCTTTCATCAACAGGGAAGCCGGAGCCCAGGGAGCAAAAGGGATCTGCCCCAGGTCACCCAAAAATTTGGCAGCCCTGTTAGAATTACTAATGGGGCTTCTGAAAAGCAGAAGAATCCTCCCAAAACTGCTAGCTGGGTGTCCCCTGGCTCCAGCTGCCAGGCTAGGGGAGGCGGAGGGGCCACACTGCCTGGATTTGCCCTGCTGGGACAGCTGCATCCGGGAGGTACCTGATCAAGAGGGCACAAAAAACCAAAGAGTGGGAGTCGCTGCCTGTGACCTCCTCCTGGGAGTTTTAACCCTTGAATCCCCTCCCCCTAAGCGTCCAGGGAATCCAAGCTTCAGGCCAGGCTGCCTCTCACGCTCCCTCCCTCACAGCTGCAGCTGGGCCGGGTGGGAAAGGGAGATGGGGACACCTGGGCCCCCTCCACCATGACTCAGCCCTTTCCCTCTTTAAGTGGCCCCAGGTCCCTATGGGAACCAAGAAGTGGCCAGGGGCCATTCCACGGTAGCCCCAGCTGCTCCGAGATTGGACACCTCCCACCCCTCAGCTCTAAAGGGGCCTGTGCCCCCCTTAGGGAAGTGGAAGGTTGGGACTCTCACACCTGGGCTGGCCGGCACCTCCCCCACTGCCCAGCCTGAGAGCCCGGGCCCCAGGGGGCTGCAGCAAGGACAGAAATAGCCCCGATTTCCCAGGCTCTTTTTTGGTCTCCAGTCTGTTCCGGTAGGGGCTGGGAAGAGCTAGGATCGTGCCCCCCCCCCGACACACACACACACTGGGTGGGACAGAAGCCAGAGGGTCCACTGGAGGCAGCAAGAGGCTCCAAGGAAGAGATGGTCACTGAGGCCCGGAAGTGGG
>NW_022900921.1:41136381-41143009 GCF_012274545.1 Fukomys damarensis
AGGACCGTCCCCCCCCCCCGACACACACACACACTGGGTGGGACAGAAGCCAGAGGGTCCACTGGAGGCAGCAAGAGGCTCCAAGGAAGAGATGGTCACTGAGGCCCGGAAGTGGGTAGAGCCAGGAAAAGGGATGGGGAGGAGGGGAGCTGGAGCCCTGGGGAACACAGACGAACCTCTCGCTTTGGAATCACTGCTAATCAATAGACACCCAAGGCCAAGCCAAGGGCGAAGCCTTTGGACCCAAGCCAACCCGGGGGGTGAGAAGATCAGAGCCCACAAACCCGGAGGGTGTGAACGGACATCCAGGCCCCATCCCACACCGGCCTTCTGACCACAGCCTTCCCACACGGCCAGAAGACAGGATGGATGCAAGAGCGAAGAATCCCAGGATCTAATTTTAGATGGTGGCGCCCGCCCCCCTGCCAACAGTGAGCAGTACTAAGAGGGTGACAGCTCTGCTCCTCTGCCTGGGCTCTTGTTTTAATGGTGCCGGCAGGCAGGGCCCACTCCAGAGCCACACTGGGTCTCTGCTGAGAAGATCCCTTGGCTGGCACAAGACGGGCTTGGCAGGGCTATGGAGGAGGCTGAAGCCAGGACCAAATAGTGACACAGATTGGATTGGGTGGGCTCCTGTCTTGACTCTGGATGATCTCAACAAATCTGCCCTCTGCCTTAGTTTGCCCTTCTGTAAATCATAGATTTCAGATGAGGTGTGTCAGGAACTAGGCTCTAAGAGCTCAGAGCTATCCTAATTCGTCTCACTGCCACCCAACTCCCAAGGCCCCAGACAGACCTGGCACTCCGGACTCGGTGCCCAGTCCTGCACTGAGGGACAAGGGTGAGAAAAACAGTCCCATCCTGCCCATAAGCCTGACCCTGAGAAGAGCTGATTAATGCCAGGAGCCTCTGGGTCCGGACCCCCTGGAGAGCCAGGGCAGGGAGGGCAGAGGGAGCCCAAGCTGAGGAATCATGGGGCAAGACAAGGACACTGAGGCTCAGAGAGGGACCCCGTTCTGCCCAGGGCAGCCCAACAGACATGAAAGAGGCAGGATATGAACCCAGGATCCCTCCCCTCCCCTGGGACTTTCATGGGTGGGCAGGCAGCCCCAACCCAGTCCTGCCAGCCACAGCCACCAGGCCCTGTGAGCAGAATGCCCAGCACACCAAGGAAATCAAAGGTTGTCCAGTGCCAACCCAGCAGGGCAATTCCTCCTCCCAGACTTAGCAAGCCCAGGGGATGGGTGTCATGTACCCTTCCCAGCACCCTACCACCACTCACACTTGCTGAAGATGATGTACAGGATGGGGAGGGTGGTAGAGGGCCTGATTAACTCCCAAGCCTCTTTCTATCTCTGCAACCCCCAGAATCTCTTGTGTTTTGTTTTGTTTTGTTTTGTTTTGTTTTGTTGAGACAGGCTTACCATGTAGCCCAGGCTGGCCTTGAACTTGCAGCAATCCTCCTGCCTCAACCCCTGGAGTGCTGGGATTACAGGCGTGCACCACCACACCCAACCAGAACCTTCTGAGGGGACAATGAAGGGTGCTGTTACCACAATGCTCTACAGAAGGAGTCTCAGAAGCCCCAATTTCTCAGCAGCTGTCCCAAGGCAGGGGTTGGGTCCGAGGGCCCCATTGAGGTATCCCCTGCAAACAAAGGCACCAGATTCCCCCAGATCAGTGGGAGGCAGCAGGGTCTCCCATCCCCACTTCTTTAACTGTCTCTGGGTTGGGGCTGCCCTGCAGCCAGGGGTGTCATAGGAGCAGGGTCACCAGAAGATCAGTTGCAGACCAAGACAGCACACTTCCTCCTGGTAGCTGCCAGCCCCTGCTCACCTCCTGTCCTCTGCCCCTCAGCTTCATCTGAGAAATGAATAAGATAGTGGAGTGAAGGCAAGTCTAATGGGACCAGGTGTGGCTCAGAGGCAGCGAGAGCTTACCTAGCATGTAGGTCTGGATATGATTCCCAGCACTGGAAGGAGAAGAACCAGCCTAGCCCAGGTCTGACATCCAGCAGGTGGCCACAGATGTGCCCTGGATATGGTCCTGTTCCTCCTTGCATCTGGAGTCAGGACAAGTGCTTCTATAAGAAGGTGCCAGATGCTGGACAACCTGAGTTTTAGAGCCAGCTCTGCTGCCATGTGTCTGCCACATGTGAGGCCATGTGAGGCAAGTCATTATCTCTCTCTGAGCCTTAGTCTTTTCTTCAATAAAATTCAGGGACTGAACTGAATTGTCAGGAATGGGAAGCCTGGGCACACACTCTCACTTACACAGACATGAGCAAACAATCAGCTGCCTACTGAATCCACCCAGATATAGTCTCAGAACCTCCAGACGCCCAGCACCACTGAATGAGAGCTAACTCAGAGGGGGAACCACAATTCTGCACTTAAATTTTAGTTTGATGGTTCCAGGACCCAGCTGAGTCTGCTTCCTCTATTGCAGAAAGCAAAGGTATGAGGATTAAATGAGACAGTATATTCAAAAATGGGCTTTCAAAGTCTTTTTGTCGGCAGATCCCATGTACCCTCTCCCCCATGGTGTTGGGCACACTGGGTCTCGCCTGGTTGTCCCTATCAGAAGTATGAAAGAAAGATGAATGCTGAAGATGTAGATCTGGGCCAGTATGGGAATAGTGGGGTGGTCCTGCGACCCAGACTCCGGGCCCCACTGCTGCTCCCTTAGCCCTGCCAACCTGGGGTCTGCAGTGAAGGATATGTCTGTCCTTGGCCACCTGCTGCCGGACCACTGTCACCTCCCACACTCAAGGAGCCAGGCCATCCTGGCTGGACCCCCACATCTGCTTGATCTCAGGCAATGAGGTAGGGCAGAAGCCTGGAGGACTTGTCCCTAATTCCACTTACAACACAACTTGGGGTCTCTGACATCTCCTGGGGGATGGCCCCAGGCCAAAGCATCTCCCATCTTCCCTCCTACCACCCCCAGTGAAGGCAGCAGCTGAAGACTATTCTGCAGAACAGCCTCCCTCCCACCCACAGCCCGACCTGTGTGACAGCGTCCACCCACCTCTGCTACCCCACAGCCCTGGCTGGCTTGGGGCTGACCGACACACTTGGGGCTGTCACTAATCTAGCCACTTAATAGCCCCTGCACATGCTCTCTCCTTGTCCAAAACACCTCCCATCTTGCCTCTTAGTGTATGCTGGCTGCTCTCTAAGACCCAACTTGAAGGACACCTCCTCTGGGAAGCCCGCCCCTTCCCCTTGCCAGGCAGCTGGTATTGGGCTTCTTTCCAGCCATCCTCACCAGCACTGGCTTGAGATGACAACCGGGGGGAGGGGGCAACCAGCCACAGCTGGGGAGGAGAGGACAGATGGCCCTGGGAGGAAGCCCAGCCCTCTGGGCCAACACCCCTGTGTACAGCCAAGTAGCTGAGCGATACACTCCAGCAGCCCTTGGGCAGTGAGGACACTGCTTACTTATTACAAAATAACCTTTATTGATAAAATAGCTCACTTTTAAAAAACAGTTGCATGTTACAAGCCATACTGCCGAGGGTCCCCTGGGTCACACACGATTAGCCAGCAGATGGTCACCAATCAGTCGGTCCCCTGGGCCCAGCCTCCCTGTCACAGCTGAGGGCCACAGCCCAGGACAATGTCCTGGCTCACAACTGCAACCAAGGGAGAACCAGGTGGGACAGGCCTCCTCCCCAGGGGTGGGGGGAACTCTCTTTGGTCCCCACCATTCTCTCTACCCCAGGAAACTCCCTCAGCATCCTTTCCAATCTGGCAGGCGCATCAGAATGCTAAGAGCCTCAGTCGTTCAACCCACCCCTGCTCCCACACTAGGGGGCATGCTGGCCCAGTGTGCAGCTAGACAGACCAAGGGGACGACTGGGCAATGTACTTTCTAGATGTCCAATTGTTTCAGGCACCAGGTTCAGGACAGGGAAAGAACCATGAGGGTAAGGCCCTTTGCCATGGCACATGTCAAGGCAGAACTCTAGGCATCAGCAAGGGACCCTCCTGGGTGTAACCAGTTATGCTGCACAGGGGCCCAGCTTGCCCAAAGGCCTACCCTGGGCACTGCACAGGCAGCTCCCGGGGGAGTCTGGGGAGTCCACAGGGCCTAGCTTGCCTGCTGCAGCCCCAGCACCCCACCAGGGGGTTCTGCCACCCACCTGGGCTCTCCGCACAGACTGCTTCCATGGTGTAGGTATTTTTAGCTGTCTCGGGGAAACACTTTGCCTACTGAAGACAAAAGACATATCCCCCTTGGGGTGGG
This sequence comes from Fukomys damarensis, assembly GCF_012274545.1. Classification (NCBI taxonomy): domain Eukaryota; kingdom Metazoa; phylum Chordata; class Mammalia; order Rodentia; family Bathyergidae; genus Fukomys; species Fukomys damarensis. The sequence goes on from NW_022900921.1 coordinate 41,140,633, forward strand.
AGCCAAAGCCACCGAAAAGCTGCTTAGTGTTGCAGGTGACATGTCAAGAAGCTGTCACCCAGCATAATAACCCAAACCTTCGTGGGCATAAGAACACATTCTCAAAGAATTTCTGGAACTCAAAATAGTGTGCCTTTCCCTGCTTCCAGGCTGGAGCAGGAATTCACACACCCTGGACACAGAACAAGAGTCTCCAGGAAGGCGGCTGGTGGCAAACACACAGAAAAGGGATTTTTATGTCACCGGATAATCACATCTGCTGGTTCTCCAGTGTGTTCCCCCACGGAGCTCAAAGCTTTCTGCAAAGCCTTTCATCTCTCTGTGGCAAGTAGGCGGCAAGCTATTGTCGCCTGGTTTTTTCAGGGGGGTGAATGCCAGTGATCGGGGAGCTCCCATCAAGGCTTCCACGTGCCCATCCGCCTCCCAGAGGGGGCCAGGTACTGATCCAAGGTTCTGTTCTTTAAAGGAGCCACAGACCCCAAAGCAGAAGGGAGAGAGAAGAGCCCAGAGTCAGTGGCATCCTATAAACCCTCCTGGTGCCCACTGGGATCCATGGTGCCCAATGTGGGTGAACAAACGGTCTTCATTCTTCCTCCTCCTCAGCAGCAGCAGGGCCTCCTGGGGAATGGGGAAGCTGGCATCCTGCTCTTGGGGCAGGGGGGCAGATAAAGAAACAAAAACACCACAAGCAAGTGACCTGCCAAGGCACATGGGATCCTCAAGATATGAAAGCCTACCCATGCGCTCAGAGGAGGCTGAGGGGAAGGTGCTCTATAGGGGGAACATTTGGGAAGGCCCAAATGTGCTCATTCAGCACAGCCCAAGTTACTTGTGCTCAGGAAGGGGGTGCAGAAGAGGTCCCCCCAGCACAGACCCAGCAAGGCGAGGCAGCCATGAGCCACTGGGAATGGCCCCTCTGCCCCCGCCCTCTCAGAAGCTCCCAGGTTGAGGCCTGCAGAAATGGGATGGGGTTCAGAAAGCCCCAGGGAGACAGCCACCCAAAGCAGGGTGGGAGATGGGTTGGCCCTGGCATGGACCCCACCCAGGCAGTGGGCGGGCAGGCTCACCAGGCCGTCTGGGTCCACTTGCGGCACAAGATCCTTCGGAAGGCACGGCGAAAGTCCTGGTTGAAGATGGTGTAGATGACGGGGTTCAGCGAGCTATTGCAGTAGCCAATCCAGAAGAAGAACTGGAAGAGGCCATGGGGCACCTTGCAGTGCTGAGGACAGATGGCGCCCAGGCTATAGCTGAAGAAGAAGGGGAACCAGCACAGCACAAAGACACCGATGACCACAGCCAGCACGAAGGTGAACCGCTTCTCCCGGGTCATCTGGGTCCGCCGACGCCACCACTGCCCACCCACAGCACCCGAACCCCTGCCCAGCAGCACCTGGCCACGCAGGGTAGCCAGCACCTGGGAGCCCTGTGGCTGCTGCAGAGATGGGCTGCACACCGAGGCAGGAGAGACTGGCACCGCCTGAGGCTCACACTCCTCCTCCTCTTCAGCTTCCTCCTCTGCGGGTGTCACACCAACACCCTTCTTCTGGCCCTGGCCTGAGGTGGGCCGCTCAGCCCAGCTGGGTGGCAGAGTCCTGGTCTCAGGATCTTCAGCAGTCTCCTCCTCCTCCTTCTCCCCATTGGGCTTGGGGTGTCCATTGGCCTCTCCGGCAGAAGACAGAGGCGAGGGTAGGGGTGGCACCTTGGCTGAGGCTGGAGCCCCCCCAAGGACAGGACGAGACTGCTTGGACTCACCTTGTCCAGGGCCCCCCTTGGCCCTGGGACCTCTGCGGTGGCTGCGCTTGGCAATCAGGTAGATGCGCAGGTAAACCAGGATCATGATGAGGCAGGGAGCAAAAAAAGACCCGATGCTGGAAGCCAAGATGTACCATGCCTCTTGGTTGAGCTTGCACTGAGGGCGCCCGTGAGGCTGCGGACCCTGGTCTCCCTTGTAGATGAGGGGCGGCAGCGAGATGACAGCCGCGATGAGCCACACGGTGAGGATGATGCACTTGATGCGGCGCGGAGTGCGCTTGGAGTTGTACTCCAGCGCGCGGCTCACAGCCCAGTAGCGGTCCAGGCTGATGGCGCAAAGGTGCACGATGGACGAGGTGCAGAAGAGCACGTCGAGCGCCAGGTACACCTCGCACCACGTGCGCCGGAAGTACCAATAGCCCAGCAGCTCGTTGGCCAGCGAGAAGGGGATAATGAGCGTGGCCACCAGGATGTCCGCGGCGGCTAGCGACACCAGGAACAGGTTCTGCGGTGCGCGCAGGGAACGGCTGGTCAGCACAGCCAGGATGACCAGTGCGTTGCCGAAGATGGTGAAAAGGATGAGGAAAGTGATGACCGCCGCGATGGCGGCGGTGGCCTGCACGGA
>NW_022900921.1:41143705-41162887 GCF_012274545.1 Fukomys damarensis
CTCCGCGCGGTCCGGCCCTGCGCTCCTACCCCTCCCCTCCCGACGCCGCGCCCAGCTAGGACGAAGGGGCCCCGTCCGGGGTGGGGTGGGGGATCCCTGGGAAGGACGCTCGCAGAAGAGGAAGGGTCGGTGTGCGCGGGAGGCAGAGACGCGGGAGCCGAGAAGGGGTCACTTTCCTGCGAGCTGTGACACAGGGTGCAGGGCGGTGGACAAGAGCTGCTTGCTCTCCCCTCCTGCCACCCAGAATCCCCAGGAGAGGGGATGAGAGGGTTGGGCTCTGGGGCGTAAGCCACACCCCCACCCAGCACCCTAGCAGTGAAGACACGCAGCGGAGGGGTGGGGCCGCGAGGAGAAGGTCCCGAACCCCTAGCCCCTGGCGACCGACCCAGGCTCGACTCCGTCGGACCTGCTGAGCCCGAGGCGGCGCGCGTCGCCGCGATGCGAGCGCCCCCTGCAGCCACTCGCGGGTCGGAACAACTCGAAGCCATCAGGAGCCCGGCATCCCAAAGCCGGTGGGAAGCGACTGGGCCTGGGATTTGGGACTTCGGCTTTCCTGCTGCAGCCTCACTTTCCCTAATGAAAGGCTAAGGAGGTAAGAGGGAAACTGGCTTGGACTCGAATCAGCACAGTGGCTCCGGCCGGGTCCGGGAAGGAGCGTGGCGGGCGCCAGCCTCTTGACCAATGGAAGGAGGGTGTCGCTCCGGGCGCTGGACCTAATACCCCGGTGGGTGGGTGGGGTGGTGTCTTCTGCAAGCGTCGCGAAGCACTGACGCGTCTGGGGGCCGGAGTGTAGGGGGCGCCCTGTGCCCTCCGCACGGACGCCCCGAAGCCCCTCTTGGGGTGGCAGTGGAAAGGAGGACTGAGGCAAGAAGTTCAAGCTAAACCCCCGCCCTATCCCCTCCCGCGAGCTGCTGGGCGGCAGCTCTTGCTCAAGGACCCAGCCAGGGCAGCCGTAAGGGGCACTGTCCACAGCTTCCGGAGCCCCTAATGCCACAGCCCAGCAGAGAACCAGCCCCTAGTGCTGCAGGCCGTGCTCTGTAAATAAACATCCATCCCATCGCTGAACGTGAGGCTTTCACCTCGGGCCCCTGCTTGGCCTGCCCACCTCCATGGAAGCATGTGACCTCTGGGTGCCAGACCCCAGACCACCCACCCAGCCATGTGGGGGTCCCGAGAGCAGGTTCGTCCTCCATCTTTTGCTGTCTGTTCCGCACTGCGACAGCCAGGTGGAGTGGGTGCTGCCAGGTTCAGAGAATCCAGCCAGCCTTCATCTGTGTGCCCCACCCAGACCTCAGCCAAAGCAGACCCCTCCAGAGACAGGATTTAGGGATGTGTCCTTCCCACATGCTGGACTGGGCAGGGCTTCAGTCCACCCATGGTTACCAGTGATGGAGAGTCCTCAGTCCACGGTGGAAAGACTGAGGGGGTGGCTGTAGGCCTGGGGAGTGGATGCTTAGGCAAGTTCCTTCCTGTCCCTATACCTCTTCCCCTGGGCCAGCAGAGTCTGGGCACCCTGGAGGCTGGAGGAGCATGGGGAGGAGGGGCCACCTTTGCATCTCCCACTAAGGAGGATCAACCCAGACACTGACCAGCAGCACTGAGATTGTCTTCTGTCCTGTCTTTCTTATAGTGCCTGGCCTCCTCTGTGCTGCAGGTCCTGAGCCAAGGTTGTCCACAGCTGCCCTCCCTACCCCTAAGTTCCCAGGAAGGATGCTCACCTGGACCTTCCCCCAGGGAGCATCTCCAGGTCCTAAGAGCACCAAGCTGTGCTGGGTGCCCTCTACTGGCCAGTGGGGCACAGCTGAGACACACTGTACTGGCTGGGACCTGAGACACACTCACCAGGAGAATAGTGGGAGCTGCCCAGGCTCTGTAATCCCTTCTGCAGCCATCACTGCCACCACTCCTCCTAGACCCACCACAAGTGCTGTGCTGGGTGCTGCCAGCTCTCCAAGGCAGTGGTGCTGTTTCATAAATGAGCCCTCTGCTGTCTGCAACTCTCCCTCCTCCAAACACACCTGCACACTTCTGGAGCCTGCCTGCCCACAGCAAGTCTTCGCTCCTCCCACTGTCACTGCACAGCAGTGTGTGGTCAGGGCCCCACCCTTCTGTCCCCACCTCACCAAACAGTGCCTCCTGCACATGCCCCAACCCCTGCGCCCGGTCCTTGCCAGGGCTGATTATCCTGCCAGACACCCCTCTTTACTATGCCTTCTCTCTGGGGTCCATGCCCCGATGAGGTGCAAAGGGCTCATTGCACTGTCCCTCTCCTTCCCAGTGGACATCCTTCCCTGTCCCAGATCTGGCAAGGTTGTTCGATGGTGAGGGACAGCAGAGCAGCCCCTCTCCTCTCACCCAGGGCTCTGTTCCTTCAAGTGCATGATACACAGCAGAGCCTGTCAGGCAGTGCCCAAGGGTCCTCGGAAAGAGGGACAATGGGGAGGGGTGGCCTACCATGTTAGTGCCATTTTTTCCACAGAAAGACAAGGCCATTGAGACCCTAACAGGAAATGAGACAACTTAGCCAAAAGCCCTGGAGTCACTCCTTCCCCAGGCCCAGAGGTGATGTGCTGGCAGAAGTGTGCTGGGCAAGACCCCAGCCGCTCCCTGCCCTCCTTGCCCTCAGGGAACCCCAGAACTGTTCTCCACGCTTTGCAGCCACCCCAGCCTTTTTCAGACCCACCTTGTACAGCCCAGCCTCCCACCCCCAGCCCTGCCATTCTCTGCCTGCATCACAACACACCCTACAAAGCCTGAATCCCGTCTGTTCCTTTGACCAGGCTGCTTTTTTCTGGCACAGAACCCTTACTGCATTGACTGACTTTGCTTCAAATTTACGACCACAAATCTCCCAACTTTCCCAGCATGCTCTTTTCCCTCTCCAGCTCTGCATCCCTCCCTACCTCCCTTTGTGCCTCCCAGTGCCCATGCTGTGGCTTTCCTGATCCTCCAAAGAGATAGAAGCCCCCACCTGCATGCCCATCTGTATTGAATCCACAGACAAGTCCTCCCGCAGGCCCTGCAGTCCAGCCCCAGCCATCCGGCCCAGGACTCACTCCATCGGCAACACCTCCTGCTCGGTCCCTGCCTCCTATTTTGTCCATAACCCTCAGGAGTCACCACAGCCATCAAGGGTCCTGGTGGCTACCAAGGCCAGGCCTAGTTCTGTCTTCCTCTTGGTGGTTTCTCAGTGAGAAGAGATGCAGCAGCACACTGTCCTCCAACACTAAGGTGCTACTCCTGCCTCAGAGACCGCCCTGTCTCAGCCTCTTCTCCCAGCTCTAATTCATCAGTCCTCACAAGGGACACTGGATGCCATCTGGAGACACCTTTGTCCAGGCACAGGGCAAGGAGGTTTTGACTGGCATCAGGTGAGTAGAGGCCAAAGGTGCTACTAAACACTATGCCATGTGTGGAACAGTCTCACAGCAAAGAGCCCTGCTGGGGTCCTAGAGTCCCTGCTCCCCTGTATCTAAACTCTGGGGGAGTTCCCTGCCATCCCACAGCACACCGGTGTGTTTCTGCTGTCCTGCACTGTCCCTCCCTGACCCACCCATGAGTATGTCCCCATGCTCCCCAATACAGACCCCACACATGACCCCTACAGGAGCTGGCAAAAACCACACTGTCACTGGAACTTCAGGACCAATCTCGGCCCAGGCCCCACTCCCTAGCTGTGGCACCTTGAGGAGGCCCACATGCTTCCTAAAGCCCATCTCCCCCTCTGGAAAGAGTATGCAACCCCCAGGGGCCACCCACGGGACTCACCTGTGAGAGTCAACACAGCACAACACACACAGCATTAAACCAATTTTATTTGTGCCTTCACCTAACAGCTGAGCCCCTGGTTCTCCTCTGGTATACCCCTCGATCGTCAGGTCCCCAGCATGGTACCCTTGAGGGTTGGGGGGCACCCAGAGAGTCTCTTTGCTCATGGGACCTCATAGGGACAGCCAGGGGCTTAGGAAGTTGTGGGGCTTGGTGAAGGAGGACAAGTGGGGTGACTCCTGTAGTGTCCCCTCAGGGTAGGGCTCCTGGAGTGACCAGAGGTGGAGATGAACTTCTAGTCCTCTATCCAGGCTCTTGTGTTCTTGCCCTTCTCTGTAACCTCAAGGGCTGGGGCAAAAACAACAGCAAATATAGCCAAGCCTGCCTTCTACGACAGACCTAGAGGCCCTTCTGTCCCTAGGAACCCTTAGGGAAGGGACACAGAGGACAGTCCAGGCCTATAAGGGCCGGGCCAGGTTGGGGCTAAAAGACAGAGGTGCTGCCCAGAGGGGCCCTTGGCTCCTCCAGGCGGAACAGGCTCTGTCTTTGGGGACAGAAACCACTGATTCAAGCGCCAGGCATCCCTCCAAAGTGACTTCCAGGTTCCCAGCCTCCGTGTAGAGCTGGGTTCTCCACAGCAGCCTGGTCAGGCGCCAGCTGCTCTCCAGCTTCTGGAAATGGGGCTGGAAGGTCCGTGGGCACTTGTGCCAGCCAGGATGGCTCCAGAGCCATGCCCAGGGCCCCTGCTCCAGGCCTTGACCTTGGGGAAGAAGCCAGGGTCTGAGGTGGCCTTCCCAAGGGCTCCACACTAAACTTTCTCGTGGCAGGGGGCTCCCACCCATGCAGGGTCTCCCTAGGTCCTGCAGCAATGCGCTGGCCATCAGCCCGAGGGCCACTGGGGTCGCAGCTCCTGGACTCCCCCGGCAGTGCTTCCAGGAGTCTCTGCAGGTAGGGTCTAGAGGCAGGCATGAGGCTCCTGCCATTGTTGTGGGCCTGGAACCCTGGAGTAGGAGACAGGAGTCAGGTCCTGGAATCACAGGAGGAAGCCTTGGCCTCTGCCAACAGCCCAAGCTGGCTTCGGCTTACTCCAGCAGACTTGAGCCTGGCTCACAGGCCACTGGGTAAACCACCATGTCCCTGCTGAGCCACTGGCCAATTCCATTTAGACCCAAACTCCTACAGCCCCACCAGCAACAAGACAGCAGAGCCTAAGGTCACCACCCAAAGATCCCACAGCTTCTGTGACCTCTCCTTCAGGCCCGAGACTGCTCTGTCAGCCGAGATCTGCAGTCCTCACCCTCAGAACCCTCCCTCCCACTGCTCCAGCACAGTGACACCCCAGCCTTGCCCACATCCAGAACTGTCATCTAGAACCTTCCTGTGGTCTGCTTTCTCCAAACCCTGAGCCCTCCAGTGGACCCTTCTCCATTGCCTTCCATACACCCAGACTCCCTCAGCCACCTGCCCGTCCCAGCCTGGTCCTGCCCAGCACCCGCTCCCTCCAGCCCCATGTCTCTCCTGGTTTCATCTCTCAAGGAAGTGCTTCTTGCCTTCTCCTTCATGGTCCTCCTCTCCTCAAATCTCTGGCCTCTGCCCTCACTCATTGCAGGACCAAGGCAGCTATCTTTGGATCCATGTGCAGACTCAGTCTGTTCCTGGTCCTTCCTGAGCAGTTCAAACCCAGCCCTCCAGGGGCAGCCCTTCCCGAACATTCTGAATTACCTTCCCTGTCTGCCATAGCCACCCCTTCTCTTTCCCAGATGGTCATTATTTCAACACCCAAACACACTGACATGTTTCCTATCTCAAAAGAACCTTCCCTTGACCAGTCCCTCCCAGCCACCTCCCAGCTTCCTGCTCCTTCTGATAGTCACACCTCTAGAGTGAACCACAAAGTTCTCACCCTCTAGAGTGAACCACAAAGTTCTCACCTTATCTCAACTTTTTAAAAAGATATGCTTCATATGATTATGTGTATATAGGGGGAAACATTTTTAGGAAATCTGGGCATGGTGACGCATGCCTGTAATCCCCGCATTTAGGAGGCTGAGGCAGGAGGGTTGCTATGACTTTAAGGCCAGCCTGGGCTACATAATGAGTCAAGGCCAGTCTGAACTATGCAGTGAGACCCTGTCTCAAAACAAAAAAAATCTTTAGGAAATTAATATGGGACAATTTGACAGCCACATGCAAAAAATAAAAGAAGCCTCCCTCATACCATACATACCATACCCAAATTAACCACAGATGAATCACAGACCTAGATGTAGGACCTAACAGAAGAAATTACAAGCATAAATCTTTTGTAGACTCGGGTTATACAATACCTTCTTAAGACATGTACCAAAAGTACAGTGATAAAAGTTAAAGTTTGATACCTCTTATCAGTATCTTCCCAAAAGAATTAAAAGCATCATACCACGGTGATATATGCACACGCATGAATACAGCAGCACAGCGTGTACTAGCTAAGTCTTAGAAACAGCCCAAATTCCCATCAACTGATGGAAAAAAGATGAGGGTTCTTATACAATGGAGTACTACTCTGCCATAAAGGACGAGCTTCAGACGTTTATAGCTAAATGGATGGACCTTGAGATCATACTCCTAAGCAAAATAAATTGGACATGCATGTTTAAATACTGTATAGTTTCTCTGATGTGAGAAACCAAAAGTGGAAATAAGGACTGAAATGTATAATGGAGGTTGGGAAATGGAAAGAAAGTGTTTAAATCGGAAGGGGAACAAGAGAGGAGGGAGGGGGAAAGGAAGGGAGGGACAAGAAAAAAAGTGAAAATAGAAGGAAAAAAAATCGAAATAATGTTTTTGTACATCAGGAGGAAAGAGGGCTGGGGGTGGGATAAAATAAAATTCATTTTAAAAAAGAAAAAGTGTGAACTTCACACCATTAAATGTTCAAGAAAACACCATCTTAAAAGTGAAAAAAATATCCATAGAATATGAAAATATTTCCAAATGATAACAGTGGATAAGGAGTATGTAACTAATTCTTACAACTCAGTAAGGAAAAGACAACCCAACTGAAAAACAGGCGAAGGGTCTGTAGATACCCTTCTCCAGAGAAGAAACACAAGTGGCCAATTAGTACATTCAACATCTTAATCATTAGAGAAACGCGAGAGACAATGAGACTTTTTTTTCACCCATGAGGACAGATTAAAAGTGTGGGCAAGGGTTTAAAGAAACTGGTACTTTCCTGCTTGCTGGTGGGAAGGAAAACACAGTCAGCTACTTTGAAAAAGAGTTTAGTAGTTAACGATGGAGTTACCATAGGCCCCAGTGATTCCATTCTCAATATATACTGAAAAGAAATGTGTTGACACAGAATCTTGTATGTTCACGATAGAACTATTCATAATAGCCAAAAGGTGGAAACCACCCAAATGTTCAACTGATGAAAGCTACATATGGATGGGGGTGGGAATAGGTTTTTTTGGAGTGGGTAAGACAGTCTTGCTATGTAGCACAGGATGAACTACATAAGTCCCTGTCTCAGAAAGAAAAAAAAAAAAAAAACACCTTAAATATATACATATCTTAGTCAATGATAAGAAGACAAAGTTTTAAAAGTTAAAATCTCTCCAAATTGAGCTAGAGATTTCAATAAATTCCCACTCAAAATCCCAGTAACTCTTGACAATGTTCATGGGGGTGAAATTCTAAACTTTATATGAAAACCCAATCATGGACAATACAGGGACTTATCCCAGCACGTGTCGTCAGTTTATAAAATGTCTCTATGTAAATGTAAGATATACAAAATATAGAAATGTATGTATGTCTCTAGCATCTAGAGTCTGTAAAGTATCTTTAGAGATGGACAGCACTGGTTCAGGGATAGAGCGTTGCTCCTGGGAAAAGGACAGAAAGTTCTGAAGTGGACCTAAAAGTGGATCCCTTTTCACCATACGCAATGTTAACTTTCCCGTGTGCTTTTCCACGGTGATCAGTGTCCGTGCGTGTCCAATGCCCCTGTCACCCCCACATTCTCTCCTGGCCCCTCCCCACCACTCACCGCTCCCGTGGGGGTTGGGGCTGCCTGGGCTGCAGTCGTAGAGCCTGCGGACCCTGGCGATGTCCGAGGTGCTCAGGTTCCACCGCTGGCCAATGTGGACACTGGGGGCCCAGAGTGGGATGATGGTGGGCTCCCCACGCCGGCTGAAGGCGAGCCTGGAAGCCAGGTGGCTGCATCAGCCTTGGGGTGGCAGGGGAGGGAGGGAAGGAGATGGGAGAGGGGCGAGTTAGCTCACCTCCCGTAGTGCATCACTGATGAGTAGTCGTAGGGTGCCAGCATATTACTGCTCCGAGATTTGACAAAGTTGATTTCAAAGCCTTTAAGAAAAAAAAAATCTTGGAAATGCATGGAGAGCAGGCGGGTCACAGAAACAGGGAAGACTTTGGGAGTTTATAACCCACCTCAGCTGAGAAGTTTGAGACCACAGCCAAGTGTGCACCTTGCACACTTGTCCCTTGCCCTCTTCAAGTGCTGCACCAGGTGAGGCAGAAGCACAGGGACCTTGCAGCCAGTCACCTCATCCGTCCTACTGCCTCACCCTCCTCTCCCGTCCACCCCGCACGGGGAAGACTCACCTTCCCAGACCCAGTGTTCACAGAGCCATGGGCTTCCAGGGTGACTTGATCACCTCACGGCCTGTCTACTCCTCCACCCAGCTTTACAGACCTGCTTCCTCCCTGTCTGGGTTGTGATGCCTCACTCCCAACACCTGATCATCCTGCTTCAGGCTGCAAACCCCCACAATTCCGTCACTGTCACCTTGGCTGGCCAACATCTCTCCATCACAGGGGATCCTGGAAGGGGAAGGGGCTGGGTTCCCTGCTATCCTGCTGAGTGGATGCCTGAAAGAGCAGCTGTGCCCTTCCTCCTTCCCCACTGCAGACCCTGCAGCAGTGACCACCACACCTCCTGTACCACCAGGTCACCAGCAGCCACCTTATCACTGAATAGAGCAGCACTCCAGGACTTCTGCCACCTCCCTGAGGTAGCACACCCTAGAGCTTTTTGTTTTTGCCGTACTAGGGGTTAAACCCAGGGAATGATGAGCTACATCCCCAGCCCTTCCTGAGGCAGGGTCTCAATAAGTTGCTCAGGCCAGCCTCAGACCTGTGAGCCTCCTGCTTCAGCCTGCTGAGTAACTGGGATTGCAGGTTTATGCCACTACGCCCCAGCCTATAATTTTAATAGGCAATATATGCATCACAATCAAAAGTGGATTATTAAAAGACGTAGTAAAAGTCTACTTCACCGCCTCCTCTTGAGTTCTCCCTCCCCACTGTGGCACTTAATTACTTCATTCTGTACACACTAAAAGGTAAATATATTCTCACTTTTCTGTATTAGGAGAAACTACATTTTCCCCACTAAGGTAACTAGGGGGTTTTGTTTGGTTTTTGGTTCTTCTGGGGATGGCACTCAGGCCATCACACATTTCAGGCAAGTGCTGCACCACTGATCTGAGACCCCAGCCCAGTGCAGCTGTCATTTCAGCTGACTTTGCTGTTAGGAAGATGGCTCTCACATTAATTAATGCTGCTTTCAACCCCTTATTTCTGCTTTACCTTTAATTCCCTCCCCCTTTCATTTATTTTTTCTTAATTTAAATTGGCATCTTTAATTCATTTGTCTTCTCTATCTTTATAGCTACAACTAGCTACTTCTACACATTTTCCCTCAGTGTTGCCTTAGTTGGGAAGCAGTGGTTTTAATGTAGCATTTCATGATTTTCATTTTTTAAGAATCCCTGCAATTTCTTTAACTTCAGAGCTAAAAGAAATGTTTTTCCTTTTAACTTCTAAGTGAAAGCAGTCAGGGTGTTGTTACTCGATTCTACTTTGCCTCCGTTCAGAACATCTGCGTTAATTATGCTTATTCAAGTGGGGAGTTTTTCACACTGTCATGGGGAAAATGCTCACACGTGTTCCAGCAGCCCTTGAGAGGATCAGTATCCCATCACACCCATGCACACTTCTCCAGCTGGATCTGATTCAGTCCCCAAACTCTAGGGAATCCTGGCTTACTGCTCTCCCTCAGGAGTCACCTGCCACAGCAGCTGCTTACTGGAAGCCCCAGACTCCATACCCTAACCCCACCATGCCTCTTCTGCACCCTCCTGCCCTAGGCTGCTGCTTTCTCCTTACTCTGGGACGAGGCCATCGAGTGTGCAAGGACAGGGCTCTGACCCCACACAGCTGCTGCTCCCTGGTGTCCAAGCCTCCTGGGCTGCCCCAGCTCCACGTGCTCATCAACACGTCGCCTGCCCAGCCCTGTAAAGCTACCCTCTGCCCCTCAGCTGGCTACTTCCTGCTTCTGCTCTGGTGTAGAATCCCTGGCTGGTGTGTAGCCCAGACCCTCAACCACCCAGTAGAGCATCCAGCACAATGGCAGGTTGAGTACACAGGGGCAAGGGATGCCCCCACCCCGTCCCAGGCCCTGCTGGCTTACCCGGCAGGATCTCGTGCCAGTTGACTCGGATGTAGCGGTCCCGGTCAGCCCGTGCGTGCTCGTGCCAGAAGCCCAGCACGTGCATGAGCTCGTGCAGGACGATGCCACGGCCCCTGCGGAGACAGGCGGGTGCCAGGGACACCACCTGCATCCCTCCACTGCGGCCCACACCAGAGAAGCACCTGCAGACACAAGAGCAAGCTGACTGGGTGCCATGCAGGCAAAGCATGGAGCAGATTGGGTCCTGTCCCTTCTCACCAGGTCCTGGAATAGACAAGCACTGGACAGGCAGTCCCCATCTGGACTCTAGCCAAATTTCCAGTACTTCCTCAAGTCCTCTTACAGCCTGGCCTTGGGGAAAATGGGCAAATGAGGCCTCACTGCTGGCCTGGGCTGCCAAGAGGTGGAAGTGACATTCAGAGAAACGACATATGCAGCTGAGCGGACCCACGACATAACCCCAGGTCACAGCCCCCACACCCGTTACCTTCCCAAGCCAGTTATGCTACTTCCCATCTTAGAGAGAAGGGGCTCAGAACTCAGGTGCTCCCTGAACTAACTCAAGTGACTGCCCAGAGTCTCCCTCAAAGCCTCTGGGAGACACAGGACTTGGAGGCAAGGGTCCCCACCTGGGGCACAAGGACCAGGCTCACACCAGGCACAGCCTTTGGGGAAGGTGGGGTGCAGGAGTCCAGGGCAGCCCAGAAACAGGGTTTAGACCACAGCTTGCTGCATTCCAGGCCAGACACAGACACAGGTTCTGTCTCTCCCACACTTGCCCCAAAACACTCACCCGGCCATGGGGATGATGGACACAAAATCTCTCTGGCCCTGGTAGGCAACAAACCGGATGCATGTGAAACGTTCAAACTCAGCAAATGCCTCCAGGATGACCCGGCGGCTGGGCTCATCTGGGGACGATACACCCTGGCTGAGTCCCTGCTGCAGGCTGGACCCAAACCTCTCAAGGCCAGAGGTCCCTACATTTTTTGGTACAAGAGATGGGTTTTGTGGAAGATAACTTTTCCATAGACTTTCAGGGGTAGAGAGAGCTAAGCTACCAGGTGATTCAAAAGAGCCTCAACCCAGAACCCTTGCATGAAAAATTCATGATAGGGTTTACCATGGCTCTGTGGAAACCTAATGTGAGTGTGCATCTTGAAGGGACCAGAGAGCCCTCATATGTCCCCCTAGGGTGGTCATTTCTTCCCAGCCCCTGTGGAAGGGCTCTGCAGGTGGGGAGAAGGAATGTGAACACACAGGAAAAGAGAAGAGAAGATCCCAGGCAGGAAGGTCCTTCAGTGTGGGGAGGTCCACGCCATGTCCACTCACCATATTTGCTGGACAGCAGGAAGGGGACCTCCACGATGCCACCAGCACTCTTGGGCCACTTATTGTTGGTCACAGACAACAGCCGAAAGGGACTCTGAGGAGAGAGGGCAGCTTGGGGATCTCTGGGGACACAGACCACCAAAGCTTTGTGTCCCCAAGAGTACCACGCCCTAGGCCACTAGGACATGAGAGGTGGGGTGGGGGTGAATGGGGCAGGGGGACAAAGTGCAGGAAGTTAAGGGCTGGCATGGGGACAGTGACGTCCTTGTCTAAGATGACAGACATGCAGGTAAACACAAGATCGGTGGCTGAGGTCACCCAGAGGTCCCAGACCCCTAAGGCACCCCGGTTTGGAGCTCCAAGCTCCACTCTGCAGCCCCCATGCTAGCACACGAGCAAACCGGTGCCACCCTGAAGAGGGAAGGCTGGGGTCCTCCAGGTTGATGCCCTCTCCCCGTCCCTCCTCCACCAGAACTCTTTCTGGCTCACACTGCTTTACCCCACCAGCCGCCCAAGACAGGACTTGACTCTGTCTTTCGGGGTCACAGGATCTCGGGGTTGGGGGGCTCTTCCATGCTTTGCTGAGTAACTGGGACCCAGCCTCCCCCTGCTGCAGGCTCTGAGCAGCCCGCCATCCTCTCTTCCCATCTCGCCTATAGGGGGCGCCTCAACCCAGCAGGAGCTTCAGCCATCCCGTGTCTGTCCCTCTCCCTCTCCCCTTCCCTCTCCTCCCATCCACCCCCCCAACACACACACACACACACACGCACACACGCACACACACGGTCTCAGTACAGAGGTTTGAGCTGGCCCTGAACTCAGAGATCCTCCTCCTTTCTCAGCCCCCCAAATTCTGGGATGACAGGGTACACCGCCATACCTGACAGTGCTGCTCCTCTCCACAAGTCACTCCTATTCCCACAGCCTCTTCCCTTGTGACATGGCCCTTATCCCCCAGCAAGGTGGTCTCTCCACATTCTCCCCTGCTCTGCTTCCCCAGGCATTGAGACGCCCAGGCTCTCCCCCAGCCCCAGGCCACTCTGTAGCCTGTGTTCATGACTTCATCTAACTGTTCCTTAGCAACTGCTCTGGCAGGGTCATGAGGGCTCTGGCCTCCTCCTCCAGGAAGCCATCCTTGGCTGAAAGTGGTGCCACCTCAGTGGCCACCCTGCCTCAGTGCCCATGCTGCTTTTCTCATAAAGCAGCCACCCAGACAACAAGAGGTGTCTGCCCAGCTGTGACAGACAAGTCGCTCCCGTGTCAACCCCCAAGGCTGAGCTCAGAGGGCCCTGGAGTGAGCGCTCACCGGCCGGATGATGTCCCCCTCCACCAGGAAGCTGCCATCTGGAGTCTCCTCCGGGATGAGCCCTGGGAGAAGAACACAGGGAGGTGTTTGGGCCTGTGACTGCCATGGCACTGGCTTCAGAGACAGGCCCAGCAGGGCTTCAGCTGCCAGGACCTGAAGCCCCAGGGTCTGTGTATCCCTCCACTTGGAGCAAGGGCTTCCAAGCTAAGTACTGAAGCCAGGTGGCCTTGGGGGAGTTGCAAAGCCCCTCTGAGCCCCAGCCCATGACCATTTCCTTCTATTCAGACATGGCCCTTGGCTCCCTCAGGCTCCTGTCCCCACTTGAGTCATTCATGGTTAGGAAGTAGCTTCTTCCAGCTGGGTCCTCCAGCCCCACTCCACACCACTCTTCAGAACCTGTCCTGGGCTCCCTACCTTGTCCCCATGAGCACCCTACTCATACAGTCACAACCAGGACCCTCGAGCTGCCAAGGGACAGAATCTCACCTGCACCACACGGCCACAGGAAGCCACCTGCCTGGCTCCTGCATGCCCCGCCCAGCCCAGCTTGTCCCCCTTCTAAACCCCTCCACAAGTGGCTTCTGAAAGAAATGGGACCTGGGAAGGACACAGCCCTGTCCCACCTTGAGGGAGCAGCCAGGCTTGGATCCCTCTATCCACCGTGGGCCACTCCAATGGGAAGGCGTGGCCTCCCAAATCCCTCTCCTGGGATCCATTGACAGCCAGCTGGGAGCCATTGAAAGCCATCACACACAGCAGCTGGGGATGCACCGCAGCTAGGGTGCCCAGCTTCTCAGGCAGGGCCACTTTAGGGGCTCCCTGAGAGCGTTGGAGTCACAAGTATCTGAAAGTCAGGGCCAGGGAGGTGCTAGGGTTCTGGTCCCTCCAGACCTTCCACGGTGAGCCAAGAGGGGAATGGTGTCCCCCAAAGGCTCAGCAATTGTGGAGGCTCCAAGCCAGCATAGAGAAAGAAGAGGACAGGTCACAGGATGGCCACCCCGAATCCACTAGATCACATGTGCTTGCACTTAAGAGTCCATCAGAAGGTAAGGTCACCCCGCTCTCCCAAAACTTCACCTGACTGTGTCCTTGTTCTTGGCTGAGAACCCAGAGAGGGAAGCCCTGAGTCTCAGGCAGGCCTAGTTACACCTGCACACTGTCCCTGCCAGGGTAGGTGATACCTTCTCAAACATCTGCTAAGGACTTAGCACAATATCTTGTACTCTTATGGGGCCACTTAAGACCTATAGTCTTAGCCTGGCAACTTAGTGATTTAGCAATACTGTCTCAAAAGAAAAAGAGCTGAGGATGTAGCTCACTGGGAAGGTACTAGGTTCAATCACCAGAAGTGCCTCCCCCAAAAAAAGACAACAGTCCATCTGAAAAGCTGCAGAAAAACAGATTTAAGCATTGGCCAGTAGGATTACTCCTGCTTAGAGCCAGCTGAGCCAGCTGGTATGTTTATTTCCTCCCAGCTTTTCCTGCACATTCAAATGCCAGTGTGGTTTTCACATCCCAGGGACGTGTCATACCCTTCCAGGCCACAAGGAGGAGCAGTGTCCTCACCTTGGTTAATTGCAGGGATGTCTTTGTCCCAGGACACCTGGGTCCCCTCAGATGTGAGGTCTTCTGAGAAGCTGTTGCTGCAGGCTCCTGTACACCGGGAGGCTGAAGATTCTCCAAGGATAACACCTGGCCAGACACAGTGTGGATACATGAGTACCCTGAGGGTCCTAGTGGAAACAGCACAGCAGGACCTGGGGTGGCTGCAAACCCCAGCCCTTCACTAGGGACGGCCCCACCTGAGCTCTTAAGGCCTGCCTAGCCCCAGTTCGGCTCAACAGGTGCCAAGGCCCAGAGAACTTCAAGGAAAGGGGGGTCCTTCAAGGGCTAACCCTGGGTTCGAAAATTCGTGTGCGAGCCAGGCTGGTAGTGTGAACCTTAATCTCAGCACTCTGGGAGGATGAAGCAGGAGGATAGCAAGTTTGGGCGACTTAGAAAAACCCCATCTCAATAAAAAACTTTAAAGGGACCTGAGGATGTAACAAATTGCAAAGGCCCTGGGTTTGATCCCCAGTGCCAACAAAAATATTTTAAAGTCATGTGCTGTGAAGGGGCAGGGGGTGGTGTTGAGAAAACACTGATAGCAGCACAGGGCCAGCCTCAGACCCCGCTTCTTGGCTGCCTTTCTCAACCCAGGCTTTCGGGAAATGAGCTCAGCCTGGAGGACCTAACTCCAGCCCCAGCTAGCCTGGTGTGGAAACCCCCACCCCATTACAGGGCTGTCTGGGACACAGCACCTGCTCCCTGCTGCCCCCAGGGTTTCTGAGGGCCTCCTCCCCAAGCCAGGTTTCCTTCTAGGAACACCCCAGAGAGCATGGAAGCGCACAGAAGCTCCCTGCAGCCCCTACTTCCCTTTCTGGCCTCTCTCTGTATCCTAGAAGCTGGAGTGAGAACTGTGAGGGCCAGGCAGCTGCTTACCTGGCAAGGAGAGCAGACCCAGCACCCAAGACCACAAGCCTCCCATGCTCCCCACGGCAGGTCCCCACTGGCCCCTCAACAAGCAAGACCAGTCACCAGCGGACAAGGCAGCCAGATCACCGACTTAGTCCCCCGCTTAAATAACAGCTTCTCCAGCACCCACCTGCAGCCCCCAACCACCTCCACCTGCAGCCCCCAACCACCTCCACCTGTGACCCCTCTTCCTCCCACATTGGTCCCCAGCCCAGGCTCCTCTGAGGTCCCCTCCTGCCACCAGAGGGTGAAGCATTGTAGAAGGGTGCTCTGGGAGCCGAGGTCCTCTTGGCTGTGCTCCCTCATCTTCCAGCTGAGGAGACCCCTTTTCTGTCCCTCACCCCACACAGACATGGGAAAAGCTGCCTGAGACTCCAAGATCCCCCAGGATATGCAGACAGAGGGAAAGTCACTACACCTTTTATTTTAGTATTTGTATAGAAAAGTGAAGGATCACAAGCAGGGTGTGGTGGCACACACCTGTAATTCCAGTATTTTGGAGGCTGAGACAAGGATCATCACAAGTTGAGGCCAGCCTGGGTTACATAGTGAAACCCTGTCCCAAAAAGCCAAAAGAGAGACAGACACAAAGACAGAGAGACTCACCATCACAAGTGCGGGGCTCCCTGATGTTTCACATTCTGAACACCCCTAGTTACCAGCACCCAGAGAAGCAGGAAAGATGGAGTTTAGGACACCAGACCTACCACTCACATGACCCCTCTCACACCTACAGCAGCCTGTGTGAGCAGCCCATGCTCGTCCCCCTCTTGCAGACTCGGAAAGCCGTGTTTCTTACCTGTCTTCCTCCTGTCTGTCACCAGCCTGGCTACCCAGGGGACCCTGGTTCAATCCTTAGGACCAAGGGGGAAAAAAGTGCTGAGAAAAAAGATTAAAATAATGATAACTATCACCACGCTTGAGTAGAGAAATGTGTCCTTCAAGAAGTCTGTCTTGAGGATAATTTTCTAAGACACAGACCAGGCTCAAGAAGACAGATGTGGCATGAGTCCACTTACTGAGGTCCCTGGTGTGGTCCAATTTGTGGACAGAAGCTGGGACAGTGGTCATCAGGGTGGGGAGCTAATGGCCAGAGGGTTTTTGTTCTATAAAATGGAAAGTTCAGGAGACTTTTTGTCCAGCCCTAATGGTTTACTAACACTACTGAACCCTTGAAACAGTAAAGGTGATTGATTCTGTATGCGTTTTTTTTTTTTTACTAGCATAATTAAATTGTTATATTTTTATTTTACTATTTTATCTTATTGGTTTTTTGAAACAAGATCTCACTAAGTATTCCACTGAGACCCCAAGACTCCAAGGAACACACTAGAAGGGCAAAGTGGAGGTCACTGGATGACCCCGAGTGGCTGGGAGTGTTAGGGTGAGCCATCCACCACCCAGCATCCTCTGCATCCCTTCAGGCAGCCTCAACACCACCCCTCAGCTTCTGGCACAAGGGGCCATGTTTCAGGTGTCTGTGACACCCAGTCCTGTACTGCACACTCCCTGATGTCCAATGGGAACATGCTAGCTGCAGGGGGGTGAGCTACTAATCCTTAGTGACAGCCTCTGCCTGGGACACTGGGCCACACTCTTCCTGGGGACAAGAAGGGGCTCTGGGACAGGGGCCACCATGTGCCCCAGCAGAGCCAGGCACCCTAAGGCCTTGGTCCCAGCCTGGGATTTGGGCAGAGGTGACAGCTATGCTAACCTCCTGTGAGGAAGGAGAGGCCTCATGATTGAACACACATGGGGAGACATTCCTGCATCAAATACATGTGCGTACATGGGCACACGCACGCACACACACACACACACACACACACACCAGCTGTGTGATCTGGGAAGGAAGTGGGTCTCATAGGCTCCAAATCTTGGCCTCTCAGCACCCAGAACTTCCAGTTCTGGGCCAAGGCCCTGAGCCAGGGTGCATGTGGGCCTTGATTCTTGGACAAATCAGGAAATAGCTCCCGACCCTTCTCCAGGACCTGGATGGAAGAACAGACACTGGGGAGTTGTTTTTTAAACAAAACAAATATTTTATTGACTCCCCCTCCCATGCTCTGTATAAATATAAAGTGCTAAGTTTGCAACCCCCGCTCACAGGGCCGGGAGGAAGTGGGGGAGGAGTGTTAAATGTCAGTTGGACACAAATAACTTTCCAGCGCCAACACAGGCGAGAAATGCTTGCGCACAGACACACGCAAGCAAAAGGTCCTTTATGTGACATACACATCACTTCCGAATTCTTGGCTCCTCCAGGAGCACAGGGCCTGGGCTCCAGGACCCCCAAACAGGATCCTGGTTGTCACAGCTTGTTCCTTTGGGCTCTCCGGCCTCAACATGGCAATGGGGCCAGAGTCCAGTGTGTAGAGTCCAGTTAATTTCTGCCAAGGAGGGGCAGGAAAGAGCAGGCTCTGTCCTTGTCCCCTGAATAAGAGCCAGCCCTTAAGTCCTCAGCAGAAGAGCACCAGGTAACAAAGGCCAGCATCGCTGCATTCCTAGTGTCCCCATGTGGGGCTTTTCAGACTCAGAGGAGGTAGCAGTCCCCCCCACGTGAGAGGTACACTTGGCTACAGGGGACCCCATATGTCCACCATTGGGGTGGCACCAGGGGTCCCGGCCGCACGTGGCAGGCAGACAGCCATGCTTCAGTGACACAGCACCTGCGTCTCAAACTGCAACAGCTGCCCCATGAAACTAAAGTTGGGAGAGATGACACCCCGGCGCTGCTTTACGAAGTCAAAGGCCTCATCCAGCCGCACCCGGCGGCTCTGGATCAGGTACGCCAGGCAGATGGTGGCAGAGCGAGAGATACCTGCTTGGCAGTGTACCAGCACCCGGCCACCGCTGTTCTTCACTGAGTCTGCAAGACAAGGTGGGAGTCAGCGGGGAGAGCACACCGCCAGGAGACCGTGCCTCCAACTTCCAGGCACCACAGTCCCCAGGTCCTGGACTGCCCCCCTTACCGATGAAGCCTATGGCCTCCTGGAACCACACGCTGATCTCTGCCATCTGATTGTCCTCCACAGGGATGCTCTTATAGCGCAGCAGGCCCTCAAAGTGGTTGGGGCAGCTGGAGGACACATTGAGGACAGCTGTGATGCCACAGGCCCGCAGGCCCTGCAGGTCCGATGAGTGGCTGCAGCTGCCCAGGTACAGGAAGGGCAGGATCTCCACGGGGCCACCCTGGAGGACAGGACAACAGAGCAATGCTGAGACCTTTTCAGCCCTGGCCTGGAGGGCCGAGCACCAAACAGGACACATCAACGGCTGGCCCAGGACCAGAGGAGCCCTCGGCCAGCACCAAGGGCAGGACTCAGAGGCTGAGGACACATAGATATACTCTAGGGACACGAGGCACTCTTCACATCCCAGGTACACTGGACAGATGCAGACTCACGGAACCCCTTTCCACACACAAACACACAGGCACACACGGTGAACACGCACCCAAAATAGCCTTCTCCTTTCCCTACAGGCGCCTATCTAGCATAGGGACAAGGGGACAGTGAGTAGGAGCCCCCATCTCAACTCACCTGGTCATAGATGGGAACCCTGAGGTCGGAGCTGCTGTTTTCGGCCCCGAAAGGGGGCAGCACCGGGGCGGGACCCTCAGAGCACAGATCCGGACAGCAGTCCTGGAAGCCATCGAAGCCTCCTGCAGGGGGCGAAGGCGCAGTTAGCGGAGTGGGTTCAACCGGGCCTGGGTTGGGGGGCGCATGGGTGGCGCACGGGGCAGAGGCGCTCACCTCGGAGGAAGCACACGGCGGTGGCA
>NW_022900921.1:41163217-41163697 GCF_012274545.1 Fukomys damarensis
AGGAACGGGCGGCAGTCAAGCAGCAGAGTGCGCTCGGCCTCCCGCGGCTCCCGCAGCAGCGCTCCCAGCGCCGCACTCTCCAGCTCGCACGCCGTCTCCAGCCCCATGGCGACCGCGCTCCCCGAGCCTCCGCTTCTCCCTCTCGCTCTAATGACGGGCTCTGCGCGTCCCGACCCACTTGTCCCCTCTGGGCGCCCCCGGTGGCGCCTGGGTTTAAGTACTGGCGAGTCGGCCTCCCGGGGCACCATACAAGGGCACAGCAGGAAGGTGTTGCGCCGCCCCCGCGCTCACGTGGTGCAGGGCCGGGCGGCCGGGGAGGGAAGTGGGGAGCAGCTCAGAGGGCCTGGGCGCCCCCCATCCCGACCTTTGCACCCCAGCCAGCAAGAGAGCTCCTGGAAGGTTTGTGCTTGGAAACCGGAATTCTCAGCCACACACCCCCACCACAGACCTCAGGACGAGTGGGCTTCCCCTGCTCCCTCT
>NW_022900921.1:41165138-41215821 GCF_012274545.1 Fukomys damarensis
CCCCTCTGGGCGCCCCCGGTGGCGCCTGGGTTTAAGTACTGGCGAGTCGGCCTCCCGGGGCACCATACAAGGGCACAGCAGGAAGGTGTTGCGCCGCCCCCGCGCTCACGTGGTGCAGGGCCGGGCGGCCGGGGAGGGAAGTGGGGAGCAGCTCAGAGGGCCTGGGCGCCCCCCATCCCGACCTTTGCACCCCAGCCAGCAAGAGAGCTCCTGGAAGGTTTGTGCTTGGAAACCGGAATTCTCAGCCACACACCCCCACCACAGACCTCAGGACGAGTGGGCTTCCCCTGCTCCCTCTCCCTATTCCCTTCCTCTCCCAGAGTTTTCCCCTAGGACCTTGTTATGACAGAAATGCCTAGTGAGGTGGGGCACGCCTGTAATCCCAACCTTCAGGAGGCTGAGGCAGGAGGATCACTGGCAGTTTGAAACCAACCTGGGCTACAGAGTGAGACCCTGTCTCATCCCCAACCCCCACCAAGAAAAAAAAAATTGACAGATGCCTGCTGACGCAGATGATTCTCCAAGGAGGATGGGGCACCCCCAATGACAGTCCCTTTTCTCATCTACTTACAGACCCCTGGGCAGAAAACACCCCATACACAACTGACATCATTCTGGGGCTTACCACAGATTGGTGGCCACGTGAAGCCAGACCCTAGTCCCCTGGACCCAACCAAGGCCCTGGTCTTTGGCCTAGAGAGGGCGAGGAGGGTCTAGGGGTCTAGGGGAGCAGCGGCCTGTGACGAGTTTCCAGTTGGGAGTCAGCAAAGCTTCTTTCCCCGGGGCCCAGGGAAATCCCGTGGGCCACTGTGAAGGGGAACTCTGCTGACGTGCTGCCGGGCTCTTCTCGGGCCTCACCAGTGGGAATTTCAGGGGGAAGAAGGGCGTCGCCAGCAGTGCCTCCTCCTGCGGCCCAGAGCAGCAGAGGGCACCCCCCAGCCCAGACCCCACTTAAGCAGTTCGACTGAGACCTACCGACCAGGGCAATCCACTTCCGTACCCCGCCCACGCCCCAGCCCCAGTGAGGATGTGGCCGGGCCGAGGTGTGCGTAGGGGGCTCCGGGCCCCCGGTTAAGAGCAAGACATGTTCGTGGGTGGCTGAACTCCGAAGCGGGTCCAGGTGGGTGGGGACGGTGCGCCTAGCTGGAGGCCCAGCTGCGAGGGATTTCAGAACTCAGCCCGGTCCCTGTTCTGAGCCAGGCATCTGGGCCTTTTTAAAGACACGCACGCACACGCACACGCACACGCGCACACACACACCCCGGCTGCCTGAGGACCCCTAGTCCTTCTGCTCTGCCTGTGTAAACCCGGGCATCACAGAGCTCCTCCCAGTGGGAGTGGCTGAGTGCCTGGGAGCAGGTGGGCTCAATTCCTCTGTTCCGCGGAGCTTGGAGCTTGTGCTGGGGGGACAGGGGATGTCCAGGAGAGAGGCCCCAGGACCGTGTCGCCCTCTTGTGCCTCAGTGTTCCCATCTGTTCACCCCCACTTGTTCCGGGGCTGTGTAGCCCCTGCGGCAGGAGACCTGGCCCTCCCAGCCAGGCCAGTCTGGAGGCTGAGGCAGCAGAGCCCAGGACAGAGCCGCAGAGTCTGGGCCGCAGATCCCAGCGGCTGATAGGGCCTTATCCTTGGCATCGGCGGAGGAATGGCTTAATGGTTGATTCTGGGGCAAATTACAGAGCACTGAGGAGGATTGTCAGCCAGGCTGTCTTGCTAGCCAGCGTCACCTGCCATGCATGTGGGGAACACAGCTTCCCAGCTCCCTGGGGCAGAAGTGGAATCAGCCTTATTGGAGACTCCAGACCGGACCCCCATGCTGTGCGGAGCCTCTTGCCCACTAGAGGAAGGCGTGTCTCTTGTGGGGTGCAATCCTGTCTCTTGAGGGGTGCAGGTGTATTGCTGAAGGTTTGCCCTGACGCACAGTCTCAGGGGCCCTGCCCAGCAGTGCATCCACGTCACCCTGTCAGTGTCCATTCTTCAGCTCCAGAACACCAGCTTAAGGGGACCTGACTTGGCCAAGAAGGAGGGCTCCCCTCTGCCTTCCTCCCTTATTCCCAAATCAGAAGCTCCCTGCATTCCCAAGGCTGGGCCAGAAGAGTTCATGCTGCTCCCCCACTCCTGTTCTAAGGATCCCCCAGCCTTGGGTGGCTCTGGGCACCTGGAGAGCACGATTTGACGGTCCCTGTGACCCAGGGTGCCTGTAGCCACTGCTTCTGGATGGAGAACCCCACTCCTCACCCCTAAGTAGGGAAAGGACATCACACTGGGCCACACTAGAGCTTTTTCTGGTTTTGTTTCAGGCTTTTCCAGCTACAGAGCACTCTGTCAAGTGAGTTTGGGGTTCAGCTTTTTTTTTTTTTTAATTAGAAACCTGTGAGACCTAAGTTGGGAAATGATGATTCTCTGTGTTGTTCTTTTCTGTAACTGTCTATTTTGACGACTGTGGGAGTGTCACTCACCTCCTGCCTGCGGGGCTCCTGGTTTCCCTTCCACAATCTCAGTGGTCTCATTGCACCTTCCTCATCCTCCCAAACCCACACCCCAGGCAGGTGCCTGGGAGGCAGCAGACCTTGTCGTCTCTGTGGGAATGCTCAGGACAGAGCAGTTACGGAGGTGAGAGTGGTGGCCACCCCCAGCCTACATGAGGAGTGAGTCACAGTGATGTCAGATTTCCTGGGCCTGGCGCCTGCCACCCCCACAGGCTCCTGCCAGGCAAGGACCCAGACACTGAGGATTCAGTGACAATCCTGCCCTGCACGGTGAGGTGGGGGTACAGGCACCCAGCTTCCTCCCTGGGCAGGTGAAACAGGAAGCCCCGAAGCCTGGCTCAGACTGGCCCTTCAATGGTGGAGAGGCTGATATCTGCATCCTCGTGCATGTATGTCACTCATGTGTCCTTGAGCAAGAACACACGGGGTGGCCCTGCCAGGAAAGCTCCCCTGGACACAGCAGGGTGGCCTCCTTCATGCTGAGGGGTCTGCCCATCACAGTCAACAGGTCCTGAGCCTGGCCCCATCATGTATCACTGAACTTTGGGTCCCCTTCTCTGACGCATCCAACAGGAGATCAGGGGGTACCTGGGATCCAGAAGAGGTTCTGAAGAATTCCAAGTCCCATGGGAGGGAGTCCTACCATTTTCAGATATCTCTCTCTCTCTCCATCCTGTATAATGCCATGAAGGGTTCACATGAAGCTGGTGTGGTTTTGCCTTTCTAATATTCACCTTCCTTTTGACAGAGGCTCATCGGCCTCCCCCACGTTCAGATCATTCACATACCTTTGCACTTAGGCCTTTACTCAGCCCCATTTCAAAAAATGTGTTCCGAGCACTTACTGTGTACCAGTCCTGTTCATAGTAACAGTATGAACTAGGGATCCTGCAACAAACTCACCACTGCCTTCTGGGAGCTGACCTCAATGTTTCAGTAACATGATTGAGTTCATGGCCAGTGACCCTAGTTACCCACCTAGAATAATGATTATCTTTTCCTTTTAAAATAAATTTAGGTTTATAAAAACTCAGTAGACTTATGGAAGACTATTAGGAAAACATGGGGCTGGGGATTTAGCTCAGTGGTTCTGCTGTCTACCCGAATTCGATTCCCAGTACAAAAAAAAAAAAAGCACAGACAGTCCCCGAATAGCTTACAAATAGTGACTGAGGTGGGGGAGATGTCAGTCAGGACACCTTGATAGAGGCCCCTTGGGTCCTTCCAGCTTTGGTGTGGTGCTGTCCCATGGAATCCCCCTCTCCCTCCTGCTGTGGTCTCCCATAAAGAGAAGAGAGGAGGTGCCAAGCAAGGAGGAAGGCATGGCCCTAAGGAAAGGACTCCAGAGAGCCCATCCCAAGGCCAAGGTCACAGCCCTCTTGAGTGGCCTGGGGTTTCTCCTGCTCCATAGACACATGTCAATCAAAGGGACCTGGGCTTGGTCACACCCTCAGGTGACCCTGCAGATGGGGTCAGAGGAGTGGGCTCCAGGGACACACTCCAGCACACCTCTGCCCCCCCATGGTAGTGCCAACAGTGACACAGAATCCGTTGCTGTGTACCTGTGTCTTGGTTGCAGGCAGCTGAAGAGGGAAGAGGAGGTTGCTGAGGAAGAGCCATTGCCATGGCAACACTGGAGCAACAGGTAAGGGATTCTCCAAAATATGACTACACTGTGGTCCCAGGGTGAGTGTCTCTGTGACAAAAGGACTCACAGGGCTCCCCCATGGCCAAGGCCAGGTGCACTGTGGCAAGTGGCAAAGGGATTTTGAGGCCCAGAGGATCCAGAGACTGCTCCTTCCTCTTTACTTCCACTGACTCCTTTTCCAGGTCAGAGACCAGGCTGGGCCCCCCGGCTCCCTGGAGACCAGAACACCAGCAGCAGTGGTGCGGCAGTGTTGGTGGCAGCCATCAACTTGGCCGAAGCAGTCCAAGCATGGCCAGGAGAGCCCATGGCAAGGTGCCTGGTGAGCATGGTGTCTGGGGTCCAGGAGCGAGCTTGCCACCCCAGCCTGTCTCTTCCCAGGTCATCACCAAGCAGCAGGCTCTGTTCTGACTGCTGGAGTTGCAAGTGCGAACAAGATGGACAAGGCCCTGCCCTCCGGGGTGACCTCACAATGGCCAGAGACCAGACAGTAAATAAATAAATGAGATCATGCCAGAGTGCTATCCCAGAGGGGAATGAGAGAGCAGGAGAGGGCCACAGGGAGGCCTCAGACTCCAGCTCTAACTTGGGGGACAGCCTGGCTGGGCAGTAGGCACACGAGAGAAGTCCCAGGGGTGGAGGCCAGGACAAAGGCCTGGGCAGGAACAGACAGCCGGCCGCAGAGTTCGGGTTGGCCCCGAGAAAGTCCCCTTCCAGGGGAGGCATAATGGGACTCCTCAAAGGGGCTGACGTGCAGGGGTGGACAAAGCATCAGACTGACACTGGGCAGTGTGTGGAGAGTGGATTGCGGTGCGGGAGGAGTCCTGGGGAGAGGTTAGGAGCCAATGCCGTGGTTCACCGACTGGAGACACTGACTTGGACCCAGATGGGAAGCCAGATGTGATGGCACATGCAAATAATCCCAGCATTCTGGGAGGCTGAAACAGGAGGATCACAGGTGTGAGCCCAGCCTGGGGAACTTAGTGACTCAGTGAGACTCTGTCTCAAAATTAAAAATGAAAAAGGGCTGGGCTGTAAAAAGAAGAAAGAAGGAAAGAAAAGGAGGAAGGGAAATAAAAAAAACAGGGCAATGAAGGAGGGAGTACTGGTAGGGGACTGAGAGTGGCTGTGAGAAAGAGGAGTAGGGAAGCCCCAAGTTGGAGCTGAGCAAAGGGGGGACCATTTCCTGTGGTAGGGAGAGGCCTGGCCCTTCACCAGCATGGCTCACAGAGCCCTCCAGAACCAGTGACCAGGCCTGTGGGCCTCCCCTCCTCACATGAGCCCACCTGTCCCCTGCCCCACTCAGACTTTTATACCTGACCACTGGCTGAGGGGCAAGAAGAGGAGGTCGGGAGGAGGGGAGGGTAGAGGGCAGGAGCCTCCTCAGGGCACTGTGGGGCCTTACTGTGCAGCCCAGCTCAGCAGCACCCTCCTGCCTCCGCCTTGGGTCCTCCCTCACCCTCCGCACCCAGGCAGCAGAAGGAGGGTTCCAGCCTAATGACATCATATTTGGGGTGGCCCCTGGGCATCGTGCCCTGCCTCCCATAGGCCCACTCCCAGGAGGCCTCACTGTCCCAGCCCTTCTGCCACATAGCGGCTGGGACACTGTGCCTAGCCGCTGCAGGCTCCAAACAGCCAGGCCTGGGTCATTGCTGCCCTGCCTCACCTACCCTGTGAGCCCCCTCTCCAGGGACCTCTCTTGTCTCAAAGTAAACTTGAGTCCTGGCCCTGCCTGTGGGGAAAGTGAGGCAGGCACTCCTTACTTAGGTCTGGCTGCAGAACAGTCAGGTTGGAGCTGGGGCCCCTGCCCTGGAAAGAAGCAGGGGTCAGTGGGTCAGCAGACCCGCTGGTGGCAATACCCCAGAAAGGCCTGCCAAGCATGTAGTGGGTGTGGTCCCTGGGTAAGCCCTAGCCAGGACGCCTCTTCATGAGCCAGGCTCATGGGTGTTCAGGGATGTGTCCATGGGTGACAGAGCCCAGCTTGGAGTGAAGTCCCTGGGGGACCAGGACAGAGCCCAACACCAGGCACAGGACCCTTCCTACTGTACACTAAATTAAAGACTGGTGTCACCATGCACAGTCTTGAGAGCTCCCAAAGATACATTCCTTCCACGGAACAGTACTGATGACAGAGGTCCACTCTTTGCCAGGTATGCATGTGCATGTATGTATGAAGTGTGATCAACAAATATGAATATTAAATTTTAAAAAAATTATTACTGTAAAAAACACATTGCCATGAATCCTCAAAAATCCTCTCCCTCACTACAAACACTAATCCCATTGCTCTTGCCATTTTCTGAAGCAGTTCTAAAAGTCCTTAGTTGCAAAGTTGTAGCTGTCTTGTGCTCGCTTTGGCAGCACAAATACTAAAATTAGAACAATACAGAGAAGATTGGCATGGCCCCTGCACAAGGATGACACGCAAATTCGTGAAGCTTTCCATAATTAAAAAAAAAAAAGTTGTGGCTGTCTTGATGTCCTGAATGGATCAAAATATTCACTTTTCATGGTCATTTTGACATTGGGGAAGAGCCAGAGATCACACAGCACCAAATCCAGTGAACAAGGTGGATGAGGACACACCATCACGTTTTTATTTGATAGAAATCACCATACACATTTGATAATTGGGTGTGATCAAAACATTCAGTGGATGTTTGAACTTTAAAATTTATTACAGTGAAAGACACATTGCCACAAACCCCCCAGGTCTAAAACACTCTCCTGCCCACTGGACACACTTAGCCCGTCATACTTGGCAGTGTGTAGTAAGCGTTTTTTATGTAAGCATTCACTGCATCCATCTATTGACCACCTGACCCTCATACATGTGTATGAAGGATGTGTGGTCCTGCTGTGTGTGTCAGTGTGTGTGTGTGACACAGGGCAGAGACCCTGCCTGGCTGCGCCCAGTGTTGCAAGTGCCTGTCCTTTCTGGGTGGCACTGACAGGGACAGAAAGGGGGCAGTCGCACTGAGCTGTCTGCTCAAGACTTGGATGTGGGGACTGGGATGCAGGCACAGCTGGGTCCATGTTAAAGGTGGGCAGGTGCTGCATGTGGCAGTGTACTGAGAGGAGGCCACATGTTGGTGGCCTGGGACCCTGGTCCTGCCACATCCTTGGCTGGTCTCGGTGGGTGACCTGGCAAGCCCCAGCATGGCAGCCCTGATCCCTTGCCTGAGCCAACACACCAGGGAGCCATGCTTTCTGCTTAAAAGTTCCCACTTGGTGAGGACTCGTCACCCTCCCACTCACGTGCACCTCCGTGCTGGCATTCCCTGAATCACAGGCCACCTTGGCTGCAGAGCCCTCCAGGTCCCCTGGCCAGGCCCCAGCTTTAGGCCAGAGGAGGCACTCAGTGACCATGCCTAGTTGGCAGAGGAGCTTGAGTATATCCCTGCGCTGTGCCCGGGCCAGGCCCACCTCACCTAAGGCACCCTGGGTCAGAAGGGATGAAGGGAGCCAGGTGGGGAGGGACCAATTTAGAAGGCAGAGGTGCTTCCCGCCTGTCCTGGCAAAGCTGCCCAAGTACACTGGAGAATCTGGGCTGGAAGCCCTCTGGGGCAGGGGACGGCCACCATGACCTCGACGTTCCTTCTGGCACAGGGTACTCAGCAGGCAGAATGAGACCGCGAGGACACGAGAGGCCCTGGGACCGGTGGCCTTGCTTGGCATTCAGCCACCCATGGAGTAGAGCAGAGACTCGCGGCTGCCCAGGACCCCCAGCTGGGACCTCACTTGCAGCTACAAATGAGGAATCAGAACCCACTTCCAGGGCCTGGGGAGTCTCCAACATGCCTTATTTTGGTTCTGGGAATTTGTTTGGAATGAGGACATAAAATAGGAGAAAAAAGCAATGTTTTCTAAACCAAAACGTCAGACGGATCGTTAACACTACGGTGTGAGAGGATCAGAGACCTGGTGTATACCACATGCCCACAACACGGCCACACTCAACAGGTGCCTCTGAGGGACACAACAGACTACTCTGGGGCCAATGTAAGGCTGTAGCAGGGAGGTTTCCCAAATGATGCAGCCAGATGCAGAATTAACCGGGCCTGTCCTCTTCTAACAGCCAGTCACAATGTCCTCCTGCTCTGGGGCTGTCACTGCCTCCCACCCCACACACGTTCCACCTCTCCACACTGCTGTCCAAATCCTCTGCCAAGAAGGAAATCTGACCAAGGCTTCCTGCCGCCTCTGGGGCAAATCAAAGCCCCAGCAGGGCAGTTGAGGCCCCAGCCCTTCCTTCCCTTTCTGATTCACTTGTCCAGCCAAGCCTGACCCTGTCCCTCTCACC
The DNA here is from genome assembly GCF_012274545.1 of Fukomys damarensis. Taxonomy (NCBI): domain Eukaryota; kingdom Metazoa; phylum Chordata; class Mammalia; order Rodentia; family Bathyergidae; genus Fukomys; species Fukomys damarensis. The sequence goes on from NW_022900921.1 coordinate 41,173,573, forward strand.
GCTTCTGCCCACAGCAGTGCCTATCTCCTAGATTTCACATGCCTGCCCTGGCCACCCTGTCCTCACCCTGGGACTGCCATCAGTTCTGCTTCTAAGATGCAGAATCTGGGACCAGCAGGGGAAGCGATCCTGCCTGTGAGGCCCGAGCATGGCCCTCCTTGGGGATCCCCAGCGCAGCTATCCAGCCCCGTCAGAGCCCACCAGTTCCTGGGCCCAGTCACAGGGTCCTCCCGTGAGAGCCCCCCAATGCCCAGCCACAGGGCTGTGGACAGCTGGTAGCCGTGGTTCCTGTGGAATAGGAAGGATGGGTCACAGAGAACCACCAGACTGTCCCCAGTGATGTCCCAGTCCCCATCCAGAGCCTGGGGCCCGAGGAGAGGCGGCAGCACAGGAAGGAGGGGCTTCCTGGCGTCTTGGCTGTGGAGCAGTGGGGCAGCTGCATGGGCCTGGGAGCCATGGGACAAGGCCACATCTGACAGCCCGGAAGCCACGCCATGCAGGGCCCCAGGGGAGCCCCCCAGCCGAGCCCAGAGTGGGTGACACGTCCCGGCAGAGAAGAGGCCCAAAGCCCCATCTGCTAGGGAAGTAGAAACTGCTCACACAGCGGCGGGTGCAGCGGGCACCTCTCCTTCCCTTCCCTCAGTGATGAGTCATGTTGCCCCAGCCTCAGCCACCTCACAGGGGACAGGGCTGAGCCACTGCCAGCTCACCCGGCCACTGTGGGAATCAAATGAACCATCATCCGAGAAGGCACTTTGGAAACTTTAAATAATTCAGGAATAACAGACACACGAGTAGAAGAAATTATGCCACAGCCCCCACCTGAGCAGAGACCCCAAAAAGGCCTGTCTTCTGGGATGCCCCTGCCAGTCCTCCTCTCTGCCCACAAGTGACTTCCTCTCCAGCCAAAGACAGGCCTTCCTGTGGGAACCCTCCTGTCTTGTTCCCCTCTGCCTCCTGGCCCTTGAGCACCCCCTCTTTGGCTCCAGTGTGGCAAGTGAAGGCAGTCAGGAGAGCAGAGGTCTCATGGGGTCACTTTCAAGGTAAGCCAAGGCCACCCCAGCCTCACTGGACACTTTTTTTTTTTTTTTTGTAAGACAGGGTCTCACTGTATAGTTGAGACTGACCTGGAACTATGTAGCCCAGGCTGGTCTCGAACTCACAGCGATCCTCCTGCCTCAGCCTCCCAAGTGCTGGGATTACAGGCATGCACCACCACTTCTGGCTTCACTGGACCTTTTTCATTCACTCTGAGCTGTTTGTGCTGAGAGTGACTTGCTTTCCATGACCATAGGCCCATTACTCAGGCACAGGATGGCCACTGGAGATGGAGTCACCTCAGCCTACTGCCAGGTATGCACTCCAGGATGGTTGGCTGGGCACCACAGGGACTAGGAGCCCAGTCACTTCCTGGGAAGGCCTGGGGGGGCCTGCCTGGTGGGCACCGCCCCTCCCTGCCCCAATATGAGGCTGTCCCAGGTCCCTGGACTCCAGGGTACAAGGATGCTGAAGGGTGGGTCCTGGGCATGAGTGGTGGCCCACTCTGATTGGTCCCCCACCCCAGTTTGGACACCTCTAATGGCCCTGTCATCCACATGAAGTTTCCCTGAGAGGAGCAGGCACTGTCAACCACCCAGCCTAGGACAGAGGCCCCATGAGCGGCACTCATCAGCGTGTGGCTACTGAGGGACCTGTGTAGGTCTAGGCAGCAGCCTGGGCTCTGGACACGGCGGTCCGGTCAGCATTCACTTTGTCCCTGGCAGCCTCCCTGTCTTCTCCCTGTGACCTCAGGCTGGGAAAAGGAGACCAGAGCGTTCGGCCCCTCCACCTTCCTGCTGTAGTGTGGGACTCGGCACCTAGGACAGCTGCTGTGCATGGCCCCAGCAGCCACAAGTACCTCGAGGACCTTCTTCCCTCTCCTTATTCTCCAGCCTCTGAGGTAGGAAAGCTGAGGGTACAGTGTAGAGGCGCCCACCCTCCCCACAGAGGCGGAGTCTAATTCTCCACACCTTGTCACAGCAAGTCACAGGGACAGTTCAAACTCTGCAACGGGGTTTTCTCACCTTCTTACTGAGACACCCACAGTTTCCTGTGCTCTACGTTCTCTCTCACTGCAACGATCCTGGCTTGTTCACCCACAGGTGTGTTCCTAGTGGTCTGGGCTGGAGGGGGTGATGGGCCCCATCTCAACCTGGCATCCAAATGAGCTCATACTCCCTTGCTCCAAATGTGTCATAGTCCATTTTCTGTTGCTATAATAGAGCACTGAGACTAGGAATGTATAAAGAAGAGAGGGGTTAAGCTGAGCATGGTGGGATAAACCTGTAATCCCAGCACTGTGGGAGGCTGAAGCAGCAGGATTCCAAGTTTCAGCCCAGCTTGGGCAACTTAGCAACTTAGTGAGAATTTATCTAAAAAAAAAAATTAATAAATAAATAAAAAAGGTTTTTTTGGTTTTTTTTAAGGGCTGGAGACATAGATCAGTGAGAGTTAAAAACCTTGGTTCAATCCCCAGGGCCAAAAAGAAGAAAAAGGAAGAGGGGGGAAGGGGAATAGAGTTTTAGCTCATGGGTCTGGAGCCTGCATCTGAGACCAGCAAGGGCTTTGTGTTGCTTCAACTCAGGGCAGAAAATAGAAGGGAAAGCAGGCAGATGCCTTGGGGAGGGCTTGGACTTCACTCCTAGGAGAAGCCACTAACCCCTCACAAGAGCTCCACTGCCATGGCCCAAATGCCTCCTGGCCCTGCCAGGAGTGGAGAAATTAAGGTTACAACATAGACCTTTTGGTTTTTTGATTCATGTTTGTGTTGTTTTGTTTGAGACAGAGTGCCCCTATTAGTTCAGGCTGGCCTGGAACTCACTACGTAGCTCAGGCTAGCTTTGAAGTCACAGCAATCCTCCTGCCTCAGCCTCCTGAGTGCTGGGATTACAGGTGTGCAACACTATACCCAACTAATACATACCTTTGGGGGACACCCAAACATAGCCAAGCCCTCAGTGGTACCAAAGTGTACAGGTAGAGATTCCATTTGACATGGGACAAGAAACTTAGAGAAAAATAATAAATCATTACTATTTGGAGAAAACATTACTTCCTATCAGGAGAATCTCAGAGAACCATCTGATAAATACTAGAATGAATACAAGAAGTCAGTTTGTTAACCAGATACAAGATGGTACAAAAATAATTGGTTTTTTAGGAAAAATAGATGAGGGCCAGGAATTTAGCTCAGTGGTTCTGCTGCCTGTCTCACAAGCTCAAGGTCCTAAATTCAATCCCCGTACCAAAAAAGAAAAAGAAAAAGATGGAAAAATAGATGAGAAACTGTGAAGCCTTTTGCAATTCACAATAGCAACGGAAGCTACAAGATGCCAAAATCAGCCCAAAGGAATGCGTAAGGCTGTACAGAGATGGCTATAAAACGGGATGGCAAGATACAAAAGAGCTGAGGGTACAGAACATTACCTCCTGTGCCATAACTATCAGGAGCATCTGACAGTGTAAAGGCATTGGCCCTACCAGGCCTCTAGTGCCAAAGTCAGCTTTCTGTTACCAGAGCAAATGCCTGAAAGAATCAGTTTATATGGTGAAAAGGTTCATCTTGGCGCACAGCTTTGGAGGCTGTGGTCTACACTCAGCTGGCCCAGGTGCTTTGGCCCTGGGGTGGCACAACATGCCAGGAGCTTCCTGAGGAGGGCACACCCACTCATATTGTATCCAGGAAGTAAGAGAGGGCAGAGGAAGGGACTTCTGGTGCCCAAAGACCTCCTGCATGGCCTGCTCCCAGAAACATCACTCTGAGGTACAAGCCTTTCATGCATGCGCCTACTAGGGACATTTAAAATCCAAACTCTATCAGGCTTGACAAGCTGGTGTTGAGTTCTTCTGAAAGAGAAAATGCACATGAACAGCAAATAAATTTTTGAAAGTTAAGAACAGAGAGAGAACATATCTCACTTGGTCTAAAAATAAATAATAGCCAATCATGGTGGTACACACCTAAGACCAGCACTCAGGAAGCTGAGGCAGGAGGATTATTGAGAGTCCAAGGGCAACCTGGGCTACATAGTTAGTTCCAGGCCAACGTGAGATAGGTAGCAAGCCCCTGACTCACTATGTAACCCAGGCTGGCCTGGTGCTCAAATTGATCTTCCTGCCTCAGCCTCCTGAGTGCTGGGATTATAGGGGAGTGCCACCTCACTCAGCCAGGGATTTTAAGTGTGGTTCTGACATGGGTACAGAGAAGTAAACCAATAGAACCAATTACGAGTCCAAAAACCAGTTACTGATAAAGGTGTTTCAAATTTACAGCAAAGATCAGATGCTTCAATACATAGTAATGGTGCAATTAGTTATCTGCTTTCTTTAATGGCCTTTTATTTGTTTGGGAGTGGGGTACTGGGGATTGAACCCAGAGCCTCACACATGCTAAGCAAGAACTCTACCACTGAGCTACCCTGGCCATCTACTTTTTAAAAATTTGGACCATATATCATTTATAAAATATTCTCTGTGAGTGGCTTGGTGGTGCACGCCTGTAATCCCAGCACTTGGGAGGCTAAGGCAGGAAGATCACCATGAGTTCAAGGCCAGCCTGGGCTACATAGTGAGATCCTGTCTCAAAAAAAAAAAGCTGGGGATGTAGTTCAGTGGCTCCATGACTGCCTAGCAAGTGCAAGGACCTGAATTTGATCCCTGGTACTGGGGGAAAAAAAAAAGACAAAGTCCAACCACACAGTAAAAATGGGGCAGAGAATAGCAACAAAGAACTCACAGGCCACAGGCTGGGGTGTGGCTGTGAGAAGCACTTGCCTAGCTTGCGTGAGGCCCCAGTTTCCAGCCCAGCTCTGCACACAAAAGGATTCACATGCAGACTAGAAATTCATCTGCTCAGCAAAGCCGGAATCCACAGCCCACCCATGAGTAGTATGATGCTATGACTTGCCCACCAGGCTGGCAGACACTGCTGCCCCAAGGGCCAGGGGACAGGACCTCGCCCCACTGGGTGGGCAGCACTCAGCAGGACCTGTCCCCTGCTGCAGGCACTCGCCCCAGATCCTGCACCCTCTCCTGGGTCTACACTGAGAGGTAGGAAAGTGCACTGTGATGCCAGCGCAGCACTGTGGATGACAGACAAAATGACAAGCTGTACCAAGCCTCTGTTACGAGAGACGGTGAGGTTAGTCTGTGTATGCTGATCTAAAACAAGCTCCCAGCCTAGGGATTTAGCTCAGTGGTTCTAGCGTCTGCCTCGAAAGCGCAAGGTCCCGAGTTCAATCCCCAGTACAAAAAAACAAAACAAAACAAAAAAATAAAATATGTAAATAAAACAAGCTCCCAATCAAAGCAGGGGAAAAGTAAGTTGCAAAATAAGGTCATGACAGATGACATCATTTCAATAAGAGTTACAAAGCAAAAGCTCTACATGCCACACAGGCATTAACATACACGAAAGCCCTGTAGCAGGAAGAGCCTGGTGACAAGCCAGAGAACTTCAGGGACCACCAGGAGGGTGCTAGGAGGTGAGTGAGCTGGGGTCCCAGGGTGAGAGGCCAGGCCGGGGAGGAGGTGGCAGGTGCCAGAGGAGGAGCATCGCAAGGGTCCTGGGCAGCCAAAGGGCTGGGCTCTGACCCAGATGACAGAAGGGCCCCGGAGTTCCTGCAGTGTCCTGCCAGATGCCCTTCCTCCCCAACACCTGTCCCTCCTCTGAGGCTCCCCTTGGGCCTAACTCCAGGAAGCCTTTCCAGATGCCAAGCCAAGCCAGAGCTGCTTGCAGGGCCCCACGGAACCAGCTGGCCTCTGCCTTTCGTGGGCCAAATCCTTACCTCTCAGTGGTCAGTCACTCCGCCCCCCTAGGAGTGGTGGGAGGGACACCACAGCTGCTTCTCTGGCTCCTCCTCCATGGGGGTCAGCTCTTGAGTGTCAGGCCTCCAATGGGGAAGCCAGGAGCCCTCATTAAAAGTGCATCCCAGCTGGGCATGGCTGTCCACACCTGTAATCCCAGCACTCTGGGAGGCTGATACAAGAGGATCCAAAATTTGAGAATCCACTCTGTGCAATTTAACAACTTAATGAGACCTTGTCTCAAAATTTAAAATGAAAAATGGGCTGGGGATATAGTTCAGTGTGAAGATCCTGGTTTCAATCTCCAGTCACTACTGCAGGAAAGAAAAAGAGAGAACAGAATTGTATCCCTTGTCTCCATAAGGCCACATCCTGGCCCATCACCCCAGCCCAGGGTCAGAGTCGGCTCTGGCAGGAAGCCAGGTGGGCTAGGGGAGGCCCCAGAGCACAGGATGTGATGACTCCCACGCAGCCTTGGGTCTTTTTGTGACACCTATAACATACTGCACCAGGTGGCCGTCTCTGCGGGGAGCTACCTTACTCCTCACAGCCCCCGCCACTCACATCCTGTTTCCACCACTCTGACACTGCTGGGCCCCAGCCGGGCCCCCATCACACCTCCTGGATTTTCACCTGGCCTTTCCTGGGGGGCAGGGTGGGCCACATGCCTCTTTTTCTTAGCTCCTTGATATCTCAGTCTGCTCTCCTGAGGGAACAGTTTCAAAGGTGTCCCCTTTGTGGATGCCAGTGCTGAGGTAGAAGAGGATGAGGGAGCAAGGGCGAGGGCCAGGAGAGGCCTCAGTCTGGCTCAGAGCTTTCTTACCACGGCCAAGTCCTACCACCTCAGCCAGGGACCTTGTGCCTCCTGAGCCCCTTCCCTGGGGAGCCCCAGGGGGTGGCCTCACTGGTGCAAGCCAGCAGTCAGGCCACTCCCAGGACAGGCCAGGGAGGCCTTCACCACCCAAATCAGCGTGCAACCTCACCCTAGGCTTCTCCCATCCCCTGCCACAGGCTTCCACCACAGTATCTGTCATTTCTCCTTAACTGACCCAGAAACCTACCCACACCATGAAGCACTTGGGACAAACAGAAAGAAGTGGGAGAGGGCACAGCCTTGCCTGAAAATCATTCTGCCTATTTAGGAGCCCACTCCCCCAGGCAGGAGCCCTGCGCTCCCTACAGAAGTACAGAAAGGGAAACCAAGTCTGGGCCTGACAGGGGATGGGGAACGGAGCGATCCACATCCTGTACCCACCTCAGAGGCCTGGCCCCAATGCTTTCCTGGACTTGGGCAGAGCCAGGTGACCAATTCTGGCCATGGAAGCACCAGTTCTGGCCAAGGCAGTTCAGGCCAGGTGTAGGATTTTAGGCTCACTGTCTGGCTCTGCATGTCAACAGGGCCCCTGTGCCCTCCAGGCCACACGGCAGTAGGCACCAGCCTGTGGCCCTACTCCACCTGTCCGACTTCTGTACTACTTTAGATCCATTAAAGCCTATCAACCCTAGACACCTGCTCTGACCACAGCACCCCAGGGCCTATCATGGCTACCTGATTCCCTGCCAAGCCCAGAACCCCTCCCCTCCTCACCCTTCCAAAAGCCTTACTTACACCCAGCTGTCAATGCCCAAAGAAAGACTCACCAACAGCTCAGTCCCTGCCATTCACACCCTCTCCTTCCTGCCTTGAGCCCCTCTTGGATCTTTAGCCACTGGGCCTGTGCCCACTATGCCCAGTAGACAAAGCTGGTAATCACAAAGTAAACGATAACATGGGCGCCTACCTCACAATGCACACAGTACTTCCCTAATGGAAAAAATGATCAAGCTAAGAGGTGAACATGTACAATCACGATGGATGTTACCACATCAGAATTAAAGATCTTCATTCAATAAACACCACCAGACAGAGTCTACAGAAAGGTGATGAATTGGAAGAAAAATGTTTGTAATGGTCAAAACCTGGCAAAGGTTATTATGTACATTGAATTTCATAAATAAAATAAAATATCAAGGAATTTTGTTCTGGTATATACTAGAAATTTTTCCAAATCAAAAAGAAAACTAAGCCAGGTATAATGGGTATGTACCAGCACTCTAGGAGGCTGAGGCAGGGAGATTGTAAATTCAAACTCAGCCTAAGCAACTTAATGAGACCTTGTCTCAAAATAAAAATAAAAAAGGATTAGGGATACAGCTCAGTGGGAAAGTCCTGGGTTCAACCCCCAGTACCACATACACAAAAAAATTCTGAAAAGCTATAAGATACTGCTTTATAAGTCCACATGGATAATACCAAGTATTGGTGAGACTATAGGAAAAACAATATAGCAGAATTGAGTCCAAAAAAATATTCTGGCTGTGTGTTAGCAAAATCTTTCTGTCTCTCAGGCCAGGGATTTAGCTCAGTGGCACCGCTCCTGCCTGGAAAGTGCAAGGTCCTGTGTTTGATCCCCAGTACCAAAAAAACAAACAAACCAAAAAAACAAAAAACAAACAAAAACTTTCTGTCTCTTAATGCTTTAACCTTTTCAAAAAAAGGTACAAAGAGGGCCAGGGATTTAGCTCAGTGGTTGCGCTGCCTGCCTTGTAAGTGCAAGGACCCGAGTTCAGTCCCCAGTACCAAAAAAAAAAAAAAAAAAGGTACAAAGAAACCTTTCGTGTAAGGCATATGGGAGAGGGAGGAGGGGGAAAAGTAGCAGAAAGAGAATCAAACTGCTACTCTGCCTCATATGAAACAACATGCAGTGTGAATACATATGTGATAAATAGAACAAGGCATAACTGGAAACATCCTACATGTCAGCTGTGACCCTCACCTTACACCATATGTAAAAATTCACAGGAATAGATTGCTGACCTAATTGTAAAACCTGAGACTGTAATTGTAGAGTAGAAAAACATAAATGAAAATAGTTCCATCTTTAAATTACAAAAAGGCTTCCTAGAACACAAAAAGCATCAATAAAAAATGATAAATTAGACCATCAAAATTAGAAAGTTTTGCCTTTTGAAAGACAAAAATAAAAAAAACTAAAAAAGAACGTCACAGATAAGAAAATATTACCAACACATCTATTATATAAAGGACTTTCTCTCAAAATATATAAATATTTAAGATGTGTTATACATATGTACCAACTCCCCTTGATGAGTGCACTACCAACATGTCTTAATACAAATAAAAATTTAAAAAAGAAGAAAGCCAAGCTGGGCATGGTGGCTCACGCCTGTAATCCCAGCACACGGGAGGCTGAGGCAGGAGGATCACTGCGAGTTTGAGACCAGCCTGGGCTACATAGTGAGCTCCAGGTCAGTCTCAACTATATAGTGAGATCCTGTCTCAGAAGACAAACAAAACAAAATGAACAGAATGTGGATAATAGAAGCCCCACCCTGGGTGTAGGTGACACCATCCAAAAGGCTTCTAGCCTGGATGGAATAAAAGGGAAAGAGGGGCTGCTGCTTGCTACTTCCTGCCTGATCTGCCATGGGCTGTTTCTCCTCTGCCATATAGTCCTGCTTTGGAGTCAGGTATGGACTGAAATCTCTGCAGAGTGTGTACCAAAATAAACCTTCCCTCCCTTAACTTTGGGTATCAGATATTTTGTCTCAGCAACAAGAAAAGTAACTAAGACAGCATTATTAGTCATTTGGAAAGTGCAAATCAAAACCACAATGAGATGCCACTTCACACTGGGATAGAAAAAAAAAGAAAAACAATAACAACTGTTATTGAGGACATGGAGAAATTGAAACTCATAAATTGCTGCAGGTAAGGCTGCTGATAAAACGGTAAATTGCTCTGGAAAATAGTTTGGTGGTTCCTCAGAAAGTTAAACATAGCATAAAGCTGGGTATGATGGTGCACATCTGTAATCCCAGCATTTGGGAGGCCAAGGCAGGAGGATCACTGTGAAGCTGAAGCCAGCCTGGACTACATGGTGAGTCCAAGTCCTAAACTACATATGTCTCAAAAATATGACCCTGTCTCAAAAAGAAAAAAAAATCAAATACAGAATAACCATATGACCCAGCAATTCCACTCCTACTTATACCCGAGAGTGGTAAACATGTCTATATAAACATTTATATACAAATATTTATAATGATATCATGAATAATAGTCACGAAATGCAAATAACCCAAAAGTTCAGCAGCTAATGAATGGGTAAATAAAATGTAGCATAGCCATCCAGGTGAGTACTACTCCATAAAGAGGGATACATATTGATATGTGCTGCAAAGGGATAAATCTTAAAAACATTTCATTAAGTAAAAAAAATTTCAGTCACAAAAGACCATATATCTTATGACTCATTCAGATGAAATGTCCAGAATGGGCTTCCAGGAGTGACTACTAGCAGTTCCAGGGGTCTGGAAAGATCATGAGAATATTTGGGCATTAAATGGTGGTGACTGTGTGCAACCTTGTGCATATGCTTAGAACATTAATGAAGGTGTACTGTAAAGGATGAATATTGTGGTATGTGAATTATATCTTAATTGTTCAAAAAAGAAGAAAACAATAGAAATACGTTTACAATGTAAAAAAACAAGCAACCCAATAAAAACTTAGTAAGGTGCTTCTGGGCCTGGTGGTGTGTGCTTGTAATCCCAGCACTCTAAGAGGCTGAGGCAGGAGGATTGCAAGTTTGAACCCAGTGTGTACAGTTTAGCAAGACTCTTGTCTCAAAATTTTTAAATGGGCTAGAGGGCCAGAGGTTTATCTCAGTGGCATTGTGACTGCCTCAGAAGCACAAGATCCTGAGTTCAATCCCTACTACAAAAAAGTCACTTTTTCCGGGCATGGTGTCACATGCCTATAATCCCAGCACTTGGGAGGCTGAGGCACAAGGAGTGGGAAAAATTCATAGCGAGTTCAAGGCCAGTTTGGATTACATAGTGAGACCATGTCTCAAAAAAAAAACAAACCCAAAACAGAAAAACAAATTTTGGGTTTACAAATGGACTGGAGCTTATTGTGAAGGCCCCTGGGTTCAATACCTAGTACCCCCAAAGAGCAAAAAAGCAAGACAAAGGTGGACAAGCTGTCCTCTTACTTTAGGCAAATTGTGAATAAATTCATTTTTCCTTTTTAAAAAATGAGCAAGAAAGTTCAAATGACACTTCAAGATGTATGACTGCCGGTAAACACAAATGAAGATGTCCAACATCATCGGTTACTACAGAGATGGAAGTTCAAGCTACAGTGAGGAGACTGACCCTAAGAAGCCTGGGTGAGGTGACAGAGGGACTGGAACTTGCACAGGTCACTAGTGGGGACATAAAAGGCTCCAGCACTTTGGAAAACAGCGTGGCAATTTCCTAAAAACACTTCAATAGTCTCCTACCATACACCCCAGCTATTTCATCCCTAGGTTTTTACCCAAAACACCCAGAATATACATCTGCACAAAGACTTACACAGACACGTTTAGGACAGATTTCCTGCAAAAGCAGGCATTACCAACCCAGGGGTCCCCCACTAGGTGCACCAATATCCTGAGATGCACCTGCTCGAGGAGCAGCCCCCCCCACTACCGCAAAGAAGGGGTACTGGAAAACCAGCATGGGGGAATCATAATCACTATGCCTTAAAAAGGAACATGTCAGGCATGGTACTGCACACCTGTGACCCCAGCCTTCAGGAAGCTGAAGCAGGAGGATGCCCAAGTGTTTGAGGCCAGCCTGGGCTACACAGTGAGACCCTGTCTCATAAAACCAAAGTGTGCTGGGATTTAGCTCAGTGGTGATGCCACTTGCCTCGCAAGCGCAAGGATCCAAGTTCAATCACCGGTACCCCCCCCAAAAAAAAACCCAAAAGACACAAAGTGAGTGTGTGTGTGTGTGTGTGTGTGTGTGTGTGTGTGTGTGTAGAGGTCACACAGTAGGATTCCATTCATATAAAAATTCTAGAAGATGCAGGCTCTCTAGTGGTAGAAGACAGACCAGTGGCTGGGTGGAAACAGGTACAGAAAGAGAGGTACACAGGGACACAGAGAGCTGTTGTGGGTAATGAAATAAGCCTTATCTATGGATTCATCCAGTACTGGGGGTGGAACCCAAGGCTGTCACACTGAGATACATCCCAGCCCATTTTTTATTGTGAGACAGGAACTTGCTAAATTGCCTATTATCAACAACCTTGAGCATGAAGAGGAAATACTCAACAAACGGATGTCCTGGGTATTAAAAAATCACAAAACAGGTCCGGGGATTTAGCTCTACCCCAGCCTTCAGGAAGCTGAAGCAGGAGGATGCCCAAGTGTTTGAGGCCAGCCTGGGCTACATAGTGAGACCCTGTCTCATAAAACCAACGTGTGCTGGGATTTAGCTCAGTGGTGATGCCACTTGCCTCGCACGCGCAAGGATCCAAGTTCAATCACCGGTACCCCCCACAAAAAAAAAACCGAAAAGAAACAAAGGAAGTGGGTGGGTGTGGGGGTGGGGGGGTGTGTGTGTGTAGAGGTCACACAGTAGGATTCCATTCATATAAAAATTCTAGAAGATGCAGGCTCTCTAGTGGTAGAAGACAGACCAGTGGCTGGGTGGAAACAGGTACAGAAAGAGAGGTACACAGGGACACAGAGAGCTGTTGTGGGTAATGAAATAAGCCTTATCTATGGATTCATCCAGTACTGGGGGTGGAACCCAAGGCTGTCACACTGAGATACATCCCAGCCCATTTTTTATTGTGAGACAGGAACTTGCTAAATTGCCTATTATCAACAACCTTGAGCATGAAGAGGAAATACTCAACAAACGGATGTCCTGGGTATTAAAAAATCACAAAACAGGTCCGGGGATTTAGCTCAGTGGTTCCTCCACCTGCCTCACAAGCACAAGGTCCCAAGTTCGATCCCCCACAAAAAAAAAATCACAAAACAGAAATTGAAAGCTCAATATAAAGGGTAGAAGATAAAGATAAAAGAAAGCCCCAGAAAGGAGAGCAGGGAAACAGCAGGTTGAAAAAAACAGCCAAAAAACAACAACAAAAAAGCCCAGGAAGGTCAAGTTCTGAATAACAGAAGAACTGAAAGAAAGGAGAAAAAAATGAAATAATTCAAGGAAATCCTTCTGGGAGTGGTGGTGCACACCTGTGATCCCACTCGGAAGGCTGAGGCAGCCTGGGCCACACAGTGAGTTCAGGGTCAGCCTGAACTACACAGTAAGACTCTGTCTCTGTCTCAAAACAAAACAAAAAAGTTTAAGAAAATACTCCAGAACTAAGACATGTGAATTCACAAATGAAGGCCCAGTTATATGACAAAGATTAACTGCAACTCAAACTGGAAACAAAGACATATCACAAACTTGGGGACAGGAGGGTGGGACAAAAAGTCAGGAATCAGATTTTTTTTTTTTTAGGACAGGGTCTTGCTGTGTTGTCCAGGCTGGTCTCATGCAATCATCCTGCATCAGCCTCCTGAGTAGCTGGATCTATGGGCATGCACCACAGAGGCTGGTTTGACTTCACCAAAATCCTTTTTTCTTTTTCTTCTTTTTTTTTTTGGTACTGGAGATCAAACTCAGGACCCTGCACTTGCCAGGCAAGCTCTGTGCCACTGAGCTAAATCCCTGTCCCTCCCAAAATTCTAAAGAAAAACAATTTCCAACTGCTATTTCTTTTCTTTTCTTCTTCTTCTTTTTAAAAATAAGCCTAGCATTAGCTGAGCATGGTGGCGTATGCCTGTAATCCCAGCACTCGGGAGGCTGAGGCAGGAGGATCACTGAGAGTTCGAGACCAGCCTGGGCTACATAGTGAGTTCCAGGTCAGTCTCAACTACATAGTGACACCCTGTCTCAAAAAAACAAAAAACAAACAAACAAGCCTAGCATTAGAGTTTAGCACTTCTAACTTGTCCTAAAATCACTGAAGCAAAAATCATAAAATACTCTGCTTTCCTTAAAAGCCCTCCAAACACACACACAAAAAAAACTATTTGTAGAAAAAAATGGTTTTGAACATGGGATGAAACAAAATAAATTCAAAACTTACAGATCAGGGTTAGCTCTATCACTCATCTCTTTAAAAAGTTTATGAATCTCCAGTCAGAGCCAGCAGGGTACATCAAGCATCTCTTTCCTGAAATGTCACCCATGCTTTCCAAATGGACCGCATGGCTCAAACTGCCTTGGAATGTCCTCAGCAGGCCCTGTCATCTATAGGTAACAGAGTAAAGCCCCAGAGTCCTTTCTTTCCAATGAACAGGGGCAGAAGGGACAAAAGCGACAGAAGGGACCATTCAAACTCCCTCTTCTTTCCTCTGGCTTGTGGTCCACCCCCCTTGCCTCCTCCAAAGCCACCTCACCCTCCAAAACCTCCCAGTCTCTGCCTCCAAATTGGCCTCAGCCACCTCTGCCGCCACCTAGGCTCCTGGAGCCTATTTCACCCTCTGGTCCAGTCTTAGGTACAGTGGACCCTTGACTTACAAACTCAGTTTGCTCATGAAGGCTGATTGTAACTCAAGTTGGTCAATTGAGCCTCAGGCTCCTCTACATGCCTTCCAAGTCCCTCTCCTATATACAGGCAGATCTCACTGTCCTTAGAGAGACATTGGCCCAGGATTTCTCAATGAACCCCGCACAGGAGAGGATGTTGTAATGTTCCTTCCAGAGCTCTTTAAGGGTTCCTGTATCTGAGACCATCTGGAAGCACAAAGTGGCCAGCATTCAGCTTGTAACTCAAGACTTTGGCTATAAGTTAAAACTAAAATTCTGCTTGTAACCCAAGTTGTTCGAGTCAGGCTGGTCTTAACTCAAAGGTCCAATGTAACTGTTTTTGTCAATTTCACATCTTCCACCGCCTCCTTGTTGCTTGGCGTCTTCCTCATTGTTGAAGTCTACAGAACCAAAGCCCTTGGAGGAGCCGGTTCCTGGTCAGTAACTATCCTTGCCCCAATAGAACCATCAAATGATTTCTTTCCTCTCTCCTCAGACAGACCCTAGACACACAGGGCCTCTTGTGTGAGATGACCCCCTGGGTCCTTGCTGCTCCAGTCTGAAGGTCCTGCCCACGGTCCCCCCCCCTTTTTTTTTGGTACCGAGATCGAACTCAGGACCTTGCACTCAGCAGCACCACTGAGCTAAATCCCCAGCCCCAGAGTTAAAGCTTCTTGAGCCTCTTCACACGAAGGGAATTCTATGACCTCGCACCCCTTAGATTTGCTGTTTTGGTTCTGAAGCACTGGGATAAAAGTTGTCTTCTCAGATACTCCCTGAAGAGTTTCTTCTGTTAGGCTGTAGGAGAGGTTGCTTAAAATAAGAGATTTTCATTCCCCACTCCAGCTGCTGTTCTGTCCACCTCTGTAGTCTTGACTGACTTCTCTCACAATGCAGCAAAGGGGAACAGATTGCCCATCGAGCTCTCTTCCCTGCTCTTCTTCAAAGGGTTTCTCTGTATCAGCTTCAACCTTAAATTCAGTCTAAGCAACCCCTGTACCTTCCTGTCCTCACTGACTTTGACTTCTGTGGCATCTTCAAACACTTCTTTCAATTTATCCTGAGTCACTTTGGAAGGAAGACTTTTGGCCTAAAATGTCCTTGCATCTCCATCTTCCGTGCTGTCTTTTCCTTTGGGTTTCTTTAGTTTTTTATTTATTTTGGTTTTTTTAGACAGGGTCTCATTATGTAGTTGAGACTGACCTGGAACTCACTATGTAGCCCAGGATGGTCTTGAACCGCAATCCTCCTGCCTCAGCCTCCCGAGTGCTGGGATTATAGGCGTGCACCACCACACCTGGCCTGGGTTTCTCTAGTTTAATTTCACCATCAAAGATTTTTAAACTAGTGAGTTCCAAGGCCTTTCCCAGGTCTTCAGCAAAATCAAAGTGCACATAGCTAAACTTCCAATCTTGATATCTGTAGCAGAGAGAACACTTTTTTTTTGGGGGGGCACCAGGGATCAAACTCAGGTCCTTGTGCTTACAAGGCAGGCAGCAGAACCACTGAGTTAAATCCCCGGCCCTGGAGAAATCACTTTTAGCAAAAACTTCACTGATGCCAAGTTTTAATTGAGGAGCAGATTGATTATCATTCAGATTTCCAAGGAAGAGATTGAAAGCTGCAGTTGTTTCTGGTGCCTTCCATTTTCTGATTCTTGGCTTCAGGAGCTGCCTTCTGTTTGATCATTTCCTTCTTTCATTTCCCAGGTGCTTCTCTGACAGGCTCTTCTTCCACCTCATCATCTTTATCCTTCTCCTCAGCCACGTTCTTGGCTTTTGTATCAGTGGCTTTGGCAGGAGCTTTGTTTGGCTGGTGCAGACTCCGTACCTTCTTCAGAGTTGTCTTCCTCCTCTTCCTCTTCCTCCTCAAAGCTGTCTTTCTCTTTGGTGCTTTGCCATTCTTTACCCACTTGGCTGGGGCGACAGCATCCTTCTCACCAGGGGCTGCTACCACAGCTTTGCCCAGTGCAGCTCCCAGAACGTGTGGCGACTGCCTTGGTTGGTGTCAGTCTTCTTGGCTGGCATGGCTGCTGCTGCCTTCTTGCCTGAGACAACAGATGTGTGGCAACTGTAATCTTTTTGGTTGGGGAAACCACTGTTTTTCTTCATTGTCTGATAGCTCCTCATCACTACCTTCTTCTGCCTACTTTGGGGGAAGTGCCATCTTCTTGGGGTCACCTTGGTTTTCACCAGCCTTTGTAAACTTCACCATAATGGTGGCTTGCAATGGCAAGTGTGTGGTCGGAGAGGGGTGCATTGGGGCACCTCAGTGCTATCAACAGCAGCTGCAGGTACTGAGGACACAGGAGTATGTGCGCCTGGCAGCCAGCAACAGCCAGAGACTCTCCAACTGCTATTTCTGTATGCAGCTGAATTATCCAACATAGCAGGATCTCTCAAGTGGTGGCTCAGTGAACCCTTTCTCCTTGGGCAATCAATGAGGAACACACCAAGAAAAAAGAGGAGAGGAGACCCAGGGAGCATGGGCAGAGCAAGAAGGAGACCCAAGTGGAGGGAAAGGACACCATCTTCCCAGATGACCTCAGCATGTGGGACCGGCACACCCGCTGCTCCTGAATAGTGCGGGTTCCAAGTGGCCAAGAGGGTGGGGTTGGATTAATTGCAAGAAAACAATAAACTAGACAAATGAGAAGCCCTTGCTGCTCTAGAAAAACAAAACATTGCACAAGGCAGGAGTCCAGGTGTCTGTCTAGTCTGTGAGTCACAGTGCAAGTGCTGAACAGCCATGGTGTGATTAGCTCTGAATTTTCTGGGAGGAGGGGGATGGATGCAGGGAGGGGAAGGACTCAGGAGAACCTGATTTTAATGTGCATGTCATGCCCAGGGAAGGCTGACACTTGGCTGTGTCCCAGAGGGGGAAGAAGGCATCACACCAAACTTGTAAGAACTGCTTTTTTTTTTTCAGTTTTTTGAGACAGGGTCTCACTATGTAGTTGAGACTGACCTGGAACTCACTATGTAGCCCAGGCTGGTCTTGAAATCACAGTGATCCTCCTGCCTCAGCCTCCTTTGTGCTGGGATTACAGGTGCGAGCCACCATGCCCAGCAAGAACTACTTTTAAAAAACAAAACAAAGAGGGCCAGGGATTTAACTCAGTGGTTCTGCCACCTGCCTTGTAAGTGCAAGGTCCTGAGTTTGATCCCTGGTACCAAAAAACCAAATAAACAAAACAAAGAAACTATGTACATGACTATTTGGATAAAGCTACAAGGAAAAAATGTGTACAGACCTTTATAAGGATAGAAAAAGTGATACTGACTTCCTGGGTTGTATGGATGAGACTTTTTCTTTTTCTTTCTTTGCAGTACTTTTCTTACAGTACTGGGGACTGAATTCAGGGCCTTCCCAGTGAACTACATCCCCGGCCCTTTTTAATATTTTTATTTTAAGACAAGATCTCCCAGGGCTGGGGATTTAGCTTAGTGGCATCACACCTGCCTTACAAGTACAAGGTCCTGAGTTGGATCCTTGGTACCAGAAAAAGAAAAAAAAAAAAGATCTTCCTAAAATGCTAAGTTGCCCAGGCTGAATTTGAATGTGATCCTCCTGCTTTAGGCTAGGATTACAGAAGTGACACTGCCTCCAGCTTTTTGAAATTTTTTTATGTTTTATAAATGGATATGTGCATTGCTTTAGTAATCACTGAATCATCAGTGGGAGAAACAAAGGCCAGGGAGGCAGAGCATGTTCTCGGGGATGCAGAGCTGGAGCAAATGTGCCCAGCAATGGCTCAGTGGCCCGTGAAGACGGTCACGGGTCACACCAGCCGGCCGCGTGGGTTGAGGCGCCACTGGTCACGGGTGCTGAGCTAATTCGTTCTCCTCTGGTGTCATCTCCTTGCTGCTTCATCCTTTTGGAAGTCATTAAGCACATCGGGTACTCAGCAATCCCTGCCTATTGCCACGTCCGTGTCCTGACCAGGCGCTGAAACACAGCCGATGAGCACAGCTACGACAGGAGGGCAGGAGCCTCCAGTCTTAGCTCCCAGTCCTGGTTGGGTCTGGACAAGCTGACCTAGACTGGAAATTCCATTGTCACCAGAAGTAGGAAGGCAGATCGATGCTGCACCTTGTTACCTCCAGCTGGGTTATCTGTCTGTCCTCCATAAAAACACCCTGGTCACCTTGGGGGAGCCCATAAATGTCCCAGGTGCCCAAAGAGACAAACCCCTCTTCCCACCAACGTCCTTTCCACCCACACAGGCTGTGGTCGTCTGACCTGCTTCCTCCCATTTATTCACAGGATGTAAATTGAGGCCAAGACCCATATGGACCTGTCCTGTCAGCAGCCTGGGAGGGGAGCGGTCTCAGCCCTGGCACAGCACTGCCCCCTGCTGCCCCACCCTGAAGCAGCAGGCCACATGAGCGGTGGGAAGTCTTTCAGGACTCAGGCTGGGACAAGCAGTCTCCAGACATTATTTCGTTTTTGTTTGCGACAGGGTCTCACTATGTAGTCCAGACTGACCTGGAACTCACTATGTAGCCCAGGCTGCTCTCGAACTCACAGAGATCCTCCTGCCTCAGCCTCCCAAGTGCTGGGATTACAGGCAAACCACCACACCCAGGCCCAGACACTATTTCGAAAAATTTTTTCCTCTATTAGTTTTCTACAGATCTCTCCATGCTATGGGTTGAACTGTGTTTCCCTGAAATTCACGTGTTAAAGATTTAATCCCCGATATCCTAAAATGTGAAACAAGGCACAGTCATTCTGGAACAGGGTAAAACCAATGTCCTTACAAAGCAGGATTTGGACAGGACACATACACAGGACTATGGAGGCAGAGATCAGATGATGCTTCTAGACCCAAGGGTTCCCAAACATTGCCAGCAATCTCTAGAAGCTGGGAGAGGAGCCTGGAATATTCTCCCTTCAGTCTTCAAAAATCAACCAATGGTTCCCACTCCATCTCAGACTTCCCACCTCAGAACCTCAGGAAGACTCAAATTTGTGTCATTTAAGCCACTCAGTCTCTAGTGCCTTGTTGGCAGCAGCTAGTTACTAACACACCCCTCCCAGGATGCCTCAAGGTAATTAAGAGTATTTTTCAGGATATACATTGTGAATTTGAAAGATTTCAGCAAAATCTTTGCCAGGAAATTGCACAGTGAAAATGAAAACATTGGATTCCGGCGGACCAATGTGTGGGACCCAGGCAGACCAGGGAAGAGCTGTGTGACATGGGCAAATCTTCAGCCTTTGAACTTCATGATGAAAAGTACTTTCCTCAATGCCCTCTGCAGTAACTTCCGTTAGACCCAGCATTTGTTCAAAGAGTGAATGCAGCCCTCACTAGACAGACGCAATCTGAAACACACTTGCACCCACACCCTGACAGGGACCCCAAGCCCCAACAAGCAGAGAACACTGGAAAAGCCCCATCTGGCCATCTAAGCGCTCACTGGGACTCAGGGGAGGTCATGGACAACAGGGCAGAGCAGATGCCCCCGATCATACCGTTACCACAGACCCCTGACGCTGGGTTCCCGTGTGCTTTATTCACTTATAGCAGAGCTGACCCTGGTCCAGCTATCAAGGCCTGACTCACGCTGCAGGCCCGCTTCTTAAAGCATTTGTGCCATAAATGGCGAGGCCCTGAGTCCCATCAAGGCTGGTCTCTGCCATGTTGGGTTTCTGAGCCCAGAAGACTGAAGGTCAGGGCCTGGGACACAGCCTGCTCAGGCCCAGCTATGCTGCAGTCACCTCAGCATGCACCCTTTGTCCCAAAGCTTCCACATACTTGCCACTTCCCTATCTTCTGATGGAAAGAGAGAGTGGTCAGAGCAGGCAACAGAAGCACAGGACTCGTGTTCAGAAAGTAGAAGCAGGACTGGGTAGAAAAAGACATCAACAAGAGTGGGACACAAAAGACCCGAAATGAGGCAGAAGTATACAGGCCTGAGAGTGCAACTGCCGGCCCGGAGGCCACGGAGGGCGCAGTTCTGACAGACGGCTGCCACAGATCAGGGAGCCAAGGGTCCTTAGGGCTCCCACAGACAGGGTGTGATCCAAGCAACTGGCTTGATGTGGGTACCGAGGGAAATTCTACAATATCCACTCAAGGCGATTTACTGAAACTAGTGGCATTTTTACCTTTTACAACTGAAACTGTCAGTCTTTTGAAGTGACTGAAAGTTACTTTTTGTCTCTCATTTGATAAAATCTGCCTGTTGTCCCCGTTTCTACTCTTTTTGCCACCAAAATTACCTCAAATCTTAACTGGGCACAAAGATGATCAAACAGATGTAGACTGAGATGGTGTGCATAGAGGGGACGTTTTCCTTCCCCTTGCTGTCCCCAGAGGGGACCAGACATGATGGCATGCTGTGGAGGACTCAGGGGCCCTGGGAGCACCACGGTGCCCTTTCTGGTTCTCACCTTTCAGGGGACAGAGGGGCCCACATTTGAGGAAGAACAGTGACACGCTGTTCCAGGAACAGCAACAAGAAAAAACAAGGCAGTTTAACAACTGTCTTGAGTGCTAGGTCTCGGAATTGGTCTAAGTACACGTGACTCTTGCACATGGGTCTGAAATGTGGGTTCGTGTGTATGTGTGTGCATTGTGTGCCTCTGTATTGGAATGTGACCATTTGAAAAGAGCTCAGATGAAATTCATGGCTTAGAAACACTGAAAAAGAAAAATGTCATGAATAAATAAATATATATATATATATATGTGTGTGTGTGTGTATACATATATATATATATATAGTCATATTTACTAAGACATACACAAATTATAGTTAAAATGTATCAAAATGTCCATGCACAGTGCACACACACCACCACTCAGTGAACAGAAACACAACAAACCAAAGGTCCTAATGTAGCATCCAATCACAGCTGTCACTGTAGTGACTGCTGCCACCTCCTGTTGCCCCTGGGATGGCCCCAGTGTTGAATCTGCCTGAAATGCCCGGTGACATTGGTCACTAGGTGAGCAGGATCTCTAGGAAGTGATGTACTGCAGTAACAAAGTGACCTCTTGTTCTTTCACGGTTTTCACTGTAACACACGTAACATACAAAACACGTGTACATCAGCTCTGCTACCCATAGGCTTCTAGTCAACAGCAGGCTAATGTTTTGGGGGAGTCAAGTTACATGTGGGTTTTCAACTGCACAGGGCACTGCCCCAATCTGAGCTGTTTGAGATCTCCTGTGCAATATTAATTCTCACAGGAACCCAACAAGGTGGACATTCTTACTCCTTTCACAGATGAGGAAAGACACAGGTCCACTACCTTGTACAAGGCCACTCTCAGCTCCAGGTCCGCAGCCTGGCCTTTCAGCCACTTCCCCAGTGCTTCCCAAGTACAGTGGACCCTTGACTTACAAACTCAATTCTTTCTCAAGGCTGGTTGTAACTCAAGTTGCTCAATTGACAGCCTTCAAAGACTCTCCTGTATGGGCAGATAGATGAGGAAAGACACAGGTCCACTACCTTGTACAAGGCCACTCTCAGCTCCAGGTCCGCAGCCTGGCCTTTCAGCCACTTCCCCAGTGCTTCCCAAGTACAGTGGACCCTTGACTTACAAACTCAATTCTTTCTCAAGGCTGGTTGTAACTCAAGTTGCTCAATTGACAGCCTTCAAAGACTCTCCTGTATGGGCAGATCTCTGTCCTTAGAGAGACATTGGCCCAGGATTTCTCAATTGACCCCACACAGAAAAAGATGTTGCAATGTTCCTTCCAGAATCCTTTAAGGGTTCAATTTGCATGTGAGACCATCTGGAAGCACAAGTGGCCGGTATGCGGGTCATAACTCAAAAAAGAGTTGTCATAAGTTAAACTAAAATTCCACTTGTAACCCAAGGTATTTATATGCCAGGCCAATCCTAAGTCGAAGGTCTACTGTGCTGCATATTGGGGTCCCTGGGAACTTTGAAAATACAGCACACTGGGGTCCCACCCGTTGAAACCCAGGAAGGGAGCAGGAGCGGCAGGTCCACAGAGATGCCTCATCTGCACGCTTGGGGTGGAACACCCACATAGCACTACTTCCAAACATTCACCCTCCTTAAGTGTGGTGGTAAATGCAGGTCATTTATTCGTGGTCAGCCGAGGTTACCGAAGCGACTTGGCGGTGACTGTAGCCCAGGGTTATGAGATACTCCAGTGTGGGGACCAGCACACTACATTAAGACCACTGCCGTCCACATACCAGTTCCATTTTTGAGGCTTTTATGCATTATTAGAAATCATAGCTATCAGATTTTATGAAAAGCACTGTGATTCTAAGAATTTTCAGACTTCTGTCTCACAGAAATTAGGTATTTTTAGGAAATGATCCTGTGTACTCTCCCATCCCCTTCTCTAACATGTGTCAAGTGTGACATCCTGAAATTCTCAGGAGAAAAACAACACTGGTACCTCAGCTCCTCACAGAAACAGGCCTGAAGCCGATGCGGGGGTGGGGGTGGGGGGCTCCAGCACTCAGCCCCACAGCAGGTGTAAGACACACAAGTCAGCCACTGATCCAAGCTTCCAAACAAGTTGCCCGCAACAGGGGATGGAACCCAGCCCTGTGTTCATGAGAAACTAACTTCAGTTTTAAGCTAAGGTGCAGGTGTTCCAGAGGTCAAAGCCATGTCAGCATCCTGGCTCTTACCTCACTTCCTGTGTGCCTTTGAGCAAGGAAATTACTTAACCTCGGCTTTCACTTCCTCACCTACACAAGGCCTGCTATACCCTCACAGAGCTGTAGGATTCAATGAAAATGTGAAGCACAGAGCCAGTGTAATGGTGCACACCAGTAATTCCAGCATTCGGGAGGCTAAAACAGGCCTGGGCTAGTGAGTTCAAGGCCAGCCTGGAATACATAGCGAGACTGTCTCAAACAACTGAAGAAAACAAAAAGTGCGAAGCACAGAGCCTAGAACACCAAGTGCTCAGAAAGGACATCTATTATTGGCCGATCTGAGTTCAATGTAAAACAGGGAGCTTGCACATGTAGGAGAGTGCAGCCTGTTTTATTTCTATCTGATCACAACATTCAACAAGCAACATGTTTACCTTAGGTGGTACAACTAGCTCAGACAGAAATGTTTCCAGTCCAGGAGGGACTCAGGCTTTGGGAGTCTGCCAAGGCCCCAGATGTAACCAAGCCTACAATATTCCACAGGAAGCACAGGTGAAGGTCCAACAGGCAGAGGAGTTCTAGATTTAAAGTCTACAGATAAGCACATGTAGTAATTAACTGAACAAGGATGGAGGGGCCTATAAAGATCATTTAGGTTGGACAAGGTGGTACACACCTCTGTACTCAGCTACTCAGGAGGCTGAGGCATGAGAATCGAAAAGTTTGAGCCCAACCCAAGACTTCCATCTTAGAAAATAAAAAGGTCTGGGATGTAGCTCAGTAGAAGAGCCCTGGGTTCAATCCTTGGTAGCCACAAACAGGTCTTCTGGATGACACACAACTGTTAACTGTATTATCTATCAGACACCACAACGATACTTTCTCTTATGTGCTAATGCTACTGTAATGTCCTTATAAAGAGCAACGCTCAATGATGAGGGGGTGAAATATCATATTTTCAACTTAGCATTCAAATGATCATGAAAAGGTCACAGATTAGCCAGACATGGTAGTGCACACCTATAACCCTGGCACCCTGGGGGCTGAGGCAAGATCACGAATTCAAATCTAGCCTGGGCAACCTAGGGAGACCCTGTCTCAAAAATATAAAATGGGCTGGGGATATAGCCCAAGGCAAAAGCCTGGAGCTCAATTCCCTGTACCACACAAACACACACACACACACACACAGAGCAAAGAGGAAGCACAAATTAACAACCTGTTAAGGGTAGGGTGGGTTGGTACAAGGTAGTTTTAAAAAATCATTCCAACTTTTTTTTTTCTTTTTTGAGACAGGGACTCACTATGTAGTCGACTGACCTGGAACTCACTATGTAGCCCAGGCTGGTCTCAAACTCACAGGGATCTTCCTGCCTCAGCCTCCCAAGTGCTGACATTACAGGCATGCGCCCCATACCAGGCTCCAACTTTTTAATATATGTGGACATTTTCAAAGTGAAAACTTCATAGTAAGGCCACGTACATTACGAGACAACAAGCACACAAGGCCAAGAATGCCTCAGGACTTTCTTGAGTACAGTCCTCCAGTCCCAGGATGGTCCCTGTTGCTGACACTTCCTAAGTTACACCAAACATAAAATCACGCACCACTTCCAGGGTTGCAGAAAAATGGATTTGGGTGCCTACGCTCAAAAGCTTGCCTGGTGACACACAAAGATAGTGAGAATTTCATAAGGGAAAAAGTATACAACAAACGTACATCTCCCAGGCAAAGGCTACCCACCAAGGACATGTGTGAGCTCTTGGATGAAGACACAAAGCAGACTCACTGTCAGCTGCCAAGCTGGCACATGGAAAGGGCCTGCAGTCTAGATAAGGTGGCTGGTGGTGTCAACCTGGCCAACTCACCATCCAACTCTCAGGACACTCTTCACCTGGGATCAGGAAGAAACACACACCTGGTATGTAGGACTGCCCCATTTGTCCAAAGACAAACTCTTTTGTACCAACCAATCTTTATATATTTATTCACACATTTGTTAAAAACATCACAGTTAGGAGTGAAATTACAATGACAGAAATAACTGTACATAACCAAATGACTAAGTGAGAACAGGGGCGACCCCAATTGCTGAGCACCTGTGCACACACTCACACACCCACTCACATGCACACCCACTCACGACCACAGGTGCTGAGGTCGGATGGAACACAGGACTGTTCCAGGCTTCAGCTAGGTCCTGGGAGAGGACTTCTCACTGCAGGTCTGCTCTCTGTCCACTCTGACAGGGCAACAAACAGTGGAGTAGTTATTTAGTCCTTGGCAAAAAACTGAACAGGCAATGAGGTCAAGGAGGGGCTTAAATTAGTCTCTGGTTTAGATTTCTTTTTCAACGTTAACAGGGTAGCAAGCAAGAAAAAAGGGGAAACTCAGCCATTTAAACTCCAGAAAAGAGGGCGGATTCAAAACTTGATCCCTATTCTCCCAAGAGATTGCAACATGACCACAAGAAAAACCAGTGAGGCCAAGCCAATGCCATCTGGTGTAACCTTATCTTGCCTTTATTTCAGCTCTGAAAAGGAAAACTTTCTAGAGCAACAAGAGGGTCACACATGCCATATCCATGCTCTGTCAGTGTCTGGGCAACATTCCATCTATCTGTCCACACTGTGGCCTACCCACTCTGAGCCCTCTGCGAGTGTTTCCAGAGGGAGGCCCAGCCCACTCCTCTGCCACCAGCCTTCTAAAGAGGACAAATCAACTCTGAAGTGGAGGAAACAATGCCTGATCCAAAGCTTTTCTGAACAGCAGGACTAAGGAAAAATCTCATTCAATTCCTTTTTGACACAAATATTTAAAAAATTAAATTGATTTATTTTATTTTTTGGTACCAGGAATCAAACTTAGGATCTTGCGCTTGCGAGGCAGGCGCAGTGCCACTGAGCTAAATCTCTGGCCCTAAATCGAATTTAAATGTGATGTTGTAAGCATTTCCACTGGCCCTATTGATACCGATGACACAGAAGCACCATCTGAGAGGACGCAGCTCCAGTGTTCCCGGCAAATGGGCTAAGTCTGGGAATGAGGCAATGATCTGGTACACAGTGCAAGAATACCACTGGCTGTTCGAGGGAACTTTGGGGCCCACTCAGTCAGCGGGATGTACTTTACAGGAGAAATGTCTTGGTACAAACTTCGTGTCCTAAAGATAAAAGCGAGGTGAGGACAAGGCACTTGGAATGGCCATGTATCATTCACACTCATTTGCACCAGGATTGTTACCAAGAGCACTGCCTGTGACCCCTTATGAGAAGCCACCACCAGCCATGCTTCCCAGGTGACCCACGGAGCCTGAGGAGGTCAGAAGCCAATGGCAGAGTTTGGAATGTCATGAGGAAATTCCTCGGAGGAGGCAAATGGCATCCCCTCGTGGCCTGAGAATCGAGGGCCGTTCCAGGCGAGCTCAGTGAAATATCGCATTTCAGGATGGTCAGCCCGAGAACATGACTAGGCCTCCACGGACGTCCTCTCTCTGACAGAGCGCAGCAGGCCTCTGAATGACACCAGACACCAGTCATGAGACGGTCCTGCACTGGTCATTCCCGCAGATGCTTTCCAACACTTGTGGCTTGTCTCCGTGCTGCAGCAGTGATAAAGGTTTGAGACAGGGCTGGCAGTGCCTGTCCTTTCTCATGCTACAGCCCTTCAGGCATACTCAATACGAGCTGGGCTGCAGCTGCCCTCGCTCTTCCGCTCGGAGGACTGGACAGTGGCCTTGGCCTCACTGCTCACTTCCAGAGGCTTCACCGAGATGTAGTCCTTCACTTTGATCTCCATATTCTTGGCCTTCAGAGTGGCAGTGTGCAGCTTCTCCAGGAAGTCTGGCATGCCTGTTGGCAGACACCAAAATGGAGTTAGGCTGCTGTACAGACCAATGGACTCTCGAAATCTGAAGGCCCCCTCTCTGTCTGATGGCAGACAGGCAGCTCTTCCTCACAGGGACAGGAGCTTGAATGACAACCCGCAACTGACAACCACCTCCCAGAATGTGTCCCCTGCACATGGGTTATACAACTGGGGTGGTGGGTGGGGGGTGAAGATGTGTTATGTACTTATACTAACTCCGCATGAGGAATGTAATCATTAGGTACTGCCCTGTATTTAAAAAAAAATGTTTTTTTTAAATTTCTAAAAACCACCTATAACCTCTGATCCCTCAAAAAGAGGAACTGTGATCAGGCTACTTAAATCCCAAATGGCTCCCTAAAGTGATGAAAATACCACTCATCAGTAGCATAGTGAAAATAGCTGCCAATTTAATTTAGACAAATGTCTAAATTATAGAAATACAATATAGAAATACTATACCTAATCATCTCTTCATTCCCCTCAAGCATAAGATATTGCACAAAATAACTAGAAGAAAGAAAAATCACAGGATACTTTCTAAGACAAAAATCTGGGAGGGAAGGTAGTTATAGCTCTGACACACATACAGCCTTAAGACTGGTGGCAGCCTGTTCTCTGGGGACTGTCCCACAATTACATCTCCAGACCAAATGTTATAGCTTTAAACACCACAGAAGAAATTTTTTTTTTCTTCTTTTGTGGTATTGGGGATTGAACCAAGGGCCTCAGCACCGAGCTACATTCCCAGCCTTTTTATATTTATTTTGTACTTTAACACTGGGTATCACTAAATTGCCCAGGTTAGCTTCAAACTAGAGATCCTCCTGCCTCAGCCTCCCATTTGCTTATATTCCCAGAGATTATAAGCATGCACCACCACACCCAGCCATGAAAAAAATTTGCAAACACTACTATACATGTTCTCTATTTAAGGCCATGCAGCAAATATTTTTAAAACTCCCTCTAGCCAGAGATGTAGCTTGGTAGCACTCACTGAGCCTGCCTCACAGCACGAGGTATTAAATACAAACCCCAGTACCAGAAAAAACAAAGAAACAAACAAACAACAACAACAAAACCCTCATCCTCTAGGTACAAGCTACTTTCCGGAACCCTGTAATTCTCGTCCTTTCAGGTCCCACCTGGAGGCTAGAGTGAACTGTGGAGGACAAGAAATTTCCTCAGAAGGACTCTAAGTCAAGTACACATCTTCCTGCTGCCATTGAAAAGGGGGAAGCCAGGTGTGGTGGCGCTCACCTGTAATTCCAGCACTTAAGAAGCTGAGGCATAAGGATCACCATGAGTTTGAGGCCAGCATAGGCTACACAGTTAGAACCAGACTCAAATAAAAGAAAATTGAAAAAAAAAAATGCTTGGCCCAGGTTCTAGGCCCTGTACACACGTTCCTACTTACCACTGGAAACCATCCAACTGACACAGTAGCGCGGAAACACAGTCTGGGGATTGTCACTGTATGTCAACAGGTAGTCAAAGCCATTCTGGAGAAGAAAGACAGCGAAGATGATTACCCGCCACCACCACACCTAGCACCAAGGAATAACCAGGAGGTGACTCTATGCAGGAAGTGCTTTTCTTTCCACCCTGAGCAGAAGAATTCTCCCTGGAGGACAAGGAGACTGCTATGCACACAGAGGCTGGCCAGCCAAGCTGACTTCGGGCCATCTGGCTGGCTGTGGTCCCAGGCAACAGCTAACTGGCAGGGGGCTGCTGCTCACCGTAGGCTTTCCCCATGGGGTCCTAGAAAGTTAGCACATGCTCAGGAGAGGATGTAACATGATCATCTCCCACAGGTGGAGTCCACCAGGCTTTCCTGTCAGAGGCGTTATACATGCATCTCGATGATATGGGAGGAAGGCCCACATGGGCTCCTCCACGTCCTCCAGGCTAGCCCAGCTATGCGATGACCACACCACAGTCATAAAACACGTGCAGAGTCCTGTGAGTCCTTCCTGGAGATCTGTAAGGGGACCCACAACACACAGTGCCAATGCTTATGCTGAAAGACCCGATTCTTTACCACTTCCTCCCTTTGTTTTTTTGGTTTTGGTTTGGTTTTTAGATACTAGGGATTGAACTCAGGCCCTTGCACTTCCCAGGCAGGTGCAATGCCACTGAGCTGAATTCCTGGCCCTACTTCCTCCCTTTGTAAGAATAGTAACAATAAACATTTATAACACTATGTGCCAAGAATAAGAATGCCTTTGATTCCTCACAATCCTATTATGCTGTAGGCACAATAATCCCCCATTTTACAGATAAAGAAACTAAACACAAAGAGGCTAAGTAACTCTGCCTGTAACCCACATACTAAGCGAGAGCTCTGAGAACCGTGGCCACTGGGCCCATGAATCTATGGTCTCTTGGGCTCGGCCTTCTGCTAACAACCGCAAAGACACAAAATTTAAGGACAGTCAGGGTGTCCTGACTCTAACAGACGTCTAAAGCACTGTGTTCACCCAAAGGAATGAGAGGGACCCACTTTACACACACATATTTTTACAAGAGACTGGACACAACTAAGGGTGACAGAGCTTCAGCTTTAAGTCCCGGCTTTTACAGCAAAGTCCATGTTTTTTTCCCCCCTACAAATTGTACTGTTGAATCCTTTATCCTTTAACACATACTTGATTGTCCACTGTGTCCAGCACCATGCTGGGTGCTTAGAGAAAACAAGTGTACTCGGGTCCCTGCCCAGGAGCTCCTGACTACTAGGATGAACGGTATGCCAGACACAGCTGCACTGAATCCATGCAAAGGAGGGGAGGAAAACCTGTGAAACAGGAAAAGTAACTGTGCCACCCCAAAGGTGGTTTAGAAGAAATGAGTAGATGTAAGAGTAAAAGACCAAACTATTCTACTCCAAAACACTTGACCTGGATTCTTATCTGCCATTGCTTCTCTACAAAAAAAGAAGCCAAAAATGAAAACAATGGTTATTGTAGGAAGAAGGAAGGACTGGGTAAAAGAAACAGGAACTAATATACTGTAAATTACTCTGAATAGTCATTTATAGATTTAATTTTGCAAACTATTTTCCACAATTAAAATAATAAAATTTAAAAAGCAATACCTAAGAACCCAAAGTAAATGGAAAATCAAGAACCTATGGGAGGGCCGGGATGCCTACCTGGCAAGCACAAGATCCTGAGGTCAATTCCTGGTATTGGGGGGGGGGAAGAACCTATGGGAGTTGGTTAACAGGTGTGAATGGAAAGAGTAATTTCCAAAGTTGTAGCATAGTTGACAACAATTGTATATTTTAAAATAGCTAATACAGAAGATTTGCAACATTCCCAATACAGAAAAATGAGGGGACAGATGTGCCAATTACTGATATGAGCATTACACATTTACACATGTGCTGAAGTTACATTGCATACCGTAAGTATGTATAATTACTATTACTATGTGCCTATTAAAAATAAAAAAGGAAACCAGCCGGGCGTGGTGGCACACACCTGTAATCCCAGCACACAGGAGGCTGAAGCAGGAGGATCACAGTGAGTTCTAGACCAGCCTGGGCTACATAGTGAGTTCCAGGTCGGTCTCAACTACACAGTGAGACCCTGTCTCAAAAAACAAAACAAAAAAAGAAACCAAAAGAAAATAAAAAGGAGCTGTGGATATGGTTCACTGGCAGAGTGCTTAGCATAAATGAGGCCCTGGGTGAAATCCCCAATACTGCAAAAAAAAAAAAGTAAATATATCAAACTTGTTAGTTTTATCTTCTAAAAAAGAATAATCTAATTAATAGCTATAATAACCCTAGCAGCAAACTGTGGTACTTAACCACCACTTCCCACTTAAAGGAATCAGGACTCCTTGAGGAAAAGCTAAGTTCCAGGTTTAGAGCTACAACTATGCAAGATGATAGTGAAACACCTTCTAACACCAAAAAGCAAGAAAGCTTCTAGGGCCCTGTCAGGAAGACTTGAGCTAACAAAAACCCCCAGTAGCCAAATATGGGATCAATATGACAGTAATCAAGAATAACTGTCAAGGACAGGTGTGGTGGTGCACAACTGTAATCCCAGCACTTGGGAGGCTGAGGTGGGAGAATCTCTGTGAGTTCTAGACCAGCCTGGGCTACACAGTGAGTTCCAGGTCAGTCTCAGCTACAGAGTGAGACCCTGTTTCAAAAAAAAAAAGAATAACTGTTAAGTTTCAAAACTAACTAATCCAGTATGTTGAAATCTGAGTTTCCAAGGATACTTCCAAAACAAAACTTATCTTTGAGAATACCAAATTGAATGAACCAACTCGTTTTATTTGAAAGCTAGTAAATAAGGCAACAAGTCAAGCTTTACTCT
This sequence comes from Fukomys damarensis, assembly GCF_012274545.1. Lineage (NCBI taxonomy): Eukaryota > Metazoa > Chordata > Mammalia > Rodentia > Bathyergidae > Fukomys > Fukomys damarensis. The sequence goes on from NW_022900921.1 coordinate 41,204,665, forward strand.
TATTTCTCTTTCCCATATGAACTAGTTGACTGACTAGCCAATGTGGAACATTTTCTCTAACACATTTCACCTAATATTACAACATTCACAGAAGTAGCTCACGTGTCTGCTGGACAGTGTCACAGTTGTGCTGCTGTGTGCTTACTGTACAGTGCGATGGTATACAGTAATATAACACAGATGGGACTTACTGTATTTTTGTTATGTGTGTTTGGTTTTATACTTCACATTGTGTATATGTGCCAAAGGTAAGACTCACTTGTCAGACTTACAAATGTTCTCTGGGACTGGAACTCATTTGTAGGTCCAGACTTGCTACAGACAGGAGATTACAAAATCAATTTTGTAATTCCTAATGAAATAACCAATGTCATCAATAGCTTCTAAATTCACAAACAGCCAACCAGACATTATCTGCCTCAGAATGAAGTGACCTTGTCTAAACCAACCAACCAAACTTTTTCTAATCTCCAACCTACCTACCAACATCCAAGGAGATGGGACAGAAGATGAGGTTAAGAGGCACTTCGGGTTGGGAGGACACAACAGGCAAGTTACAGGACAAACAAGCTAGGCTTCTTCAACAAACACAAATGCAAAGATATTCAAAGACTGCATGAGCTGGGTGTGGTGGCCCACGCGTCTGTAATTCAGGCACTCAGGAGGCTGAGGCAGGAGGATTGCTCCAAGTTTGAGGCCAGCCCAGGCTATGTAGTGAGCTCAAGGACAGCCTGAAGTACAGAGCAAGACCCTATCCCCACCCGCCAAGGAAAAAAAAAAAAGACGAAGACTGCATGAACAAATTTCAGTGTCTGCATCTCATTCAGATCCTGATTCAACTAAACAATGACAAAAAACTCAGCCAGGCAAATTTAAGTACTGACTAGATACACTGTTCCCCGCCTGACATAGTCTACCCTTAAAAGTAACTAGTCTTCAAAAACAAAAAAGTAACTAGTCTTCAAAAGCAGCCTTACTTCTTTTGTATCTTTAAAGCAAGGGGTTTTCAAACATTTTCAACCACTCCCCACTCTAAATAATCCTTGCAATCTAATTCATCCCCTCCACCTCTCATATACATTCATATATATTTATGTAACCAGTCTCCTAAGTCTGATTACAGTCAGTTCCTATGCCATGTATCCTTTTAAAAACTGATCATAACGCCCTACATAAATTGTCTCCCTCTAACAAACAGCAATGTGACTTGAAAAATACTGTTCTAAAAATAGCACTCAAGTAAACACAAAGATCATCCAGTATTTTAAAAAAGTCAAACATGTTGTCTGAGGTCAACCATACTCTGCCACAATATTACTTCAGGTGGATAAAACAACTTGAGAATGAGAAAAAATCACAATCCACATAGCTTTAAAACAAACAAAAACAATGGGGAGAAACAAAGTAAAATAGAACCATTACAAACTGGCAGCCACTGGCATCCATACATATGCTCAACAGAGAGTTGGTTATGAACATAAATATTCCACTAAGCTGAAACAAGTATTCCTTCCTAAGGAAAGTCAGAATTTTTTTTTTTGGTACCAGGGATCGAACTCAGGTCCCTGCACTTGCAAAACCGGTACCAGAACCACTGAGCTAAATTCCCAGCAGAAAGTCAGAATTTTAAAGGGAGAGCGCATGAGTCTAACTCATTTTATAGACAAGGAAGAAGTCCAGGTTTCCAGTGCTTTGCCCACTGTGGTGAAACGCGAGTGGAAGGTACTCCAGCTCCTGCAAAAGGCAGTGAGATGGAGGCTAAGCAGGCAGTGGCTATGACCTCCTCCTGCCTGTCAGACAAAAGGAGCAAGGGCTCATCACTACATGCCCTTGCCAGTCTCCCAGCTTAGAGGGGCCCAACCACATGTTCCAGAGCAGCAGCCTGAGCCTCATCTGCACAGTTCTAAAAGTGGAAGCTGTCAAGCCACAGCCCAGACCAGCTGAGCCAGACCTCAGGGAGGCCAGGGCCAGCACTATATAGCAACAAGCTCCATCCTCCTTCACAACTAGGTTGCATTCCTTAAGAAAATGCCACAACCATGATTCATTATCTTATGGACAAAGCAAACTCACCTCATCGAATGACTTGTGGGGACGGATGACCATTTGGGATTCATATGATCTGACCCTGACAAAGTCCGGGGACTCTGGCACGCTAGGGTGATCGACAGCCCTGGTAGGGAGGAAAGATGAAGCCAAAGCTCAGTAAAATCTATATAAAAATCAGGAGAGGGCCAGGGATTTAGATCAGTGAGCCTGCCACCTGCCTCACAAGAGCAAGGACCCAAGTTCAATCCCCGGTACCAAAAAAAAAAAGCTTATGTGTCTGAGCATTTTGGGAGACTGAGGCAGGAGTATCACAAGTTTGAGGCCAGCCTGGGCAACTCAGCAAGACCATCTCTAAATCAAAACAGTAGTGACGGGCCGGGGATTTAGCTCAGCGGTTCGGTGGCCTGCCTTGCAAGCGCAAGGACCCGAGTTCAATTCCCAGTACCAAAAAAAAAAGCAAAACAAAATAGTAGTGACAAAAAGGGTGGTAGTGCAGCTCAGTTTGAAGGCCAGGGGTCCGATACAGAATACTGAAAGGAGATTAAAAAAAAACTGTATGCCTTCCATCTTCCCGGATGGGGACCCAGGTGCTAGGAAGCCTGCAGGAAGCTGTGGAGAACACACAAGCTCACAGGCAAAGGAAAGTGAAAGTGAAAGGCACAGGCAAAGGAACTGGGTAAGGGACGCAGTAGCCACACCTACCGTGACACCAACACCATCACATTGTTTTCTTGATCCACGCTATACCGCCGCACATAAACATAATCCCGAGAGTACATTGGATACTGTAGAAATGAAGGTGAGGATTAGTTTTCTGCATCCATGGTCTCAAAAGAAGCAAAACCAGAAGTAAAAGTACTCACAGGAAAGTGGGTCACCCAGTGAAGAACTTCAGAACCACTAACTGCATCCCTCTCAATCACCTCCAGCTTGATCACCAGGGCATCCCACTTCTTTCTATACTCAGTGTCCAGCTGTGGAAGAGACAACCATCAAGACCCAAAACACAAATGCAGAAAGCTTCTCCAGACACTTGGACTTCTGATCCCAGGACCTTCTTATGGGAAACAGTAATTGGACCCAACACTGACCAAGCATGAGTGGCATGACTGTGTTTACTCCAGCCAACTCTTTAAATTCTTCCATTCACTGAAACCGAGTATGAAAAAGCAAAAGGCAGCTGGGTGGTGGCGCACGCCTATAAACTCAGCACTCAGGAGACTGAGGCAGGAGGATTGCCACAGTTCCAAGGCCAGCATGAGCTACAACAGAGTGAGTTCAAGGCCAGCCTAAACTATATAACAAGACCTTTTCTCAAAAAAAAAGCAAACCAAGGAAAAATACAAAAATACTGTAATAGACATATCTGAGGAAGACAACAAACATATAGTGTTATGAATTCACTAAACAGTCTTAAACAGACAAAACAAATGCCAAAATATAAGCAGAAACCTCACACAAAGAAATGCAAGCAGCGTACTGTAAATTTGATACCACTAACTGAGGAATTTCAAAGACAGACATATCTATACAACCCAACCAACAAAAATACAATACAAACTGATACAATTCAGTGCTTAGGTGAAGGTACATTTGCATGTGACTAATAGTGTTATAATCAACAGACCAATTACTGAAAGTCTGGCAAAAGAAATACCAGAAATGAAAATTTCTGGGTGGACCCACCTCCCCTTCTCACTTTGTTTTAAACATATATATAACCCCAAGGAGGAAAACAGTCCTTGAACAGATATTCTTCATCCTTATTCAATAAATACCTTCACAGGGAAATGTTCTAGATTAAAAAGAGGTTAGAGAGATATAACTAAATGTAACCCAGTCTGGATTTGATGCTATGAAGGTCAACTGGTAAAACTAGAACACAAACAAGATTGCACTGAAGCACTGTATCAATGTTAATTTATTAACTTTAATAATGGTACCAAAGGGGCCAGGGATTTCGCTCAGTGGTTCTACCACCTGCCTCACAAGCACAAGGGCCCAAGTTCTATGCCCGGTACAAAAAAAAAAAAAAAAAAAAAAATGGTACCACAATGACACAAGGAAGAAAGCATACATAGTTTTAGCAAATATATAATGACAGACTTAGGAATAAAGGACCACGATACACATACCTTACCTTCAAATTGTACAGGAAAAAAAAAATCTTATAAAAAACATTAAAGCCTTCAAATCCATTCTAGCTGGGCCTGGTGGTGCACTCCTGTAATCCCAGCACTCAGGAGGCTGAGGCAGGAGTATCTCTCTGAGTTCAAGACCAGCCTGGGCTACACAGTGAGTTCTAGTTCAGTCTCAAATACACAGTGAGACCCTGTCTCAAAAAATCAAAAAAAAGTCTGGGGATTTAGCTCAGCGGTTCCGCTGCCTACCTTGAAAGTGTAAGGACCCGAGTTCAATCCCAGTACCAGGAAAAAAAAAAAAATGGCTTCAAAAAACAAAAACAAAAAACAAAAAATCCATTCTCTCTTCTCAACAGTTGGGGGTTTATAATAGGGGTGGACAGAATCAGTCTCATCCTCGTGGGACAGATAAAGAAATCATAATGTCTATTAAGTTCAATCCTAGCATTCACATACCACTATACCACACACACACACACACACGTTTACCTAAATGCTATGTGATGTGGGATGAGAAGTACAACACAGATATGTGAAAGCCAGTGTCACTGGGGCTGTGTGCACAGTGGTAACTGGCTTGCTGGAAAACCTCAAATCAAACTAACTCACCTGAACATTGAAGAACTGCCGAGGTGTCACATCTGTGTAGGTTCCAAAAACTGGAAGGACAAGAAAGAATAAGAGACATGTGCCACACTGCCATGCCTTATCCCGTCCCCACAGCCTAGCTGCTCTCAGTTCTACACTGGCAGGTCACAAGAACAGGTGAAGAAGCCAGACAGGCAAAGAAAAAGATGACCTACAGTGAGGAAGACACTGAGAAGCTGGTCATCCGTGACAGGAACACAACAACAATGAAATAAACATGGCAACCGGGCATGGTGGTGCACACCTGTAATCCCAGCACTCAGGAAGCTGAGGCAGGAGGATCACTGTGAGTTTGAGACCAGCCTGGGCTACATAGTGAGTTCTGGATCAGTCTCAACTACATAGTGAGACCCTGTCTCAAAAAAACAAAACAAAACAAAACAAAAACCATGGCAGACTTTCCAGGAAACCACCCAAATGGAGAGCTGACAGAAGTCCAAGGAGTGGCCCGGAATGCAGGGGCCAGCCAGCCTGCTCACCTCGGTACTGGTATAGGTGGGTGCCCACGATGGGGCGCCGCCACAGCTTGAAATGCTTCTTGTCCATCACCATCTCCCATGGCTGTTCTTTGTCCTTCGAGTCTTCATTCCCTCCTGTTTGGGATTTTGGTTCTGGAGGATGGCACTCAACTCCAGAGTTCTGAAATATACTTGATACTTCCTCCAACTTTTTCATCTCATTAATGGATCTGGAAAGGGCAGCAACAGGCATGGTGCAGATGGTTAGTGAGCCCCGGGTGACAAAGTGTCCACACAAGCGCCTGCAGGAGTGATGTGAGCAGACTGTAGCACAGTGTGGAGGAGAGAGAGATGCCGAGTCCAATACGCACCTGATTACATAAACTAAATTTACATACAGTGCTTAATTAAGACTGGACACACAGCCCCCAAATGTTAATTGCTAATGCTTATGATTATGAAATGTCACTTGATATCTTTTGCCCATTTTTTAAATTGGGTTGTCTTCTTTCTACACTGTAGGAGTACTTCTTATTCTTCCTCATTTCAACTTGAGATATAATTTACACACCATAATGTTCACCCCCAAGTTTACAATGCAGTGCTTATCAATATGCTCACAAGGTTGGGAAACCATCACCATTACCTGAATCCAGAGCATTCTCACTGCCCCCTGAAAGAAACTGGTACCCATCACCAGTCACTCCCCACCTCTGCCTCCCTACTGTCTGTTCTCTATGCATTGCCTATTCTTTTTTTTTTTGGTACCGGGGATCAAACTCGGGTCCTTGTGCTTATGAAGCAGGCGGCAGAACCACTGAGCTAAATCCCAGGCCTGTATTGCCTATTCTGAACATTTGAAATAAATGGAATCAATATATGGCCACACATGGCTTCAGTCACTTGAAATATTTCCACGTTTCACTGATGTAGTTTATTTTATTTATTTACTTATTTTCTGTCATCTTTTTGAGACAGGGTCTGGCTATACAGTTCAGGCTGGCCTTGAACTCACTCTGTAGCTCAGACTAGCCTCAAACTCCTCATGGTGACCATCAGGCCTCAGCCTCACATAGGCAAGCACCACCACACCCAGATTAATTTATTCTTTTTTAAAGGTGAACGGCATTCCATCTGATACATCACCTTTTGTTTACTAACAGACATTCAGGTTGTTTCCATTTGGGGACTATTATGAATAACACTGCTAAGAACATCTGCGTACAAGTTTCTGGCACAGACATGTTTTAACTCTCCTAGTAGATTCATTTCTGGGATTGAATTTGCTAGGTCATGGTAACTCTATGTTTAACTTTCTGAGGAACTGCCAAACTATCTTCCAAAGCAGCTGCCCCATTTCATAGTTACACCACCCATGTATGAAGATTCCAGCTTCTCCACGCTCTGACCAACATTTTTTATTATCCATCCTTTTTGTTCCTACGGGATGTAATATGGGATCTCACGGTGGTCTTCTCTGCTAATGACTACTGACTCTGAGCATCTTTTCACGTGTTTAGTGGCCTTTTGTGAAACTTCTTTGGAGAAAAGTCTACTAAAATCCTTTAATCCCATCTTAACTTAGGTTATTTATCTTTCGACTTGTAACAGTTCTTTATATAATATTCTAGATATTAATCCCTTATCAGATATATGATTTACAAATATTTGCTTTCATTCTGTGAGCTGTTTTCTTACTTTTTGGTAGTGTACTTTGCTGCCTAAGTGTTTTTGGTTTTGAGGGTTTTTTTCTTTTAGCTATATCCCCAGTACTTTTAAAATTTTTATTCTGAGACAGGATCTCACTAAATCACTAAATTGCCCAGAATGGATTGAATTTGCAATCCTCCTGCCTCAGCCTCCCAGAATGCAAGTATTACAGGCATGTACCACCAAGCCTGCTAGGGTATAATTAGCACACAGAGCACAAATACTATCATATACAACATGGGAGAAAGGAAAAGCCATACATCTTTTATTAATCTAACATGCCATGTCTTGTTTGGATGGGATAAGTAGCTAAACCTTCATATTTATTTTCTTTTTTATGGCTCTGGGATGTGGGCCTAGCAGGAGCACTGCACTGACCCAAGGCGAGGCTCCAATTCTGGTCCTCTGCCTCAGCTCTCATGGTGCTAGGATTAAGGTGTGAGCCACTAGCCACATTTTAAATCTTCCCATCTAAGAGATTTAAACTAATCAGAAGAGAGAGAGAATAAGGACAAGAGATTATTCCCCAAATAGTAACAAAATCAGATTAGCAAAGGAAAGACAGTATATACTTCTGAAAATCACTTCAATGTTTGAAAGGCTGGGCTGAAGGCATAAGAAAACAAAGTAATTATACCAATGTCTGATTAGGCTAAGGGCCATGCCCACAACACAGAGTGTGATAAAAGGCCACAAATCAAATGAGGACATCCCTGCATTTAGGAATTCAACAAAACTGCCTTACCTCACATAAGCCCCTCCCTCCTCAAATTCCAAACTACTGACAACGCTGGAAACTTTCAGGTACTACTGATTTGATCTGGAATGTGTGTTGAAATAAAAACCATCAACTACTTCTCGGTTCTGAGTGATCTAAGATAGGTAAGATATACAGTGAAGTGCCAAAAAAAAAAAGCTTCCTTTATCTAGTAAATGACCTGTGAAACCTTAATGTATTCAAAAACCTTTAAATACAAAAATGGGAAAATGACCAATTTTCCTTATTAAGCTTTACTGGCACTGTTTATTCAAATTTCTAGAACAATGAATCCAAACTGAAAAAAAGACAAGGCAGCTAATAAAATATTTTCCCCAAGACTTTTATATTTTATAACATTCCTTATTTGTTCCTATATTTTTTAACTGTTCCAAGGCAATTAATGCAAACTTGTACCAAAAACAGTGAGCAGTTATTTTGATTGCTTAATTGGAGCCAAATGGTTGAAAAGAACACTAGACCAAGTATTGAAATATCTGGGTTTTTTAGAGGGAGGGTGGTACTGGGACTTGAACAAGGTGTACGGGGTTGGGGGTAGGTGACACACCAAACTACATTCCCCCGCCCTTTCTATTTTATTTTGAGATATGGTCTTGCTAAATTGCCCTAGCAGACCTCCACTCAGAATCTTCCTGCCTCTAAGCAAAAGTCTTATTTCTACATTCAGACTCAGCTATACAGGTTATTTTGCTCAAATAAAATTAAATTTATTTAAATTTAACAAACCTGGGCCAGGGATTTAGCTCAGTGGTTCGGTGGCCTGCCTTGTAAGCACAAGGATCCGAGTTCAATCCCCGGTACCAAAAACAAAAACAAAAATAAATTTAACAAACCTTATTTATTAGGACTTTCTTAAGCACAAAAGTAAATGTTCTTGCTGGGCATGGTGGCGCACGCCTGTAATCCCAGCACTCTTGGGAGGATGAGGCAGGAGGATCACTGTGAGACCAGCCTGGGCTACATAGTGAGTTCCAGGTCAGTCTCAATTACATAGTGAGACCCTATCCCAAAAAAACCAAACAAACCAACCAACAAACAAAAAATTAAATGTTCTTTTTCATTAGTAACAGAAAGTGAAATAGCATAACAAAAACACATGCCATTTTAAAGTACATATTCTAAATGGTATCTTGCAAATCTTGTCTTTGTTTAACCAAGGCAACAATATCAGAATTAGTGTATGTCAGTGCAAGTTGGTACAGAAATGTGACAGATGAGCCAAAAGCTGTGATTTAGGGACCATGTGATAATCAGGATCTTTGTCTTTCAACAATGAAAGAAATGTACTTGACCTGAGACAACCGAGCTTCATTTCGGACACTACCCAAATTACCTCACTATAACAAACCAACCCCAGTCTTAGTTCTCAGCTAGCTGTAACAACCTCTTCTGCAGTGCTTCTCTACAGCAAAAACAGTAAACATCAAGCAAAAAGTTAACCTGTAGCCAGAATATTTTACTCAATAAAACAAACATAAACTAGGTGTGATGGCGCACACCTTTAATCTCAGCACTTGTGGACTGACACAGGAGGATTTAGAGTTAGTTGGAGGCCAGCCTGAACTACATAGTGAGTTCAAGGCCAGCCTGAACTACAAGGTGAGACCCTGTATCAAAACAAACAAAACAAAAACACCATGACAAACTATCAGAACTAGGACTTAAGAGCCAGGGATGTAGCTCAACAGCACCTCACCTGCCTGGCAAGCGCAAGGTCCTGAGTTGGATCCCTGGTGTCTGAAAAACAAACTAAGCCCTAAGGAACCACTGTACAACCAAAATGCAGTTGTTAAATAGCAAATTTGCTCTCCTCACACGAACAAATACTTTAAGAAAAACATCTCCAAGATGGACAACTTGATCATATCTCAAACATTGAAAAGCTGAATTTAAGCATGAACTTGACTGTTAAAATGAGGGGCTTTACTATAGTAACCCCAAGTTGTCATCAAAAGGCCACCTAAAATTAAAATGTCTGTTGTCTGGGGCTGGCTCTCAGTGGTAAGCACAGGTAAGATATACAGTGAAGTGCCACACACACACACACACACATACACACACACACACACAAATAAACCAGACTTTTATTAAACTCTGACATTCCAAAGCTAGTTTGCTCTGAATAACTCTTCTTTACAAACTGGATTAAACCAAGAATATTTCAACTGCTCCCATGTTTCAGAGACACCAAGAAGATTGGGAAACAGAGTAAGCACCTGGCTAGGTCATCAACTGGTCCGATCTCTCTGACACAGGGTTGACTACTAAACTCAGTATTCATTACGTTCTCCTCCCACCTCGTTTGCCCTTTCAGCTCCCACAAATGGAAGAACTGCTGAAAGAGGCTCCAGGACACACTATCCACATAAATTGCTATCTACTACTTCCAACCCGATTCAAATCCTACCCCTCTCCAAACTCCTTTCTCTTTGCACCCAGTATAATCCTTTTCTGGTCTTTATCTTCTTCCTTAAACAGATCCAACTGAAGATTTTTCCCTCACCTTCACCACTATGTGAACTGAGGGTCTCCACACTCAGCAACAGCCTCAGCCCTTTTTATTTTAAAACAGAGTCTTCCTAAGTCACTAAGTCCCCATGCTGGGCCTGAACTTGCAATCCTCCTGCATCAGTCACCTAGACTGCTAGATTACAAGCCTGCGTCACCGTGCTCAGCTTGGCAATTTCTTAGTTTAAGTTTACTTCTCGTTCTTTTATTTCTTACAAGAGACTGATAAGTACAAATGTCAGTCTCAAAAGAATGTTAATAGAAATTATGTTTCTGCTATTTTTAGCTATTATGGTATACTTTGATAGCTTTTTTGGAGAAAAAGGTTGTTTGTGGTTATGATTTTAAATTGCATTTTAAAAATCAACCATTCCTTCTAGAAAAAGGATTCCTGTTTGTGCGTATGCACTGAACCTAGAGGTATTCTACCACTTAGCTACATCACCAGTCCTATTTATTTATTTAGGTACCGGCGATCAAACTCAGGACTTCCTGCTTGCAAGGCAGGCAGCAGCACCACTGACTTAAATACCTGGTTCTGGTCCTTTTTATTTAGACATGGGTGCACAACTATGCCCAGCTCCTACTTCTTAAGATAGACTTACATTTCCCACAATCCAGAGTGTTGCAAAAATAGCTGCCTGACGTCTGAATGTTACACATCCTAAACAAGCCGTGGTAGAAACTTCGTTGGTGTATTACTATTCTCCAGCTAATCAAAAAATGTAGAACAAGCCGGGCGTGGTGGCACACACCTGTAATCCCAGCACTCGGGAGGCTGAGGCAGGAGGATCACTGTGAGTTTAAGACCAGCCTGGGCTACATAGTGAGTTCCAGGTCAGTCTCAACTATGTAGTGAGACCGT
>NW_022900921.1:41215886-41217144 GCF_012274545.1 Fukomys damarensis
GTCTCCCTATTGGAGAATTGTAAATAAGACTCTGTGAGAACTATTGAAGAAGAGGCTTTGTCTGTAATCAGTTTTTAGCGTTTAGGGGAAGAGGGCTGGGGGGCTGCATCTTAATAACATCTGCTTAAAAAAAAATAGAGCAGGGTCCTATGGTGCACACCTGTAAAGTCAGTTACTTGGTAGGCTGAAGCAGGTGGATAGTAAGATTGAGGCCTGCCTGGGTAACTTAGTGAGACCCTATCTCAAAACAGAAAAACTAAAAGGGCTGAATATATACCTCGGAGATACCACACTTGCCTGGCATATGCAAGGCTGTGGATTCAATCCCCAGTACTGTAAAAATACTACTAGTAATTACAAAAAGTAGAAACCGTGTAATTCAAATCCTAAAGCAAAGTTTCTCTATCAGATTGCCTAAAACCTATTAAATCTCAGATTCAACTACAGATTAACAGATCCAATCAACCAGAGAGTACGGGGGTTTTCCCACAGAAGTTTTAATGAGTGACTTCACCTAATAACACAGTATTCCTAAAGTTCTAAAACAGCAAAAAATCTGACCTAATTTTACAGGTCAAGAATGCCGAGACTATTGGTTTGTGCAAGTAGGGCAAAATCCCTTCCAGTCTAATTCTGCTAAGACACCAAGTCACAATGACAGGGAGCTCTCTGGGCATTTCTCACAACACCCAGGTCCCATCTGGATGGCAGTCATTTTGCAAACGGCAGAACAACACCTTCAGGTCGAGTTTAAAATCCGTTTTGAATGTGCATTTTTCTGGGTGTGTAAAAGATAACGTGAGTCCGACTCCATACCTTTCACTCCTAGTTTATTTTTTCCAAATTTTTTTTAGCAACATGCTTGCTACCCGTTCAGTCTCCCTCCTGAATTAACCACACTTGGAAGTTCTTATTTCCAACCCGATAAAAGCAATGAACACAGAGAAGCAATACCGCGGATCATTAAAATGGTACCCGTCCAATGCATCGCCACCTAAAGACCACCGCGTAAACGGGACATCGAAAGACCACAGGGCGGGCCCCAAGGTCCCCGAGCCCCCACTCCCGCCGCAGCCGCCGCAGGACCCACCTCTGCAGCTCCTCCTCCTGGATTCTCTCCTCTTCCCACACGAAGACACCGGAGACGGCCGCCATCAAGGCAGAAGCATGGCCCGGGCGGCCGCGCAGCCTGCGCCACAGTCGTCCGAGCAGGACGCAGCGCGAGCTCTCCGAGTACAGGCGGCCGTAGAGCTGCGCG
>NW_022900921.1:41217342-41247866 GCF_012274545.1 Fukomys damarensis
CCCTCATGCCTCGCGGCGGCAAGCGGCGAGGAAGCTACCCGCTCGAAGGGAACGTCAATGCACCAGGCCCTCGGGGGCTCGATCTCCTGCCTCCTCCGTGCGGCCAGCGTGTGCCAGTGGTACTGTGGCACCGAGCACACGCGAAGCCGACAGGCTGGCGACCCCTGCCCGGCTGCAGAAAAGGTTCTGAGTGTTCCGCCTCTGTCTCACGCGCTGTCCGAGCACAACCTACCCTTGTCCGCCTCCCGGCCCTTCATTGGTTGAGGTTAGAACACCTGAGTTCTCATTGGTCTAGCTCAAGGCTCGTCGCTGCTCACTCCCGCCCCTACGCGCCTGCGCGCCTGGACCAACTAGTAGCAAGGTTGTGCGGCGCCTAGGGCCAGTCAAGGGCGCCCGGGTACGTGACCGTCCGACTCGCCGCAGTCGCTGGGTCACGCTGCCTCGCACCCTCCCCGTGGAGGGGCGCGGCCAGGTGCAGTAGGAATCCCGCGCAGCGCATAGTTCTTTTTTCTTTTCTTTCTGTTTTTTGGGCGTTGGGGTTCGAACACTGGACCTTGCGCTTGCGAGGCAGGCGCGGTGCCACTGAGCTTTACCCTGCCCTAGTGCGCAGTTATTTAAGAGCCGGAGCTGGCCTCGTGTCTTTGAGCTCGGCCTTTGGTCTGGGCGAGGTCCCTGCACCTGCCTGGCCCCGCACCCAGCACGAGTCCGTGCGGCGCCGACAGATCTGGAGTGAACCAATGTCACCTTCCGAGAGCCTACGACACTCCCGAGAGCCGCGTGCGCAGGTGGCCTGTCGCGGTCTGGAAATGCAGCAGCGCTTTGGAGAGCAGCCCTTCTCCCTGGTTCCCCAAGGTGAGCGCATGGGAAGGTAAACAAGTTTCCTAAACTTATCTTGATCCCCCTTGGGCAGCCTGGCTAAGTGGCCCTGAAGGATATTCAGTAGCTATTCTGCGTCCCATCTCATTACAGCAGAGCCATTCATGTAGTTCAGGCCAGACCTGAACTCACTATGTAGCCCGGGCTGGCTTCCAACTCGAGGGGATCCTCCTGTTTCAGCCTCCTGAGTGCTAGGATTACAGGTGGGCACCACCATGCCGGACTAGGAAGCAAGGGAAATTTACTGGGGAGATTATGGAGTCAGATGCTTTCCTGGGAAAAGGCAGTTAAGAGATCAAGCTTCTTCATACAGCACATGTTTAAAAATAGGGGACAAGACCACCACAGGGTAGAGAATTTAGCACAGTTAACAGTTTACTCTGCATCCCTAGGGAGGGGTTGGTGTCTGGCTGATTTAAACCTGTTCCTTGTAGTCTTCTCTGAAGGACCTTATCTGTTTTTGTTTTTGTTTTGAGACAGGGCCTCACTATGTAGTTGAGACTGACCTGGAACTCACAGCAATCCCAATCCGCCTGCCTCAGCTGCCAGAGTGCTGGGATTACAGACCTGCACCACCACACCCAGCTTGAAGGACCTTATCTGAAACTGAGACAACTAAGGGATATTAACTGTCCTCAGGGGATGCCACAGCTTCTTGTCAGTTCTGGTAATTAACCCTAAAAATTCCTACCTAGTAGCTAATATGTCTTGCTGGGAAAGGGACTGTGCTCCCCAGAGGCATACAGGAATTTCACTTTTACTGTAGGTAAGCACATGTGTGGTTTTGCTTGTTCTTAGCAAAATTGTTTCTCCAAAAGAAAATATTGTTTGCCAAAAACTGAAATTTAGGTCTCTTCTGTCCTCTCCTGGATGTCAGATTTTCCTGTGGAGTTTGGTACTGATGTTTATTTCCCCTTGAAGCCACATAAGGAAAAATATGTGTGTAGCAGAAAATAGTATCTGTCACTCTGGGGAAGCCACCCTTTTTCAGTGAGGTGGGATGGAGAGCCATGGGCCGGAGCTGACCTGTCCCCTCCCTTGTGTCCTCTGTGGAAAGACCATTGAGGCCTGCGCAGGCCCTTGCCGTTCTTTAGTGGCCTGGGGTTGCTATCTGCCTCATAAAGCAGTGGAGGAGTTGTCCTTTGGGAAGACAAAGTTGTCTTCGCCTCTGAAAAAGCCTCCTACATAGTTGACCTTGGCATTTGCTGGGAATATGGCATTCTGTGGGTTGGAGTTTTCAGTTAAGGTCAAGAGAGAATACAGTTATTGTAACAAACCCACATTGGATGGTTATCTCCAGAATTCATTGCTGTTAACTGACTTGGGGCTTCATGACAGACATAGAAGTAGATTTCCTAATTAAAAGGAAAAAAGGCTGGGCTGGGGATTTAGCTCAGTGGTGCCACCGCCTGCCTCAAAAGCACAAGGACCAAAGTTCGATCCCTGATATCAAACAAAAAGTTGATTGTGGTGGTATGTGCCTGTAATCCCGGCACTCGGGAAGTTGAGGCATGCCAAGAGTTTGAGACCAGTCTCCTACATAAGGAGAGACCCTGTCTCCAAAAAAAAAAAAAAAACTTTTGGGGTGTTAGGAATTGAACCCAGGGCCTCATGCCTGCTACATGTTATGCTACTGAGCTCTGTTCCTATCCCCTAGCACAAATTCTTTGTTGATCATATGTTTTGGCCAGACTCACAAGATAGAAATTAAAATTTTAAACTGCTTATGATCGCAAGTCTCTAAGTTCATTTTTGTGGGTTGGACTGAGTTTTTGTTTTTATTAGTAGTACACTAGATTAGAACAACATACATTATATTTGTGTGTGTGTGTGTGTGTGTGTGTGTAGACAGTCATTACACATAAAATTTTTTGGACACTTCTTGACTTCCAGTCAATAGTACTGATTGAATATAATTACATAGCTAAGCTGAAAATCAATGCAAATCACCGATCTATGCCTATTTTTTTATTTGTATTGAGATAATCAGAAAACTTAGTCACATAAAAAGTCATGAAAAATGGCTTTTTAAATTGTGTGTTTGTGCTATCGTGTATTATTTTCAACTTGGTCAAGCATCGGAGCACAATCAGTCCTTCCCTCTGAACTAGAAAGGGGGAAGACAGTGAGGGCTAAAGAAAGAGAATAGAGACCTGGGTAATCTTAAACTACTTGGAGGGGCTGGGAGGTCAGTGCCTCAGAGTGGGCAAAGAAAGATGCTCTGGGCTAGCCAGCATTTATTGGGTACACAATAACTGGAGGGAGTATCAGGTGATTTAGGGCTCTGGAAGGCAGTGATAATCTTAACTTGATGAGGGCAGTAAGAAGAGCATTCTTATAATAGTAGGTGGGACAAGATAACAGGCTGATAAAGAATTTGTCCTACCCCCAGGTGTGAAATCTTTCTCTCTTTTTTTTTTTGTTTTGTTTTGTTTTGTTTTGTTTTTGAGGCAGGGTCTCACTATGTAGCCCAGGCTGGTCTCGAACTCACAGCTATCCTCCTGCGTCAGCCTCCCGAGTGCTAGGATTACAGGCATGCACCGCCACACCCGGCTTCTCTTTTTTTATTACTACTCCATTCTCAAAGAACCAGTATGTCTTCAGTTGATGTATTCTTGCCCTTGAGCATCACAGTATCACAGGACCTTGAGACCAGAACAGAGTTATGTTCCCTCATGCCAAAGCTGGCTCGTGGGCAAGGTGACATTGGGTCTTAGACAGCTAGAGTCATAATTTAATTATGAAATAATTTTTCTCCAAAAATTATGTAAAATGACTCTCAGTAGTCAAGCTGGGTATTACCCAGAATTCCCTTCCATAGAATATAAGTCTAGTTAAAGAAACTATATACCAAAAAGAAACTTATACCAGATGGGGAGGCAGAAGTGAAGCAGACAGTTGCTATGTACTTTTTCTGTTCTTGAATTCACTGTGTAATCCAGATTAGCCTCAAACTCATGGCAATCCTCCTGCCTCAGCCTCGCGAGTACTGGGATTACAGGTGTAGGCCACCATACCCGGCTGGGCCATTTGTGAAATTTCTAGTCATGTAAGGTAATAAACAAGCACGTGGGAAGTGATGGGTTGCAGCTTGTACTCACTCTCCTTTGTTCTCCCTCCAGGACTTCTTCCTATCCCATGGCCCAAGCAAGAGTTTCACACCAGCCTACAGATTGTAGACCCACAGAGGCAACAGCTTCTCAAACCACCAAGACTTCCAGCCCTTTGTCCTCAACTTGAAAGAGTCTCCTGAGCTCCTTTGTCTTCCCCTCTGTTGCCAGGCGTAGATTCACTGCCACAGTCAAGCAGTAAACCATCTCATCCCATCGTTCTGAGCAACTCAGTGCCCTCGGCAGCCAGTCCCTCTCCTCCACCACCAGTCTTGGGTAGCCATTGCTCCTCTGTCACTGTGGTTTTGCCTTTTCTCGAATTGCAGGTGAATGAAGAAACTGCGTGGTCTAGGGTTTCTTCGGGCTTCTACCCCTTAGCATAATGCTTCTGGGATTCAGTTACCTTGTTTTATTAGTAGTTTGTTTGTTTTGTTGCTTAGTATTTCCTTATATGGGTGCCCTGGTATTTGTGTGTCCATTCGATGTTTGATTACATTCAGGCTGCTGTGAATGTTTGTGCAAAAGTCTTTGGGGGAAGCACACAGAAGATGGACTGCCAGGTTGCATGTAAATGTGTATCAAACCATTTAGGAAACTGTTTTCCAAAGTAGTCCCACTTTGCATTCCTATCAACAGTATATGTTTTGGTCGTTCGTATCCTTCCAGATACTGGCATACCTTCTACTGTGCTTTCTTATACTTCGTGCATACTGCATTTTGTACAAGTTGAAGCTTTGTGGCAGCCCTGTGTCAAGCAAGTCTATCTGTGTAGTTTTTTCAGCACCTTTGATGATTGTTAGCATTTTTTAGCAATAAAGTTTTTTTGTTTGTTTGTTTTGGGGGCTTTTTCAGGGGGGTACCAGGGATTGAACTCGGGTCCTTGTGCTGGCAAAGTAGGTGGCGGC
Organism: Fukomys damarensis; assembly: GCF_012274545.1. Lineage (NCBI taxonomy): Eukaryota > Metazoa > Chordata > Mammalia > Rodentia > Bathyergidae > Fukomys > Fukomys damarensis. The sequence goes on from NW_022900921.1 coordinate 41,222,234, forward strand.
ACCACTGAGCTAAATCCCTGACCCTAAAGTATTTTTTAGTCAAGGTATTAACATTACTGACAATGCTATTACACACTTACTTGACTACAGTACAGTGTAAACATAACTTTCTTATGCACTGGAAAATTTAAAAATTTGCATGGCTTGTTTTATTGTCACATTCACTTTTTTGGAGTGACTTGGATCCTCCAAGCCTGCAGTGTCTCTGAAGTATCCTGTACTTCGTTTTGTCAGTCTTTTTAATCTTTTTTTTTTCCCCTTTGGTGTGGGACCTTGCGATTGCAAGGCAGATGGTGGCACCACTGAGCTAAATCCCCAGCCCTTGTCAGTCTTTTCAAGGTTAGCCATTCTCATACATGTGTGGTGGTATAGTATCTCATTTTAGTTTTAATTTACACTTGTTGATTCGTTAATGTTAATAATCTTTTCATTTGCTTATTGACCATATATGTATCTTTTATGACTTTTGAAATATTTTGCCCATTTTTTAAAAATTTTAAATTGCTTTTTATTATTTAAATTGTATTCTGGCAAGGCATGGTGATGCATGCCTGTAATCCCATCACTTGAGAGGCTGAGGCAGGAGGATCGCCACGTTTGATGCCAGCCTGGACTACACAGCAAGACCTCTCTATAAATACACACACACACGCACACACACACGCACACACACATACATACATACATACATACATACAGTATTCTAGATATAAGTTTTCACTTTTTTTTCTTTCAGTACTGGGGATCAAACTCAGGACCTTGTACTTGCCACTCAGGCACAGTACCACTGCGCTGTATTCTGGATACAAGCTCTGTCAGATGCATGTTTTGCAGATATTTTCTAATTTTGGGCTTCCTTTTTATTTTCGTACTCATATCTTTTGAAGGAAACACATACTCAGTTTTTCTTTTATTAGCACCATGCTCTGACCTACTGAACTAGCTGCCAGCTTTAAGCCTTTCTTTGTTTTTTTGTGGGGGGGCGGTCAAACTCTGGTCCTTGCACTTGCAAGGCAAGTGGTGGAACCACTGAGCTAAATCCCTGGTCCTAAGCCTTTTAATGGTTTGTATTTTTTATGTCCTAAGAAGTCTCCCTGCTCAAATGTCAGAGGTCATCTATGTTTTCCTCTGAAAATTTTATAGTTTCCCTCTCGTGGTTACTGGTTTTTTTTTTTGAGATAGGGTCTCACTATGTAGTTGAGACTGACCTGGAACTCACTATGTAACGCAAGCTGGTCTCAAACTCACTCCTCCTGCCTCAGCCTCCCAAGTGCTGGGATTATAGGCGTGCACCACCTTGCCCAGTTTACTGGTACATTTTGAGTTAATTTTTTTTGTATGATAAAGATAAGAATTAGAGTTCTTAGGCTGGGGATTTAACTCACTGGTGCTGTGCCTGCCTCCAAGTGCAAGGTCCTGAATTCAATCCACAGTACCCTCCCAAAAAAGAATTGGTTGTTTTTTTCTTTTTCTAATAGATATCCATGGATTCTAGGACCATTTGTTGAACTGTTAACACCCCACCCAAGTTAAATGCCTTGGTACCTTTTTTGAAATTCTGTTGCCCATCTCTTTCCAATAAAAAGATTAGAATTTACCTACTAATTTTAGGGGAGAAAAGAGCCTGACAGGATTGGGATTGCATTGGCTCTTTAGATTAACTGGGGAAGAATTGATGTCCTGACAGTATGGATTCTGCAGAACCCAGGAGCATGGTACAGTGTATCTCTCAATTTAATTTCTCTCTCCATTTAATTGCTCTTAATGTTTTTTAGCTTTCATTGTGCAAGTCTTGCAAATACTTTGTTAAACTTATCCTAGCTATTTTGTGATTTTTAACACTAGTGAAAGTATTTTAAAATTTCAAATGCAATTGTTTTTATATTGGACTTTGTACCCTGCAATTTTGCTAACTTCTTAGTTCTAATAGCTTATTATTGTGGATTCTTTAGAAGTTTTTATATCCACAATCATGTAGTCTTGCAAATAAAGATGGCTTCACTTCTTCTTTCTGACCTCTACTTCTTCCTTTTTCTTGCCTACTTCAGTGTCTTGAACCTCTCATACAGGGTTGAATAGAAATGGTGAGAGCAAACACCCTTACCTCATTCCCGGTTTTAAGGGGAAATCATCCAGTCTTTTACTCTTTCCACTGCTGCGCCTCTAGTGTGGAGCTGCACCTCCAACCATAGCTCCTCCCAAAAATGATACACCAGATGCACTGTGCAGAACTCTGCCCCATGGGGTTTCCTTTGACCACTGTCCTCAGGACCGCTGTGAGTGGGGTTGTTCCAGTATTCTGGCCTGAGTTTATTTTCCTTCTTTGGTCACCTGGTCCTAGGACATCCTCACGAGCCCACGGATGCTGGCTAAGGGAAAGGCAGGGTAGCAGAGTGGTTTCTGCAGAACTTAGCTGTGCATTCAGGGCCTGTAGACTCAGTCTCTTGTACCATTCTGTGTGCTGACAAGGGCTGTGTGTGTGCCAACCTTCCAATACCCACTTTAGCATGTGTGGTCCCCAATCAAATGTTAAATCTCTACACAGCCCACTGGCACGCTGGAAGCTATGCAGAGCTAGGCATGGGGCGCAAGGCCCTGAGTTTAATTCCCTGTACCAAAATAAAGAGACAAAAAAAAAAAAAATCCAGCATCACATTATAGATCCAGCCACCTCAGAAAAACCCCACTTACGACCGGGGACATCTAGATACAAGCCTTAACAGACAGGGTATCACTGTATATTTCCGGCTGGCCTTGAATTCCAAGCAATCTTCCTGCCTCAGCATTGTAAGTGCTAGGATTACAAGCATGGGCCACCCCACCGGCTACCTGGGAGTCCTCAGGGTCTGTACTGTGATGCATACAGCATCCTGTCTACCACTGATGCTTCTGTTAGCTCCTGAGCCCAGTGTAGAGTAGCCTACCTGCTGGGCAGAACTATTGACAATGCCTTCTTTTGTTCTGGGCCCCATTCAAAACTGACAGCCTTTTAGATTATTCAGAAAATGAGCCAGAGAAGAATCCAGTGAGTTCATGTTACCTCCAAACCCAAACCCACTGGACCTTGTACCTCTATCTTCACGTTAGGAGGGACCAGATGTAGCAATTAACCTTTCACCTTAAAAGGGATCTCTGCAGACCCCAAGCCATGGGCCTCCTAGAAACCTTGCTGAATTTTCACGGCACTTGTTCTCCATGCTTTGACTTATAGGTGCCTTATTGAGGTGGCTACAGTAGTTGCTACTTCCAATCAATGTGATAGGATGGATATATTAGACCAATGTGGCATCCTGTGGAGTAGAGAACAAATTCTCTGTAGACGTTTTTTCCCGGTTTATTTGTTGTTGTTTTGAGATAAGTTCTCACAAATGTAGCCTAGGCTGGCATCGAGGTCACGGCAAGCCTCCTGCATCAGCCTCCCAAGTTCTGGCATTACAGGTATGTGCCACCACATCTAGTTGTCTGCAGACTATGTTATGACAGATGACTGAGGAGTTGATATAATCTGAGTTTGGATAAGAATAAGTATCACTAGCCCTACCAGCTCACAAAAGCAAAACACATTTGATAGTCTTTACTAAAAACAATCCAGAAAAAATAAAAATATGAAAACAATCCAGAAAAAAAGCATTCATCCGACCAATAACTGCATACTTTGTTCCAGGGGATGCACTGATTTGCTCCAGCAGTGAAACCACATCTGGCACAGCAGCTACAGTTAGAATCACAACCTAATTAAGTCTGTGATAATCCTCTCCCTTGTCCAAGACCCATTTTGGATCAGTGCAGACAGGACAACTAAACTGAATGGGAATGCAGTAGGAGTCACTGCTCTGTAATTTAGAAATCCCATTAGCTGGGTGTGGTGGTGCATGCCTGTAATCCCAGCACTTGGGAGGCTGAGGCAGGAGGATTGCTGCAGAGTTTGAGACCAGCCTGGACTACACAGTGAGTTCCAGGGTAGTCTGAACTCTACATAGTAAGACCCTGTCTAATCCCATTGACTGCACTATGCTCTTCAGTCTCCAGGAAGACTCTGCATCTCTTGGTTTACTTTTTTTTTTTTCAGCTAGAGATGAGTGTTTATGTGGTTGATCTTTAGCCTTTATTTTACATTTTGTTTTCCAATTAAGTGTAATTTACATTGTCTCCAAAACAGCTTCTTCATCTCTTAATACAAATAATGATGCCAGCCCGATCTGTGACCACAGGTTGTGGTAAGGCTCAAATGAGGTTATGTAAATTAAAATACCTGGTAAACCGATCTAGGCATGGTGGTACCTGCCTGTTATCCCAGCACCCAGGAGGCTAAGGCAGGAGGGTCACCATAAGTTCAAGGCCAGTCTGAGCTACACAGTGAGACCATTTCTTAAGCAACAACAAAAGTGCATGGTAAAATGGAGAATCCTCTGCAGGGTATAAGGAAGAATGACTATAAATTTCAATCAAGGGTCTTTTTATTGTTGCAAGTACTGTACTTGGAAACAACACCAACAAAAATACAAACCAAAACCAAATAAGAGATACTCCCAGAAGTTCTACAAAAGAGTGGATCAGAGTTGCAAGGATAATTGTCACCTTGATATACTGCTAATGTTCCCTTCATGGCAGAGAATATTTCTTACTGACAGCCCTGCATTGGCAGCCTCTTTAGAAATTGCCAGGAAATGAGCCAGGCATGGTACTATATGCCCGAAAGAGTCCTTGCCCAAGGTGGCGCCCAGCATTCCTGTGACTGGCTAGGGCTGGGGTGTAAGCCTGGCCCCACGTTCTATGAAGGCCATCCCAGCTTTCCACGGGCTCAGCTGGAGTGTTGTCCAGTGTACTTCACAAACCAACTCATCTAAGACCACTTCCTTCCCCTCCCTTGTAGGCACTGAACCCAAAGACACCCAACACCCACCCACATGCTCATCTCCATCTCGGTCTGTTGCCGAGGCAGCCAACCAGAAACAGACTGCCATGGAGTCAGCAGTGGTCCGGTCTGGACGACTGAGCTGGGCTTAGATCTAGGCTCTGCACACTCTACAGCCACTTTTTTTTTTGTACCAGTAATCAAACTCAGGACCTGTGTTTTCGAGGCAGACATGGAGCCACTGAGCTAAATCCCTGGCCATCCAGCCACCCCTTTCTGATATTTCTTGGCCGATGCCCTCACCCTCCCTGCTCCCCTTCCTCCTGGCCTGCAGGCTCTGGTCCCAGACTATAGACCACATCTTCCAGAGAGAAGTGTTAGAAAGCCCATGTGCACTGTCTTAGCAGCAGCCTGTGTAGGAGTCATTTCTCAGCCATTAACCAGAAGACATGTCCAAAACGGATCTACTGTAAGCCGTTGTTACTCTGATGTCTATACCTCCATCTCTTTCTTTCCCCCGACTAAAGTCTGATGCAATCCTTGGGTTCCAATGATCAGGCCAAAAAGCAACAATAAACACTTTTTTTTTTTGGTTTTTTTGAGACAAGGTCTCACTAATGTAGTCAAGACTGACCTGGAAAACACTATGTAGCCCAAGCTGGTCTCAACTCACAGTGATCCTCCTGCCTCAGCCTTCCAAGAGTGCTGGGATTACAGGCGTGCGCCACCATGCCCTACTAATAAGCACTTTTTCTTTCCTTCCAAATATATATGCAATCCAAAGCTCTGTTCATCTATTATTCAGAGTGGAAAGTGTTTACAATTTTCATCCACTTATTCTCTGGGATGCGAAATTTCTTTCTTAAGAGCAGACCATTTCCTCCTAATGTGTAACCTCAAAACAATTCAGGAAAGCATCTGTTTTTGTGATCAGTGATGCAGCTACATACGGATCTGCAAGGCCAAAGACACCTTTCTCAGGACCAGAGCAGAATCCCCAGTGAGAGTGAGAGCGCAGGCAGATAGCTGTCACCAGCACTGTGCCTGGAGCAAGACTCTCCCACCTCCATGAGGCTGGAACTGCCCCCATTGTCCCAACCCGCAGGAGGTCACAGGGTATGGGACTCCTTCCCACTTCCTCCCCGCCCCCAGGCAGGCTGTGCGGTTCTGGCTTGGCTTATGAGACTTCACAGAGGCCTGGCCCAGCTCACCAGTGGGAAGGAGCCTCACAGCAGGGGCTGCTGAGACACAGGCTGCTCATTGCAATGTGGCCGGTGCAAAGAAACAAAGCCAGCTGTAACCAAAGGAAAATCTTAGGGTTTAGAGACACAGCCAAGTACCAGGAGGTAGAGGTTTCATATCACAGCAACCTGGGCTGGCAGGCAGGCGATACAACCACCAGACAAGGGTAGGGCCACACCAACAGAGGCACCAAAAGCTGCATCTGAAGTCTGTCCTCTCCCCCTTGCTCTGGACCTAGGGAAGCTGATCTTAAATGCCACTGTCCCAGAAGCTTTTGGAAAAATTACCATTTCCCTTCCATTTGCTGGGAGCTCCAGCTGGGTCACATTCCTGTCCTCTCTATTTACCTTGCCCCATGGAAAGGAAAAGATGGCTACTCTGATAGGTGGGCTGGGAGGGGGACACTAGTCACATGCACCCTTTTCTCTCTTGGTAAGCTGCCTGTGGGGAGTAGAATCCCTGCTCTGCAAAAAGGGCTCGGCTCCCTTAGGGTCTTGCTGCCAAGACCAGATTCGGGGTAGGATACAGGTCTAAAGCTATGTCCTCCAACCTGGCCCTTCTACCAACAAACAAAATAAAGGGGAGATCAGAGCCCGGTCTGCCACTCCTCTGCCCTCTTTCTGGATCCTCAACGACACCCCAGGACGGCCTCCCTGAGCCCTTCATCCTTCCCTTGGTTGAGTTCCCATTGCGTTTTGTGGTCTAGCTGTAGTGTGACCGGTTATCATTTAGGTGGACGCTTTTACTTGCTTTCCTTCCTAGCTGCCATGTAGGAGAAGACCCTGGAGACAGGGATGGCAAGCAGTGGCCACACCAGGTGACTGCTGAGGGCATCAATGGGGATGAAGACCAGGCTCTGTCAGAAGCACATGTCTTCCTCGTGGAACCACTCTCCTTTCTCTCCTCCTGTGACTTGATGGCGTCATCAGGGGGAAACCAGTGACCTCCAGCCTGGCCAGACAGGACTGGATCCCGGTGACTCTCAGGTCATCTGTAACCTGCAAAGAGTCTGCTTTGTCTTGTGTTGAACATGGTACTGAGGACAGTCTGGGGCTAAGCAGCCCTCTTTCTGCCGCAAGGGGAAGGCCTGGCTCAGAAATGGAGCCCACGTCAGGAGTAGAAGGAAGAGAGTAACCAGGTGCAGAGAGCATTTTGGAAGCCTTGAATTCACTTCTGTCTCTAACTTTTCTGATTCGCGGCCAATAAATTCCTTTCTTGCATCACTAATCTGAGTTGTTTTTAGTCATTTTACAACTAAAAATATACTGTCTAATACACTATTAGGTAGGATTAAAGCAGATTTCCTGTTACCTTCACCCTGAGCTTTGATGAGCAAATGTGAAGTTCTAATCTTTTTTATTTATTTTTATTTATTTATTGATACTGGGGATAAAACTCGGTCCTTGTGCTTGTGAGGCAGGAGGCAGCACCACTGAGCTAAATTCTCTGCCCCACAATGCTTTTTAAAAAAGATTAGAGGGCCGGGGATTTAGCTCAGTGGTGCTGCTGCCTGCTTCACAAACCAAGGACCTGAGTTTGATCCCCAGTACCAAAAACAGAAAGCACTCTGTCATAATGGAAAGTATCAAGCCATATTTTTCCATTTCTCCCAAATATTTTCAATGTATTAGTCAACAGCTCTGAATGTAGACTTGCTGCCATAATTCTCTCACCCGCCTTGGGAAGGGCCCAGTGTCTAGATATAAAGAGCTCTTAACTAGGCATGGTGGTGTATGCCTATAATCCCAGCACTTGGGAGGCTGAGGCGGGGATTGCCAGGAGTTTGAGGCCGGCCTGGACTACATAGTGAGTTCAAGGCCAGCCTGAACGGCATAGCAAGAATCTTTAAAAAAAAAAAAAAAAAAAGTCTACAGCCATAACGCTTTGAATGCCAGATCACACTACAAAACAAAACAAAAAAACCCTCTTACAACTTAGCCATAAAACACAGACCAACTAAAAGGCAACTCAATATACATTATTCCAAAGAAGATGTACGAATGGTCAATAAGCACAGAAAAGGGTGATCAACATCATCAGTCATCAGAAAAATGCAGTTCAAAGCCACAAGATATCACTTTGTATCAGTGAGGATGACTAGAATGAAAAAAAAAAAAATGACAAGCTGGCTATGGTGGTGCACTCCTCTAATCCCAGAACTCAGAAGGCTGAGGCAAGAGGATTACTGTGAGTCCAAGGCCAGCCTGGGCTACATACTAACTACGTAGTGAGACCCTGTCTCAAAAAAATAAAACAAAAGCAACAAAAAAGATAATGACAATGAGGGCCGGGGACTTAGCTCAGTGCTTCTGCCGCCGCTTGCCTCGCAAGCTCAAGGTCCCAAGTTTGATCCCCAGTACCAAAAAAAAAAGACAATGTAACAGGAATTAGTGAAACAGGAATTAGGCAGTAAGACATGACCCCAAGATGCAGTCTGCTAAGTCACACTCCTACAGGGACCTTACAAGAACATCTGCCAGGCCTACTGCGGCTGTCTGGGACCTCCCCAGAGCAGGATCAGGCCAGGAATTGGCTCAAGGGTGCACAGGCCATAGACTGGACCCTGAAAAGTATGTAGTCTCGTATAGGGAGGAGGTTCTATTGCTTACACACTGCCTGAGCTCCCTTCTAAACCCCTTTAAAACTCCTACACAAAAAGTCCTCAGGGGTGTCCTATTCAGAACCTCCTCCTGGCTAGTGGGAGCTGTAATTCTTACCTTGATAGTTTTTATTTCCTTGCCTTCATGTATTTTATTATTTTTTTTTGTTTGGGGTTTTGTTTTTTGAGGCAGGGTCTCCCTATGTAGCCCAGGCTGACCTTGAACTTGTGGCAATCCTGCCTCAGCATCCCGGGTTTTGGTATTACAGGCCTGGGTCAACAAGTCCATCCTTTTATATATTTTAAAGAAATTTTCTTGCACCCTACCTCCTCCATCCACAGTTTTATTCTTAATCAGCATGGGACATGACCGCAGCATTCCGATGACAATAGGAACAACACTGCTGGTAGGAAAATAAAGTTGTGCAGCTACTTTGGGAAAAAAATCCTATAGTTCTTAGAGCTCTTAAACAAAGCTACCATGATCTAGTAACTACACTCCTTGGTGTATACTTAAGAGAAATTAAAAACACAAAAATGTATACAGATGATCATGACAGCAATATTCATAGAGAAACAACACAAATGTCCATCTTGTGAACGGCTAAACAAAATGTGGTACGGCCAAAGGGGAATATTATTTAGCAGTCAAAAAGAATGAAACACTGATGCGAGCTACAACATTTGACAAACCTCAAGAACATTTGGTTAACAAGCCAAACACCAAAGGCTGTAGCCTTTGTATAATTCTATTTATATGAAATGCCCAGAATTGGCAGATCCATGGAGAGAACGAAAACTGGTGATCCCAGGTGCTGAAGGAAGGTAGGCAGAAGGAGGAAATGCTGATGGGTACACATTTCTTTTTTGGCTGATGAAAATGTTTCAGAATTAGGCAGTGGTGATATCAGCATCTTACAACTTTGTAAATAATTACATTGACAAGGGTAGATTGTATGGCATAAGAATTGTATTTTCACAATAAATGTGACAACCAGGTGCAATGGCTCACACCTGTAATCCCAGCACTGGGTGGCTGAAGCAGGAAGATCGCAAGTTTGAGTCCTACCTGGACAAATTAGTGAGGCCTTCTCTCAGAATTTAAAAATTAAAAAAGGCTGGGGTTGTGGCTCAGTGATAGCGCGACCCTGAGTTTGATCACCAAGACTAGGAAAAAATACTATGGATGTAACAAAAATGCTAAAAACTGGTAAATCTAGCTGAAAGGTATGGGAATACATTGTCCTGTTCTTGTAACTTTTCCTTAAGTAAAAATTTTTTTCAAAACAAAATTTTTTTTTTCCACAATGAATATAATCATTATGTACTACAAATATGTACTAGTCAAAATACAGCAATACAAATGGTTTTTTGTTTTTAAAGCTTAAAATAAATTCAAGCTGTGCATATTAGTACACACTTATAATCCTAGCAATCTGGGTGGCTGAGGCAGGAGAATCACAGGTACAGCCCATCCTGGGCAATTTACTGTGATCCTCTTTCAAAATAAAAATAAAAAGGGGTGGCAAGTTGGGCAGGGTAGTGCACACCTGTAATCCCAGAACTCAGGAGGCTGAGACAGGAGGATCACTGCAGGAAAGTTCAAGGCCAGCTAGGCTACACAGTGAGTTCAAGACCAACCTACACTACATGGCAAGACCTTGCCTCAGAACAAAAGCAAAAGGGAATTGGTTGGGATGTGACTCACTGAGGAGGCCCTGGGTTCACTCCCTAGTATGGGGGGGTGGGGATCGCTAACGAAGCCTTTACCTAAGTACCTAACTTCAGGTATTTTGTTCCAGCAACAGAAAACTAATTTCAGCCACTTAGAATGCTTACCTGGACCATTTTTGTTTTCTCAACATGTCTCTGAAGGAAGTAGTAGCAAGATTGGGGAAAATTTTGCTATATATATTATATATATTTGTGTGTGTGTGTGTGTGTGTGTGTGTGTGTGTGTGTGCTGTTTGTTTGTTTGTTTGTTTTCCCGAGACTGGGTCTCACTATGTAGTTGAGACTGACCTGGAACTATGTAGCACAGGCTGGTCTTGAACTCACAGCAATCCTCCTGCCTCAGCCTCCTGAGGGCTGGGATTACAGGCTTGTTCTGGTTTTTTGAGACATAGTCTCCAGTTCAAGCTGGCCTAAAACTCTTAGAAACGTTTTTTAGATATTAAACATGATAAAGATGGCATCTGTGATGGTTAATTATAGTTAACTTGACTGGACCACGGGGTACCCAGATAGATGGTCAAACATACTTCTGGGAATGCCAGTGAGGTTGTTTTAAATTGGTAAGCACTCCCTAATGTGCCCATGTCTCATTCGATCCCTGGAAGACCTGAGCAGAATGCTGAGAGGGGATTCCTCTTTCCTGGCTATCTTTGGGCTGGGACATCAGCTTTCTTTTTGCCTTTGAACTTGAACTGAAATCTCAGTTCTTCCAGGGTCTCAAACCCACCAGCCTCCAGATGATGCAGGTCCAGGGACTCATCAACCTCTACAACTGTGGGAGCCACTTCCTTACGCTAAGTCTCTGTGTGCACAGCCACATTCTGTAGGTCCCATTTCTCTGGAGAAGCCTGAGTAATGTAGCATCATTCCAAGATCAGCAGACCTTCCAGGGATTAGGAGGAATCACCCAAAAATGTACCACAATGGTGGCACACGGCATCAGCCCCACAGCCCCTGGTACCCGCTGCTGCCAGCTCCGTCCCCTTCTCCATGGGCTGACTTTCTGGTGCAGATGGGGGGACTTGGGCTTGTTGGGTGGTGACCCCAAATAGCCAGGGTGGGCAAGCTGTCTCCAGGAGTGCCAAGCACTACTGAAGCAAAGTGTGGAGTTCAGAGTGGAAAAGAAAAACAAAGTCATGGAGCTGGGTCAGTGCTGGCCAAGAGCAGGAAGAAAGGGGCAGCAATAGGGAAGAAGCAGTTCCTGAGACAGGGCCAGCAAGGCTGTCCGTCCACTCAGAATAGATGAGCCTGACTTCAAGCCTAAGGTAGGACATAAGGAACTCTTAAGAAACAGAGCTGAGGACTGGGGGTGTAGCTCAGTGAGAGTGCCTGGCTAGCTTGTGCAAGGCCCTGTGTTCAATCCCCAGCACTGCAAAAAGAAACAAGGCAGTAGAGTTGATCAGTGGCCTCACCTCTTGGTATCACAGTAAGTGGAGGGTGGAGGGGGCTATGCAGCAAGCTCTCTGATTGGGGCAGGCCAGGCTCTTGTGCTCAACACCACATGAATCCAAGATCCAACATTACTACCCTCACCTGGGCCACAGATCGGGACTCTTAAGACCTGGCCCAGCGTCAAGGGAAATGGGCACAATCTAAGCTGGGCAAAGTCATCCTGATACCTTGAATAAGGTCAGTGGGAGCCTGGGGCCAGTGGTGGCCATGTTCTCCCCTGGGAGTGGGCAGCCTGAGCAGGGCAACAGAGTGAAAAAGATGAGGAGGAATCAGGTCTCTGGCTCATTTGAGGCCCTGGACTCTGCCAATCCCTTGGGATTACCCTTAACTTTCCAGTTATGGAAACCAATCAGTTCCATTTACTTAGAAGAGCTGAAGCTCTAGGTCTCATGGCTGTCCTGACACAAACCTCGGTATTCCAGGCCCTCAGCCACCTAACTCCTTGCCAATCCCTTGGGATTACCCTTAACTTTCCAGTTATGGAAACCAATCAGTTCCATTTACTTAAAAGAGCTGAAGCTCTAGGTCTCATGGCTGTGTCCTGACACAAACCTCGGTATTCCAGGCCCTCAGCCACCTAGCTCTTGCCGTGCCTTCCCAGTGCATGTCACTACTGCATAGGCACCAGCTCAGTGCTCCCCAAAGCCACACCTGTCCTTCCTACTGGCCCATCAATCCTGTCACTCTCACCAAGTGCACCCATTCTTCAGGGCCCAGGAAGCTTCTTTGACTGCCAGATTTGGGCATTACCAGGTTTCCCTTCCTGGAAGCTGGCATGGAAAGCCTAGAGGACAGAGACAGAATGTATTCCCTCTGCATCCTCCCAAAGGACCACCATATACGGTGAATGAGTACTGCAGAGAAAAGCAAAATCCTGTGAGCACATAAACAAGGGTCCAGTGGACATAAAAATGAGAATGACTTAGGCCTGTCGAAAATTGGCATACAATTTCCCTTCCCCCAAAGATTATGAGGCAAAGAGGTCGGAAAATATAAGGGACAAATCCTCTTATTAAAACGAACCCCAGGGCCAGGGATTTAGCTCAGTGGTGCTGCCACCTGCCTCACAAGTGCAAGGTCCTGAGTTCAATCCCCAGCACCACCAAAAATTAACTAAATAAAACAAACCCCATCCACCAATCCATTATCCCAGTTCTCCTTCAGTAGTGGGGCCATTATGAATTCAGGTGAGAGACCCCCAAGACAGAGGTGGAACAGGGGACACCAGGCTACATGGTCTACCCACCCACAAAGAGATGGCACTTTATAAGGCCTTTTTTTTTTTTTTTTTTTTTTTTTTTTTTTATTGTACCGGGGATCAAACTTGGGTCCTTGTGCTTGTGAGGCAGGCGGTGGAACCACTGAACTAAATTCCCAGTCCTACTTGACATTTTCTGTAAGGACAAGGACAGGAACCTTCCAAACAGGGGTGTAGCTTCTGCACTGCAGTGTTATTCTCCCAGATCCCCAGAAGCCCTAAAACAGGATGCATGCATAGGTATCTCTGAAAGTTCCTTCATTCCCTAACCCCTTGAACACAGCTGGGCCGAGTCCTCCATCCCCACACCACCCCCACCACGTTGCCTGCTTGAATGGCCAGGCCGGTCCACCACAGTCCTTCAGCTTGGGGACCAGTAAAATCTGTCCTGATGAAACTGTCCTTTCTTCAGATCCTGCACTGAGGAACTGACATCTTGATTCCCAAGTCACTGTCCCTAACAGCTTTCACTTTGGGCGGGCCCATCCCAAAGGAGACATTTTCTCTCATGCACCCTCCAATCCCACCAAAAAATGCACAGGAAGAGGAAAGACTGAAAGCTATTTGAAAAATAAGGCCCATAGTTTATTGGCTCCTTTGCATCCCCTTAATGTAGTGGCCTAAAGGGTGAATCACTATGGGTAAAATGTCAGCTGAAGATGCTCTGGTCATCCAGGGAGACCTGGCTTTCCCCAAGGACAACAGCCCACTCCTGGGTCCCAATGTCTCCCTCTTACTGCCCTTTACATACCTCCACCTCCTTCCAAACGTCATGCGATGTATCACCAGGGACAGCGCTGTCCCAGCCCCTACAGAAGCACCTGGCTGCAACTGCTCTCTTCCCCTTCTACCAGTCTCAGGTTCTTCCACCATACTTCATGTGTCCCCCACTTCCCTGTCCTCAGATGCCTTCACTGAGTGCAAACACCACCCCCACTGACACAGTAAAGAAAGCTGGTCCCCTTCCCTTCTCAATGCCCCCAGGGGTCCCTCTGCTTTAGTGCATCAGATGGCTGTTACCTCTTCTCTCGCTATATCCTGGCCACCAGTGTGCCACTCCCTTGGTGGGAATGCCCCCTCCCCAGATTCTTTCCCACATTAAGCCAAGCTCCAGCCACCTCTTCCCAGAAGTCTTTGCTAGTCCCTCAGGTTCTTGGGTGTCCAGGGACAGTTCATCTGCCTTCCTACAGAGGTGGACATCTCTGGAACCAAGGATATAAAATCCTACAGTGTCCTGCCAGTCACCAGTTCTCTTCTTTCACAAGGCCATGGTGCTTTGTACCTAACCCAAGGGCCCCTTCAGAGACATCTAAAGAAAGGTTGAGAACACTTTCTGAGATCCTGAGAAAGATGTGTCCTCTCTCAGAAATGTAAAAAAACCCACCTAAATGGGCTATTCCCCCAAAGGAGCCCAAAGCTTTGTGGTGTATACTTGGGGCCTGGCAACTGGGCCACATGAATGGTGATCTAGGGCACCCATGGAAAGCCAGCACTGCCCAGGACCAGGCTCCCAGAACCACTTCTCTCAGGCCTCCCCCAGGACCATTTCCCATGGTTTCAAAAATGGGTATTCTTCTGCAAGTCTCTGGCCTCCCCATAGGGGCTGGAGTTCACAGGCTATCTCTTCTGCAGCTAGCCAGGTGATACAAGGTTTGACACTGAGGTCTTGGGCGGAGCCATCTCATTTCTCCCTGTCTGGCCTGGAAACTTCCTGTGTGGAAGTCACCAGGATGAGGAGGCTCCAGGAGGTGAAAATATCTCTGTGAGGCATTCTGTGCGGTAATCCCTTCTGACTGTTTTCAATAGCAGCCTCATAGACATCCGCTTCTCTGAGAGGAAAGGAACAAACCAAAACTGGGAAAATTGTGACAGAAAAATGACAGGCAGCCATTGACATTCTTGTTTGTAGTTTCAGGTTTTTCATTGTTTTGCTTTTTAGGTTTTTTTTTTTCCTAGAAAAGAAAAACACAACCAGGGAAATTTATATGACAAACTATCAATGTCAGGATGGCACAAGGAGAGAGAAAGAAAGGCAAGAGGCGTGGGAACCTAAAAAGAGGGTTCCAAGTCACGTGGCACGGTCCATAGGGGCATGTGCAGGTCCTCACCAATTACCATTCCCTTTGGCATGCGTGTTGGGTACCTGCTCAGACATCCGGGGTATTAATGACGGACTCAGAACTTTACAGAAAGATGTCATCTGGCTCCTTGGCTTTGTGCTAAAGTATCACCTGGCAACCTTTCCTAAGAGAAGGGTCTGGAAGAGTGGGGGTCACGACAGGGTACACTTTGGCATCAAGCAGTGAACTCCAGGCAGCCACTCACTCACATGCAGACGTGGTCTCCACAGAGGCATCTGTCCAGACATCCCTGGTCAACTCAGCCCAAGGCAGACGAGGATACCACACTCCCCTTCTAGCCACAGCTCAGTGGTGATGTCTGTTCTCTGTTCCTGCTGAAAGTGCCTGTCCTTTTGCAGGTGGGAGGGGACTGAAATCAGCCTCCTCAGCTCAACACTGGGCACAAACTCTAAAGAAGCTTTGTCTACAGGGCAGCTTGGCCCTCAGGATCCACACTGAAGGTCTCTCAAGTTTCACCTACTTTATGCCCCAGGTCCTGGGGCAGAAAATTCAGCCAGAACCAGAGTAAATGGGGTAATGAGAGCAACAGCCAGGCAAGAAGGAGCCAGGAGCACGCTGACAGTCCAGAGGACATTCAAGAAGGGGAGAGAGACATGCAGCAGGCTGTAGCCCCAAGGTGCAGTCTAGGAACAGCTGGGCCTGCTAGTATGATCCCAACACGGGGATCCCGCTGGCTGGAGTTCCCAGTGGACAGGGGAGGGTCCTGCCCTGCTGTGGCCCCGGTTCCTGAGCTGAGGCCAGGCTACATCTCAGAGCCACAGTCCTGAGGAGCACCACGCTGGCCGGCCAGCCAGGCCACAGTTCAGCCCTCAGCCCCTGGGGACCACAAGGCTCCAATTCCACAGGGAGGCCCCAGGGAGCTGTAGGGACCGATGGGAAGGAGCTGAGGGAGAGACGCTGTGTTCTGCATGGGGAGACTAGGAGGAGGGGACCATGGGCTCAGAAGGAACTGTGGTCCCAAATATTGCAGAGCTCAAGGGATGGGATACATTTCTGAAAAAACAACAACAGGTTATTTTAAAAAGAG
Source organism: Fukomys damarensis (assembly GCF_012274545.1). Taxonomy (NCBI): domain Eukaryota; kingdom Metazoa; phylum Chordata; class Mammalia; order Rodentia; family Bathyergidae; genus Fukomys; species Fukomys damarensis. The sequence continues at coordinate 41,238,542 of NW_022900921.1, forward strand.
AATATGCTAGCTGTTGTTTGGTTGTTTTTCCTTTTTAAAACCATTCACATTTTAAAAGGCAAAGGGGCTGGGAGACTGAATCCCCTTCACGCTGATCTGATGTAGGCACCGGGAGGCCTCGGTCTCCTGTCAGCTCCACTTTCCTTGCCTGGCACCAGCCACGTGAGCCAGGGCAGGGCTGTGCTCCCCATCAAACCAGAACACATGTCAGGAGAAGGCCGAAGACTAAAGTGCAGAGAGTCCCCAGAGTGGGCAGCCTGGGACCGGGACACTCAGAGAGGGGAGGAGGGTGTGGGCGTGGGCCACAGCTGTGGGACACTCGCCAACCTGGCAACACTTCTTTCTGGGACTGTCCACTTTCGGCAGCACCCCAAGCAAAGTCTGGGTCCCATCCCTGGTTGGTAGTGACTAGTGAGCCAGAAGGGAGCAGTGGGTAGTGGGTTGGGGAAAGAGAGCTTTATGTAAAATCACTGAATCCCAGCTTCTGGTACAGGGACGCAGGGACAACCCTAAGGCAGAGTCTCTCCTGGGGAGGGTTTGATGAAGATGATTGGGTCCTACCAGTGAGGACTGCAGGGGCAAGCCGCTCCTCTGGGTGAGAGAGGGGCTGCCAAAGGAAGCCCTGGCTTCCACTAGGGCGTGTAGGCAGGGGGAGGCTGGAACTGGTTGATGACCTCATACTCGGCTGGGTAGGGTTCATTTTCCTCCATCTCTGACAGCAGCTCCAATGCCTGCTCCTCCTCCTCTGTGGGGTAGTGGCGCAGGAGGTTGGCTGCGGTGGCCAGGATGGAGGCTCCACCGGCGCCTGCTACCAGGTAGAAGCTGACGGCAAAGGTGACATAGACCTGGGACCCATGGTACTTCTTATGCTGCTGCTGCTGGGCCAGGATGAGTTCAGAAGCCCAGTAAGAAAAGCCGATGACGGTGGCACACTGCAAGACTAGGTGACAAAGGGACAGCACACAGGGGATTAGCAGGCACCCTGCAGCCAGGATGCTTGAAGAACCAATCAGGCTCTCATTCAGTTCTCAGAGAACCTGCCTGGCCCCAGTCCCTGCAAGGAGGTGCTCACCTGGCCAAGGGGTTCTCTGTCTATGTGTGTGGGGGACACGACACAGCTGCCCGGCCTCCTCTGACACAGACAGGTTTTCTCTGTCCTAAGGATTTGTAATGGGATCAAATCATGGTGGTGCATGTCTGTAATCCCAGCACCCTGGGAGGCTAAGGCAGGAGGACTGCAAGTTTAACCCCAGCCTGGGTAATTAAGCAACTTAGTAGAAACTCTGTCTCAAAATATAAAATAAAAAAAGGGCTGGGGTTGTAGCTCAGTACAAAGGCTCTAAATTCAATCCTCAGTACCATAATAAAAAAGGGCAAGTGCTACATTAAGGGCACTGGATGTTGCTAGGTATGCTAAGGAATAGACATAGTCGAGCAGTTTGGGAGCTGGAGGTAGCCAGCACCACTAGTCAAACTGACACACCAGCTTCATCATAGGGGAAGAAGCAGCCATGCACAAGCATAGAGGCTGGTATGAGGGGGAGAGGAAGCAACCCGACCACGCACTCCAAGAAGCAGCCTGCTTCCTTCCTTGCTCAGTCCAGACTGAGCTCCAGGGGCTTCAAAGCCACTTCAGGAGAGCTGTGAAATTCCTGGCAGAATTGAACAACATTTCAACCCTCTCTGCAGCTGGGCTCAGCAGGACCTTGAGCCTGTGAAGGGCATCTGCAAATGACCGAGGCAAACTGCAAATGTGCCCAATGCACTGTGAAGGGCTGGACATGTCACACAAGCATCTGGCATGTGTGTGCTCACAGAAGTGCCCCATACCGCCAGACCCCATGGTATCCCCACCACGCAGCAGTTTCTTTCCCACACAAGCAGGTAGGGCCTTACCGGTGAGGATGTGGGCAAAGGCATAGCGGCGGGTGATCTTCAGGGCTGGGTGCTTAGGTCCAAAGACATCCAGGAGGAATGCGGAGAGACTACACAGGATGCCCAGGAAGCAGAAGGCAGCAATGACCCGTAGGAGCAGCACTGTCTGTGGGTTCATGCAGAAATCTGGGAGAAAGAGGGACAACCAAAGCTCAGGGCTTCAGAAAACAGCCTGTGCTCCAGCCTCTCCACCACTGTCCTGGGCAGCGCAGGGAGGCCCCAGTGGTCTGCAGAGGGGTGGCAGAGAAGACTCCGACTCCGAAATCACTGTTCCCTCCATGTCCTGTTCTCCTCTTTCGACTAGTCTGTGTACAAGGGTTCCATGCCACTGTAGCTCTCCCAGCCATCTTCAAAGACCATGACCATCAATCAATCTGGCATATTAACCCATTCTGCCAAAGAATGCTCATAGCAGGCAGGGAAATCCCACTGACTTCTGAGCTGAGATTCCCAGACCAGCAAAGGCCAAAGGCCTTAATGTCCATTCTGCATTTCCTCAACATATCCGTTCCCTTTCCAACTCCCCAAAGAAGGTGACACTACACTAAATAAAAGAGGCCAAACACAGAAGGACAGATGCTATCTGACCACACGCTTATCAGATACCTAGAGGACTCACAGAGACAGATCTAGAAAGTGGAATGGCAGCTGCCAGGTCTGGGAAAGAGGAGAGCCAGGGTGTTATTACCATTTGTTAGAGCTTCATTTTGGGATGGAAAAATTCTGGAATTGGACATCAGTGATGGTTGTACAACAATGTGAAAATACTTAATGCTCCTAGCTGGGTACAATATGGCACTTTTAAAGTTTTTTGACATAGGATATTGCCACCTAGTTTAGGCAGGCCTTAAACTCACTATGTAGCCCAGGCTGGCCTCAAACGTGTGGCAATCAGCCTGCCTCAGCCTCCTGAGTCCTGGGATTACAGGTGTGCACCACCATACTGCTTAACATGGTAAATTTTATGTCAGTATATTTCACCACGGTAAAAACAAATAAAACTAAGGGCTGAGGTTCCAATGCCTGCCTCACAAGCACAAGGTCCCGAGTTCGATCCCCGGTGTCAATAAATAAATAAATAGATAGATAAATAGATAAATAAATAAATATAACTGAGGAAAGAAAAAACGTTGCAGCAGTTTAGAGAAATGTGTAACTACAAGAAGGCATTTAATGAAGATGCTGGGGCTAGGCTCTGGGGTAGAACATGTTCCTAAATTTAAAAAAATTAAAACAGGCTAGGGATGTAGCACAGTGAGAAGGCCCTGGGTTCCTGGGTTCAATTCCCCATGCCACCAAAAACAAACAAACAAAAATCCCCAAACAAAACAATACAACCCACAAATTCTCCAGGGAGCTGCTGGCTGGGCCCAAAGGCTCGTGTGCCTCCATTTGGCTCTCAGCACTTGGGAGGCTGAGGCAGCTGGATCAGTGGAAGTTGAAGATCAGCCTGGGCTACATAGCGAGCAAGACCAATCTGAACTATATAGCAAGACCCTGTCTCAAAGGAGAAAAAAAAAAATCCATGCACCTGATGGAAAGCTTTAACTTCACAGAGGACATTGCTCCCTGCTCCAAGGGCAAATATCTATGGCAGAGCCTTGCAAACCCCTGCAGGAGCAACCCCTGCAGGAGCAGCCCCTGCACAGACCAGTCAAGTGCTGATCCATGCCACCGCTCCAGGGATTCAGATTCAGAGGCTCTAGGAGGTTAAGTGACACCCTGCAGGTCACACAGTGACACCCAGCCCTGCTCTGTGCCGCTCAGAATCACCAGGTATCAGTGGCTACTCCTTCCCAACAGAGATAATCAATCAAGTCTTAAGGAGGTACCTGTGTACACAGGGTCAGACACTAACACGAAAAGTGGCAGAACCTTCCAAAGAGCGGCAGCTGCTGAGCTTGCTGACAAGCAGCTGGAAACATGAAATCTCCAAACAAAACAAAAAAGGCAAAGGAGGTTTGGGTCATTTAGTGAGAGGAAGTTCTTATGCAGGGACTTCCTGAGCTTTGGTGTTTAGGCCTCCAGGCACCATTGCCTCAGAGTCCAGCCTGGGAAGTGGCTGGGACATGAGACAGTCTCTGGAGCTGGCACCGGCACCTAGGGCTACAGAGGCTTCAGGTTACCCTGAGTGGGTCACCTGCCTATCCTCAGCCTGCTCCTCCTTATGGATCAATGAAAGCAGTAACACTGGCCTCAGCTGCCACAGGTATATGGGGAGGACCCACTGACACTGCCCAGGAAAAGGAGGCCACCGGAATTGTCACCGCCCCACTAGCAAGCAGCTGTTGGACCTGAGCCACAGTCACCCCTGGCGCACCTTTTCTTTTCTTTGGCTTTATTTTTTTGAGACAGGGTCTTGCTATGTTGCCCAGGCTGGACTTGGGCTCGCAGTGATCCTCCTGCCCCAGCCTCCCAGGTACCAGGATTACAGGGGTGTACCTCCACACCTGGCTGCACCTTTCCTTCTTACACTGAGACTTCCTGCCAGTATTAGGCAGAGGAGGCACCTGTCAAAGCCAGAATGAGGGTCTGCTGCACCAGGGTGACAATGTGGTACCAAGAAGGGGCTTTTGACCCAATACTCAAACAAGTTTTATTTTGGTCAGTGTAATCCTGACACTTGGAAGGCTGACGCAAGAAGATTGCTGTTGAGTTCGACGCCAGCCTGAACTATCCAGTGAGACCCTGTTTCAAAAAAGTAAACAGGGCCAGGGATTTAGCTTAGTGGCACCACACCTACCTACCTTACAAGCACAAATTTACTGAGTCTGATCCCCGGTACCAACGAACAACAGCAACAACAAAATCCAAGTTTTGTTTCAACTCCCTTTCTCCAGAATCTAGCTGTGAATAAGCCCTCAGGTTTAGTGGAAAAGCAAAAAATGTGACTGTCCCTTTGGTGATGCTACTGGATACCCCAGGAACCTGCTTCGTGTCACCCACGGACTTTCATCAGGGGTGTCAGAACACCAAGGACAGACTGTGATCCAGGACATGCTGAGCACTCAGCACAGAGCCTCTCCTGGGGCCATCATCTCAGCATCCTTCTCACTTCCCTTGCGAGGCATCAGTCGGGCAGGAAGGCAAGGACATCTGCTCCCTAGAGAGGACTGCTGAGGACACAAGTCCCCAAGGTCATGCAGTATGGCTGTATTTGTGGGTGAAAGGGACAAGGTCCTGACTTTAAATCCAAAACAGTGCTTTGGTCCCGAACACTTAGTATGGACAGCCAGTGCTCTGCTCCCTGCAGTTGTACCCTGCCTGCTTCCTTGGGTAAACACTGCTTGACTGTCCCCACGGTCACCAGGGGAGGCAGCTGCTGTGTAAGAGGATCTGAGGAATTGACTGCCCAAGGTCACCGGTGAGTCACCTGATGTGTTGGTTCTGCAGCCTGGCCCTTCCTGTCCACCTGCCTGTCATCCTCTAATCCCCACCTGACCACATGGGCCTCAGGCCCCTCCTACCACTCACTCTCAAGAGAGTGCTATCCCAGCCCCTCTGTGTGTTTTCACACCTGCCTGGGCTCTCCCTACGGTGATGTTTTTGGCTTCCAGACAGGACTGTGACAAAAGCCACTAACAGGGCCCTCTTATGCCCAGCCTCGTCATCTGCATACACAATGGTGCTAGCCAACCTGCCTGAGAACAGGCCCAGCAGGACCTATATCCGCCACCACCCTCGGGCCCTTCCTGTAGGCCCTTGGGCTTCCATGGCTACTGTCAATCATGATTCACCCTACTTCCTCATCCTCCTACTTCCTCATCCTCTTAAGAGGCTTTCTGAGGCTGCTGGCAGAGCTGTTCTTTACTGGCCACCCTGAGAGGCAGAAAGGATCTGGGGTTCCTCTTCCCAGGGCCACTGAAGTTCTGGAGGCAGGTACCCTCTGGGGAATGGAAGGATTCAGGGCAGAATCTTCTGAACTGGTCTGCATTTGCTAAAGCTCCAAGGCTCTGTGGGCAACAACAGAAGGATGAGTAGCTCTGCCTCAGGACCACCCACTAAGGCACTGTGGAATAAAAAGCACAGCTTGTGGCAAAAACTCAGCTAAAGCTAGGAGGCTAGGAGGTGGAGGCAGGAGCATCTCATGTTTGAGCCCAGCCCAGGCAATGTAGTAATTACTAAGGTAGGGAATAAAGTAGGCTTAGGAAGACCTTGTTCCCTGCAAAAACATTTTTTTGGTACCAGGGATTGAACTTCAGGACCTTATGCTTGGAAGGCAGGCAGGCATGGAGACAATGAGCTACATCCCTGCCACCCCCACCAATTTTTTTTTATAAAGGATGGGGGAGGGAGGGCAGGGATGTAGCTCAGTGAGGGGAGGGGGGTGCAGGGATGTAGCTCAGTGGAGCCATGCCTGGCTGGCAAGTACAAGGTCCCAAGTTCAATCCCCAGTAACGAAAAAAAAAAAAAAAAAAAAAAAAAAAAGAAAGAAAGAAAGAAAAAAGAAAAGCACTGAGGATATAGTTCAGTAAGAAGGTCCTAGGTTCAACCCCAGTCCCTTAGTATGGCACAAAAAATAAAAAGGGAAATGGTAGCTCAGACCAAAAGAAAAGGAAACATGGAGAGCAGTAAGGTGTGGTAAGGAGTGTGTGGACTTTGGAGTCAAAGCCACCCAGATTGGCTGTGTGTCTCTGAGCAAGACCACCCAACCTTCCTGAGCCGAAATTTCTGTGATTCGTACCAACAGCAGCACCTACCAAACCCGGACACTACTCAGGAGAACCTACAAGCTGAAACGAAGGGCACCTTGAATGGTGCCTTGCACCTGCAGAGACAGGAAAGTCTATGAGCACATCTGTGCCCCAGCTCTGCTCCCTCCAGACACAGGGAATATACTGGGCTTCAGGGTCACAAGTGCTGGCCCCAAGAATCACATACTCACACAGGATATATCACACACGTGAAGGACCAGTAGGACCAAAACAGCCTGGAGAGAAGGGAGAGAAGCAACAGGGACTTCCTGATTCCTCAGCTCTCATGACGGCTCACAAGGGACCATTGCCAACTCTCTCACTAATATGAACCAAGTGTCCTCAGCTTGTGATGGCCAAGGAGACAGCCAGGGCAGACAGACAGAATCTATAAGTGGGTTAAGATTGCCAAGCAGTAGCCAGGTATAGTGGTACACACCTGTTATTCCAGCATTCTAAGAGGCTGAGGCAGGGGGATCACAAGTTCAGCCTGGGCAATTTAACAATTTTAGAGACCCTGTCTCAAAATGAAAATATAAAAAAGGGCTGTGGATACAGCTCAGTGAGAAGGCTCTGGGTCCAATCCCCAGTATCCCCCACATACCATTTAAACACATAGCAAATGGAATATAAAGGTTAAGGTTAACATGCTTTATAAAAGATGCAATCTGGTCTGAGTCCTTTCTCAGAAAAGGCAAACACACACATAAACAAAGAAGAAAGTGCACCAATAATTTTATTTTAACATTCCTTTGACGAAGATGCACGCCAGATTATAATCTCATGGGCCGGGGATTTAGCTCAGTGGCACCATACCTCCTTTGCAAGTGCAAGGTCCTGAGTTTGATCCCCGGTACCACAAAAAAAAAAAAACCCAAAACAAACAAACAAACAAAAATCTCATGAGACTACTCTTTATTTTTTAGTTTTTTTGAGACAGGGTCTCACTATGTAGTTGAGACTGACCTGGAACTCACTATGTAGCTCAGGCTGGTCTCCAACTCACAGCGAACCGCCTGCCTCAGCCTCCCGAGTGCTAGGACTATAGGCGTGCACCACCACACCTGGCTGAGACTACTCTTTATGACTGCTGAAGTAAAACAAAGGATAAATACTGTAAGTGAGAACCATTTGATATCTGCATCAATAAATGTATGACAGTCTCAGCTACACCACCCATCTGGGCAGCATTGGGGAGACACCTTCACCTTCTAGAACGCTGTTTCCTGGGTCTCTGCAATAAGATGTGGGGTCAAATGGCCTCCTCTCCATCACATGACTTTTATGAACCCTCCACCCAGGAGTGAGCTGCAGAGAGGCCTCATCTCTCTCCAAATCTGCATGGGACACTGAACTCCTGAAACACTGGAACACAGTGGGATCCAGTGCAAAAGGCTCAGCTGAAGGGTGGGAAGCTGGCAGCTGAGCTTCCCAGAGGCAAGTGGAGGGGAATATGCTTTGGGGAAAACCATCCAACCCACTCCAATCCTTAAGGCCTCTGTGCCATCCCATATGTGTAAAGGAAAAGGCTTCATTTCAAGACCCGTAACAGGTGGACAACTTCAGTTTTAAAGAGCCAGCCAGGCCACGGGTACCATGAAGGTGAAATACAGAAACAAACCACAAGTTCCTATCCTGTTCTCTACAAAATTGCCCTAAAGCCTCCAAAATTCAGGAGAGAAGCAAAACATGAAGAGAAGCCTCAAAGACAACATTAAATCACAGGCTAAAGTTTCACAGCCCAGGCCTACAGAAGTGATGCACTGAGTCGTCACACAGTGACGATCCCGGGGAGTTGCAGATTCCAGTAGGAAGGGCTCTGAGGGGCAGAGCAGCAGACACCTGGAATGCATCACAGCCAAAGAATGACACTTGAGGGAACAGGAAAAACGTTAAGAATGGTTCAAAAGATCTTGGGTGACAAACTGTATTCTTACCAAGAACTGTTTGGGGTTCATTGACCATTTTTATGATTAACAGCAGATGGTGCAGTCCCGCCCTCACCAGAGCCTTCACCCTCACTACTGGAGACAGGAAGGGGAAGCTGAGCTAGGGGGCTCCCTGGGACAGGCCCTCCTGTAGGTGCGGGGCTCCTGCTTGCAAAAGCACTGACTTTGGATGACCTAAAATGCCACACACTCCCTCTCCAATAAAAGTTCAACTATCACAAAACCCTAAAATAGCTTCTAAAATCTAGTTGTATTAAAACTTCTTTTTCCTCCATCAGTCAGGATGCTCCAAAGCGGCTCGCTGTATCCCACAGGTTCCTTGGGAGGGGATGGCAGAATGTGACACCTAGCACCCTTACCTTCTCCATATACAAGGCAGGTAGAATCCTAAAATAGCAGCAGACCGGATTAGCATGGCTATGAGGAGTAGGTGCTTAGCTGAATAACATTATTAATGAGGGGCTGGACCCCAAACAGAGCCACCTGGTGGGCACGAGCACCACGCAGGACAGGGGCTGCTTCCTTCAACCAAGTGCCGGCCTCAGGTAAGCTTTGCTTCAGCCAGTTCCCCACGCAGCACCGACCCCCAGCCCCGGAGGGGCTGCAGGAGCGCAGCGCCCTCACCTTTCAGCAGGTCCGGGTGTACGTAGCCCAGCACGTCTGAGACCCCCAGCTCCTGGCGGGAACAGGTGCCTCCGTGGATGTGCAGCCAGGCCGGCTCGGCGAGGGCAGTGCATAGAGCCGTGA
>NW_022900921.1:41247916-41306287 GCF_012274545.1 Fukomys damarensis
AGGGGCGTACATGCCCGGGGCTGCCCGCCGTCGCTGTGCGGTCGCTGGTGGTCGCCTGCCTGTCCCGGGGAGGAGAGCAATGCACTGGGTGCCGAAGCGGGGCTGTCAAGGCCCACAGTGGAGGATGAAGGGTGGGACCCAGGGCTGAGCAGAGACCACAGGACTGCGGGGATTAGGAGACCGGGAACCAGGGCTCAGGATTAGGGGTGTGGGGCAAGGACCAGAAGACGGTGGGGAGCCACTGGGGTCTGTGCAGACCAGGACGGGGGAGGGGGGTGTCGCGGAGATACTGAGGATTGGCTATTGGGGACGGGAGAATCTGAACCCGGAGTCTTGGCCAGAGGGTGACTAAGGGCGGAGGACCCGCTGGGCCAAGGGGATCCGGGACCGAAGATCTAGGACCCGCACCTTCTGGTGCGACCTGCGGCAAAAAAAACAAAAAAACCTTTCTCACTCTGTCCCTTGCTCCTCACCAGTCAGCAGGCCTCAAGGATGGGATGACGCTGCTCCGCCCCGTCACGGGCTTCTCGGCTGCCCGGGGCCAAGCGATCCCAGGCCCCAATCCCGCAACGCCCAGACCGACCCGGGTCGAAGTACTTCCGGCTTCTTCCTACTCTGCCTCCTCCTCCTCCGGCTCCCCGCCCAGTGCCCTGCCCGAGCCGCAGCCTGCGAGAGTAGCCGGCTCTCTGCGCGATGCCTTGTGGGAATAGTAGTTCTGGACGGTCCCGCAACTCTTACCGCGGCTGGGAGTGGAACGACCACAACTCCCAGAGGCCACAGCGGCACAGCCGAGGGCGCTTCAGTTCCCAGGACAACCCGGGCTCTGGGCGGAAGCTGGATCCTATTTGCCGCGGGAACCTCGAGCTGGCGTCCTTGGGCTAACGTTGTGGGACCAGTGGTTGGCGCGTTGACTCTGCCTACCTCCTCCTCACCCTGCGCCGGCGGCCATGAAGGACTCGCTGGTGCTACTGGGCCGTGTCCAGGCGCACCCGGACTCCCGCTGCTGGTTCCTGGCCTGGAACCCCGCCGGGACCCTGCTGGCCTCGTGCGGTGGCGACCGTCGAATCCGTATCTGGGGCACCGAGGGTAAGGCCTGGCCTGGCCTACCTACGCGAAATGGCGTCGAGGCTTCGAGGCTTCGGCTGGTGCACAGTGTGAGAGCTGAGGGAGGGGCTGTAGCCACGCCACCCCTGGGAGGTTTTGTCGGGCAGAGGGGCGGCCTGTCCTGCAAAAAAAAAAACAAAAACAAACAAAAAAACGTGAAGCCAGCCTGCGAATGACTGCTCCAGGAGTTGGGACTGTTGCTGAGGCAGGAAAGTGGAAGGAAGGTGGTAGGAAGTAGTCCATAAAGTGTATTGTGGCATTCAGGAGCCATTGTCAGTTTTAAATTAGGAAGGCCACCTCCGATTTAGTTTAGAAGGATGCCTCCAGAGGAAGTAGCCAGTTATATCTTTATAAAAGCATGCTATTAAATACACGGATTGAGCTTTAATAACCCCCAGCTGGGCTCCAATTACAGCCCCCTTGATTGAATAGCATTGAAGATATGGAAGCACCTTCTTGTGACCCAACTCCACAGCCCAGCCTGTCCTCTGCCTGTAGGTGACAGCTGGGTCTGCAAGTCTGTCCTTTCTGAAGGCCATCAGCGCACTGTCCGAAAGGTAGCCTGGTCTCCCTGTGGGAATTACCTAGCTTCTGCCAGCTTTGATGCAACTACTTGCATTTGGAAGAAGAACCAGGATGACTTCGAGGTAATGAGGCTGAATGGAACCAAGATTTTTGCCATTTTGCTTCCCTGTGCTGCCCTCTGCCATCTTAGGGCTGGTTCAGGAATATGAGCCAGCCAGGGCCATTTGGGTGGAACTTGCAAGAAGGCTACAGCCTTCACTTAATTTTTCATACTATACAAATCATGACCTTGGATTTTGACTATATCCTAGAGGTCACAGCTGCCATTAATTTTTGTCCTTCCCTTTTTAGTGTGTAACTACCCTTGAGGGCCATGAAAATGAGGTTAAGTCTGTGGCTTGGGCCCCATCTGGCAACCTTTTGGCCACCTGTAGCCGAGATAAGAGCGTGTGGGTCTGGGAAGGTAAGTCCAGATCCCTTCAGGTGCAGTGGAGAACTAGCTCACAGACATCCCTGTGAGAGTTGGCTCCTTTTTTCTCCCACAGTTGATGAAGAAGATGAGTATGAATGTGTCAGTGTTCTCAACTCTCATACACAGGATGTCAAGCATGTGGTTTGGCACCCAAGCCAGGAGGTAAGAGTCAGACTAGATCTCTTGGTGGAAGAAAGTTTGGTATGGAAGCTTCTGGCCAGCCTTCCTCTGCTGTTTCACCTCATTCAAGTATTATAGGGATCTCTGTGACTGAAAAACATGAATTCCTTTATAAAAATAGATTACTGGGATTGCCCTGTTCCAGTAGAGGCGTTGGAATGACAGGTACTTCTTGAGCCTCACGGACAAGTGCTGGGTCTCTTTCCCCTTCCCACAGCTGTTGGCCTCTGCCAGCTATGATGACACAGTGAAGCTGTACCGGGAAGAAGAAGATGACTGGGTATGCTTTGCCACCCTTGAGGGCCATGAATCCACTGTGTGGAGCTTGGCTTTTGATCCCACTGGCCAACGTCTGGCATCTTGCAGTGATGACCGTACAGTGCGCATTTGGCGCCAGTATCTACCAGGCAATGAACAAGGTAAGGGTCCAGTTGTAGAGTTAAAAGAGACTCTTAAGAGCTTTACAGTCTGCTAAGACACCTCCATGAATCACAGCACCTTAGGTTCAGAAGTAATGTGGATCACAGAGGGCTCCAGTTAAGAGTTACAGAAGAATTAGGGGAAGGTTCATGGAGCCATTTTGCCTAAATCTGAAAGGGCATGTAGGATGTTAATATGAGGAAAAGAATTTCATACATGAAGGGAAGGTCTAGTAAAAGCCTCGCAGCAGGAGCACATGCATTGGTGGTGGGATTGTCTAGGCTTACATTAGGAACAGTGATTTGTGTTGATGGGACGAAGGCTAGAAAGGGCCGGGGAGGAGTACAGTGGGTTGGGTTGGCTGGTGGGTGGGTGGGCATAAGCAGCAGGCTAACTTGTTAGGTACAGTATCACCAGAACAGGGAAGTTTCAGCAAGATGAGCCTGGCCACAGTGTGTGAAGCAGATAACGATGGGGGCAGAGTTGGAGACCAGGATTTGGGCAAGCGAGGTTCTCAGCAGTGGTGTAGGTTTGCCCGAGATGTCCAGGACGCTGATACAGCTTGGTTTTAAGAGAAGTCTGTTGTGCAGGGGTGGCATGCAGCGGCTCTGACCCCAGCTGGAAATGCATCTGTACTCTTTCGGGCTTCCACTCCAGGACCATTTACGATGTTGCTTGGTAAGATTTGGGTGAACCCACTGTATTCAGGGATTTCAGAGATGTCATGGCTCTGTGCTTCCCTCTGCCAGCTTAAGAACTAAGCAGCCACCCTATTTCTTAAGATCAGGTCTGTTGGCTTTGAGCTGGCTGGCTTGGGGTTCACAGGAGTGGACAGCAGTCTTAGACCCAGGCCAGCCCCTGAGTTAAGATCCCAGCCTGAGGGCAGCAGCAGACCTTGGGGTTCACACAGCATAAAAATCTGTGACTGGGGTTTTTCTTTCTGGCTAGAGAGATTAAACTCAGGACCTTGTGCACATTAAGCAAGTGATCTGTCACTGAGAACACTCCCAGGACCTTGACAGGTCTTTATGGTTTGGTAAAAGTGACTCTACTATCCTTATGGAGGGTAGAGAAAAGTGAAGCATTTGTATAGAGGACAATTCTGGCTCTGACAATCAGATCTAGAAAAAATTTCCAGGACCTTGACAGGTCTTTATGGTTTGGTAAAAGTGACTCTACTATCCTTATGGAGGGTAGAAAAGTGAAGCATTTGTATAGAGGACAATTCTGGCTCTGACAATCAGATCTAGAAAAAATCCTAAACCATGAAAGAAGTTGGTGTATATGCAAGCTTTATTTATATTAGCATACATTTGGGAATAACCTATGAATCAGCAGAAATGGACTTAAGTAAACTATGAATTCAATAGCGTGTTACCGCTGTTTTTGAAGTTAATACTTCATGAGCTCAGTGATATAGTTCAGTGGTAGAACACTTTCCTAGCATGCTTAAGGTCCTGAGTTTGATCCTTAGCACTACGAAAGAAAAAAATATTTCTATGACGAGTGTGGGCACTGTTGATGCTATGTGAGAAAAGTGTCATCAGACTATAGGTAGGGCAATTCTGTATTTCAGGTTATTTGGGGCAATAAGTGGAAGCACCTGAAGGCTTAGATGTCTGTTGGGGACCGTGGAAAAAAAAATCTCCTTACCTCATTACCTGGGTGGGGAGGCAGGACCCACCCAGGTACCCATTGACTGTATTCCCCAGGTGTCAGCTGACAGGGGCTCTGGCTACTGCTTGTGGGGACGATGCTATCCGCGTGTTTGAGGAGGATCCTAGCTCAGATCCGCAGCAGCCCACCTTCTCCCTGACTGCCCACTTGCACCAGGCCCATTCCCAAGATGTCAACTGTGTAGCCTGGAACCCCAAGGAGCCAGGGCTCCTGGCCTCCTGCAGTGATGATGGGGAGGTGGCCTTCTGGAAGTATCAGCGACCTGAAGGACCCTGAGCCTCTTTGATGGGAAAGTCTTGATTTCCCGGAAATTTCGTAAGACTTTCCCAGCCTGAGAAGACCTGGAGAAGCATCAGTGACTTTCATTCAGCTGGCTCACTTCTATTCGGACTTGGCTACCCACGTACGGAGCCACAGGGCTGCTTATTCTTTCCTTCTGACATGAGGGCCTCAGACTTTCAGGACATTGTTTTGCCACAGATTGTGCTTGCTTTAGGACATGGTATTATACTGTGGGGGTGAATATAGTATTTATTACTATTATGTATGTAGAAGAGTGTGTCTCAGCCATTTCTCAAATTGTAAGCTTTATGGAACTAATCCATCTGAATCTAAAGTCCTGTTTATAGTTTTTTAGAATTCCATCATGAACTGTCTGAAATAGGTCTTGCCTTCCTAATTTCTAGATAAATTGTTGCACTTAAGACATTTAATATTGAACTTCTTCCTTAGCACAGGTTTATGTAGAATAAAATACCTGTTTTCCCTTAGAAGCCCTTGCATACTGCTCACACCATTAAACTATGAAGACAACTGGAGGCGTGAGAATAAATGGAGAGAGATATGAGCCCTAAATGGGAATTACTACTGGCCACAGGCTGTACCTTAGCAGACTGGTTCTAGCAAAAAACATGAGATGGAAGCTCATGGCCCTGTGAAAGACCACAGCGCAGACATCACCATGCATCTGTGGCAGCCATTTTTAAGGTGGAGATTAGAAAACAATGCCTACCAAGCCCCTTAGAAGAGCATTCATGGAGAAGAGTGGAAGTACATGTGTAATCAGGTCTTCAGTCTCGTCGTCTTCTTTTTTTTTTTTTTTAGACAGGGTTTCACTATGTAGCCCAGGCTGGTCTTGAACTCACAGTGATCCTCCTGCCTCAGCCTCCCAATGCTGGGATTACAGGTGTGCACCACCACACCCGGCTCTCAACTTGTCTCTTGACAAATGGCTGGGGAGAGGGTGTCTCCAGGGAAACAGCCTTCACTTCATTTTCTGCCCTGTAGGAATCATGTCCGTAGACTGGAGACAGCTGGCCCAGCATCTGGGGCAGTTCTCATGAACCGCAGATCCCTGGCATCCTGAGACCCATTTGGGGTGGCACTGGGGTGATCCAGGTGGTGACTAATTAGCAGTCCAAGACTTTACTGCCTCGCACCTACAGTAGGAACATTGCCAGGTTCCTTGACCATGTCCTTGAAAGCAGTACCTGATTAACTATTAAATGTGCCTGAGATCATTTCTAGTATGTTGAGAAAATGAGCATTGACACTTCTGCACTGATGAGTGGAAAAGCAAGTGTGCAGCCAAGTCAGAGTTGAGTTAGCTATGCCCTTTTTACTAGAGAGAACAAATGGTATTTAGACTTGGCTCTGGCTCTTTTCTGGAAAATGAGCAGAATGAACCTTTCACCAGTAAGTGTTCTTTGCCAATGATAAAATCAAAGCTTAAAACCCAAAATTAGAATTTCTGAAAAGCTGTATCGCCACCATGAGCTTTGCTGGTAGTGATATTCACAAATGTGATTTGTATAATGAAATGCATTAACATTTGGAAGATTATTCAGTTAATCAACATTTTCCAAGTGATCACTTCCAAAATTAGGCAAGAGACTCAAAGTCTGAGGTCAGTGGGTTTAGTTAACAGTACAGGTATACATGGGTAAAGTTTTAGATTCCATCACTGCCTTTAAATCCATCATTGCCTTTAAGTAACTACCTTATGTAGTCTTGCTATAGTATCCAAGAACAGCCAGTTACCTGAAACAGCTAAAAACTCCCTTTCCCAACCCTATCTGTGAAATCAATTCAAGCCACATCCAACAGACTGTATAAGCAGCTGTGAGAGCCTCAGCTCTCTTACGTTAAGCCAGACTTTAGAATGACTGCGAAATTGTTAACAGGCTACTCTTCTCCCTGGATTGACTATCGTTGTTTTTTGTTTTGGGGATTTTTGGTACTGGGGATCAAACTGGCCCTTTTGTTGTTGCGGGGCAGAGCAGTGTTTTTTGTTTTGGGGATTTTTGGTACTGGGGATCAAACTCAGGCCCTTGCGCTTGCGAGGCAGGCAGCAGAACCACTGAGTCAAATCCCCCGGCCCCTGGATTGACTTTATAAGTTATTTTCCATAAAAGATGTTAACACGAACTTCTTTTAACTTTTATTTTTTTTTACGCCCAGCTTTAACTTTTAACATAGGGGCCCAGGATTTAGCTCAGTAGTGCTGCCACCTGCCTCACAAGCACAAGGACTTGAGTTCGATCCCAGTACAAAAAAATTTTTGGAGTTTTAATTTTTTTATAGTGTAAAGGGGTCCTGAAATCAAATCATTTGACAACTGCCAGTTTAAAGGAACTACCATTCAAAATCACCTTTCAGTTTTTGGCACGTGTATTCAAAAAGAACACAGGGCAGGGATTTGAAACATCTGGAGATTAGGATTACAAAATAAGTTTACCAAGACTGGGTCGGATCCAGCTGGTGCATTTTACTGAGAAGCTTGAACTTGGAGTCTGCAAATCCCAGGGAGAGATGGGGTAGAAAATGGGGGCCAAGGTAGAATGCCCCATCCAAGAAAGCCCACTTGTAAACCTTCCTTCCAGACTGAAGCCCAATCAAAGGGCAGCTCTGTCCACAAGTACTCAGTAAGCAAGGCTAGTGGCCAAGAAACATCTTTTTTGGCTAATGCCTTAGATTGGAGGAAAACATTTAATCTGGAATCACCACAAGGACAAATGTTTCCTCCAAGTTGCCATTTATTAGAATGAATGACAAAAAGAACTACGAAAGCCTGACTAAAGATGCTACACACAGCTTAACATCTACCAGGGGCTGTGCACCTTGGACCAGGGCTTGCACTGCAAAGGGAAAATGGACAGGAGCAGCCTGTCCCAACAGCCCCAACGTCCAGGTCTCAGGCCAACAGATGTGGTCCTAACCAGTGTCCCTTTGCTGCACCCATTCCCAATTGAGGACCAACCCTCTTCTAGCCAAGCATCGATGCCTGGGACTCAATCAGAATCACTGTCTGTTTCAGCTTCTTTCACATCCACGCTGAATTTGTACTCCTGGTCACAGCCCATGTATGCGTCACTCATGAAGTACAGGGTGTAATTGTGAGCACCGGTGGCAGGAGCCACGAAGTCCAGCTTCACCTGGAGACAGCAGGAACGAGTTAGGGCAGCTTGGGCCAGGGGACACACTACCACCCTGCCCACCTTGGGACAGCCTCAGGGCCAGTGACACTCACCTTGGCCTTCTGCTGCAAGGTCAGCCGCTTGATGGAGATGAGGCTGTTGGACTTGGCATCTCCAATCACAACCCACCAGCCCTCTTCACGTTTCTACAGTGGCCAAAGACAAAAATATTTCAGCATATAAAGCCCAAAAGCCATGGGCAACAGTGAGAGTGGTTACAAAAGTAAGACAACAAAGATCAGGAAGTTTCCCAAAGTTCCTCCCAGAAACAATTTGGTACAGTTAGATCCTAAAATTGTCAAAGGTGTCTCAATGGATTTC
This sequence comes from Fukomys damarensis, assembly GCF_012274545.1. NCBI lineage: Eukaryota > Metazoa > Chordata > Mammalia > Rodentia > Bathyergidae > Fukomys > Fukomys damarensis. The sequence goes on from NW_022900921.1 coordinate 41,256,092, forward strand.
ATCTAGGATGATGAACTCAACTTGTTTTTTGTGGCTCATTTCCTTATCCCAAGGTCCCTTGTCATTCAGTGCCTGCCACCACAGAGCTAACCTTTGGGGCCCACCTAAGTACAAGGCATACATGCCAGAGGAGAAAATCTGAACATTGACAGGAGTTTGCAGCAGAGAACCCAAGTGCACTGTGGAGGCCTCTAAAATCCTGCCCATTGAGAAGCCCCCTCTGCCACTGTCACAATGCCCATGTGTCCCAGTTTAACACACTCTTTAGACCCCACAGAACCTGTTTATAGCACTGAACATGAAGTTAGAGATTTGATTTCTGCTGCCAACCTGCAATGATTCTCCATATAAAGCAGATCCGATTTTTTTTTCTGGTGACAAAAAAAATTATTTTTGTCACCACAAAAAAAAAATCACCAAACCAGAAGCTCAGTAAAGTGTGCCTGACCAAGGAGACAGGACAGACACCAACTAGAAAAGCCCAAGTGTCCTGAAGCTGATTCAAGACACACACACTGTAACAGTCAGCCATCTGACCAACATGACTCAGTGATGTTTCTAACAATGACCAGGCATTTAAATTACCTAAAAATAAGCAAAAGAGAAAAAAATAGCCCATGGCCCAAGGCTTATTCTCAGCCTCTGAGTTCATCGTGACTCTCAAATTCCCTCCTACCATGGGAAATGTACCATATAGCAAAAACCTAGCCAGAGGATGGGCCCCAGGTGGACCCCTGGGAAAGCCAAGTTCCAGCATGTACCTGAGGGAAGAGAGGAGCAATGACAGGGCCTGTGACCTCCTCCTCTCGCTCCAGCTGCACCAGCACCACAACCGGCCCACCGCTGCGAGGAAGCAGGACAGCATGTGAGTGATGTGCCACCCATGCTCTGCACAGCTGCACACTGTGCCTGGCAGGCGCTAGCCTCCCTGCTCACCTTCGGATGCTGTCCTTATCAACCACTTCATAGGACAGTTCAATGTTGGGGTATCTGTTGCAGAAGCGGGCCACGTCCGCGATCTGGCTGTCTGTGAGCTGAAGCAGTGCATTTCGTTCCTCATCCTCCATCTCCATAATGTCAAAGACGCTCTCCACTCCCTGCAGGGGGCATGCAGAGCTCAGGGAGAGGATACCAGCAAGTGACCGGGCTTCAAAGGGCTAATGTCTAGCAAGTGACTCCAAAAGGGCTAACCCACTATCAGGCCAACTTACAAAAGGCAGCTCCAAGAAGTCTATAGCCCACACCCAGCAATCTGTCAGCCTCTCATTATGGAACCTGCAGCACCCCCAGGACCCCTATCCAGGTCCAGGACACTCAGTTCTCAGGCAGCACCCAAGGCCCACCCATCTTACCTTGTCTGTGCAGCGTTTGATATGCTCTGAGGTGAAATGCGGCAGCTGCTTCAGGTAGGAGTCCTTGGACCACATGGCCTGAGTGACCATCTGGGCCAGCTCCATGGCTGCCAGTGCAGGGCTGAGCCAGCCGTTGCTAGAGAGCACGTCTACACAGGCCTGAATGAGCCGGATTGCCTGCATGGGGCAAAGGAAAGTATGCGGGTTGGACCAAGCCCTCCCAGGCTGCCTCTGACTTACTGCGTCCCCACTCACCCTGCCCTACCTTGCTGAGGATCTCCTCCGTGTCTGACTGCAGCTCGGCACTCAGCTGCATGCGGGACAGATGAGCCTGCAGCAGCAGGTTGGTCTTTACATGCGGATCGTTGAACTTTGGGTTATTCATCTTGTGGGGGACCTTCTGAGCCAACTATAGGGGAGGAAAAGCTGGTGATGTTCAGGGAACCCTGCCTGATACCAACATGGCCCTAGCTCCTCAGGGGTAGGGAGGTATACAAATGTATGAGGGTGGAGCCCTGGGAGTGTTGGTGGCAGCATGCATGTGCCCTGGGCACTGGGGCCAAGGTCCCACTCCAGGAACACCTCACCTGGCGCAGAAGGTTGTCCTCGTGGTGCCGGATGGGAATGTTCTCGTACTCTGCTGCATTGGAGATAATCTCGATGAGCCCTCGTACCTTGGTCTTAGCATTCAGTGACATGCTGAAGAGCTCTGCACAATAAGAAGGGTTAGCTGCCAGGGCTGCTCTGTGCTCCCCTGACACCATCCTGCTGACACATGGGGGCAAGTGTGGCCCTATCGTGTCATGCCAATGGGCTTCGGACACAAGAACAGGCTCCTCACAGGGAGGCAGGCAGACGGATCAGCCCCGCGCCAAGTGCTGGAGCTCACCAATGGTAGTGTAGTTGATATAATAGTAGGCAGCAATCATGCCCAGGTTCAGAGGTGCCACGTCCATCTCATCCTCAATGCTGATGCACTTGGACTGCTCCAGATCACTCAGTGTCTGCTCCACCAGCTCTGACAAGTGGTCAGACAAGTGACGATGGGAGATGCCTATCAGGATGAGAGGCAGGTAGGTGCATCAGGGAGACACCTGGCCAGGGCAGCGAGCACCACCAGGGACCCCCAGCTCCCAAGCCCACTGACCCTGCAGGTTGTAGTAATTGGGGTTCTGTGTCATCCGGCGGTACAGAAAGGTCCAGGTGAGGTAGTCCACAGCATCCTGCTTGTTCTCGATGGTCTTGGTGACAATCTCAGCATTGAAGTGGTCATGCATACAGTGGTCCAGGTGAGATTCTACTGGCAATGGCTCATATAAAAACTTTTTAAAGAAATCCTGTGAATGGGGGGGGGAAGATAGAAATAAAAAAAAAAATCAAAGACAATATGTTGCAAAAGGACAAATTAAAATCAAGTGAAAATAAGCAGAATTTGATAAATCCTAAAAGGTTTTTGAAAGGCATCAAAAAAGACTGAGGAAGTTAGGTGTGATGGCGCACACCTTTAATCCCAGCACTGGGGAGGCTGAGGTAGGAGGAGAGGATTGTCATGAGTACAACGCCAACCTGAGCTACATAGTGAGTTCAAGGCGAGTCTGAACTACACAGCGAGGCCCAGTCTCACACAAAAAAGACTGAGGAATCTATTAAGGCTCAGGATGTCTGTCACATACATCTAAACTGACCTTTTTGGAGCCCTGACACATGATGACGCAGCGTCCCTCATCATCCTGCAGTGGGCGGTTGGCATGGCCCACCATCTGCAGTACATCGTAGATGGGGTAATCAACATAGCTGGAGATGGAAAAGGAGGAAAAGGTATGTTAAGGACAGCATACTCAGATACCCAAGGGAAAAGAGATGCCAAGATGAGCACACCATGTCAGGTTACAGCAACGCTGTTACAAACACCTTTTACTTACTACCTACACATCAAGGTAGTTTTCAAGGGAAAGGGTCATGGATTTGTTGCTCAAGGCTCTTGAACCAAAGCTATGAACCCACCTGAGGCCAAGAGAGAAGTGACTTCCTAAAAGAGCAAATTTGCAGGCCAAGCTTTGCAAAAAGAGTTGTGTTTGACAAGCTGTCATCTAACTTTGTAAAGCCAAACCAAGAAGCAGGTTCAGAAATTAAAACGAACCCAAATTCATGTCTAACTACTCTGCATTTTGGGGGAAAACTAGGTTTAGCTATTCAGGCTGAAAAAGACTGAACTTTACTTCACATTTGTCATTACACAGTGACCCTAACTCGCTTTTCCTAGTCTGTAAAACAAACAGGTTAATGACTCAATCACTGACATTTTCTCTGGTTCTCAGCTCCTGTGTGCAACCTGTTGAAATGTGGGGGTGTGCCCAGGTCCTGAAGGAAATTCAGACCTGGCCACAGTAGAATCCCGCTGTTTTGCTGCCCTTCCTTCACTCACAGATGGGGAGGGGCCATGTTATGACAGTGCTGCCAACACTCACGCATGGATCTTGCCATTGTAGTACTGGGTGTCCATGATGATCACCAGGTGGGCAGCCACATTCATGCCCCAGCAGAGACTCCGAGAAGCCACCACCACCTGGATGGCCCCTGGGCAGCAGAAAGGAGAAGAGGAGGACTGAGGGGGTGCTCTCTCCCCAATGAGATAGGTTATGGCTTCTGTGGGCAGCCAGTGGGAATCCTGTGCTATGCTTGGCAATTCAGAACAATGCAGGCTGGGAACAGGACTCCAGGACGAAGGGCAGCATGTCTACTACATGCTGTGGCTGCCTGGCTCTGGGACTCTCCTGCCCAGGGAGAGTAAGGTCTGCACTGCCCCAGACTGGTGCTGACAGAAGGGCTAACACCAACCCAGCCACCACCAGCTGCTACCACATGGCCACAAAACTGAGCTCACTGTGACCATGCACCACGCCCAGCAGTCTCAAATCGAGGGGTAGGGATGGCGATTCTGGAGGAGCATCTACACTCAGCCTTCCCCAAACAGCATCAGAATGGTTAGCAATATGGGAAATGCCGCAGGTCACCAAGGGACACATTGCAATGGGCCACCCTGAGGGAAATCAAAGCTTTACTACAAACTACATGCCTATGAGCTAACCACCTCAGGGAGTCTGGCCAAACAGTCCTAGACTTTTTTTTTTTTGAGACAGGTCTCACTATACAGCCCAGGATGATCTCAACATCATGATAATCCACCTGCCTCAGCCTCCCAAGGGCGTACACCACCATCCCCAGTTTAAGAAAACCAGATTCTGAAACAGCATCAGCCTGTGTGCCTGCCTGTTCTCTCACCTGCTAGTTAGGCTAACGTCCATCCACTTACATCCTGACAATGGGAGAGGGGGGTGGTCAGACAAAGTAACAAAGTGGTGCTAACCAACCGTGACAATGACTGATTCGATGTAGAGAAAGGTCACTCTGTCCAAAGGGCTAACACACACAACCTGGTGATGGCCCTGGACTCTGCTCCAGTGTGGGGGTCTTACCCGAGCTGAAGAGCTGCTCCACCAGGCGCCGCTCTATGGGGCTGAGCCCCTCATGCAGGTAGCCCACACCGTTCAGCAGTGTCTCCTTGAGCGTGCTGTCACTCAGCTTCTCCAGGTACGGGATCAGATCCTTCTCAGTGCAGTGCAGAAATCTGGTAGCAGAAGCACAGGCTCAACTTCGGGTCATGAGCCCTTGCCCAACACAGCTCTCTTGGTTCATCAGTGGGATGTCCTTCACCTCACTCTGACCTGACTCCTTGCCCCACCCCAGAAGCCAGGCCCCCACCTCTGCCGCTGGATGTCGGCTGCACAAGTGGTGAGGATGTCAATGGCAGTGAGGCGGGTCTGCTTGCGAGATGGGACGAAAACAATGACGGGCTTCTTGGGCGAGTGCTTGGTGATGGCATGGTACACAGGCTTGGCCATGGACAGCAGGCGTGTCTGCGTGTGGCTGATGTTGAAGCCCTGGGACAAGGGAGATGCCAAGGTTGCCAGTCTGGTTGCCTGCACCTCAGCTTGCACAGAGCCGGGGAGAGCAGGCCCTACCTGGATGTGCAGTTCCAAAGGCACCGGGCGCACGTTAGGGTGGAAGTTGAAGGTGGAGGTGGCACTGCAGCCCAACCAGTGGGCCACATCCTTGGCATTGGACAGCGAGGAGCTGAGGGCCACAATGCGGATGGGCCGCTCGATCTGGGAGGAGATGTAGCGCATCCGGGAGCAGATCACCTCTAAGACAGGCTGTGAAGAAGTCAGGTGTCACTCTGGCTCAGTCCCCAGCCTCCACCTGACCCGCCCCTTTGTCAACTGCCCAGCAGCCTTGAAAGATGACAGTTCTTCCTTCCAATTGTTGTTCCACATGCCCCAAGCACTCAGCCCCCACCGAGACAATACTGCTTTCAGGAGTTCCACTGAAAGCCACACGCCATCCTGCTGAGCAAGACAGTACCCTCAGTACCACCAGGACCCTTGTACCCCATTCTCGCCCCCGATGAGGTGGACCTCATCCACCACAAAGAGGTTGATGTTCTGGACATTCTTGCGCTGCTTCCACCGCCGTGAGAGGATGTCCCACTTCTCGGGTGTACTGATGATGATGTTGCCCTTGCCCAGGAGCTTCAGGTCCGTGCTGGTCTCACCCGTCAGGAGCACCACCTTCTTGCTGAGCCGGTCCTGGAACTTCTCGTACCAATCCATGTACACCTGGCAGGAACCGAGTGGGGTTAAGGACAGCAGGCCAACCAGGTGTCTGTCACTTGTTACGAGAAAAACTGAGAAGCCAGAGACCTGCTGCCCTGCAGGTCTCATGCTTTTATTCTTTTTGAGACAACGTTTCTGTATTGCATAGGCTGGTGCCAAATATGCCTGTGACCAAGTGATCCTTCCACATCAGCCTTCCAAGGAGCTAAGACCACAGGTGTCTCTCACCATGCCCAGCTTACATCACTTCCTAATTCCACAACAGCCTTTAAAGAAAAGCTCTTCTGCAAACTGAAAATGTCAGAGTTTAGAAAACAATCTGGCTAGGTGCAGTCATGTACACCTGTAATCCCAGCAGTCAGAAGGCTGAGGCAGGAGGCTCACCACTATTTGAGGATAGCCTGGACTGCACAGGGAGGGCCTGTCTCAAAACAATAACAAAAACCCTTAATCTGGAATTGCAAATGAAACCGCTTCTGGGGAGACCCACCAACCACAGCATGTCTCACACCTGCTCTGCTAGGGCCTCCATGGGAGTGATATAGACACAGCGCCCCTCTGAGTTCTGCAGCAGCATCCGGAGGATGGCAAACTCCGCGCATATGGTCTTCCCACTACCCGTGGGGGCGCCCACAAACACGTTGTCATCGCTGTTGTACACCGTGTTGAACACTAGAAGCCAAGAGGAACAGCGAGGTCAGGGAGGGGATAGGCTGTGGGGACCCCACAAGGTACAGAGCCAAGCACTATGAGGTGCAGACAGCAGGGCAGGGGCCAGGGCATGTGGACTGCTGAGCCCTGCACCTCACCTTCTCCTCCCATGGAACAGGGGAGGGGAGGGGAGGGGGTGGGATCCACACAGGTCCTCTGGAGGTTTGTGGGGGCAACAATACAAGCCAAGAACAGAGACCAGAGTGCACAGCAAGACCCACTCCTTCAGCACTTGTCTGTTTTTGAAAATACTTTAATAGAGACAGTGAGAGCCCAAGCCCTGACTTCAAGACTGTTAAAATCCAAGTTCTGCTGTTGACTAGCTGGTTTAATTGAGTACCTCTCTATGCCTCAGTTTCCTCAGTATAAAATCGAACACTATCTGGGCATGGTGGCATACGTCTGCAATCTCAGTGAGGAGGATCACAAGTTTGGGCCCAGTCTGGGCAACTTAGCAAGACTGTCTCAAAATAAATGAATGAATGAGTCTGTGGATGTAGCTCAGGGGCCCTGGGTTCATCCCCAGTACTGCAAGAGGGGAGGGTGCTGACGGTAGTGTCTCAATAGCAACCCCATCAAAGGAGTGGTAGTACGAATATGGGAGGAGTAAGAGGGGAAGTTGGAGCTGTACTCAGCCAAGTACTCCGAGCACAGTTCCTGTTGTCAGCAGCTGCTGTTTACAACACCAGTGGGGAGAGGCCTCCATCAATGGCACACACTCCAGTGCAATCCTGGCACTCAGAAGCAGGGGACAGGCACCTGAAGCCTGAGAAAGAGCCATACACCATGAAGGTCTTGTTCTCCTGGCCTTAGGGAGAGCTGCTGGGCAGCCAAGCAAACCTAACAGGAAGCAACAACTTCTGAGAGAAAAAACATCCTGGGGACACAGGTGGGCTGATGAGCTCTAGGCCCAACAAGTACCTGAGGGCCCCCTTCCTGCTTGCTGAGGAATGTTCCTGTGTCCAGAGAACCTGCAAAGGCCTCCAAGGAAGCCAAGCACCCACCTTGAGTCTGGATAGGATTGAAGAAAGGGAATTTATCTTGGTAAAGGCTCTCAAAGGCGCTGTTCCTCAGTGCAGACACAGGCAAGGGCTGTAGGTCCAGCAGCTCGGTGGGAGGTGGGTATTTCTCTGGGAGAATCAGGTGGCGGAAGGAGACAGGCAGCTGCGTCTCACAAGCTGTCAGGAAAGAAACAAGAGAAGGAAGCACTCCTTAAAGAGTGCTGGAAAACAAGCCAAGCAGCACCTGTATCTCCCTTTACACAGGCACACACAGACAGGAACAGGAAGCCCTCCCTTGTCCCAGGGGACCCTGAGAAGAGACACTCACAGAGCCAGCGGTCGGACACCACTCGGATGAAGTACTGAGGGGGCAGTGGCTCAAAGACAGGTACAAAGAAAGTAATGAGGTGCTCATCCTGGGCGTACTTGGCCTTGAGCAGAAAGTACTCATGGTGCAGGATCACCTCACTGTCCACATCCTCCACCAGAATCCAGAAGGCCTCAGAGGAGCCATGCACCTGCCAACCAAGCACATGGGAGAGGAATGTGAGCTGGTGTGGCACTCAGCACCTCTGACCAGCGCCGGCTGCCCAGCACCCTCAGACCTTCTCGTCCCACTGGAAATCTGGTGTGATGGTAAGCTCCACCTTCAGGGTGGATCGCGTGATAGGCTGCAGGTGAACCGACAATTCCAGCTTGGGGAACAGGTGGACATACTTATGGATGGTCTTCCCCATCTTTGGCATTCGGATGAGTTCCCCTAGGAGGAAACGAAGGTGTGCAGGTGCACATGAGGACTGGGTCACCATGGGAAAGGAGCAGAATCCACACCCCAGGCAGGTCCTTCCCTGTGTCCCAGCAGAGCCCTGAAGAAGCCTGCACATCAGTGGGACATGTGAGATGACTGACACAGGCCACTGGTGCATAAGGCCCAGGATACTTGGGCTGTGGGACACACACACACACACACACACACCTATCATTATGATTTCTTCCCTGTGTCCCAGCAGAGCCCTGAAGAAGCCTGCACATCAGTGGGACATGTGAGATGACTGACACAGGCCACTGGTGCATAAGGCCCAGGATACTTGGGCTGTGGGACACACACACACACACACACACACCTATCTCATTATGATTCAGGTCATACAGACGTTCAAAGGGGAAGTTTTTCTTTTCAATCTTCTTCACTACCTCCTCAGGGAGTTTGCGGAACTGGCGCAGGGGACACATGGACTGCCACCTGTCAGGAGACATTTTTGGTCCTTTCTGTGACACTGCAATGAACTGCCTTCATCACGGCTTCCAACAGGCCAGCCATAATCACAAGAGACAAGGTCATGAAAGGAAGCACTGGAAGCCATGCTGGCAGCGAGGCCAGGGAGCCCATGAGTGGCCACCCCTCCCCATCTAAGTGCCACCTGAGGGCCTGTTCAGCTGTCACCTGGGTTTCAAATCATATTTCAGGCAGCAAAACTGGAGGTCAGATGCACCAGGAGGCTTTCCTATCACACCCATAGTACGGGGACCCAATTTACAGTGACAAGGCCCTGCTCACTGGGCCCTTACATGCGCTTGTCAATCATCTTGCAGAGGTTCAGGGTCTTGTCTGTGAGCTGTGCCCAACCTCGATTCAGGACAATTTCGAAGATTGCACGCATCAACCGGCCAGCCGACTGGGGAAAGATGAAGCATCTGCTGTGAAGTTTCCACCACTCCAGGTTTGTCTACACCGAGTTTAATCACCCCAAGCCCTGATGCAACCACCCTTAGCAACTCAAAGACAAAGTCCTTTCTGCTATCAGTCCTTTCTCCAGCCCTTACAGGTGGAAGCAAACAGGAGCTTAAAAAAACCCTTTGCCATTTCTGGATTTGCGAGCTCTGTAGGCATCATTGGAAGTCGCTTCTCTGGTCCAGCAACCTCCCAGTCTCTCTTGAGGGCCTACAGAGCCCCCAGCTTCCCTTTTTATTTTAGTACCAGGGATTGAACTCAGTACCATGTGCTTGCCAGGCAAGCATGGCACCACTAAGCTACATTCCCTGGCCCCAAAAACATTTTTTTTCCCAGTATTGTGGATCGAACTCACAACCTTGCACTTGTGAGGCAGGCGCAGTGCCACTGAGCTAAGTCCTTCGAACCCTCAGCATCCCTTAGGCCCACCCTTCCCACATGCTAAGGAATCCTGCAGCACAGTGACTGAAGCGCACAGGCACCAAGTACCAGAAACCCAATCTTACTAGCTCACTAGTGTTGTGCCTCCTTTGTCCAGGACACACACAGAACACCAGGGACTAGAATTGTTATGACCTGGCTCAAAGTCCCAAGTACCTCTGTGCCCTTACCTGTGTAACATACACCATGTCAGCCATCAGTGCAAAGCCCTCCAATTTCAACTGTGAGATGAAGGCTTGGAGAAGAACGTTGATCTGAAATTAGAAGCAAGTTCAGCGTGAAGGAGGCCCATGGACACTCATGCCACTAAGATATTCCACAGCTCTTCACAGACATTATTCCATATGAAAGATCAAGTGAGAAGAGTACAAAAAGTGGAGGAGCTAGGTATGGGGTGCAGCTCAGGAGTACAGTGCAGCATGCTAGTGTGCAAGGCCCTGCATTTAATCCCTAGCATACTGCCCTCAGAGTAGAAGAATGTGCAGGTTATCAAGCAAGAACCCAGGATTAAGGTTCACCTTTTGGATGATTATAAACTCCTGAGCTAAGAGGAAAGGGGATCACCTTGGCACTGGGCTCCTCAATGCTCTCCTTCACAGGAATGGGCACCCTCTCCAGCAACTTCTGCAGCTCCAGCTTCTCTTCCTGCCACAAGGGAAGACAGGTCAGAGTGAGCCAAGCAGCCAAGGGAAGAAGCCATATGGCAGCCTGGCAGTCGGCACTAACTCCCATCCTGGCAAGGTATTCAGGCACCTCTCTCACGGTGATGTTCTTGAACTCTGAGGACAGCGAGAAAACTCGGAAAAGCTCAATCTCACTGAGGGTGGGCTTCAGCAGCTGGTTGTAAGTCTGTACTGTATCATTGGTGATGTAGTAATGGCTGGCGATACGGCCCAGTTCTGTCACCTAGAGAAAAGGAAGACTCCATGCAATGCTGGCCCTAATAAGCTCCAACCTCTAACTTGCATGGGTTACTGTCCTAACAGGACAAGCACTGCACAGTACAAGGGACTCAGCACATCCAGTAAAGTGGCAGGATGAACTAAATGCCCTATAGAGATCTAAGGTCCACACACCGAGAACATCTGCACTACTCACATTACAAAGAAGGAAAGGCCAGTTTAGCAGTTCAGAAGCTCACAGGCCACAGGGCAATCCCTAGTCTAAGCAGCAGGGGGTGAGACAGGCAGTACTCAGTCAAGGCCACAGGGCAGTGTGAAATGCCTCACTGGGCTTGACATCTTTGCTGAGACATCCAAAAGCCCTCACATCACCCACCTGGAAGTTGCCTGTCTTCTTATCGTACTTGACCAAATTGTTCTTGTCCAGCATTAAGGCAGCAGTGTGAACCAGATCTAGTCGGCGCTGGTCCAGCAATGGATCTCCCTTGAGGTCATCGTGAGAGATGCCATAGAGGGTCGGGGACCGGAGCATCCGGATATATAGGTAGGCATAGCCCAGCCAATTCACCGCATCCTACGAGAGGTTCTTGGATGTGAAAGTGCCAATGTCCATACAAAGCTCCCATGGAGGGCTTAAAAATTAATTCCCAACTACAAGGGTATATATATGTGTGTGTGTATATATATCGCACCATTTCCTGAGTGCTTTTCATATTTCATTAATAGGACAGTCCTTCCAAACAGCTTGCAAACAAACAGGAGTGAAGGACCCTAATACTGCTGACCTATGGCACCTCAATGTGAACCATCCCACCCCTGCAACCTCAGTCCCTCATGGTGTCAGGGGAAGGCACAAAATGCCAAGGCAAAGCCCTTCTCTACCTTTGCGTTCTGGACATTGCCCAGCACAATCTCTGCATTGAGCATGTCGGGTAGCTTTGACACCATCTGGCTCTCAATAGGCAGCTGCTGGTTGAGGAGGGACAGGTAGTACTGTAGCTCCCCATGTGATGTGATGAGTATGCCTTCGCCCTTGGTGTCATATTGCGGTCGGCCAGCACGGCCCAGCATCTAAGTCACAGACAGCAACCAAGAGCTGTAGATGGTAGCAGGAGAGCTTCCACACTATAGAACTCAGCCTTTAACCTGGGATCTTCCCAGGATCCTTGCCCTGTAGGTATAGGTCACCCACATGCTGGGAATAAATTCAAAGTCTCAGTACCTGCAGGATGTCCAGCGCTCCCAATTCTGTCCAGCGCCCCTTCTCTGGACTGTACACCTGGGTACCTTTGATGATGACTGTGTGGGCAGGGAGGTTCACACCCCAGGCCAGAGTTGCTGTGGAAACTAAAACCTATGGAGGCAAAGCAAAGGTACTGAGGAAAACACATCGCCACCAGAAGGCACACACCTGACTTCTCAGAAGTTGTAGTGGAAAGAGTGTGGCAACTGGACTCGGGAATGAGATGTATGTCTCAGTATTTATCAATGTGACCCCAGAATGAGGAAAGGGTCCCCCAAATTCTTCATCTGTTCAGAATTAACATTCCAATGTTCCAGAGACACCTAAGAATCAAAAGTACAGACCTTGGGCCAGGGATTTAGCTCAGTGGTTCTGTGGACTGCCTTGCAGGGGCAAGGACCCGAATTCAATCCCCGGTACCAAAAAAAAAAAAAAATACAGACCTACATTAATAATCCAACTTAGGCCGGGGATTTAGCTCAGCGGTTCGGTGGCCTGCCTTGCAAGCACAAGGACCTGAGTTCAATCGCCGGTACCAAAAAAATAAATAAAATAATCCAATTTAAGCCAGGAGTGATGGTGCACACCTGTAATCCCAGCCCTCAGGAGGCTGAGGGAGGAGGATCGCTGTGAGTTCGAGACCAGCCTGGGCTACACAGTGAGTTCCAGGTCAGTCTCAACTATATAGTGAGACCCTGTCACCAAAAAAAAAAAAAAAAAAAAAAAAATCCAACTTAAATTTCCAAGTTGGCTATCCTGAAGCAGGGAAAAAATGAGGCCCTGACCTCAGGGTACTAGAATTAGAGGACTCACCAAAGTGCATGCTTTGTCGCCCCTCAGACACTTTCCTAACCTCACTCATCTTCCCTCCTGTGCTGTGTGGAGACTGGAAGAGCTGTATTTACTACATCCACCACAGCTCTCTGACCTCAGCTAGTGGTGTCAGGAACACACCTTTGGCACCGCTATTAAAATTTCAGGGTTTCTAAGCTTGTAGCACCTGCTCCGTTGAGCTCTGCCCACCCTCACCTGAATATGTTTATCAGCAAAGAGATCCTCCACCAGTGTCCGGTCAACTCTGGTCATGCCTGCATGATGAATAGCGAAGCCATAAGGAAGCAGATCCTTCAGCTCTAGGTTCTGAGAACAAAGACCAGGGCACAGAGTGAGCCTTCTCTTGGGACCCTCAGAGATGAAGGCAATCTCCCATGGAGCCCTGCCTCTCACTCATGCCCAGAGCCACATCCATGGCGACCACCTGTGATGTATGGGAAACAGCAGCACCCTGGTGCACACAGTTCTCAAAGAACTGTCCATGGCCTGATTGGTAACACAGACTAGTCACCAAGGAGGAATAAGAAAATGCGTAGCATCCTCTCACCTTGCACTGATCCGCTTCCGTCCGAAGAACCTCTGTGGAGGCTGAGCCTTCTCTCAGAAACAGACCCAGACTGTCTTTCTCCAGGCACATGTCCCGGATGGCCCTAGCTGTCTTCCCAGTCTCCTTCCTAGAGTGGACGAACACCAGCACCTAAGAAGAACCCACAGTTGACCAGAGTGAACAGCTCTGGCAGCCTCTCTCGCAGCCACAGGCACCAGCAGAAGGAGAGGCTGCACCATTATAACTAGAAGCCACGGTCACAGAAAAAGAAGCAATGCTAAGAACCCGTGCTGGCCTGGAACACGCCCCAACAGGGCCTGCAAGACCCAAGAGAAGGAGTCCACCAAGGACAAGACTCAGTCCCACAGCTGAGAAATGAAACCAACCCTAAGACCCTACAGTGAGGAGGAAGTATATTAGGAATGCAAATTCAAGGGTCTCAAACAAGAAATGTGTTCAGGGCCCTCAAAGAGTCCAAGCCACATGAAGATAACTGCAAAAAAACAGCTAACATAGTACATTGCTTATTAAAAGAATACAGAAAGTCTGAGATCAGTATCATGTTGTAGGAAATAAAAGTCCTCCTAGCATCTGTGCCAAGACCTATCTCTTCCTTTTTATCAGACAAAAATAAATGCATACCTTGATGCTTTTCCTTAACTTAGTTAACACTGCTAAACTATGTTGAACAGAAAAATCTGTATCATGCTAACTTCCTAGTAAAACACCTTCTTTCACTAGTTTTTAATCTTTATTTTTACTATTTTGTACTTTAGATATAAGATGCCCTGTTATGTTTTCTGTAAGGACCCTTGATAGTATGGAAGACTGAATTCTCAGGCCCACGGATTTCTTTTCCAGGAGTTTTAAAACCACCTGAACATAGCTGGGCATGGTGGCATGCCTGTAATCCCAGCACTCAGAGGAGGCTGAGGGAGGAGGATCGCTGTGAGTTTGAGACCAGCCTGGGCTACACAGTGAGTTCCAGGTCAGTCTCAACTACATAGTGAGACCCTGTCTCAAAAAAAAAATACAACACCTGAACATCATAATTAATGGCTACAAGATGACTGTGATTATCCATTTCATCCAGGCTGTGTTAGCAGCCAGCTATTATCAGGAAATCAGCCCATTTCTAAGTTGGGCAATTTATGAGTACTACGTTGTTCATAATATTCCCTGGTTATCCCTTTTCTAGCTTTTTGCAGGACCTCACACACACTAAGCACGTGATCTACTGAGGTACTTTCCCAGCCCCTTGAATCACCTCATTAATGGCAGGTTCTGTAGTAACCCATTTATTTCATACCAGATACTGGTGTCTGTGTGCTATCTTCTCTTGTCAGTCATGCCTGATTACCAGTAAGTCACAAAATGAATAAAACGGGTTCAAAAGCAGACCATGAACACACCTGATTTTTTCCAGCATGTTCCATGATTTTCTCATAGACAATTTCATTCATGATCTGGAAACGCTTGATAGCTTTTTTCTCTGTGATGCCCACATACGTCTGTTCCAGAGGCACTGGGCGGAAGCTAGAAGTTCAACAGTTCAACACATGAGGCTTCTGGCAAGAAGCAGTGCAGGAACAAAGAGTAGTTTCCATCGTTCTGGGAGCACAATTCCTCTTTTTGGATTTATACATAGAAACCCAAAGGTCCTTCTAAATCTCAACGCAGCAGTGCTCTTCGGAAAAGGGTAAGGACACCAGTTACAACAGCTTTATTTCCCTCAGTCTCTTTCTTGCACTATTGGGCATCCCAGTCTTTTACTGTACCTGTTGTCGAAGTAGAAGAGGCCCTTGGCAGGGTCAACACGCAGAAAGGTGGCCACATCTTCATAGTTGGGGAGTGTGGCACTGAGGCCAATGAGTCGGACGTCTTCTTGGGTCATCTCAATGTTTCGAATGGCTCTGGCCACCAAAGCTTCTAAGACGGGACCTCTGTCATCATGGAGAAGATGGATCTCATCCTAAAGAATGGGAGGACAGCAAATTACTTCTAGGACCAGAACACACACAGCCCATTTTCCTGGTACTCATCCTGTTTTATATCTGTAACCTGAGACAACTAAAAAAGACAAGGGAGGAATCTCAAGCCAAAGAGACCCAAAGAATGAAGACAGCATTGCATGGAAATAGCACACTGTGAGTTGCTTTGCTTACAACATTCTATGCATTTGAGACAGGGTCTTACTATGCAGTTCAGGTTGCCCTCAAACTCATGGCAATCCTCCTGCTTCAGCCATCCAAATGCTGAGATTACAGGTGTGCCACCATGCCCAAGTGCTTACAGCACTTTAGACATGAAATATGAAAGTAGTTCACAGGGTTTACAGCAGTGCCAGTAACTTGAGCTCGGCCAGCAGGATGTAGCAAGCTTGTGAACATGCATGCTGCAGTCAAAGGTGTGGGGCAGGCCCAGGGATTCGGCTCTCCTAACATGCTCCTATTCTAGGCCACTGCTCATTAAGAATGAGTAGGAAGGCTCTAAAGCAGGGTTAGCAAACTTTTCCTTAAAGAGCCAGGCAACATTTTAGGCTTGAGGTCATGTTTTAGGCTTGTAGTCCGGTACGCATATTTAGCTCTGCCACTGCAGCACAAAAACAATCATAAACAATACATAAGCGAATAGGCATAGCTGTGTTCCTGTAAAACAAAAACCAGTAGCCACAGACTGCCAATGCCTGCTCTAGAAATTGCCACCACGCTCTCATGCTCCAGATACCCCAAAGAAATGACACTTGGTGTGGTGGTGATGCCTGCAATCCTAGCACTGGGAAGGCTGAGGTAGGAGGATTCTGAGTTTGATGCCAGCCTAGGACACATTGTGAGTTCAAGGCCAGCGCAGAGTACAGACTCTTTCAAAAAACCAAACCCAACAAAAAAAGCCAAAAAAAAAAAAAAACATTCAAACTGGAAGTCCTCCTTTCTGTGTGCATGATGGAATGCAAGGTCCAATGCTTCTGAGAACTGATCACCTATTTATTTTTTGTTGCTGATTTTTGAGTCAAGGTCTGTCTCACTATGTAGTTCAGGCTGGCCTTGAACTTGCAGTGATCTTCCTGCCTCAGCCTCCAAAATGCTGGGATTACAGGCACTATACCTGGCTTGATCACCAATTTGTAAAGCACTTCAATATTCTGGGAGAATACATTTTTTCCTTGGTCTGTTTACACTGACTTCAAAACATCTCAGATATAAAAAAAATGCTACGAGGAGTGAAGCAAACACCATGCACTGACTGGAACATTTGTCTATAGAAAGATTCTTAATTAAGGGGAACATGAAAGCTGACAGACGCTGTCGTGAAGAAATATTCATCATGAAACCCATATCCCACCCAGTCCAGCAGTACACCCATCCCACAGTGCTCCCCACTCACCAGGATGACGAGCCGCACCAGCTGGGTGTAGGTGCGCTCGCCGCCTTTGCGGGTGATGATGTCCCACTTCTCTGGGGTGCAGACGATGATCTGCGTAGCGCTGATCTCCTCCTTGCACAGCTGGTGGTCCCCAGTCAGCTCAGCAACGGTGATACCGTAAGTAGCCAGGCGCTGAGGGGAAGAGGCTTATGAGGCAAGAACTCCAGGGGCAGGTTGCAGCTCAGGGCACAGTTCACAGCCAGAGTGCCTAACACCCTGAGCTGCATTGTGGTAGGAGGGATAAAAAAGACAGCAGGCTTGAAGGGGACTGGACAGCATACTTCCTGCAGGTTCCAGGAGCAGGGAAGCATGAGGTAAATCAAACCAAATGAACACATACTCCTGAAAGAAATCCAGGTTTTGCTCAGACAAATGAAGCAAAATGTGTCTGAGAGGAACCTATGTACATAAGAGCAGGATATGGAAACATACAAATAACAAGACCCAGGCCACCAACTCCAAGTTCACCATCAATCATGGCCACGTGACTCGCAGTCCATAAACGCCTCAAATGCAGATAATCACTATGACAGAAATGACATCAACCCTTGTACATAAGAGTTCAAGGCATGCCTGCTTCAGAAACTCCCTGTTAGGGGTCCAGATCCACCTTGGAAAGGGGGAAAACGGCCCAGGAGGCACTCACAGAAGCAGCAACAAGCCAAGGCTGCTTTCAGTGCTTCCACAGTAGCAGCCAGAAGCTTCCAAAGCAAATTCCTCAGCCTTACCTTTCCAAAACTGCCCACCATCTCCTGCACCAAGGAGCGCATGGGAGCAATGTAGATGATCTTGAAGTCATCCACATTGATGGTGCCGTCCATGTTTATGTGCTTCCCTATCTCTCGAAGCATGCACATCAAGGCCACGTTGGTCTTCCCAGCACCCTGAGAGAGAGGTCAGAGACAGGTGGCCTGTTCACCTGGTTATGTTCACTGCCCTAGCTTCACAGGCTTGTCTCTACAACAAAAAATAATGGCATGTCCTGGGCATGTAACATGTCCTCCATCAAAGAATGAATAACTGGGGGCTACAGGTTAAAATTAAAAACAATCTTTCAGCCAAAAGACTAGGCCACATTCCACCAAAAAACAACCAAAAAGGCAGACAGAACAGCACTTACAGTAGGAGCACACAGGAGCAGGTTCTCATCTGTCTCCAGTGCAGCATGGTAGAGTTTACTCTGGATTCGGTTTAGTGTTTTGAAGCCCTCAAATCCAGCCTGGGCATACTTTGGCAGCTTCTCTACTGGAAGCAGTTGCTAGAAAAGAAATGCCACACGCATCATACTGACAGCATTCTTCAGCACACTGTCTTTTTCTGTGGGAATGTTAGGATTTCATTTCCTAGCAGTCTTCCCCCACCCCACCCCCAGCTCTCCACGAAAGGCCCATCCAAAGGCAGCAATATTGTTCAAAATCAGAACAGGAAAATTCTGAAGCTGTCCTGTTTCTGGAATAAACTATCCATGAGACAAAGCTATGCTTTGGTCAATGGTTGAAATCAAAGAGGAAGGGAGATGAACTGAGTGGAGAAATGAGACAAACAATTCACTCACTTCTTCCGAGCCGAAGGGCTTGGGCTTCAGAGCAGGCACATGAACCTCCTCATAGCCCTTACGCTGGCGACGGAAGGAGCCATCGGGAAGCTGACAGCGTTTGTTGGCCATGAAGTGACTCCCCTGGGTGAAAACCAGGTCCTCTAAGTCTAGAACCTGCCGTGGAGCCAGTGCCTGGGAACACGGAAAACAACCATACGTAGGAAGTGAGCCTGCAAGAAATGATCCTCCTTTCCTCCCAGCACGGGAAATGACCTGGTACCCACCTCTCCACCTTGGTCCAGATCCATGGTTTCCAGATCTGTGTCCATTCGGGACTGACGAACTCGCTCTCTCCGGGACCTTTCCTCCTGCAGAGGAAAGGACAGAAGGCACAACACTCCATCACTGTCTTGGGTTCTTATCCTTTTCAGTTCTTAGCTGCCTTAGACAAACAGATACTGACTAATGAGTCATCAAGCACAAAGACTACACTTTACATTCAAACACCTGCCACACAAACACAAGGACCACCACAAAGAGCAAAGGAAACAAACATCATTAGAAGGAAAATGTACCACCATCTGCGCCTCACAAATGCAAGGACTCGAGTTTGATCCCCAGTACAGAAAAAAAAAAGAAAATGCACAGGACAGGGATGTCAGAAGTAGAAGTTCCACAGATCAGCATCAAGGGCTGGGCTCAGGCCAGGGATTTAGCTCAGTGGTACAGCACCTGCCTTGCAAGCACAAGGTCCTGAGTTTAAGCCTTGGTGCCAAAAAAAGGTGGGGGGCTGGGCTGTCCCAAAGGGATATGAAGCATCCTGTCCCTCCATTAAATGCCGTATTTTTCCTGTGAAGACAGGCCCCAGAGTGCTGAAGGGTATGAAGACAGTCCTTGAACCCCACCAATGCAATGAGCTGCTTCTAATCTATACCCATTAACATCCCCAGACTTCAGAAAAATGCTTTACTATTTCAATTTCTACTCTCAGAAATTTAGCTTTATGCTGCACTCTTCTAGCCAAGATCCCTTCTCTGAAGTAAAGAAAGGAAACACTTTAGCTGAGGAATAAGATGAGAAACCACCTCAGCCCCTCCTTACTCGGATAAGATCCTCCTTCTCAGTCTCATGGAGCTGGTAGAGGAATTTGGACAGCTCTGGATCGGCTTCCATTTTTCCCATGATCCTTTCCTTTTCAGCTTCACTCTGAGCGCTGGCCAGCAAGGTACAATATAAAACTGTCAAGGACAAGAAGAAGAAAAGGAAGGGGAACACGTGATGAGATAGTCTTGGAGTAGGGAGAAAAATAATGAAGGGCTGAAGCCATCATGGTGATGCTGTCCTGTCCCACTTGTATGTGCATGCGTGCGTACATGTGTACACCCACACAGCAGGAAGAGCACCCCACACACTTACTCATCATCCGGTGCTGCCTTAGCACTTTAATGAAATCAAATGTGTTGAAACCCAGGAGCAGAACCAGCTGGTTTTCACATTCCCGGTCATCACTGGCCGTCTGGAGAGAGAAGTTAATGCCACCATTATGGATACAGCCACCTGCTGCTTCCAACACTGTCCCCGTTTGCTGAAGTGCACTGAAGAGAAATATCTTGACCATACCTTCAAGATCTCCAACACCTCATCTGCCTTCTTCTGCGAGACTATGGCATCATCATAAAAACGACTGAGCTGCCGCTGTAACCAGAATGCATCAATATCGCGAGGGTGCAAATCCTTCTTCTTGGAACTCATCAGCTCACCGGAGGCTACAAGCTGAAAGGTAAGCAACACTTAGCTCACCAGGTCCTCTGTGCTTCAACAGCTTTCACATCTACCTGCAACACAGCCACCTGCCATTTCACGGTCTGCTTTCTTCTGAGGCATTTCCAAAGAGAAAGAAGTCTGCTACATTGAGTTCCAAAGAACAAATGAGAGAAATGAGAAAAGCAAGTCTGATTTTATCAATATGTTTTTGGGATGACTACAACTGAAAATATCAGGACGCTAATGTGGTTGGGCACAGTGGTGCACACCTGTAATTCCAGCTAGTTAGGATGCTGAGGTAGGATTTCAAATCAAATACAAAACCATTCCAGGCAAGTTAGTAAGACTTGTCTCAAAAATAAAATTAAAAGGGCTGGGGATGGATATAGCTCAGTGGGCAAGCACTTGCTTGGCACAACAAGAAATATCCTGAGCTTGATCTCTAGCACGGAAAAAAAAAAAAAAAAAAAAAAGCTAATTTGTTGCTCACCCTATCAAAATATGGCTCAGTAATTTTTAAGAGAACACAGACATAAGGAAGAAGTATTATACCCAGAAATAACCTGGCCTTGCAGCAATGGGAAAGTCTTATACTTACATTAGCAGACAGGGTGCAGCGTACGACAGCCTCATCCCCTTCCATGTCATCATCAGATGCCTCTTCTCGAACCTCCCCATACACATCTTCATCACCTTCCTGTGGAAACAGCCCCCACCTCAGCCACAATCCAGAACTAATCTGTGTTGCCACAGAACTTCTCCTCTGTCATCCTAAATGAGCTCAAGTTAGAGCAAAAGCTTTGGGGCAAAGCCATCAGCTTATTAGAACCAGGCTCAGGGTACAGTGAACTGGGCAACCTGCAAGGATTCATCAGATGCACCTGTTTTCATTTAGCTTCTCACCTTAGCTGGCACAATGGCCACCACCTGGACCAGAGTCTCTCTCTAAACATATATAGTACTTGCACACAAGCCTTGCAGGCTAACAGGAGACAGAACTGTATGAAACCATGTGTGGAAAAGCAGATGGTGATCCAGAAATGCAAAGGCTGCACCTGACTTGCTCACCACTGTATCCACTCAACATCACACAAGCACTCAGAATACCATCAGGTTCACTTCTTATGTGAGCTTCTATGAGCAACTTTTCTATTGGTTTGTTGCTATTTAAAACCATAAAATCCAAATAAGGGAGAGGAAAAAAAATATGAGAAACTGAAAAAATGGAAATAAAGTGTTTGTAAATGGGGAGGGGAGAAGGGGGTGAAGGGAGGGCAGGGAAAAGGGGAAAAAAATGAGAATCAAGACCTATTATGTAAAGGTACAGAATTCCAATGATGAATGTAACTGTATTGTATACCTGGATTTACCAATAAACTCAATAAAAAGAAAAAATAAATAAAAAAATAAAATAAAACCGTAAAATCCAAGTAATTATACTGTAGGGAAGCTTAATTGTATACCTGGATTTACCAATAAACTCAATAAAAAGAAATAAAAAATAAAAAAATAAAATAAAACCGTAAAATCCAAGTAATTATACTGTAGGGGGAAGCTTAATAGTCACCTCTCTCAGTCACCCAGTTTTACGGAAAAAGAAAGCAAGACAAAATGACCCACCCAAGATCCAGGAACAAAAGTGCCCCACCCACTCCTATTTAGTTAATAATCTAGGAATTCTGATTACACAGTAAACAATGACCTCAATGACTGCTTCAACTGTTAACTTAATCAATTAGGTACACACCATGTTCATGTTCTTCAGCAAATGTGCTTTCTTCTGAAACTAATAGTGGCAGACAGTAAGAAATTAGAAATTATTGCAATAAAATGTTAAAATGCTGTCAAACATGGTGTGATTCATCTTCAGTCAACTACATACTGTACTTTTTATCTTATGTTTTTCTTTTTGCTGATCTACTTGCTTTAAGTTATGTTAGTTTAAATTTACTTCAGAAAATCTAAAGATAATCCTATAATTTTTTAGCCAGATAACACTAAATTCCTAAGTCTGACATGCATAAAACACCATTAAATTTATCTAGCATATGCAAGGGAACTTCTTTCCTCTAGAAGGAGCCCTGTCACCTTAACAGTTTAAAACTGAGAAAGATGGGCTCCATCCACTTTACTGCTCACCTCCTCATCAGATTCAAACTGCACATTCACCCCGTAGGTCTCATCGATGTTGTCATCTGAGATGAAGAATTAGAAAGAGGGCAGTGGATGGTAAGTGATACAAGACACTGATACTGATACAGGAGCCCATTTCCTCCCTATTCACCCAATTTGCTTCTCCCCAGGACAGAACCAAAGTCTAAAGACACATAACCGACATGACAAAGCCACTTGTGTAGCCTAGGTGTTCTCCAATCTGCCAGCCCTGGTCTGGGTTCAGCCCTGTTCTGCTGACTCAATCCCAGGCTCTGCCCAAATTCTCTCCCATATGCTACACAACAGAAGACATCAGTAAGAAATCAGTGTGGGACTCTAGGGATTCTGTTGTCCATCAGTCACAGCTCTTCAAAAAACACAAAATAGGTTATGGAAACTGAAATTCAGATTTTTTTGGTGGGTACAGGGGATCGAACTCGGGTCCTTGCACTTGCGAGGCAGGAGGTGGAATGACTGAGCTAAATCCCCAGCCCTGAAATTCAGATTTTTTAACATATGATTCTAGAAGACACAAATTTTGTGATCAAAACAAAAACTAGTTAATATAATCAGACACAAAGAGCTCAGTTACCCATATTTTGGATTTCCTTGTCTCCACCATAGTCTGTGATCTTTTTGCCCAAGTTCACTAGCACATGGTATCTGGTATCATCTGTCTGACCCAGCAGCAGGTCAATCTCTTTTCGCCTTTCCTTGTCTCGCAGCTTTTCATTCTTCAGGACAGCCAGAACTTCATCAGCTGCCCCACAAAGGATATCACGTGGCTGGTGACAAAACATTCAGAACAATGGCCAGAAAATCAACAACCAGCTCTATGTGATGGCAATGCATAATGGGCTACACCTCTTCTGACTGCAGCATCCCTCTGACCACTTTCATTAATGCTGATAAAAAATGCCACCCAGAGTGATACAACTGAAGGGAAACTCATTTTTAAAAGATAAGGACTGGGGATGTACCTCAATGGTAGATTATGTGTTTGGCAAGCATAAGAACCTGATTCAATCCTCAGCATGAAAGAAAAAAATCAGGTGGTTTTTGAAGCAGGACACAGCATCTGCAACAGTTTGCTTTATGTCTCCAGATTGAAGAGGTATTTAGCAGTCTCCTCCTATCTAGCCACATTTTTGGTAATTCTTTCTGCACATTTTCTCAAGCACCCATGGTGGCAGAGCATCTCTGAGACACATATGGACTCTCAATGTAATCATGTGTGAATGAAGGATAAAAGCAAATTTGGAGACAGACTACCTGGATTCATATTCTGACAAATACAACCCCTGACTTGGGAGAATTACTTATCCTGCGCCTCACATCTGTCTTATATAAAATGGGAAATGCCTATTAATAGCACCCAATCATGGAGTTAACGTGAACTTCCACATAAACTAAGTATTCAGTAAAATCCAGACAAGGTTCTCTTGGTGTCTCCCAACTGTGATTCCTTCCCTTTTCTTTTTCTATTTTTAATTTTGGTTTTTTATTAGTACATGTTGCAGTAATTGTTGACTACATTTGTTGTGGGTAATATGTATATAAACATTTTAATTTTTTTATGTCCCCACCCTTACCCCACCACAAACAGCTGGCCTCACCTGATCCCCCAGAGCAGCCTGGATGAAGCTGAGCAGCACCTCATAGGTCTCCCGGGTCTCCTTCGTTTTGGGCTTGTAGATGATGCCTACCATCTCATCAATGCCCTCTGATAGCAGAGTGTAACCCTTCATCTTGTTGATGTCGTGTCGGTCCTCATCTCGCTTCCTTCGCCTGATAAGTCACAGTATTATGCTAAATGAGAAACCTGTTTTTGCTGAGGCAAGGCAAGATCAAGCCTACACCCCTTTCCTTCTCAGCCTCACTGTACACAGCTAATATGTGGAAACTATACAGAAATCTGTACTCCCCCATGATTCATACTTGGCCTTAATCACTTACAGGATCTTTTTTTGGCGGGAGGGAGCGGTTCCAGGGGGTCAAACTCAGGACCTTGTACTTGCAAGGCAAACATGGTGCCACCAAGCTAAATACTTGGCCCTACAGGATCATTTTTCAGGACACACTGACAGAAACAAAATCCTGTCAGTCTCTCACTAAATGTACCAAATGTTAAATTGTGATATGCTCCCATTTAATTTTTCTTTTTCTTTTTCTTTTTTTTGTTACCAGGGATTGAACTCAGGTCCTTATGCTTGTGAGGCAGGCAGCTGCACCACTGAGCTAAATCTCCAGCCCTGCTCCCATTTAATTTTCTTTCTTTCTTTTTTTTTTAATGGTACAGGGGATCAAACTTTGGCTTTATGCACTTCCAAGGCAGGCGGCGGAACCCCTGAGCCAAATCCCCAGCCCTGCTCCCATTTACTTTTAAAAGACAATCCTTTGCGGGGCGTGGTGGCGCACGCCTGTAATCCCAGCACTTGGGAGGCTGAGGCAGGAGGATCCCTGTTAGTTCAAGACCAGCCTGGGCTACATAGAGAGTTCCAGGTCAGTCTCAACTACATAGTGAGACCCTGTCTCAAAAAAAAACAGAAGAAAACAAACAAAGAAAAATTTTAAAAGACAATCCTTTATACGTTGTAGACAAGTTTATACAATAGGATTTTGACTAGTTTTTCACTTCTCAGACAGATGTATTATCTTCTTCTGGCCAGAGAAACTAAAGCTTCACTACAAGCTCTCCTGACTCCCAACACATAACAAAACTAGAAAAGAAGCTATATTCTACAAAATGGAGGGCTGATGATGCATTAACTCCTTTCAGATATAACTACTTAATTTTATCTGGGGCTAGGAATTTTTTGAGACTTCATTGCAGGAGATGGGAGAAGACACAGCTGTTCATGATCAAAAAGATAATGGTGAGATGAAGTTCAACAATTACTTAAGTTTTGAAAAATATCTCCCAAGAAAGAAGAAAAAGAGAACAAAAACAACAAAAGGCCAGGATTTAGCTCAGTGGTGCCACCACTTGCCTTGCAAGCACAAGGTCCCAAGTTCCATCCCCAGTACCAAACAACAACAAAAAAAGTCTTTCAAACTGTGGCTGCTTGAGTTAGCTTGTAACAATAAACCAACAGGAAGTTCACAAGAGTAGATGCAAGGGTAGTGCTGGGAAGTTGTTAATGGAGAGGGGATTACTGAGACAAGGAACAGTAACAGTCCTAAAAATATATGGAAGAAAATTAAGCTCTGACTATGGATCAGAAACATGTATATCAGAAAAAGTACTATTAAGTTAATTTCCACTTTCGATGCTCTTGTTAAAATTAAAAGAATCTTTAAACTATGGTGTTCTGCTAAATTTTAGGTAAACTTTATTGTTGTTTTAAGGCCCCCAGTGTCTTATCGGCCACCATGCATTTCAACAAAAAAGCTGAAGGACAGATGAACTTTGGGTTTGAAGAAAACACAGTAAACCTTGGCACCTACTTGGCTCTTCTTTCCTCTTGCATCTGTGGTTTGGTCCGTTGGGCCTTATCTCCCATTCGAGTGCCCTCCAGCTTCCCAACCAGTGACAGCACCTCTCCTGTGGGTTCATCCCGGCGGGTGCGGTCAATGAGAGATCGGTCAGCTTGGAGCACAAGATTCGAG
The DNA here is from genome assembly GCF_012274545.1 of Fukomys damarensis. NCBI lineage: Eukaryota > Metazoa > Chordata > Mammalia > Rodentia > Bathyergidae > Fukomys > Fukomys damarensis. The sequence continues at coordinate 41,282,015 of NW_022900921.1, forward strand.
TTCTGTAAAAACCATACATCATGGGAGCTTCATCATGTGTAAAACAAATTCCTACATCACACTGACAATAGATGAAAGAATTCTTGCAACTAAATGATAACCATCACTGATGAGAATAAAAAAATTTAAGACATAGCATTATATAACGCTGTGGATGAACATAGAGCTGAGTCCCAGGGGCTGTCGAATGAGTTGAGTAACTCTTGCTCCTAACAGTGCCCATAACCCACACTTGGAAAAGTGTGGCGCGCGGATACGTAATAAGTGAAAGGAGGCGGGTTTGGCGCCGAAAGAGAGCTCTTAGCCTGTTCCACCTTCCCCAAACTCCAGGGAGGTTATTCCGTCGTCATGTAATCGCACTTTCGCCCGCATCCGATTTTCCCTTTGCTTTTCTGGCTCTCTTGGAGGCCTTCACACTGAAACCCGTTTGCACAGCCTTCCGACCCCGCACCGTACTCCTTCGCCGGGAGTCCTCCCCCTGAGATCACACGCACCGCTTTGTACTCGTATTGCAGGCTACGAGCAGTCACATCCGCCATGGCTGCGGCTGCCTGGAGCCCTTACAGCCCTACTCCACACCGCACGCTGCGAATCACCGAAGCAAACGGTCCAGCCAAATTGGAAAGACGCATAAAAAAAAAAAAAAAAAAAAAAAAAAAAAAAAAAAGAACGACGCTTCCGCTTCCGGGTCGAGATAGAAAAGGCGGGTTTCCGGTGAACGCGCGCCACTCTTCTGTGGCCTTAGGGTTGAAGGGGCGGGGGTTAGGTGTACTGCGCACAGGGTGACACACGCTCCCTGCCCTCAGGTTCCGGTCCCTTGCTGGTATACTTCAGACGTAGGAGTGGAGATTTTAACATTATAACGAAAAAACCTTTTTCTACCTCTTTTCCGCGGACTCTGGTCACAGACCTATGTGGTAGGCAGGAAAGGAAAGGCTAATAGCTCCATTTCTAAAGGCAGAAACTGAAGGAGCAGTTTAGCTTCTGTGTGTGTGTGTGCGCGCGTGTGTGCGTGCGCGCGCGCGCGCGCCCGGGGTTCTGTCTCTGTCTCAGTCTCTCCCGCTCCCCTTCCCCCCTCCTCTGCGTCTGGACTCTTCCTTTGGGTTTCTCTTCTGTACTGAACAATTGAGAAGAAAGCTCTCGGTCCTGCCCTACCCATCCAAACCATGTCATTCTCTGCCGGCTTGGGTGTGTTGAGCCACCCTATTTGTTCCCAGTTGTCTGATATATCCCATGCCAGGTTCCTCGCCGTAATTTTGGTGAAGACGGCTGCCCTGGTAGGGCCAAATCCTGCAGGACAGTGACTTCACGTCTTCCTCTGCTACAAGATGGTAGACACCCCCTTCGTAACTACTACACCCTCCACCCATCAGCCATTTCTCACAGCTGAATGATTTTTCTCAGTATTTTTGGCTTTTGAAGATGAATAGAGAATGCTGAGTGTTAAGCCTAAGGGATTCATCCACAGTGGTATTTTGTTTGACTCGTTGGCTTCTGATTTAAAATTAGGGTAGGACCGGGGATTTGGCTCAGTGGTTCTGCCACTTGCCTGGTAAGCACAAGATCCTGAGTTCGATCCCTGGTACAAGGGGGAGGGGGTTCACACAAAATCTGGATTCTCCCCGTCAGTTGAGAAATCAGAGACTGGCCATGTGAGATCCACATTCCTACGTGGCGGGTTTGCTCAATGCTGCTAACAGCTGCCAGGTTAGAGGATGCATATGCTCCTCCCAACACTTCTGTCCTCTCACACCTGGCTGCCCAGCCCTTGGTGTTAGGAGCCTGGTCCCTCTAGGCACCCTGGCCTGTGTTTTTTGTTATTGTTCTGTTTCTTTTGATGGTTCTGAGGATTGAACTAGCGGCCTCATACGTGCTAAGCAGAAGCTCCACTGCTGAGCTGTGTACCTGCCCCCACAACCCTATATATATTTTTTTTTTTAATATTTGAACCTTCCAGTGACAGTCAAGTCTTGTAGCTATGCTCCTCCGTGGCTATATGACATGAGACAGCTACCTGTTCACTGTGAGCATCATTTCCTCAAAATTGAGCCAATAAAACTTTCTCATGGAGCTGAAGGCGTAGCTCAGTGATAGAGCGCCTATATAGCATGCACAAGGTACTGAGTTTAATCCCCAGCACTGCAAAAAACAAAACAGAAAAACATTCTCATATGACTGTTGTCATCAAATGAGGTAGAGTGTTTTTTGTTGTTGTTTTGTTTTGTTTTGTTTTTGTCAATACTGGAGATCAGAGCAGGGGATTTAGCTCAGTGGTTCTGGTGTCTGCCTAGCAAGCACAAGGGCCCCAGTTCCATCCCGGTACCAAAAAGAAAAAAGAAAATTCTCACGGGCGTGGTGGTGCACGCCTGTAATCCCAGCATTCGGGATCCTGAGGCAGGAGGATCACTGTGAGTTCGAGACCAGCCTGGGCTACATAGTGAGTTCTAGGTCAGTCTCAACTACATAGTGAGATCCTGTGTCCAAAAAAAAAAAATACTGGGGATCAAACTCAGGACCTTGCACTTGCCAGGAAGGCCTGGCAAAACTGAGCTAAATCTTGGGCCTTGAGGTAGAGTGTTTGAAAGCACCTTGTGTGAAGTGTCTGACTTAAGGTGGGGGCTCACTGAAAATATTTAAATCTGAATCTTTAAGGCTAACTATATTCTATGTCCCACCTGACACAAAGGGAAAGGTATCTCAGGGATTCCACTCTGTCTCTGTTGGAGTCACACTCATATTTATGCCAAAGCTTGGCTGTAGGCATATCTGTGAAGCAGATTTCACACCCATTAGGTGGCTAGAACAGAAAAAGATGAACAGTAACAAAAGCTGTTAGGGTTGTGGAGAAACTGAAACACACACATACTGCTGGTAGGAATATAAAATGGCACAGTCACTTTGAAAAACAGCTAGCAATTCTCCAAAAAGTTAAACATGCAGTTACCATATGACCTGAGAGTATTAAAACAGGGCTACCAATAATAGCACTCTCTACTGTAGCCAAAGCATGGAACTCAGATGTTCATCAACTGATAAATGGGTAAACAAAACATGGTATACACGTACCATGCAATAATATTCAGGACAAAAACCAATGAAGTGCTAAGCATGCTACAGTGTGGGCTAATTTCAAAAACATTAAGCAAAGTTGGGCATGGTTGCACATGCCTACAATCCCAGTGACTTGTCAAACATGGAAAGATGACAAAGTATGACCTAGACGCATGCGCAGAGCAGCTTGAGAGTCCTGCATGGGACCTCCCAGATCTGATGTCAAAAGAAGACATAAAAGAGGTCAGCCTTTTACTTCATTGCCATTACTCCCTTGTTCTTGTGAAGGCCTATCCTGTATCTTTCGTTTTCTTTTTCTTCATTTCCTTTCAATAGACATAAAACTGTTTATAAGTTGTCTCTGTCCAGTTTCTTTTTTCTTTTTTTTGCGGGGGGGAACTGGGGATCAAACTTAGGACCTTGTGCTTGTGAGGCAGATGGCAGAACCACTGAGCTAAATCCCTGGCCCCTTCTATCAAGTTATTTGAATGGGACAAAAGCCTGTAATCATGGGACACCACATGATCCGTCAACACTAGCCCTTCTGGGAGGCTGAGGCAGGAGGATCATAAATTTGAGCTCAGCCTGGGCAACATAGTAACTTAGGGAGTCCTTGTCTCAAAAATAAAAGTAAAAAGTGCTGGGAATGTAGCCCAGTGCAAAAGTAATGGGTTCAATCCAAAAAAGAAAGAAAGAAAGAAAGACTCTCTCAAAAGACCACACAGTATATGATTCTATCCATGTATATGAAATGTCCAAAGTAGGCAAGAAAGAAAGTAGGTTAGTGGCATCTAGGTGGCAGGAGGAGAGAGAGGCAGCAAGTTTATTAAGTTTATTAGTTCATTTTAGGTATACGGTATGATGACATTCATTGTTGGGTATTTGATATATCTTGGTTCTTATTTTTTTCTCCATTCCCCTGCTCTCCCTTCAACCCCTCCTCTCCTCCCTATTTACAAAGACTTAGATTTTCCTTTCATGATCTTCTTCTTCTTTTGTTTCAGTTTGAGGCAGTCTGTGTAGTTCAGGTTGGCCCTGAACTCACTGGATAGCCTAGGGTATCCTTGAACTCCCAGCCATTCTCCTGCTGAGATTACAGGCATGCACCACCATACCAGCTCTGTAGTCTTCTTTTTTGTTTTTAAGACAGGTTTTCTCTATGTAGTCCAAGCTGGCCTCAATTTCATGATTCTTCTCCTTCAGCCTCCTGAGCACCAGAATTACAGCATGCACCCAGCTGAGGAGTCTTTTATTGGGATGATAAAAATGTTCTAAAATTAAATGAAAGTGAAAACCAATGAACTGTACATTTTAAATAAAAAAAAATGTTATGGTGTGTAACTCCTATCTCAATAAATTTATTTTTTTGGTCACAGGGCCTCATTATGTAGATCAGGCTGACCTCAAAGTCACTATATATGTAACCCAGGCGGCCTTGAACTCAAGGCAATCCTATTGCCTCAGCCTCCTGAGTGCTGGGATTACAGGCATGTGCCACCACGCCTGGCTTTCAGTAAATTTATTTGTAAAGGGTTTGTAAAAGAGGATTATCCTCTGGTCACTGAGTGACCAGAGGATTGCCCTGGGAGATAATTTAGTTCCCAAAGTAGACTCAGAGCAGAGTTTTAGTTCATTCATATCTGTTTGCACTGGTAGTGGTGCCGCTCACTGGTTTTAATCCCAGTAATGAAAGAAAAATAAAGAAGACAGATTCAGTTGGCACCACAAGGGGGAGATCAGAGAAAGCACTTCTACCTCAAGAGACCATTGAGGCTTTGCAATTGTGAGCTGTGATACAAAGCTGGGCTAAGATTTCAGTAGCAGCCACAGGTGGGAAATTTCAAAGGGATACCGAAAAAGCCACAACATGAAGGTGGGAAGGTAGCAGTGCCTCTTGGGTGTTGTAGAGAGCTCAGTTCACCTGGCTGAGGGGCAAATGTAAGGAATGGAACAAAATGATGACAATTTGTAATGTACAGTATTAGGAAAGAAACAAAACCAGGCATGGTTGCACATGCCTATAATTCCAGCACTCTGGGAGGCTGACACAGGTGGATCGCAAGTTCGAGCCCCGCCTGGACAATTTAGTAATTTGGTCAGAACCTGTTTGAAAATAAAAATAAAAGTCCAGGTGTGGTGGTGTATGCCTGTAATCCCAGCATTTAAGAGGCTGAAGCAGGAGTATCACTGTGAGTTCAAAGCCAGAGCCTAGACTCTACATGGTATTCAAGATAAGCCTGAACTATATAGCAAGACCTTGTCTCAAAAAACTTTTTTTTAATTAAAAAAAAACAAACAAACAAGTCCTGGGCTGGGTATTTAGCTCAGTTTCTACCACCTGCCTCACAAGTGCAAGGTCCTGAGTTTGATCCCCAGTACCAAAAAAACCAAAACAAAACAAAACAAAAAACCCAAGTCCTGAGGGTGTAGCTCAGTGGCTCACATGGAAGACTCTAAGTTCAGTCCCCAACACCTCAGTCAATCAATCAATCAATTGATCAATTAGTAAGGAATGCTATTATAAAGACTTTTTACTTTATTCAGGATGCAATAGGTAGCCATAGCCAATTTCTGATTTGAGCAATTTAGTTACAGTCTCACAACAGGTATTGATTAGAAAGGCCAACATTTGTGTAAAACAAAAAACAATCTTTTATTTTCTTTTTTTGAGACAGGGTCTTGCAATGTAGTACAGACTGGCCTTGAACTCATGGAAATCCTTCTGCCTCAGCCTCCTAGGCACCATGTGCCACCATGCCTAGCCAGAGTATTTTTCCTATAATAAACATTTGCAAAGTCCCATATTAGCATATATTATGCCTGTGGCACTGATCACATCCTGCTTTTTATTTTGTTTTTGTTTTTGTTTTGTTTTGGGTTTTTTTTTGGTAGTGGGGATTGAACTCAGGACCTTGTGCTTTTGAGGCAGGCAGAACCACTGAGCTAAATCCCCACCTCCCCATCCTGCCTTTTAATTGCAGTTATTTGCAATTAATTGCAGTTTACTTGTTCTGCAAGACTATAACTTCTCAAGAGTCCTAAATGTGTCTTGTTTTCTTCAGTCTAAAAAGTACTCAGGAGGTTTAGTGCACAGATGAATATTTGAGAGGGGACCAGATGAAGTGACAGGTCTGAAAGTACCTAATTTCATTTGATCCCTATAAAACCTTATGAAATATATTTCTTCCCATTTTACCAGTGAAGATACTGAGGCCCCATCAGGGCTTGTGACCTGATTAGGTTTATCCTCCTCAGATACAGGCCTTCTTGTTCCAGATCCTGTGTACAGGTGGTTCCTCACTTCAGAAAGCTGGCTGCGGGCCGGGATTTAGCTCAGTGGTTCCACTGCCTGCCTCATAAGTACAAAGTCCCTGGTACCAAAAAAAGAAAAGAAGAGAAAGAAAGAAAGCTGGCTGTCATGGTACAAGATAAGAGAGGTGATAGAAGAGTAGGAAGATGAGGGACAGGAAGCTACTACAGATGGAGCAAGAGGTTAGGTGTGCCCAACAGAGGCTGCCTGGTTATCAAATGCTCGAAATAGAAATGAGATTCAAGTCTCCCTGGTGATGTTTCTGGGTGTCCAGGAAGGCCTAAGGTTACCGGAATGCTTGGAGCTGGAAAGGGGAGAGTGCAGTGTCACCCAAAAATCTGGGATGACCTTGTTGCTTGTGCATTGGGTGGTGAAATGCTTCCTGACATAGGCTGGAATATATACCTTAGAGCAGGATGGCAAAGCTTTTAGAGACCAAGTGCCCAAACTGCAACCCATAACCCACTTATTTATCACAGTGCCAACAGTGCATTAAACCTGAAAACTGAGGTTTTTAGAAAAAACAACTCATGCATTCAAACTTTGTTTTAAGAGAAAAACACAATAACAGATCTTTCAGTGATACAAACAGCTTTTTATTGAAAGGTGAAAGTTTGCATTTGGCAGGCTTTTGCATAATTAATGTGATCTTTGTTATTATATGCACACTGATAATTTGTCAAACTTTGGCTGGGGCGTTGTGCTGACTGAGAAAGCTCTGTGTGCCTGCTTCGGCACACGTGCCGTAAGTTCATCACCACTGCCTTAGAGGGTTAGGCTGAAGCTAAATCTAAGGATTCCAGCAAGCATAATTTGGTGTCCTCAGTAGACAAGGGGCTCAATAAGTGGCAGTTCTCTATTTGCCTAGGACGTCAGTCCATTCAGTAAGGCATACTTTTGAATGACTTCATTCATTCATTCGTTTCATTTAGCCAAGTTTGTTGAGTGCCTCCTATGTGCCAGGCACTGTAGTAAGCTTGGGGGCTTCCCTAGTAACAAGACTTATAGTATATACTCATATAAGTAAGATTTAACTGTGACAAAATTGATTTTCTAATGAATTCATCTAATTGTGCATCTTTCTAAATAAGTCATTCCCTTCCAGGTCTTTACCTTACAAGGCAATTCTCTTGTTCCAGCCAAAAGGTGGTTTGATGTAGTGATAAAAAGCTCATACTCTAGTGCCAGACTGCCTGCGTCTGACTCCTAGATTTAACCCTTACAAGTTGTGTAACCTCAGCTAAGTTCTTAGAGCCTCTGTGCCTAACAGAGAGTGCTACTTGCTTTCTAAGTTGCCTGGCCCCCAGAACTACACCAGAAGTAGTAAGCATAAGGTATTGTCCAACAGGGCTATATTGCTCAAAAGCATCTAGGGGGCCAGGGATTTAGCTCAGTGGTACTGCTGCCTGCCTCGCAAGTGCAAGGCCCTGAGTTCGATCCCCAGTTCAAAAAAAAAAAAGTTCTAGGAAACATGCTCTATGTCTGTGGATCACAAAGGAAAACCGCTTCTTTGTTGTACCCATCCTCTCTTATTCCATATGGTGTGCCCCAGTCTGATGTCCCACCCACTACCCCCAGAAACCTTGGTTCTGGATGGTTGTTGGCTGTTTCCAAAAATAGAGTGACACCATAAGATAGTTGCCAGGACCAGTATAGGTAATAGCAGCAGACATAGCCAGTAGCACCCTAGTTGTAGGCAATAGCATGACTGTGGGCTAAGGGGCTCTTCTCGGAATGCTATGAGCCGCAACTGCAGGAGGTAACTGGTTTGTAGAGACTGAGAGCTCATTTTGGTATGCAGGTCACCACATATTTAAAAATACATATAGATTCCTTATAAGGACAGTCACTTGTCCAGTGTGGGTCACACTGGTTCCAGGATGGATTCAACTGTTGCCAGGTAGCAAGTGGTCTCCAGAGTTTCAAGACCTGCCTTCTGCCACAGATGGAATAAGCTGAGTCTCCGAGTTGTACCAGGCAACTCCGTGAGCCTCCCCCTCCTCCCACCCCATTTCCTCTGATTTATCTTGCACGGTGGAACCTTTAAAAACAGCTGGACCAGGCCTGCACTTGTTTTCATTATTGTATTTTCTGGTATTATTGTATTTTATGTCCACCTTCCTCTTTAGACTCTAATTTTATTTTATCTTGGTAGATTTTTCTTAACAAGTGCTAGTCATTTATTTTTTATTGTACATTGTTTGTAGTACACAATAATTACATTCATCATGGGGTGTGCTACCTGTTCATGGCGCAGCTTAATTCTTTTTATTCCTCTTTCCCTCTTTCTCCCCCTCCCTCCATCTCTTGGACCCTTTCTCTATATTTTTTCTTCTGTACATGTCTGTAGTACATAATGATCACGTGCCTGATGGGGACGTGATCATGTATACAACACATCACTATTCCCTTTTCATCTTGAAAGAGTTGAGTCCCTGCCCCTTAATCTCTCTCAGCCTTAGACTGTGAACTGGGATAAAATCCAAATTCCAGTCCCTAATCATTTTTTCCTGGGGCATCATAACCTCCCCAATTGTGTAGCCAACAAAACAACTTTGTTTGTTGGCAGCACAGGAGACTGAACACAGGCTCACATGCTAGGCGAGCCCTCTGCCACTTGAGCTACGTACATCCACAGCCCACAACTTTTTAATAAGCTGACAAGCATGACAGTGCCCTTTATGCCCTCATGGCTGTGTCTTTTGGAAGGAGAGTCACTAAGCAAGCTTTTCTTAGTGGCAGACATGGCTGCTGTGGACAGACAGTGAACACTTGCAGGTGAGCTCCTGCTGGAGTCCAACTCAGAGGAATAATTGTTGAGCTTCTTGTGTTACCCTCTTTTTCATGCATTTTATCTAAAACCCCACAACTGCCTCTCCTGATGGACTTCTGCACCCCATAACAAGTGACAAACAAGCCAGGATGGTGGTCCGTGGCATTGCTGCTGCCTTAGCCAGTGCTGCAGTAGTGGAGTAATTTTCTGTTGCATTTTAGCTTGATTAGTAAAATGAGTGGAAAGTTTCAAAATGAAAATTGGAGACACTAGTGATATAAAACAAAGGCTTTATAACACTGCAGCTAGGATTTAACTCGTGAATCAAAAGTGGCAAATCTTTCTGGACATGGTGGTACATTCCTGTAATCCCAGCACTTGGGAGACTGAGGCAGGAAGATGGCTGTGAGTTTGAGGCCAAATTGAGCTACATAATGAGTTCAAGGCCAGGTTGAATTATGTGCAAAACCCTGTTTCAAAAAATAAACAAAAAGTGTCATATCTTTTGCAACAACAAGTTAGGAATTCATTGGGACTTAACCCAATAAATTACATGTTCAGTTGAAAAATAAAAGTATGGACAAATGACTTGAAAATGTCTTTGAAGAAAATGTCTAAGAGACAGGTGTTCAATACCTTTTTATGGCTCTGGAAATAGGTTTCTTTTTTTTTTTTTTTTGATCTCTTCTTCTTATAGCATTTAAATTGCTATGCAATTGGGCCAGGGATTTAGCTTAGTGGCACACCATGTCTGCCTTGAAAGTGCAAGGTCCTGAGTTTGATCCCAGTACCAAAAAAAAAAAAATTACTATTCAATGAATACACATTCGTTCACCTTTTGCACATATCCAGGAATGTGCAATATTCAGAACTGCCTTAATTTCACCAACAAACTCTAGTGCAATAATTGGCATTTGCAAGCTGGGCGTGGTGGTGCATACCTGTAATCCCAGCACTACTTGGGATCACAGGAGAATCACTGTGAGTTTGAGACCAACCTGAGCTACATAGTGAGTTATAGTTCAGTTTCAACTACTTAGTGAGACCTTGTCTCAAAAAAAAAAAAACCAACAAAACAAAACAAAAAACCCCTGGCATTTGCAGGATGTACAGTATTATGTCCAGGTGTTCACTTCATTTTACCTTCACAGCCTGCCATGCCAGGGCATCCTTATAGCTTCTTAGTTTGGGATGCCAAGGATGCAAGTCCCTGACCGCTTGTTTTTCCTTCCCAGTGCTGGGGATGAAACCCAGGGCCTCATGCTCTGCCATTTAGGTCTTTTTATTATTTTATTTTGAGTCAGGGTCTTGCTAAGCTGCCCGGGCTGGCATTGAATTTATGATCTTCCTGCCTCAGCTTCCCAGAGTGTTGGGATTACAGGGTGTGTCGTGGCAGCCTGTCCTGGCCACTCTTTACTAAGCCCTTTCTCAGAATTGTACATGTAGCAAGCAAATTTGAGGGATAAGATAATAGTTTCTATTAGGACAAAGAACAGAACTGTCACAACAAGGTGGTTTCACCAGGATTTGACCTCCTGGCCTGCAGTGCAAACCATTTGATGTCCTGCATCCACCTCTGACCCTCCAGGTTGCCCCAACACAGTGAGGCATGGAGAACTGACATGCACTGCATTCACACACTGCTCGCTGTGCCATGAGTGATGAAGCCTTTTGTCTCTGACCCAGGAGTCCTGTGTCTTCTGTGGACATCCACATATCAGTAAGGAGCTCGTAAGCAGGGTCAAATTCTAGACCTCAGATGTTTGGCTGGAAAGGATTTAATGCTGTTATGACAGTGGGCCAGCAAGCCCTGAGCCACAGTCAAGAGGCAACAGAATTGTGGCCGCTGAGTCAGCTGGCTAGAAAACCAGGATAAATGTCAGCCATGAGGGTGTAGAGCTCTGAATGTGCAGAAAGCATTTGCATGTGCAAAAGTAAATGCACAGGGCAATTACTTTCTGGTCCCCTCCTGTCTCTCAGGAGCTATCTCTCAATAAATTTCCTACTCCTAAAAAAAAAAGTAAATGCCTAGCCTTGCATTCTGGGACAGAGAGACTTTCTCCCTCTCTACAACTGATTCATTTCTTGAGCCTCCAAGCCCAGCTACTTTAAGGAAAAAGCTGAGCATGTTGGGTAACTGCAGAGAAGGGCTTTTTCTCTTCTGGGAACCCAAGTCACATCCTCCCCAGATCTGTGGCAGGAAGCAGTGCTGGCTGCAGCCCAAGCAAGCTCAGAGCAGCCTGAAATGGCAGACCCTCAGTCCCTGGGGGCAGAGGCAGGGGAAGCTCAGACTACAAGAATCCAACGTTTTCATATTGTTAAACACAAAATATTTAAATAAATAATTTAAAAGTTAAAAAAATCAAATACTTAACTGAACCCGATGGTGCACACCTGTAATCCCAGTTCTCTGGAGGCTGAGGCAAGAGTATTTCCATGAGTTCGAGGCCAGCCTGGGCTACAAAGTAAGACCCTGTCTTATCCTTCCTCTGAAAAAGACACCTGCAATCAATCCCTCCATTCTGTCTTCCTGTGAAAATTTTGAGATTGGACCTCTGAAACCTTTCCTAGCCATGCAATATACACACACACATACACACACACACACACACACACACACAAAATGAGATTAAGCTATAGATTACCCTTTGTAACTTGCTCTTTTCTTTTTTTTTTTGCTTGTTATGTTTTATTTAAAATTTTTTTGTGGGGACAGGGTCTTGCTATGTAGTTGAGACTGACCTGGAACTCCCAATGTAGCCCAGGCTGGTCTCAAACTCACAGAAATCCTCCTGCCTCAACCTCCCGAGTGCTGGGATTATAGGCGTGTGCCACCATGCCCGGCACATTTTTAATTTTTTATGAGTCCATGTTTGCAGTACATAGTGATTCTATGCGTTGTGGAAATTGGTACATGCACACAACACATCTCAACTTTTTGTCACCTTCCCCTACACCCCCATTTTTTTTTTGTACTGGAGATCAAACTCAGGACCTTGCACTTGTCAGGCAGGCACTGTGCTGCTGAGTTAAATCCCCAGTCCAACACACCCATTTTTTAAAATAATTTTTTCTTCATTTTTTTAATCAGCCTTGGATTCACTTATAACTCTTTATCAAGTTAATTATCATAAACACAGATTAGGAGCCAGACTAACAGGCTAAAATATATATATATAAAACAAGTAAGACATTTATATTAAATGAAGGAACATTTTTAGAAACATTGTTTATGCTGGCTTACAATAACTTTCTCTTTTTCTCACTATTTTTTTATTTTGCACCTTATATTTTGGATTTCTCATATAAGAGAAAACATGCAATATTTAGGCTTGTGTGTCTAATTTGCTTTACTTAACATTATGGCTACCAGAGATTTAGCTCAGTGGCACCATGCCTGCCTGGCAAGCACAAGGTCCTAAGTTTGATTCCTGATTATATATGTGTGTGTGTGTGTGTGTGTGTGTGTGTGTGTGTATACACACATACACACATATGAAAACATTATGGTCTTGAGGTGCATCCATTTTTCTACAAATAACTCATTTATCCTTCTTTATTACAGAGTAGTCTCCATTATGTATAAATGTCACATTTTCTTTATCCATTCTTCTGTTGATGGACATATAGGCTGCTTCCAAGATTTAACTATTATGAATTGTGATCCTATAAACATAGATATGTATGGATCACTGTAATGTGATGTCTCTCTCTCTCTTTTTTTTTTTTTTTTTTTTTTTTTGCAGTACCGGGGATGGAACTCAGGACCTTGTGCTTGCCAGGCAGGTGCAGCGCCGATGAGCTATATCCCCAGCCCTGATGTCTTTTAACTCTTGTTAAGAAGATACCTAGAAGGGGAGTAGGTAGGTCAAGTAGAATTTCTATTTTTAAGTGTGTATCAGTTTATACTCCCACCAACAATGAAGAAGGGCTCCTTTCTCCTTCTGCAGCCTCTCCAGCATTTGTTATTATTTGATTTCTTGATGATGGCCATTCTTTGTGTGGTAAGATGAAATCTCAATGTTGTTTTAATTTGCATTTCTCTAATGGCCAGTGATGTTGAACATTTTGCATTTATTTATTGACCATTTGTATGTCATCTGAGAAGTGTCTGTTCATTTCAGATGCTCATTTTTGATTGGGTCGTTAAATTTGAGGAGGGTCTGTTTTTTTTTCTTTATATATTCTAGATATTAGTCCTTTGTCTGAGGAATAGCTGTCTAAAAATTTTTTCCCATTCTGTAGGTTGTCTCTTCGCTCTTTTAGTAGTTCCCTTTGCTGTACAGAAGATTTTTAATTTGATATGATCCCATTTTTTATTCTTGTTATTATTTCTTGCGCAACCGGGGTTCTGTTCATAAATTCTTTGCCTGCACCTATGTCCTCTAAGAGTATTAACTATTTTATCTTCCAGCACATTAAGTGTTTCTGTTTGAATATTTAGATCTCTGATCCATTTTGGTTTTAGTTTAGTACATGGTGAGAGAGATGGATTCAATCATTGGCAGTTTTATAGCACCATTTGTTAAAGAGCCTATCTTTCCTCCAGCAAAATTTTTTGACCCATTTGTCAAAGATAAGGTAGCTGAGTGTGCATGGAGTTGTCTTTGCATCTTCTATTCTATTCTGTTGATCTACAAGCCCCCCCACCTTTTCCCCCAATATCATGCATTTTTATCACCGTAGATTGGCTAACGATTTGTCTACTTAGGTTATTCTTTCAAAGAACCAACTTTTTGATTAATTGATTCTTTGTGTATTTTTAAAGTCTTGATTCATTAATTTCTGCTCTCATCTTTATAATTTTGTTCCTTCTACTAGCTTTGGATTGTTCTTGTTTTTCAAGGACATTAAAGTGTATCATTAGGTTATTTACTTGAACTCATTCTGTTTTTTTGGTATGGGAATTCACTGCTATAAACATCCTTCTTAGGACTGCTTTTATTGTGTTTCAAAACTTCTAGTATGTTGTACTGCCATTATCATTTGATTGTAGGAACTGTCTGATTTCTTTCTTTCTTTCTTTGGTACTGGGGATTGAACTCAGAACCTTGTGCTTGCAAGGCAGGTAGCAGTCTGATTTCTTTCTTAATTTCATCTGTGACCCATTGATTATTCAAGAGTATATTGTTTAATTACCACGTGTTTGCATAGTTTCTGTGGTTTCTTGTGCCATTAATTTCCAGTTTCAATGCACTATGATGTGGTGATATGCATGGAATAATTTCAGTTCTTTTGCATTTACGTAAGCATGCTTTCTGGGCTAGCCTGTGGTCTGTTTTTGAGAAAGTCCCATGTGCTGCTGAGAAGAATGTATATTCTGTTGTTAGGTGAAACTTTGTAGATATCTTTTTTTAGATTAAAGAAAATAATAAATAAGCATAATTTATATTTTATTTTAAAAAGTTAGGCATCACACATGTTCAAGTGTGTCACACCATTTTCATTCCTTAGAAGTGGCATTTTATTTATTACTTTTTATTTTTGGTACCGGGAAATCAAACTCAGAACCTTGCATTTGCAAGGCAGGTGGCAGAACCACTATGCTAAATCCCTGGACTGTAGAAGTGGCATTTTAAAGTGTTAAGCATTGTTAAATATCTAAAAGTACAACTCTGTTTTACAATGTAGTACTGGCATAATTCAAAGTACTGGGCCATTATAAATAGAATAATCAAGTTTCAAACATCTTTTCAAACATTCAAAGGAAAGCACATATAAACCAGGTGTGGTGGTGCACACCTTTAATCCCAGCATTCGGGAACCTGAGGCAGGAGGATCACTGTGAGTTCAAGACCAGCCTGGGCTACATAGTGAGTTCTAGGTCAGTCTTAACTACGTAGTGAGACCCTGTCTCAAAAAATCAAAACAAAAAACAAAAGAGGAAAGCATATAGATACTGATTTATATGCACACAATTTATTATATTCATATAGTCGAAGATAATTATAAAAGCAAATAGTTTTATCCCTCAACTACTTTGTATACTTATGTAGATTTTTAATACCTTTTCCCAGATTTTCAGTTCCTGAGTAATACAGATTTTTAAGAGAAGGAATAAAGATAAAGTTTAATTTTACAAGAACACCCATTACTTTACCCTTCTTCACACAATAATCTACAGTCATTTGAGGTTGGTAAGAACTAGTCTTTAGGAAAGCAACTGTTGGCTACAGACTACAGAGTAAGTACTGCAGTCCAGGTTTCTTATGAAAATTCAGTCAGCTGCTGCTCCTTGCAGAAAAAGCCTACGCAGTGCTTCTATCAAAAGTAATCTTTAGGATCTGAGTCCTAGAAAGGCACATGGTCTTGTCTTCTGTGAGACTTAAAGTGCAGATGTGAGTGGAGAAGTGCTAGATTCTCAGTCACTTCAGAAATATTTGTTGAAGCCTTTTTCTCATATATAAATATGCTAAAAATGTCCTTTGGGCTCCTAATGGCTTAGCAATAATTGTGACCCCTATATAACTTCTTCCTGTGCTCATATAAGATGACACAACTATCCATTTATCTTTTGTTGGGTTATAATTCTCTACTGATACAGTTACAGGAACCATCATCCGCTCCAACAACATGTAACAAACTGTTAACTGCACAAACTCCTGAATGCAAGAACCAAATACAGTAATGTATGTTCAGGCAGGAGGATTACAAGTTTGAGGTAGCCTGGGCTACCTACGGAGGCAAGAAGGAGAAGGAGAGGAAGAGCTGTAGATTTTTGTTGTTGTTGTTGTTGTTTGTTTGTTTTGAGACATGATCTCACTATATAGTTCAGGCTGACCTTGAACTCACTATGGAGCCCAGGTTGGCCTCCAACTGGTGACTGTCCTCCTGCCTCAGCATCCTGAGTGCTGGCATTACAAGCATGTGCTACCATGTCTGGTATTCTATAGATATCTATTAAATTCATTTCTTTGAAAGTTTGGTTCAACTCTGGTATTTCTTTGTTGTTCTTTTGCCTAGTTTATCTGTGCATTTGTGACAGTGTGGTATTGAGGTTCCCTAGTATAATTGCATTGGTATTTACTTGATTTCACGCCTATTAGTGTTTGTTTTATGAAGTTGACACCCATATTTAGTGTATATGTATTTATAATTATTATCTTTTCCTGTTGAATTGTTCCCTTCACCCATATGTAGTGACCTTCTTTGTCTCTTCTGATCAGGTTTGGCTTGAAATCCACTTTGTCTGAAATTAAGATAGCTGTTCTTGCTTTTTTCCAGGTTCCTGATGAATGAAAGATTGTTTTCCAGCCTTCAATTTTTAATATATGAATTTATTTTTTAATTAAATATGTTTCTTGTATGCTGCATATTGTTGGGTTTTGTTTTTTATCTGTTTTGCCAATCTATGTCTTTTGACTGGGGAATTGAGACCATTCACATTGAGAGCTATTACTGATAGGTACTGGCTTATTCTTGTCATTGCACTATTTTCCAGTTGTTGGTTTCCTTATTTTTTCCCCCTTTTGCTTAGCTGTTCATCCTTCAAAGTGCATTAATACTTTTTGACATAATGACATTGTTGGCTTCATTGTCTCTTTCTAGAATATCCTTGAGAATTTTTTGTGATGCTGGTTTGGTGGTCATCAATTTCTTGAGGTGCACCTTCCCCTGGAAATACCTTATTTCTCCATCAATTTGGAAAGAAAGTGTTGCAGGATACATTAAGTAGTACTGGAAGTTCTTACCTTTTAGAGCTTGAAACACTTCACTCCAAGCCTACCTGGCCTTTAAGGTTTTTGTTGAAAAGTCTGCGGTAATTCTAATGGGGTTAACTTTATATGTGTTGCATACCCTTTTCTAACAGCTTTGATAATTTTTTCCCTGTGATAGATTTTTAGGACTTTGAGTATGACATGGTGCAGAGGTTCTCTTTTGGTTGTAGCTGTTTGGGGTTCCATATGCCTTAATAATTTGTATATTTATTTCTTTCCTTATATTTGGGAAGTTTTCTGCCATTGTTTCTGTGAACAGGTTTTTAATACACTTTTTTGGGGGGGTACTGGGGATTAAACTCAGGATCTTGTGCTTGCAAGGCAGGTGTGGCACCACTAACCTAAATCTCCAGTCCTGTGAACAGGTTTTTAAAATGCCATGTGGGCTGGGAATTTAGCTCAGTGGTTCCTCTGCCTGCCTCACAAGCATAAAGTCCTGAGTTCGATCCCCAATACCACAAAAAAAAAAAAAAAAAAATTGCCAGGCATGGTGGCGCATGCGTGTCTGTAATCCCAGCATTTGGGAGCCTGAGGCATTAGGATTGCTGTGAGTTCAAGACCAGCCTGGACTACATAGTGAGTTCTAGTTCAGTCTCAACTACATAGTGAGACCCTGTCTCAAAAATACAACAAAAACAAAAACAAAAAATGCCATCCGTGTCATCTTCTGATTTTTTCACTTTTTCTAATCTTAACTTAGTCTTTTTTTGGCACCATTTACCAGCTGTTTGATCCATTTTTCATGTTCTCTTGTTGCTTTTAAGGAGTCTTTGAGTAGTTGGTCTTTGAAGGCATGGTTGTTTTTTGTTTTTCTTTTTTTTTTTTTGTACCAGGGATTGAACTCAGGACCTTATGCTTGTGAGACAGGCGTAGTACCACTGAGCTAAATCCCTGGCCCGAATGCATCATTGTCTTCTAATTCTGAAACTCTGTCTTCATGCTGGTTGCCTCCCAATATATGCTGCCCATACTTGCAATATCATTTTCAATTGACTAGATTTCTGATTGGAACCCTTCCATGGTCTAATTCTTTGCTGACCTAGTCATTCGTATTTTGTATCATTTTGTTTATCTCATCTAGCTTTTTATTAGTGTCCTTTGAAAGCTCTTGGATCATTTTGGTTGTTTCTTCCATTATCTGTTTAGGTATATCTTCTGTGATCCCCCCCGAGTACTTTTTAGATCTGTTTTCTAACTTCCTCTGTTATCCTTTTAAGTAATTCAGATGGGTAGCTTATGCTAGTTTGCCTCTCAATGCTCCCTGGATTCGCAGTGGAATTGGGAGTTTTTGGAGGCATTTTGTTATCTTATCTTCTTATGTTTCTTTTTGTTGTAGTTGTTTGTTTTGTTTTGTGCTAAAGTTTGTAGATGCTTATAGTATAGACTTTGTTGCTAGTATAGAGATTTCTTTAGTCACTTTTCAGAGATATTCTTTGGGCACAGTTGGCTATAGTTCTTTGTTCCAGCCCCAAGCTATGATCACCTTGGTTAATTTAAGGTGAGGAGGAGATGCAGTGTAATTAGCCAAACACCAAGTTCTCTGAGAATGAACTCTAATATTGTTAATATCACAAAGATAATCTGTGTGTCGGTTTACAGAGGAATGGTGACATTATGTGACTGTGTAATATCAAGCTATACTTGTATCATCCAAGACATATTGGATATCAACATAGGTCTCTTTCCAGCCCAGTTCCTTGAGCATGGTTGTCTCCTGTGGCTGTATCTCAACCAGTCACTGTGGGAACATAACACTGGGATCCCTGAAGTGAAGCTGCCCTGTGGTTACTCTTTAGTTCTGGGTTCAGTCAACCCTTCCCCAGAATGGCTTCTGACCAACCTCTCTCCAGGAATATGACAGGCACCTGGACTGGCATCATTCAATAGCTGTTGCCTGTTGAAGGACTCAGGAAGGAGCTGAATCCCATGCTCTCTCTGCGGCTCACAGAACCCACTGGTCTGTTCCACTGTTCCATAGCCATGTTTCTCCCCGAACCCCTCTGGAGTTCTTAGCGTTCAGTTTGTCTCTAGAGATTCAGTCTCCCTTTCCAAGATACAAACTGGGAGCCAGGAGAAAGTGTAGGCTGTCCCTTCCCCTCTCTGCATTGTGTTCTGTCTCTTCAATTTCTGGGTAGGTTTTAATTTTTCTGTCAAATCCTTCCTGGCTCCTGGGAATCTAATTCTCTCTTATTTTTCTTCCCTAAGCTGTTATTTTCCAGTGTTTGGATTCCAAGCTCAGAGAGACTGGGTTGTTATTGTTTACCACTCTGCTATTTTTCCCTGTTGCTTGCTTTTTGTTTCACTTGCTAGTTCATGGGTTGTTTTCCAAGTTGATAAGTGTAGATTTATTTATATAGTAAGCTTGGCTACCTTTAACAGTGACCACACTGTTCCTTCTCTTTTTCCTGCTTCAGAAATCTTTACCTCTTCTTTCTGCTCTGTGCCCTGGGGTACTAATCCTGAGTGCATATAGAGTTCATGAAGTGCAAAAAGAGTGTCCCTGGTCCCCCGGCTTCCTGCTGGTTTCAGATGAGAGGAAGCATCAGTTGGAGGAAGGAGGGAGGCTTGAGAGAACCTATTTCCTGTGGGGTCCCAGATAGTTGACTGCATCTCTCAGTTGAAGACTACCTCTTCTTATGAAATCTTGGAAGAAACCACTCCCTGTGATTTAGACTCACGCAGAGGTTAGCTCCCCACTGTACCACCTCGAAAACTGTTCACCCATCCCTTGTACATCTTTTTGTTGCTAAGTAAACTCTACTGTTTACCCAGCTTGAAAATGCCATCAAATCCTGCAAGGATCCTAACTGTACCACTAGATCAAGGATTTTGTTGTTGTTGATGTTTAGGGTTTTGCTGTGTAGTCCAGTCTGGTCTTGAATTCATGATTCTCCTGCTTCAGCTTCTCAACTGCACCACTATGTTCAATATGTCCAGCTCTTCCTTCCTTTCTTTCTTTTTTTTCTTTTTTATAGTGCTGGGGGCAAACCTAGGTCCTTGTGCATGCTTGTGCTATACTACTGAGCTATATCTCCAGACCTAAAAAAATACTATTTTTTACTGGTTTTGATGAAGCAGGGACAGATGTATGGAAATCGGACTGGCGCAAGGGGTATAATCTAATAGTAACAGGGTGAGGGGTTAGGGAAACCTAGTAAAGCCTGTCTGTTCAGATCCTCCGCCTCCTCCTCCTCCTCCTCCTCCTCCTCCTCTTTCTTCTTTCCAAGTTCTTCTTGGCCTTTCACCTGTAGCATTTCTTCCTCTCTGGTATGGGGCAGGACCTGCTGGAATGAGAGTTTTATGACCTACTATTTGAACAAAGGTAGATCAGATAATTTCTTTATTGCTAGTTTGAGATGAAAGATTCAGGAAGGTTACTGTAAGAATTCTAGTTTTATGGCTGGTTTTGGGGACAGGGGCTCTAATTTCTTATTTTTTGCCATGATTATTGTTGTCTTTCTTTCTTTCTTTGTTTCTTTGTTTCTATTTTGTACTAATGATGGAATTTAGGGCTTTGTGCATGCTAGGCAAACAGTCTGGTGCTGAGCCAAGTACATGACCAGCCTTGAAGGGGCTCTAATTTCTATGACCCAGCTCCAGGAAAAGGAATTCTACTTCCTATGACTTTGTGGGAGAATGAGAGCTGAAAGACAGGCAGGTGGAGGTGTTCAAAGTTTTGAGGCTCTTTCTGGGGCTTCCAGGATCCTTTAGCTCAAAGTACTCAGTATGTCCCAGCACCATATTTTGGGGTATTACCTTCTGAGCCTCAATATAGGCAAAGGGGCAGAAGCAAGGTGATAACATGAGAGATAAATTTCCACAAGATTTTTGTTGACATAATTCAAAACATAATAATAAATCGAGTATGTTTTTTTTGTTGTTGTTTTTTTGAGACAGGATCTCACTACGTAGTTCAGGCTGGCCGTGAATTCACTATTCACACTATTCACACTGGCCTCAAATTCATAGCAATCCTCCTGTCTCAGCCTCCCAAGAGCTGGAATTATAGGTATGCACCACCACATTCAGCGAGTACAATTTCTATATGGGTCTATTAATAATAGAAAAATAATATGTCATTATATTGGGACTTCATTGTCATCCAAACTCATTGCAAATATTCATCTGTCAAAGTGGATTCATAATGAGATTTTACATACTTTTAAAAATGTCTCCATACTGATAGAAACTAGATACTAATAACCCACAGGCACATGATTTACATTGAGCATATTAATTGCTTGGAAAGGATTTATATAATTAGATTCTTCTCTTGATAGTTGCCTTTTAGTATATCACTACATTGCAGGTTAAACATTGCAGATCTAATCAACAGTTATGTGGAAGCTTCTCAATTGCAAAGTGAGATGAATTCTGAAATATGGGACTATCCTTTCTATTTGCACTAATACCTGACAAACTTGGCTGAAACTGTAGTTCGAGCGCCTTTTTCTTTCTCTTCTTTTCTTCTGAGGGGAATAATTTGAGAGAGGGTTTGTGTAGTTCAGGCTGGCCTGGAACTCAGTGTGCAGTGTGGAGACCAGGCTGACCTTAAACTCCAGGTAATTCTCCTGCCTCAGCCTCCCAAGTGGGGGGACTATAGTTGTGTGCCACCACACTTGTCTAGAATTGTAGTTTAAACTCAGAAAATACATCTGCTGTAAATTATGTGACAATAGAGTTTTCTTTTACCTTTTGACAGGCTAAAAGTGTATTATGGAAGTTTATATTATCTCTGAGTCAAATGGTCATTGTAATAACTTCAGCACAATATGAATTTCACATGTAAGCACCATTTTGCCTTGTAACTTTAGGTTGAATTCATTAAAAAACAGTATCAATTCATAAGTGCAAGGTCTCAAGTTCAATCCCTGTACCCTCCCCAAAAGCTGAAAAAACAGTATCAAGTCTGCAACAAAAACCAATTTCTTTCTTCTTTTTTCCATTTTTTTTTTTTTTTTTTTTTTTTTTTTTTTTGGTACCAGGATTGAAATCAGGTCTTTGTGCTTGCAAGGCAGGCGCCAGAATCACTGAGCTAAATCCTCAGCCCCAAAAACCAATTTCTAAAGCCATTTAGTGTGTCATTTTTTGTTTGTTGTTTGTTTGTATTTGAGGCAGTCTTACTGTGTAGTTCAGGCTGGACTTGAACCTACTGTGTAGCACAAACTGACCTCAAACTCATGGTAATCCTCCTGCCTCAGCCTCCCAGCAATTTGGTAATAGTGGTTGAGGGCAGTTCTTCTCATGTAGAAAATGCTTAACCTCAATGCTGAATTCAAAAACAAAACAAAACAGGACTTGGAGTGCAGTTTAATGGTAAAGTGCATATATGAGGCCATGGGTTAAAAACATACCACCACCAAAATCAATCAACCAAAGTTTTTTTTTGTGTGGTACTGAGGATTGAACCCAAGCCCTTAGGCAAGCTAGGCAAATACTCTACCATTGAGCTACATCCCTAGCCTCCCCTACCCTTTTTAAAATTTTTATTTTGAGCGCAGTTCTTGCTAAGTTTTCCAAGTTGGACTCAAACTTGTGTTCCTTCTTCCTCAGGCTCCTAAATAGCCGGGAATGCAGGCATGCACCACCACATCCGGCTAACACGTAGTTTTAAACACCATGATTTTTTGCACACTGTGAAGTACATTTTTTTAATCCTAATGTAGTCATATCATAAGTGAAAAAGGTAAAAAATTTAATTCTCACTGCCCAAATTCATTAATACTCCACAATAACTTGTGGTCTACTATGCATCATTCAGATTTATAAAACATTAACTTGGGAACTTCAAGTCATCTTCAACCATCAATCTTTCCTCCTTTATAATCAAATATGTTAGTGCTTGCTGGTTGTGGTGGAGCATACCTGTAATCCGAGGACTCTGGGAGGTTAAGGCAAGAGGTTTACAAGTTTGAGCCCAGCCTGAACAACACAGTCACTTAGCAAATCTTGTAAAAACTAAAAAATAAGTAAGTAAAAGGACTGAAGGTGGAGGCCCTGGGTACAATTCTAATTCTTTGGGGAAAGATAAATTGATATTTTGGGAGGAAATGTCCAAGTTGTTCAAGGGCTCCCTCTACATCCTATGGATGAGCAGCCCTGGAACTTGATGTGTCTGTCAGCAGTAGTGTTTCAGTATTGTAAGACCTAAAGTGACTCCATGCTAATAAGCCAGAGACTGTGCTTCTTCATATGCTAATTGCTTACTTGGTTAACAGCCTGCCCAGGGGCAAATGGTATATGACAAAAAGTGACCATAGAACATTTCCTGCATAAGATAAGCAATGTGTTTGGAATCTTGTCCTCTGGTAGTTCTAGGAATACCCTGACTTTTTGTTTAGAAAAACCCTATAAAAAGTACCTCAGCCCCTAAGCAGTTGCCTCTCAGAGCTACTTGGCTCCAGAGTGCTGTCTGGCCAGACTAATGAAGGTCTGTTTACCATCCAGCCTGGTGCGTTCCTTCCTGGGTGACTCTCGTTCCTCTGTCTAGCTCCTGGAGCCTCGCTGAGCTATAGGTCCCAGCATCGTGGAGGCCCTTTTGGCTGTTCATGGCTTTCAGAAGTGAGGCCCTGGGTCTTGCTTCCCGAGCCATCGTTGGACTATAGGACTCAGCATCTTGAAGGCCTTTCCGCTGTCACCCTCCGTGGAGTGGAAGTGAGACTTTAGGTTTTACAGTATCAAGTGGTCATACTTCCCTTGCTCCTTGAACAACATACACAACAAAGACTGAGGGCTCATTCTGATAGTATCTCTTAATATGTTATCAAAGTTCTTCAACCACCCCCCACTCCACCCCCTGCCATGGGGGATTGAACCTAGGCTTCCTGCTGCAGTCTAGGTAAAGCACTCTAGCACTAAACTACATCCCCGCCCTTTTTTGTTATTTGTTTTATTGCGACGGTTTCACTAAATAAATTCGAGTCAGGGTCTCCAGCCTCAGCCTCCTCCGGAGTAGCTGGTATTACAACTGCAGCTGAATTACCACGCAGGGTTGGGTTTCCGATTCTTAGTCCGAGGTGGCTGGTGAGGGCAAGCAAGGTCCCTAGTCTTGGGGTACTGTTCTTCCACAAAAGTCACTTTAATGGTGAGAGGGTTTGTGGAACAACCTAGGTCTGGAGGTGGGGCTGGGAGCAGGCACATACATGTTGGGCGATAGAATCATATCTCCCTCTCGGCTTTGTTCAGAGCCAGCCCACAGAGAGACGGGATTTCCCGGGTCCGCCCCTCAGTTGGCCACCATAATCCTTTCCCTTAAATTTATGGAGAGTACGGGTTCTCCGCGTGCTGAACTGAATGAGACCGACAGCATTCAGGGAAACAGATTAGGGCGAGTGTAAGACTGCAAACAGACTATTCTCCCCGCCGGCCGCGCCATCCCGGCCACTCAGCGCGGGCTCACTCCGGATCACCGGGATGGGCGG
>NW_022900921.1:41306374-41310739 GCF_012274545.1 Fukomys damarensis
AGCTTTCTGGGGGCGGGGCGAGGCGGGGCGGGACTGAGCCGGGCGGGACTGCTGGGGGCCCTCGGAGAGTAGCAAGGCGTGGTGGGTACCAGATCCTCCTCGAGCTCGGGCCCTCAGACGCTCGGACAAACATGGTCCTTCCTCCGGCAGAGGAGATCGGGCCCGCTCCCGTGGTTGGTCGGGGCGATGAACCCGGAGCTCCCACCCGGCTGGGAAGAAGGCAGGGGCGGTCGAACCGAGTTGTCCCTTTAAGGCCGTGTTCTTGGTGACACCAGGTAAGTGAGCTGGCCCCCGGTCCCGGGAGAAACCCCGAGAAGGGGTAGGTCATTCCTGTGGTCTGGATAGGTGGTAAGAGTACCAATCTCCGGGCGTGGAATTGGGAAAGTTGTAAATGGGAGCGGGGCCACGCTTTTAATGAACAACCCGGTACTTTGTGAAATTTAACCGAGCTCCTGAAAAGGGCGGTGGGACCCAGCTAGGCCGTCCCCTCAGCTGGTTCCCGCGTCCGCAGGGCGCAGCCCTCCGTGAATCTTGGTAATTTCCGTAGCTTGTAAAGGGTTGGGGTGAAGTCAGAAGCTTCAGGTTTAGTGTTGTGTGGGGAGACAGAGGAACTCCTAATGCAAGCTATCGGGTGGCCCTTGGCCACAGGGTTCTGTGGGCACTTTCCTGGGCAAGTGGAGCTGGTCAGATGGGGCATCCAGCAGCTCCTGAGCCCTGAGAGTGTACAGAGCTGGCAGCACTGTGCCTCCCTGGAGCCCGCAGGGCACAAGGGTGAGGCTGGGCAGTCTGAGGACTAGGGGGAGGGTGGGAGCATTGTGAAGTCACAGAGGAAGTGAGATTTTGCGGCTGTGTTCTGGGGCTGCTGTCATAACAGGGGCCATGTGGGCTGACAGACTCAGTGCTCGCTGTCTGTGAAACAGATCCCTGGGATCATATCTGGTGCCCAAGGTGAACTGACCAGTTGGGTGAGGCCACTTCCTCCGCAAGGTCTCCCGCCATCCTACACTGAAATGAAAACTGTTCCATGTCCATCCTCCTAAAGCTTGTGTGCCGCCCACCATGTGGAAGGAAAGCAGTAGAGAGACAGAGTGGCGCATCTCACTGTCCCCCTTTCTCCTGCTTCTCCAGCAGACCACCCTTGCTCTGCCCAAGCCCAGCTCTGGGAGCTTTCTGTTCCTTCTGAGTAGGTGGCATCCAGCACTTGGGGTACCAGGGCTCTGGGGAGTTTGCGCTGGAGAGCAGATGCATCTGGAAGATGACCACTGACTCCCATCCTCCTCCTCCTGCAGATGCAGAGGCCTACATGGCTGTGATAAGCCTGCTGTTCTTGGCAGTCATGTACGTTGTTCACCACCCCCTAATGGTCAGTGACCGGATGGACCTGGACACCCTAGCCAGGAGCCGGCAGCTAGAAAAGCGACTGAGCGAGGAGATGCGGCAATTAGACATAGAGTTTGAAGAGAGGAAGCGGGCAGCTGAGCAGAAACAGAAGGCACAGGACTTCTGGCGAGGAGATGTATCAAAGGACCAGTTAGTGTTGGGGAAGAAAGACAGGGGGTGGCCATTCCAGGCTGCTGGCCAGGAAGGGCCTCTGGACTGGATGCTGGGAAACCTGTGGAATGCTGGCCTCGTTTGCCTTTTTCTCATCTTTGAGCTTCTGCGACAGAACATGCAGCATGAGCCGGCCTTTGATTCCAGCAGCGATGAGGAGGAGGAAGTCCAGGTTGTGTCTGCCCTCTCTTCCAACTGGCTCACTGACTTCCCCTCCCAGGAGACCTTGGAATCCTTTTACAAACGCCATATCCAAAATGCCATTCGTGACCTGTCAGGCACCTGTGAGTTCGTGGAGAGCTTTGTAGATGACCTGATTGAGGCCTGTAGGATGCTCAGCCGCCCAGAAGCTCACCTGCAGTTGGAGGACTGCCTGGGCATTGGGGCTCTCTTTGAGAAGTGTGGAATCCTCCACAAGACTCAGAAATTTGATGTCTTGGTACCAATTGTCCCACCACAGGGTACCATATTTGTCTTGGAGATGAGGGATCCGGCCCTCGGCCATCGCTGTGGCAATGTGCTGGTGGAGTCGGAATGCGTGTGCAAGCGTGAGAAGCTTCTGGGGGATGTGTTGTGTCTGGTGCACCACCATGGGGACCTGATGGCAGGCTCAGGCAAGTGTAACAGCTCCATCAAAGCATCTCTCTGCACCGGTGTCCATCTGGATGTGTGCAAGACTGTGCAGTGGTTCCAGAGCATGGTGGGTAATGCCTGGGCTCTCGTGGCTCACAAGTATGACTTTAAGCTCAGTCTCCCACCATCTACCACCTCCTGCAAGCTCAGGCTGGACTACCGCTCAGGTCGAGTTCTCTCCATCAGCTTGGTCCTCGGGGTGCAGCGGGAGGATACCTTGGTCTACCTAGTGAGTCAGGCCCCTGAGCAGGAACAGCTCACCAGTGTGCATTGGCCCGAGTCCTTTGCAGCCTGTGAACACTTGTTCCTGAAGCTGGTGGGACGTTTTGCCCCTGAGAACACCTGTCATCTCAAGTGTCTCCAGATTGTTCTGAGTCTCCAGGACCGCCAGAGCTTACCCACGGGGGCATCCCACCCCATCCTCACCTCCTACCACTTCAAAACAGCCCTCATGCATCTGTTGCTACAGCTGCCCCTCACGGACTGGCAGCACAGCATGCTTTCTCGGCGGCTCCAGGACCTTTTCCGGTTCTTGGGCCACAGCCTCCAGCAAAGATCCCTCCATCATTTCCTCATTGGTAACTCCTTCCTACCCCTGACCATACCGATTCCCAAGACATTTCGGAATGCTGAACCTGTCAATCTCTTCCAACACCTTGTGCTGAACCCTACAGCACACACACAGGCAGTGGAGGAGTTCCAAAACCTTCTGACCCAGCTCAAAACTCTGCCCTGTGCTCCATTGGCTGGAATGTCTTAATATAAAGGCCTTGAAAAAAAAAAAAAACAACTTTCTGATGTTTCCAGCTGCAAAAGTTTATTTTTCACTTATGTCAGTAATATATGTGACCTTCTCCTTGCAGGGGGTGGAGCATGAGAGAGGAAGACACTTTGAGAAGTGGACATGGGAACCTAATCTAGGGTGGAGCTGAGGTTTTCTTCTGATCTTTCATCATGAACCAGACAGTCCAGGGAAACAGATGTTATGGGAAAATCTTGCTGCTAAGGAGCGAAGATGCTGTGAAGTTGTATTTCTATATCAACACTGGAAGTTTAAGAGAACCAGAGAATACCTCCATTCCGACTTACTCCTTTCTGTGAACACTCACAACACATTCCTTGAGAATACTTTCCTTGTTGAATTGTTGGCTGAATTCCCATTCAAACTGTGGCACTCCATCCCAAATATTGTGATGGCAACTTCTCCTGTTAGGATCTACTTTTTCAAACCTTCACTATTTTGAAACTATAACCAAGATGTTTTCCATTTTCTTAATTAGCCCAATTTTCATATGACATTATGGCTGTTTTTATGCATCTGAGAAAAAACTACAGTAATACCCAAATAATTTGTCAATATTGATTCACAAATATTAAAGTCAGTGGTAACCTGTCCCGTAGTTGAGATAATGCTTTTCCTATAACTAATAAAATAGCCAATATGCAATGACCTGCCCAGTGGCTGGAAGCAGCTTTATGAAACACATCATGACAAGCTTTCTGGGGGTTCTGAGGCAAACAATTTGTTTCTGAGTGATAGCCACTTGTTAATTACATAGAAGGTCTTTAGCTACCACATGGAGCTGTGTGTCTTCTGGCCCTGCCTTTGTATTCTCTTTTCAAATACGACAGATTATTTAAGTATTTTTGCAGTTTTGAAAAGAGGGGTTATCACAATCCAGGCCCATTGCCAGGGCTGGACAGGAAGGGACTGTAAACCATTCAACTGCAACAGTGTCCTGATTCTAGAGATATGTTTGGTATATTTTCTTGAGCATCCTGAGGAGTCTTGAGAAACAGTCTGGGTGTGGTTGTTTTGGAAATATCACGCTGTTCCTACCTAGCACTGCCAGGAAGACCTGCTGGGGAGGAGAGCCTGGTCCCACATTTGACTTGGCCTCAGTGAGGATCACATGTTGGCTTTAGGGCTTCTGTTGTGGAATCTACATTCCTCTCCCCAAATCCCTGGGAAAATAAAAGTCCCGGAAGCTGATATCAGTTAGTATTTCAGACTCTTGCTGCACAGTAGCTGTTGTTTTCCATATCACCTGCTGACATCTGGCAGGTAATGCTTTCAAAGTAAGGTACAGTGATGGTGGGCTGGGGATTTAGCTCAGTGGTTACAGTGCCTGCCTCACAAGCACAAGGGCCCAAGTTTGATATCTGGTACTAAAAAAAAAA
>NW_022900921.1:41310784-41335005 GCF_012274545.1 Fukomys damarensis
AAAAAAAAAAAAAAAAAAAAAAAAAAATATAATGATGGTTAGGCTCCTGCTAGGGGAGTTCAGTGTTTTAAAAACATTTGTATGTTTAAAAAAAATCATTTTCTGGCCTGTCGTGGTGGCACATGCCTGTAATCCCAGCACTCGGGGGGCTGAGGCAGGAGGATCACTGTGAGTTTGAGACCAGCCTGGACTACACAGTGAGTTCCGGAGCAGTCTGAACTACATAGTGAGACCCTGTCTCAAACAAACAAACAAACAAACAAACAAGTAAAAAAATCATTTTCTGGTGTTTTCATTCTAATCAATAAAGGAGGCTATTTTTTGTATAAATTGGAATCGGTACAACAACACACTCAGCAGATCAACATTTTCACACTCTTGTTCCCAAGAAGTTCATGTAACCCTGATAGCTGCATCCAGTACATCCTGGTCTTTTTCAGTGTATCTTAAACCAGTCTGCCCTGTGGTTCCCCAGCAGCATGGCCAGCAGCGAGGAAGGAATAATTCAGAAAGTTAAGGAACATCTAGGTCATGGTGTCCAAACCAAAATAAAAGATCTTAGTGACTACAAACAACACACATAAGTTCTAGAAGTCTGTGTAGGCAGAAAGGTGTGATTTCCAGCTCAACATGTTTGTTTCTAGTCTAATAGAAAAGAAAGAAAACATGAAGTTATGCGTGGGCAAATGATTACAAAGGGAAGGGCAAAGTTTGCATGGGGCAGAAGGTACAAGAAAGAATACAGAGGGGAGAAAAAAAAAGTAGTAATGGAAAGAAAAGACCTGCAGTGCTCTGGGAATACTCTCACAATTAAGGGGGAAACCTCTCGAGATATTTAGGAAGCCATGCTTTATTTTGAAACAAAACCTGGCGAACCCCCAAGATGCAACAGCAGTTCAAGCAATGGGAATATTTAGTGTTCATTGAGTTCTGCCAATAGTCTGGCCACTGGTCTAACTGCTTTACAGCAGGTAATTCATATAATACATTATAACTCCACCAAGGGAATCCTTTACCCCTCTTATTTTACAACTGGTGAAACTCAGGTACAAAGCATGTGCAGCTTTCCCTGGCACAGTTAGTTAAGTGACACCTCATGTAAGAAAGTATCTTCCCTAGCAACTCTGCATGTGGTCTTTAGAATAAAAACACCTTTAGAGGCTAATTTTTTCTTTTTCTTTGGTGGTGGGGAGCTCTACATGTAAGATACAGAGAAGTGTGTTATTGTTTGGAAATTCTACAAGAGAGAAATTGTTGGTTCTTAGCCCAGCCTTTAGGAGGTCATGCCAGGGATTTAGCTCTGGTTCTGCTGCCTGACTTGCAAGTGCAAGGTCCTGAGTTTGATCCCCCATACCAAAAAAAAAAAAAAAAAAAAAAAAAAAAAATTCATAGGAGGTCTGAAATTTCATATTGCATACAAAAATTAAAGACATTTGCTCAGAGGCCACAATAAATGCAAAGCCACTTCAAGTACATCATTTTGTCCTAGTGGGTTGATGGCTTAATTCAGGAACTACATTATGATTGCAGGCAGCTATAGGCTGGAAAGTCAGAGCAACTTTGGTGTCAAAAGTTTGCTTGTTTACAGTTGATAAATCTGTTCCTCACCCATACTGAGGCTTCCCCTGAATTTTGGGGAAGTGGGGGAGAATGGCAGCATAAGGGTGGGGGCCCTACTTCACTTTTGTACAGACAGAGGAATTGGGCTTCACATGCTACTGATACCACCTACAGATCATTCAATCCTTTGGCACCCTTCCTAACCCCAGTCCCAAAACAAAGAAGGCATTCACAGCAGGAGGTAAAAGACCGGTAGGCCCTGGGTGAGCCTGGCTTGCAAGAGACGCTGAGGACGGAGCTGGCTCTGCCTCCCTGCACATGGAGCCAAGCAGTCAGCTTACAGGTGATCCATCCTCAATAAAGAACAGACTCAAGCCTCACCTGGGTTCCCAGCCAGTGCTTCAGGGGTCCCAATTCAGGGCCACCTACCACCCTCTCAATTCTGTGGTATAAACATGAAATCCAAAGGATCACACCTGCTCCCCTTCTCCCTCGAATTCACTCAGCTCACAGAGCAAGTTAAGTGAGGGAGATGATAGGGTCCCTAGTGGTCACTGTGCCTACATGGTCACAGAATTGAAACTGTTCCCTAATCCTAAATGCAGGCCAGTGAAGAGGGTACTGCCATCCACATTTCACTGGTGGGAACATACCCAACCTGGGATTTTTGAGGGGGAGGGAGGCAGGGGATTGAATCCTGGATTCCAACCCAGGGTTTAATGTTGCTTCATTTTGCCCATTTGCTGCATATTTAAGCGCTGGCTATGTCCCAGGCCAGCATCAAGGGCTCAGAAAACAATGGTGAGCAAAGACAACTTTGTTCTCATGACACTGACGGTCTACCAAGGGAACAGACATGATAGTTTATGTAAAATTGCATCAGGGACAAGTTTTACCAAAGCCTCTAGCAAGGAGACTCAAGTGTATCAGGGAAGGCCTCCCTGAAGCAGCAACAGCAGCTAACTTGAAATGACTAGGTGATGAAGATGAAAAGGATCCTAAGTGGGAGAGTGCATTGCAGAGACCCTGGGGTGGCAGTGGCACAGTGAGGGTGAGTCTAAAAGGCCAGAATTGGCTGGCCATGATGGTACACACCTAAAATCCCAGCTCCTCAGGAGGCTGAGGCAGAAGGAACACAAGTTGGAGGCCAGCCTGGGCCATTTAACATGACTCTGTCTCAAAATAAAAAGGGCCGGGGCTATAGTTCAGTGACAAGAGCACTTGCCTAGCATGTGCAAAGCCATGGGTTCAATCCTTGGAGGGGTGCAGGGGAGGAAAGAAAGGCCAGCATTGAAAGATTTTTCAGAGAAAAAAGGGCCAAGTGGCTGGAGGGCAATGAGCAAGGGGTTGGAGTGGGTACCAAGGTGCAAGAGGCTGGAGAGGCCATGGGGCCAGACCCTGCAGGGTCTTGTAAGCCCCCAAGAAGTTCCCAGGACAATGGGACTTTTGAAGGGCTTTAGACTTCTGGGAGGAAGGGGGAGGGCAAGTGGAAATGACATCAGATTTGCATTTAGGAAATACCCCTCTGGGCCCACTAAGAAAGGGCTGGAGTAGGGCAACTAGAAGGTCATGAGGTTAAAAAGAGAAGAGGCCAGTATTGAAAGAGATTTTTAGGAGGCAAAATATCAGATAAAGGATTGTATGTGAAGGGGAGGCAGGTGTCATCCAGGATGACTCTAGGTACTGATTTGGGGGTTTCTGAGGGCACTGGTGGTAGCACTGCAGAGTTGAACACTAAAATATTCTTCCTTGTATCCACACTGCCTTACGCTAAAGATTTGAAGGTGTCCCTGGAAGAACAAGTTCATACAAAAACAAATAGCTTTAAAAGGGCAATACTTTCAGTTGCCAAAATTAGTGAGTTGCCAAAATTAGTGAGGTGCACTGATGGCGTTGCATGATGCTAAGTCATCCTACAGTGGGCAAATTTCCCCTTGTCAAGAGTCATTGCACTCTGGATGGCAATGGCACACTGGAAAAGAAACACAATAGAGCATGCTGAATGCATGAATCATAAGAAAACAGATGTTCTCAGATAAAGCTGAATGAACAGGCTGCTGTCTCCACTCACATTTTACACTCAGTTGGCTCAGTTCCAACTTTTTTGTGGGGAGGGGCTTTGAAGTCAGGTCTTTGTGAGTGCTAAGCACGCACTTACACTAAGCTACACACTTGACCCTGTAAAGTTTTTTGGTGGCGGGGGTGGAGTGGTTTCCAGGAAGCATTTCCCCCCAAATCCGAATAAAATCAATGATCTTCATGTCAGCCAGCAGCACGCCTCATTCCCCGGTCGAGTCTTTCTCCTTAGTCCCACACCCCGTCCGTCCCCTTCTATCTCCTCAGCGTTTTGCTGCCCTCACAGCACAGATCTCTGCGGAGGAAATGAACCTGTTTCCTCTGTCATCTTTCTCTCCATTAGGAACAAATTCCACAAAAGCAGAGCCCTTGCCTGCCTGCTCTACTAGACTTTAGGTCCCCAGCGCCCTGTCCTGCTCGGAAGGAGGGAGTTCTATTATTTCAGAGTGTCAGTGGTTCACAGCTTACAAATCTACCACTTAGACCGCTCACTTCCGCGTAGCCAGGGGTCTACGCTTTCCCGCGGACGAGTGAGGCGGTCTGCGCAGGCGCACCGCCAGCCCCGCCCCCTGACGTCACGCGGCCGTTACGGTGCTTGGGCGTCGCCGCGCGCGCAATTTAAAATCAGCTCGGGAGACGTCGAGGTCAAGATGGGCCCTCCCGGGCTAGGTGAGGCCCGGCTGGTGCTAGCCGTAGCGAACAGGGTCTTGTGTGAAGCGGCGCCCCGGGTGGGCAAGTCAACAGGCGGACCTGAACAGCGCATGGATAAGTTTAGCCCGCTTCTAGGCCTGTGGACCTGGACAGAGGCGGGCACGCGGGGGGAAGGGAAGGGAAAGACTGGCCGGGCGCGCGAGCGCTAGGCCAATCAGGACGCGTCTACGGCGGCGCTGGAGCGCAAGCTGAGTTGCCCAGCTGCTGGGTCCCGAGCTCCTACTAGGTGTCTCTTGTTAACTAGGTGGTTTTCCTGGACTGGATGTTAAGTTTCCGGGTCTTGGAATTGTGGTTACCGCTTAACAAACATGCTTTTTTTTTTTTTGGCTTTCATTCAAAAGTATTGAGCGGTCCCTTTGGGCCAGATCGTAAGTAAAGAACCAAACGAATGAGATTTATGCCTTCCTATACGGGAAATAGTTTCAGTGACTGAGACTATCCGTGAGTGTTGCAAGAAGGAAGAGATTGTCAATTATTTCATGTATTGCCGAATCCCAACAGTGATAAGACCTGAGAAGTGACCATAGGGTTTGGCAACATAGAAGTAGAGGTTGATCGCGGTAAGGCTTTTCATGAAGCGATAAAGACGCCATTCAGATCGGATGGATTGAAATATGAGTGGGAGGTGAGGAAGTAACAGGAACGGTTTTTGAGCTCATTGACAATCTGTTGAATGAATAGGTGTATAATGTTAAAGGCAGAGAGAGAGATACCAAAGAAAAATTCGGAGAATTAAAGCATGCCTCTAGTTCTCCAGTTTCCTTTGTAGACAGGTTTCTCCTTCAGTGCTTCCTATTTCTGATGAGGTCTCTTCTACCAAGTTTTAATTCCTCTTCCCACCCTGCAGCACCCATGTCCACATAGTCATAGATTGTCTCAATTTTGTTCCTTTCCATTGTGTCTTTTTGTTTTGAGCTGCATGTTAATTATTCTCTTGAGTTGCTGGGAAGCCATGAAGGGAACGTGTGAAGTTCTTGTATTTATTCCTTTTATCCCTATTCACTCCTGTTCCCCTCTGTTCTCATGGACAACCATCTAGTGTTTACCATGTTGCATTTTAGCATGTTTGTGTTATATCTGTATTACCAATTCTGAACCAGCTAAAGTGTGTGTATGATGGAGATCAAACCTGGGACTTGAACATGCTAGGCAAGAACTCTATACTGGCCAGGTTTATGGGGGGCGGTGAAGATGCTTATTTAAAATTTCACCAGGGCCAGGAATTTAGCTCATTTGTGCTGTGCCTGCCTTGAAAGTGCAAGGTCCTGAGTTCAATCCCTGTTACAGGATAAATAAACAAATTAAAATAAAACAAAATTTCACTAGCTAGTAAGTGATGAGCAGGGTTAAAGCAAGGCCTTCTGATTTCTTAAATCTAGAAATTTTCCCTCCAGGTAGGTTCTGAGTTCCTTCATTGTTCTTCTAGGAATATTCTTTTCTTTTCTTTCTTTTTTTTTGGTACCGGAAATTGAACTCCGGTCCTTGCGCTTGCAAGGCAGGCAGCCGAACCACTAAGCTAAATCCCCGACCCAGGAATATTGTTTCTTTCCCTACTATAATAGGGCATAGCCCTACTCCTGTAGTCACACCTTAAATCTTGTTTCTGTTTTTTTTTTTTTGGTTTGTTTTTGTGCTGGGAATTGAACCCATCATCTCTGTTAGGCAAGTGCTATATTACTGACTACATCCCCAACCTTTTTTCTAAAAGTTTATGTTGAGACAAGGTCTTTCTAAGTTGCTTGGGCTGGCTTCCCACTTGAGATCCTCCTGTCTCAGCCTGTTGAGTAGCTTGGATTACAGATGTGTGCCACCACGCTCAGATACCCAGTTAGGATCTTGTTATTAGCAATAGTTGCATACTTTGTCCCCTCTGTTTTTGTTTGTTGGTACTGGGGATGGAACTCAGGCAGATGCAGTGCTGCTGAGCTAAATCTCTGGCCATGTTTTTGATTTTTTGAGACAAAGAATCTTGCTAGGTAGTCCAGACTGGCCTTGAACTCTGTAAACCAGGCTGGCCTTAAACTCCTGGCAATCCTCCTGCCTCAACTTTGTCACCTCAATCTTAAATACCCCACTTCTTGTGCCACCCATCTTTCCAGCTCACTTCCTCTTGATTCCTGACTGGGAGTCTTGAACCAGCAGATCTGTATTTTACTGCTTTTTGCTGTCCGCTTGCCTCTTGCATCCTTGTTCGCCTCTTGGTCCACATCCGTGGTTGGTTTGTATAAACAGGATCTTTCCCCTTACCCTCCTCTTGTTTCCTTGTACTTCCCTGACAAAAAGCAGAACCCTGCCTAATCAAACTGCCTACTCTGCAGGCCTAATGATGGCACCAGTTCCTGCACACCCAACTGCAGTGAGAGAAAAACCTCCAGGAATGCTAAAGGATCTCAAGGGGACTCTAACCCCCTAGCAGTTGTGCTTTGTTTCCTGGTTCATTCTCCTGCTACTAGATGATGATTTCACACCTTCCCTTCTTCCCCAGGTCCTCCCACTGCTGGATTTTAAAAATTTACTTCTTACTTAGAATGAAAGAAAAAAAAAAAGTCAAAACAATCAAAATAGAACTTTGAGCTAGACAGTGGTTCTACCACCTGCCTGGCAAGCACCTGAGTTCAAACCCTGGTACCAAAAAAAAAAAAGAACTTTGAGCTAGAGGCCATGGTGCACAGCTGTAATCCTGACATTTCAGGGGCTGAGGCAGGAGGATCATGAGTCCCACCTGAGCAATTTAGCTAGCTCCTGTCTCAAAATAAAAAAGGGCTGGAGTCGTAGTTCAATGCAGAAGCCCTGGGTTCAACCCCCAGTACTGCAAAAAGAAAACCCAGAACATCAGCAAGCCCACTTTTGTAGCCACTGCCCTGTCTGCATCTGTGTTGGAGTATGCTGCCTTCTCTTGCTGAGGGTGGGCTCTCCATGCCCTCAACTGAGTCATCCTCTACATAAGTTAGTTGTTTAGTAACTTACCCCTTCTTTTGTATGATCCTGGTGGTAGGCTGAATAGTGCCCCCTGTGTCTTGACTCTGAATATGTTCACTTCCGTGGTGAAAGGGGCTTCAAGGATGTGATGAAAAGATGACCGTAGGTCACCTGAGTGGTCTCAGAATAAGTAGGAAGGTCAGAGTCAAGAGACCTGATTTCAGAAGCGAGGGTTAAGATGATCAAAGGGAGGGACCAGAGCTGAGGAAGTAGGAAGCCTTTTGGGAAAGACAAGGGAGCAAATTTTTCCTAAAGCTTCAGGAAGGAATGCCACCCTGTTAGGACCTTGATTTTAGGCTTTTTTTGGTACCAGGGATCGAACTTGGGTTCTTGTGCTTGCCAGTAAATCCCCAGCCCAAAATGACTTTTTTTTTTTTTTGTGGTACGGGGGGTCGAACTCAGGTCTTTGTGCTTGTGAAGCAGGCGGTGGAACCACTGAGCTAAATCCCCAGCCCCAGTTTTAGGCTTCTAACTTCCAGACCTATGAGAGAGTACACGTGTAGTTTTAAACTGCTGAGCTTGTGATTGGCTTGTCACAGCAGTGGTAGGAAACTAATGCTATCTCTTTGCTTCATTCTCTTTACTGTGCTTGTTTGTTGTGTTTTTCATGTTAACAGTTGCTTTCTTGGCCTCCCTTCCTACTGCTTTCCTCCCCTGAGTCCTTGGAAACATCCTCTGTATTTGTTGTCTCCTGTTGTATCCTTTCTAGTTTGGCTTTCTTTCCTGCTGTGCTGGGCACACTTCTCACGTCCTCTCCAGTAACCTGGAGCACAGCTCCTCACTCAGTTCTCCTCCTTATCTGATTCATCTGTCACTACAGATGGAATTCAGAGCCTTTGCACTGAGCTACAACCTCAGCCCCTTTCTTAATTTGCTTTGAGACAGGGTCTCACTAAGTCACTAAGTTCTTCAAACTGGGGTTGAATTTAAATTCCCCTGTCTCAGCTTCCCAGAGTGCTGGGATTACAGGCATGAGCCACCAACAGCTGGCTGTCACCTGAGTTTTAGAATGGTTTTCTCCCCACCATCCTCAACTCTTTTGCTTTTTCTGCTAGTCAGCTTTGGAAGTATCCTGGACTGCCTTCAACTTCCACTCTCTTTGTCTTTACTAATTTGGGAGCTCATCTAGTGTTGGGACTTTCAATACACCCTATATTGATGACTTCTAAATTCAGCTTCTAGCTTGGCCTCTTCCCTGAGTTCTAGGATTAAATCCTGCACTGTCCTTCAGTGTGTTGGGAAGCATCCCAGGCCCAGAGCCTCTGCGCCTCACACATGTGCTGCTCCTGTGGCCTCCCCTCTTGGCCCCTGGCAGTCCTCTCCTTAGGTGTTGGGGTGACCTGGAGTTAGCCCAAGTCTTCATGCTACACATCTAATGCATCAGGAAGCCATTCTGTTCTGTCTGGAGACCCCACACAGGGTCTGGACATGTCTTCTTTCCTGCTCTGGCACCACTGGTCTGAGTCACCACCATCTCCTGTCCTAGTTACTGGCACTCACCTTCTAGCTGTTCTTCCTGCTTTTCTGTCCATGTTCCCTTTCCAGGCTGTTCTTAGCATGACAGCAGAGCACCCTCTGGCAGCCTCTCACAATTGTCCAGTCATTCCCTTCCCGTCTGTATGGGAAGTAGACTCTGTGCCCCTTTTGCCACACGCATGTCCTCCCTTGTCGTGACTGGTATCCTGCTCCACCTGACTCTGCAGTGCTATTACCACTCTATGTGCCCCTACAAGTGCTGGCCCTTTGTACTCATTGTGCCCTCTGCTTCTGGTGGCTCCCCTGGATGCTCCCCTTCTGGTGAACCCTTCCTGACCTCTGTGGTTAAGATGACCTCCCACCTCTGTCATACAGCCTTTTTATCCCCTTTCCACTTTGTTTTTCTCCATAACATTTATGTCCTTCTCACATGCCATATATTTTATTTTGGTACCAGGGTTCAAACTCAGGACCTTGTGCTTGCCAGGCAGGCACAGTGCCACTGAGCTACCTCCCGCCCTTGCCATATTGAACTCAGGTCCTTGAGCTTGCAAGGCAGGCCACCGAACCGCTGAGCTAAATCCCCAGCTCCCCACCATATATTTTCTAATGTCTTATGAAACTATTCACATGTACAGGAAAATTGAGAGACCAAGACAGTA
The DNA here is from genome assembly GCF_012274545.1 of Fukomys damarensis. Lineage (NCBI taxonomy): Eukaryota > Metazoa > Chordata > Mammalia > Rodentia > Bathyergidae > Fukomys > Fukomys damarensis. The sequence goes on from NW_022900921.1 coordinate 41,320,249, forward strand.
AGCTCAAATGCATCCCCATGCCCAATATTTGTTAAGTTTGCCATCTTTTTAACCAATGCAACTGAAAGTAAGTTGCACAAATTCTTACCCCTAAATTGTTTCTCATGTATCTCCTAACAGTCATGACCTTCTTCTCTATAGTGATAGTATCACACTTGAGACAATAAAAATCAATTCCTTGATGTTATCTGGTATCTAGACCATGTTCCAAATTTCCCAATTATCCTAAAAATGTCACTTATAGCTGATATCCTCCCTCCACCCACCCCGTACTGGGGATTGAACTCGACCTTGCGCTTCCAAGGCAAGCATGGTGCCACTGAGCTAAATCCTTGGCCCATAGCTGACTTTTTTTTTTTTTAAACAAGGCCTGGCTAAAGCACATATGCGTTGTTTTTGGTTTGTAAGACTACTGTAACCCAGAAGATTCTCCTACATACATGCATGTGTGTATGTTTGTGTGTGTGGGGGTGCTGAGGATGGAACACAGGGCCTTGCTATGCTAGGCAAGAAGAGCTATAGTACTGAGCTGTATCCCCAACTCTTTAAAACATTTTTTTCTCTCTCTCTTTTTTTTTTTTTTGGTTTCTTGAGACAGGGTCTCACTATGTAGTTGAGACTGACCTGGAACTCACTATGTAGCCCAGGCTGCTCTCGAACTCACAGCGATCCTCCTGCCTCAGCCTCCCAAGTACTGGAATTACAGGCGTGTGCCACCATGCCGGCTAAAACATATTTTTCTTTTGAATCCGGGTCTCTCGCTAGGTTGCCTAGGCTGGCCTTGAAGTCACAGTCCCCTTGCATTAGCTTCAACATTGACTTTTTTTTGGTACTGGGGATCAAACTCAGGACCCTGTGCTTGTGAGGCAGGCACAGTGCCACTGAGCTAAATCCCTGGCGAACATTGACTTTTAAAAAGAGACTGAGCCAGTTGTCTTATGTTATATTCCCCATACTAGATTTGTCTGAATATTTCCTTGTGGTGTGTCATTCAACTTGTTCCTCGACTCCTTGTATTTTTCACAATCTGGACGTTAGATCTAAAGTATTGTTGGTTAAATTTAGGTCAAGTATGTTTGGCCAAAATCTTTCCTGGACAGGGCTGTGAATTTTGTATCACATCAGGAGATGAGTAAGCTTCAGGTTGTTTCATTTCTAGTGAGGCTGCATTTGGCTTCTTGGTTAATGTGAGGACTACTGGATTTTCCACTGTAAAAGACTTATTTCCTTCTCAGGTAGCAAGTAGTCTGTGGATGGTTCTTTGGAACATTTTATTTATTTATTCATTCATTTATTCATTTATTTATTTATTTATTGAGAGACAGGGTCTCACTATGTAGTTGAGACTGACCTGGAACTCGCTGGGTAGCCCAGGCTGGTCTCACAGCGATCCTCCTGCCTCAGCCTCCCAAGTGCTGGGATTACAGGTGTATACCACCACACCCGGCTTGGAATATTTTACTTATTTATTTTACATACTCACACTGTTTATTCTGTCTCCCCACCAAGACACTGGGGAGCTGGGATTAGAACCAGACTGCCTGACAGTAGCCATACCTCACCTTTGCTCAGCACCTGGATCTTGCTTGTCTGGCATTGTGGATGACAGGTGTCTGTTCTGTTAGTGTGTGAGCTTATCAGAGGCAGTAACTTTGCTGCCACAGCCTCTACTTACTCCTGTGGTGCTGGGGATGAGACCCAGGGCCTCACACATGTTAAGCAGATGCTGTCCACATGGGCTATATTCCCAGTTCTGTCTTAGGCATCTTTATAGCCTTCACAGTGCTTGGATTCATAATAGCTGACATTTGTTCTATCACTACCCCTCCACCCCCCAAGAAACATAACCTCTAGAGTTACTAGCACTGGGTATAAGAGTTGAGGAGGATCTTAGGGGGTGAAGGGAGAGCAGGGGTATGGGGAAAAATGAGAACCAAGATCTGTCATGTAAAGGTACAAGATCCCAGTGATGAAAGTACTGTATACCTAAAAAATACCAATAAACTCAATGAAAAAAAAAAGTTGAGGATCTTAGGGGGACTGTAGACTATAGGCTCAAGTCCTCTTAGATGCAGGAAATGTTCAGTGGAAGGCTTCTTGAGCACATGTTTTGTTCCATCATTGCCAGCCACAATGAGCAAGTCTTCAGAGACCCGTGGACACCCCCACAGTGTCAGCTCCCCTTCAGAACGGGTGTTCTCCATACCCCTGCCGAAGAAGGCCCCTCTCAATACCCCTGGCACCCCGGTCCTTGAGGACTTTCCCCAGAATGATGATGAGAAGGAGCGACTACAGCGGAGGCGCTCCAGGGTCTTTGACCTGCAGTTCAGCACAGACTCGCCTCACCTCCTCGCCTCCCCCTCCAGCAGGTGATGGGTTTTGCGGTTGCTCTTTTCCACATGGCCACCTTGGGTGGGCTGCATGGGTCTTGGCATCTTCACAATGGATTCTGAGTCTGGGTTTTGAAGAGGAACATATTGTGGGTCATTGTTGAGGGTTTTTGTTTGTATCCATTTAGGAATGTCGATGTTTCAGCTACAACTCCTAAGTTTACAAACACGCAGATTACAGAACATTACTCCACCTGTATCAAGCTGTCCACTGAAAATGTGAGTATTTGCTGTCTTGTCACCATAGATTTTACATCTTGATCACGAGAAAACCTAGCTTTCTTGAATCTGTGGAAAATGTGTAAAAGTTACTGTTTTCTGTAATGTGTTCCCTGGTACTCATGTCACTAAGAATCCTCTGTACAGGTGACCTGCTACCTGTTTGTATTTAAAGAGGAGCATGGCCCAGGGTCAGTGTGCATTTTGGACCAGCCAAAGTGGAGGCCTGTCTCCTGTCTGCCACCTAGAAGCTGTGTGACTGATGAGTCACCTGTTGCTCTGCTGCATCTCCCCACCCTTTTGGTTTTTGAAATGGTCTTGCTGTGTAGTTCAGGCTGGACTTTAACTCACTGTAGCCTAGGCTGCCCTCGAACTCATAGTGATGCTCCTGCCTCAGCCTCCTGAGTGCTGGATTACAGGCATGTACCATTGAACCCACCTTCCTCCTAAGTGAGAATAAGGACAGTGCCTGCTTTGTAGAGCTTTTCAGTTTGTGATTATGTGTTCTCGCCTTGAGAAGGAGGAGGAAGCATGTGTTTGTATATGTGGTTTGGTCAAGTGTTTGTGAAAATTGAGATGGGGTGGGAAGTGGATAGCCTGAATAAAAACTTAGTTTCTGAATTTAGATAAACATCATCACATGAGCTGAGGCTCTAAATAATAAACCTTGCTGCAATTTTCTGTTTCCAGAAAATCACTACAAAGAATGCTTTCGGCTTGCACTTGATTGATTTCATGTCAGAGATCCTTAAACAGAAGGACACTGAACCGACCAACTTTAAAGTAAGAAGGATTTGCACTTCTTTTTATTTTTATTTTTATTTTATATTTTTTTGAGACAGGGTCTCACTATGTAGTTGAGACTGACCTGGAACTCACTGTGTAGCCCAGGCTGGTCTCAAACTCATAGCAATCCTCCTGCCTCAGCCTACCATGCGCCACCAAGCCCGGCTTGCACTTCTTTTTATATCTAATTAAAGTTGCTTCTGAATTCAATGAGTACAAAAGAGCCTACCAGATGAGACATTATAGTAGCTACTTTACTTTCTTTCCTCAGGGGATGAATCACAGAGATGACAGATGTTGTGTTTACTCCCCACCGGTCTCTCTCATTTTTCTTGGGACTTGCAAATGTTTTATGAAACTTGGTTTTGCCTGTTGTGAAGTGCTTTTTTTTCCCCCTCTTTATGAATTTAAGTTCTGCTGGTTTGATTAGGTAGCTGCTGGTACACTGGATGCCAGCACCAAGATCTATGCTGTACGAGTAGATGTTGTCCATGCTGATACATACAGAGTCCTGGGGGGGCTCGGCAAGGATGCCCCATCTCCAGAAGACGAGGAGGACCCTGGTGCAGGTGTGTGGGCTGGGATCTGGACTTAAGGATCCTTTAGGGTACACCAGGTAGTTCTGTGAGTGATACATTGGAGTGAAGTCACAAGAAATCAGTTATTCTTTGGAAGATAAGGGCATTTTCGGAATTATTTATCAATGACTCTTCTCACCTTGGTTTCTTTTGGGCCTTTGTCATTGTTCCTCTGTAAGGTGATCTGTTTGGCAATACAAAAAATTTCTTGGAAAAAGATGAGGACCTTATGAAAGCTTTTAGATTTTGTTTAGGCAAGGTTGAGTAAACATGACCAACTAACTAGAGAGCTTCTGACTTGGGGTAGTCTTTGGAAATTGACTTACATTAAAAGCCAAATACTTATTCTGATAATTCAGTTTCCCCATAAGCTATAGATTAGACAGGGCCTGCTGCTTTGAGTGAATTTCTCATGTTTCAATTATGACCACTCTTGAGGGATTTGAGGAACTTGAAAGCAGTCCCTGTAGTACACAATCTTATTCCTTCTTTTAGATGGAAGTGCTACCGAAACAAGATCAACCAAAAAGCCTCCAAAACCAAAGAAGAAGCATTCCTATAAAACCATTGAGCAGAATTTAAACAACCTCAATGTCTCTGAAGCGGATCGAAAGTATGCGGTGAGGAAGTGTTTCCCTGCAGCATGGGCTTTGACTCACTCAGAACCTTGGGCTGGTCCTTCCTGCTGGTCTGGGCTCTCATAAGCCTCAGGTAGTGAAATATTTAGCTGGTTTCTCCTTTAGCATCATGAGCTTTATAATGAAGTTGGAGTGGTAAATCTTTCAGAGTACTTGAGTAGAAAGAGATTGCAAGTTACTGAGGAATCTGGTTAGAAATTTTAGCTTTATTTATTAGTACACACAGCAGTGGTAAGGATAGTTAACATTTGCTGTACACATAATGGGTTCAGGTGCTTTCCTAAGCAATCCCAGAACCATCGCATCATACTTGTTACATCTAGTGAAGGGTAACTGAGGTGCACTGGCTAGGTAATGTGCCCAGGAGATGCATCTAGTGAGTGAACTAGGACTAGAAGCTGAATGGCCTTACTTAAGGAACCTGCTTCAAGAAATAGTCTTGAAGGACTTTAAACACCAGTAAAGCAAATGGTTTTGGTGTTGCTCCACCTTTTTTTTCCTCCCAAAATTTTGTTATTAAAAACATTTTTTTCCTCATTGAGTTTATTGGTACATTTTAGGTATACAGTACAGTTACATTCATTATTAGGATCTTGTATGTTTACATGACAGGTCTTGGTTCTCATTTTTTCCCCTTGCCCCTGCCCTCCCTTCACCCTCTCCTCCCCTCCCCAATTACAAACACTTTATTTCCATTTAAAAACATTTTTTGGGACCAGGGATTTAGCTCAGTGGCGCCATGCCTGCCTCTGAAGTACAAGGTTCTGAGTTTGCTCCCCGGTACCAAAATTTTATTTTTTAAGAGCTGAGGCTCTAGCCCAGCATGTAGAAATGCCCTTACATCCTGGAAGTCCCCTGTCATAAGTGTCTTTAGTTGCGCCTTGTGGCTGCCTCTATCTCACAAATGGATTTAAAACGTTTGCCTGTTGTGGTCATTTTGACTTAGAGAAAGAAGCGGAAATAACATAGGAGGCTGGGCATGGTGGTGCACTCCTGTAATCCCAGCACTTGGGAGGCTGAGACAAGAAGATCACTGTGAGTTTGAGGCCAGCGTAGGGCTACATATTGAGTTCAAGGCTAGTCTGAACTACATAGTGAGACCCTATCTCAAACAACTACAAAAAAGAAGTTGTATAAGTCCAAGTCTGGTGAGTAAGGGATGAGGGCACACTATAATGTTTTTATGACCCTGCCTTTCTTTTGGATGGTACCTGGTAGCAGCAGTCACTGTATTTTTTATTACACTTCATAAACACACTCATAAAAGAGGCCTTCAGGAATAGCTTCAGAAAATGGCAGGAGCGACGGGATAAGTATACTCAAAGTAAGGGGAAGTGCTTTGAGGGGGATTAATACATTTTAAAAATGTAAACATACGCTGTATATTTTGATCACCTTTATGTATTCTCAGCTGTTTTATTTTGAGACAGTCTCACTGCCCAGACTGGCCTTGAACATGACATGTGCCACCATGCCCAGTCATCCTGGCTTCTTGAGCAGAATACTGCCCACATACTGCCCCTTTTCCACTACGATTTGCTTGAGTAGTTAGAAGGCCCCTCCTGCCTTGATCTTGAGCAGACACATTTCAGTCCTATATGTACCCATGCCAGCACCCAGTTTGTGTTTCCTCATCCGTGATTTCCATCTCTTCTCGTATCAGGTGGATCCCATGTTTCAGAAGACCGCCGCCTCATTTGATGAGTGCAGCACAGTGGGGGTGTTTCTCTCCACCCTACACTGCCAGGACTACCGGAGTGAGCTGCTGTTCCCTTCTGACGTCCAACCTCTCTCCACTGGCGAGCCCCTTGAGCTCCCAGATTTGGGCTGGGTTGAGATGACAGATCTGAAAGGTTAGCACCAGCCATGCCTGTCACTAGAGTTTCACCTAACTGTAGGTATGGCCACCAGGCACTTGCGCTGACTCTTTTACGGAGTGTCCTTTAGCAGCACCTAGCGCTGCAGGTATGGTGTCTGACCAGTAACCCAGGCTTCTCCAGGTCAGTGCACCTCATCCCTGGGATGCCTACTGTTCCCAGCAAGTTCTTGTGGCACAGTCTCAGCCTGGATGTTAGAGTGGGATGTGGGAAAGGAGCTTAAAGAGACCTGTCTGTCCTCATTTACTACAAGTCCAGGAGGCCTCAAGGAAGAGAGGATGCTGACAGCTGTTTTCAGATAGATCCCCGTAGCAGTCCAAGGACTGACCTGATTGTTAGTCCTGTTAGACCAGCTTGGCAAGATTTGAGTGCACACCCATTCCACTGTTCATCCCAACCCTGGGGTCCTTGAAGGGTGCAGGGACAGGGAGCAGGCCCTGTGAAGGCCAGATGCAGGGCTGCAAGAGCTGCACTTGTCTATTTTTTGTTTTCCTTGTACTGGGGATTGAGCCTAGGGCCTTTTCATTAAGCTATATTCTCAGTGTTTCTTTTATTTTTAATTTTAACACAGAGTCTTCATAAGTTGCCCAAAGTGGGCTCTAACTTAAAATCCTCCTGCCTCAGCCTCCAAGAAAGCAGTGATCATAAGTGTGTGTCTTCACCCCTGGTTCTGTGGTCATTTTTTACGAGTTGGATGATGGTGACCCTTCCCCTTTAAGTAGAACCATGCAGGTTTTATAACACTCATTCTTGTCCTTTCAGTTCTTGCCTAGATTTTGCTGAGTATAACTGTTTGGGGCTGACCATCTGTTTTCCATACTTTCTGCCTACAGCTGGCTCTGATCCTCTGAGGTAGATGAGTTTGGGACCAAAAATAAGCACTATCACATGATTACTTATATGCTCAGCATGCTTTAGAGGAAGAATTGTTGGTTTCCCCCATAGTGTAGGGCAAGAGTTCATTTTAGAATCAACCATCTGTTCTTTAGGCTTTTCCTGTAGTGTTTTGCTAACTCTGGAAATGACTGTGCATAGCCTAGCACGCTGTGGGGTGTCCCTGTGCTGCTGCTTGTTCCCAGAGAGCAATCAGCAAGCACACAGATTGGCAGCCTGCCTGGCCTCTGCTGGAGAACAGTGAGGTGACTGTCCTCCCGTCTCCATGGTGCCCCTCGGAGGGAGACATGCAGGAGACTGTGGAATGCACCTGCCCCGCTGACCTCTGCTCTCACTGTGTTCCCCTCCAGCACCCTTGCAGCAGTGTGTGGAAAATTGCCAGCTCTGCCCTTCCCTGGCCGGCTTCCAGTTCACCAAGTGGGACAGTGAGACGCATACTGAGGTGTGTTTGGTGGTGCTTGGAAGGGCTCCAGGCCTGCCTTCAGGGGTCGCAGTTTCGATTAAACAGCTCAAGATTAGTTCTGCCCAGTGGGAACCAAAACTGGCATCATTTTATTTAACTAGGAGGACAGAAAATATTTCTGTTGGCACTTCTGTAGGGCTGGGTTAGGGTGGAATGGTGGACCACTAGGTGGCCATGCCCTTTGTGAATGAACTTTTTTTGTATGTGTGTGGTGTTGTGGATGGAATCCAGGGTCTTACACATGCTAGGTAAGCATTCTGCACTGAGCTATTTCCCTAGACCTATTAAAATTTTATTTTAAGATACCATTCTCTCCAAGTTGCCTAGGCTGGCTTTGAATTTGGAATTCTCCTGCCTCAGCCTCTCAAGTAGCTGGCCTTACAGGCATGCACCACCACACCTGGCATGTGTGAACTATTTTTATCAGATTTACTTTCAAACATGGTTATTCCAGTGGCCTCGGATCTCAGGCTGCTCTCGGCTTCAGGCATTTCCTGCTTGTTGAGGTTGAGTCCCTTGGCACACAGTTTTCCTGAGAAATTGTCATGTGTGAGGGCTTCTTTGGTATATTTTTAGCGCGGTCCCCTTTAGCCTCCTTACCACAACTTCCAAAATAAACAGTCTCCATGGAAAACTGTTTTCTCTACATATGCAGTTAATGGGTGCAGATTCCTGTTTCATGTTTTGCAAAACATGCCTGACAATGCAGCCTCATCCTGTACTGCACAATATAAATTTTCTCAGTGCCTGGCTCTCCGGAGAGCACTGGCTTTGGGAGGCACAGGGAGGGGGGTGACAAAGGGTGAGGAGAGGGCTGGACGCCGGAGCGCGGGCAGAGCTGGGGCAGTCATGGCCAGAGAACCCTCTCTCGTCCCTACAGTCTGTGTCAGCTCTGGTAGACAAGTTCAAGAAGAGTGACCAGGTGTTTGATGTCGACGCCGAGGTTGAGGAGAGTGATGGCGGGGACTTCCTCGATGGGCCCCTGGAGGATGACTTTGATGCCAATGATGAGCCTGAGCACACTGCAACAGGGGACCATGAAGAGTTCAGGAGCTGGAAGGAGCCCTGCCAGATCCAGAGCTGCCAGTAAGGCTCTCAGGGTCCTAGAAAGCTTTCCCAGAGGCGTGCCCGGTCTGGTCTGAACAGGTCTCCTTCAGGGAGATGAGACTTTGTCTCTGATTGGCTGGGCCAGTGGGCTGTGATGTGCATATCTGTGGAGCCCTGTGCCTGACAGGAATCAGCACCTGGTTTGTGTGTTGTCTAGGCCACTTTGGTTATCAAACACACTGCAGGAACTAGTAAGGACAAGAATGATTTGATACTGGGAAAAGTACCTGGAACCTAAGCTGGGCGTGGTGGCACCCATACTCCCAGCTAGTTGAGAGGCTAACATAGGAAGATTAAAAGGTCAAGCCCAGTCTGGATAACTTAGCAAGACCCTGTCTCAAAAATAAGAAGGGCTGGAGATATAGTTTGCTGGTAGAGCACTGGCCTGGCATGGATGAGGCCTTGGGTTCAATTCCTAAACTGCAAAAATGAAACAGTGTACCTGGTATGTAGTAGCTATGCCAATGTGTCTGTCATTCCCACTTGTTTGTGCTAGTGGAGAGGGTGATCCTTTTCACACATTGTACATATGCTGGCTTCGGCCATGTCACTGCATGTTAGTTGCAGACATTAGCAGGCAGATGACTTGCTTTCACAATGAGGTAGCGGTTGCCAGAGAGGTAAGCAGATGGCTGGGCAGTGCTGGTTACGAAGTGGGCTGGCTGGGGGTGAGCCAAATAGAGCTAAATACATGCAATCAAGCATGTTGGGGAGTGCTTGGAGGGTTGTAGAACTGAGTAAGTGTTATAAGAAAAGATGTGAAAACTTGGTTGGCCTTCATTAGATTTACTTGATGGGTCAGTATTATTTAATTTTCAACATGACTGGAAGCAGGATCTCACAACCCCCCAGAAGTCCTGAATGGGCCAGGAGCTCAGAGTTCCTCTGTTAACTCCTCTGTCCACAACTGCAGCTCTGCAGGCCTGGGGTTGGGAACAGTCAAGCTGGTGTCATTTGGGCAAAGCCTCGAGTGTTTATCAGTGTCATTTCCCAGCAGGTCACTGTCTGTTTGAGAGCACTGCTTGAGGGCCTCCAGGGTGGGCCTCTTGAGCTCAGCTTGCCTGCCCTGGTGGGAAATGGCTAGGTTGATAATGAGTCCCAGAATTGGAGTAGAAATTTGGAGGCCTGAACATCTGAAGGCAGCTCAGGGTGAGAGTTGCCCATCCAGGCCTATTAGCCTCTCTTCTGACTTATCAGCTGACTTAGCTTTCATTTGCCTGTTCCCAGCCTGTCTGCCAAGAGGTAAGGATGGCAGGCAGGCAGGTGGGAGTGGGGGTGAGCTCTTCTAACACCACAGTTATGCATCAGAGAAAAGCACTCACATTTCCTGCTGACTGTTTGGACAAATGTCTCCATTTCTCCAGATTCCAAACAGCAACAGATCTTGGGCTCTGTCCTCCTAAGTGTGTTTGGGCAGGAGGCTGTGGCTCTGGAGTAGATCTAACCCTGCCAGAGAGCTGTGAGGTATGAGTATTGTCATTGCCTTTGGGTTTCTTCTTCATAAAATGAAGGGCTGGGACTAGATGAGAATCATCATCTTTGAGCAAGGTGGAGATGTTGCTCAGGTAGAGTGTGCGCCTAGCATGTTCAGTCCCTGGTACTGCAAAACAGAACTGATATTTTTTTCAGCCCCTTATTCTAACTTTGTGCCAGACACTATGCCAGTGCCTCAGTATTTCTCATCAATTATATAGTGCATAAAAACATAATTGTCTAATCTTGCTCAGCTCTGTAACTGGGTGCTATTGTCCCCTCTTACCCGTTAGGAAACAGGCTCAGAGGTGGCGTGTGGAATAGAGCTCTCAACACCCAGCACAGCAGACCAGACTTCTGTGGGGGGGGGGAGCTTTTGATGGTAGCTTCCACTCCAGACAGGGATTGCCTTGCACTTTTCACACCTCCTAGGTGTATCCAGGTTTAATCCACTGAAGTGAAAGATTATCAGGGGCTCAAAGTGGGTTGGGGGCAGTGCCAGCTGATAATCTCACTGTCAGGTAGGAGCCAGCACATTGCTCGTCTGGCTGGCAAGTAATACAGTGGACTGACTGCACCAGGGCTGAAGTGCAGGAGGGCCCCTGTGATGTTGAGAGGTGTTAGGAGAGAGTACCCTGGCAGGGTTGCAGGCCTGTGGAGGGGCAGGCTGTGACCATATTCTCCTAGCTATTGAGTGGGGACTCCTTTGTAGAGCTTTCTTAGGTTGCCAGGGTATCTGGAGTGGGTATCGCCACCCTCACCTTTAGCAGGCAGCACAGCCCTTGAGGACAGAGCTGCTGCACTATTCTAGCTCCTTGGAGAAGGGTGAAAACCTAAACTGAAAAGGCAACACTGCATGTCACACTAGGCAAAGAATAAAGCTAAAGACCCAGCATGACAGGCCCCTGAAAGTGTTTGGAGGGCTAGAAGTGATACTAGCATAACACCTTTTTCACTGTTAGTAGGGACTATAGCAGTGTCTCCCAGTGCTCTCAGCCATGGGAAGAAAGAATGGAGGACTCATGGTGCATGGCGTGAGGCTGGGATTCAGGGAATTGATCCTAGCTCTCAACTCTCACATTTTACTACCTGTGTAGTCTTACACAGAAACTTAATTCTCAGGAAAAATATAAACACACTACTTAATTTCTCTGTACTTCTTTAGTAGTCTCTCAGATTAGCATTTTTATGAAGGAATTTGAAACATCCCAAGTACTTGTATAGACATGAACATATGTTATAAAATTAAGAGAAACAAATGCACTGGAAAAGTAAGGATTAGGGGATTGTTAATAATGAAGGATTTATTTTGGAATTGCTCTGAGAAATGCTGTTCACTGTGGGACAGTGGGTAGCACACAGTAACCTTGTATGCTTCCTTACATGTAAATACATGGTTGTGTGGTATGTAACGTTTATGCTTTCATGTGTGTTACAGGGAAGAAATGATTTCCCTTGGGGATGGAGACATTCGGACCATGTGTCCCCTTCTGTCCATGAAACCTGGAGAATATTCCTACTTCAGTCCCCGGACCATGAAGATGTGGGCTGGCCCCGATCACTGGCGCTTTCGGCCTCGACACAAACGTATGTGCTTCTGGGTGGACCCTCGGGACAAGAAGCAGTACAGATGACCAGCTAGTCAGCCACCAGCTGGGGATAGGAAATACTGACCACTGTCACAGATGAGTTGGCATGGGATGAGGGTCAGTTAAATCTGCGGGCTCTGAGCAGGAAGAGTTAAGGTCCTGGGTTCAGAAAGACTGGGCTCATGGGCTCAGGCTACTCTCGAGGAGTGTCAGCCTCGCTTGAAGCCATGGAGGTTACTACCCAACCGGAAGCACACAGAGAGTCACTGCGAGGGCAGCACTTGGCCTTCTGGCCCAGTCTTGCATGCTGTGTCCTAAGGTAAGACTCACCATATGTGTTGGATGTGTTTTGTGAGTGCAGCATGAATTCTGTAGTTCAGGATGGAAGTGGGTATGATGCAGGATCCAGATGGGAGCTGCTCGGCTGCAGTGTTTCAGCTGATGCAGCTGTCAAGGTCTCATGAAATGAGGTGATTTAGCCTACAGCAGTGAGTAGTGAGACTTTGTTTCTTCCTGCAGAAGACACCACCTCCCAGTCAGAGACCAGGAAGAGGAGTACAAAGAAAGATTTTGAGATAGACTTTGATGAAGATATTGACTTTGATGTATATTTTCGAAAATCAAAGGTTTGTACTGGGTTCATTGTGTGTGCTTAAATTACTCTGTGCACCTCTTTTCCTTCCAGATGTTAGTTAACTGAAACCTGACTGTTTCGCTCTCCCATATCCCTAAAGGAGCTGTTGAGAAGTGGTTTGGGCAGGGATAGAGGAGTCACCTATAGAACAATGTGGAGAATGCCTGGCAAACTTTACTTAGCTGTGGCATCTCTGATGGTGGACTGATGCTGCCCAAGCTTCTTAAAAAAAGAAAAACAGGTATTTGACCATTGTTATTAAAAATGCCTAAAAACTTACTTGTTTTAAATAAACAGGCGGCTACTGTTCTGAGCAAGTCCACCCTGGAGAACCAGAACTACAGAGCTACCACTCTTCCTACGGATTTCCACTACAAGATCGATACCCTTGTCCAGCTGCATCTCAAACCAGGCCTGAGGGTGAGGCCATCTTGGATTTTTTTATGGCATGCATGCTGAAAAGTAGCTGGTGGCATGACTGTCCAGTAGGACCACTCAGGAGAGGACACAAGGAAAGACATCTGTCAGCCAGGGGGCCGGGCACAGTGGCACCTACCAGTGTCCCGGCACTTTGGAAGTCTGAAGCATTAGGATAGCAAGTTTGAGTCCTGTTTGCATAACTTAGACCCTGTCTCAAAAAATATAACAAGAGCTGGAGGTGTAGCTCCTTGCAGAAGCCCTGAGTTCAATCCCCAATACAAAAAAAAAGAACAAAGAAGGAAAGAAAGAAATAGCTCAAGTGCTGGGCACTAGGGTGAGTGATTGCACAGTCTTGTTGAGATTTCAAAAACTTAATAGTTTTTCATGATTCTCTGGCTTTCTTGTGGAAGCTGTGGAGTTGCTTGCCCAGTGCTTTACACAGTCCACTGCCTTGCTCATGATTCAAGTATAGAAGGGAGCTGCAGTGACATGGGGTAAAGTTCTTAAGTGCACCTGCCCAGGCTCCACCTAGGACTGTCCTAAGCATCTAGACTGCCTGGTCTCATCCCCTCATTTCTGCCTGCCTCTTGGCCTGTGGCTCCTCTCGTGGTACTAGTAGCATTGGACAAGGGGAGTTCCTGTCAACAGTTGCAGAGCAAGACTGAGCCATGGCAGGTGCACACACTCCCACCAAGCCTAGCCTCATGGGGCGGCTGCTTCTCAGGACCTTATGTAGAGGAACTGCTGTGTGCAGACAGGTAGGTTGTTAGTATTTAATATGTCTGAACTTGTATTACAAGTCCATTGTTTTGTTTTGTTTCTGAACTACAGAAAATTGTGGAATTACATTAAAATATTTAGTAGACCTGCATTCACCTGTCTGAGTGCAGACCACTGGTATAAGGACCCACAGATGCCCAGAGGGCTGTGATCAGCGGCCTCCTGAAGGAGACCACGGTTCTGTGAGGCCATGGGTGTTACCAGGGAAGGGAATGAGGCAGCCACCTGTGAATTTTCATCACAATCGGTCAAGTGGGACAGGTGGCTGTGGGCAGGGGCTTCCAACCTTTGACTTTAGTACAGGACGCATTTTTTCACAAAAACCTGTATAGAAGGTGTCATTGAAGTCAGAAGCAGGGCTGCTGTGGAGGCTCTGGATCCTTCCCTGCTGTGGAGAGATGACATGTGGACAGCTGTGATTCTGGGAGGATCTTGGACATAGGAACCAAGCTTGACTTCCCCAACTTAGTGCAGTAACTGCTTGTCTAGAAATTGCTTTTTGAATGTTTTTGTTCTTTCCTTTCTTTAGTTACTTAAGATGGACCAGCGCCAGAAGACAGGGACTGAGCACTATGAAGAAATTGGGGACTATGACTACAACAACCCCAATGACACCTCCAACTTTTGCCCTGGGCTCCAGGTAAATGAGATGCTTTCTTCCCTGATTCCTGCCTCCCCTTCCATATGGCAGAGCTGGTGGGTTCTCTGGGTATATGTTCTGTCCTCTGTGCTCGCCTGCATCTGGGAATTGCTGGGCACCCCTGGTAATGAGTCAGTACACAGGTGGAATCATTTGCCTGGGGCATGAACACCTGTCTCACCTATGTGGGAGTTTCCCAGGAGTAGGAACACTCTTCCTGTTCTCAAGAGTCAGTGTTCTGGCTGAGTTAAACACACACACACACACAC
>NW_022900921.1:41335264-41340711 GCF_012274545.1 Fukomys damarensis
ACACACACACACAAACACACACACACACACACACACACACACACACACACACACACACACACACACACACTCTGTGGTCCATGGGGACAGAAAAGTCTTCAGGGCCTTTCAGAGACCAGGTTTCCACCTCTGACTTCAGCTCTTCATCTTTAGATTCTGGCTTGGGCTAAATAATTTCCACTTCTCATTAGTAAGTCTACTAATGAGATAGTAAATACAAGTGGCAGAAGGGGAGAGACATTAGGGCTCATCTGTGTGCTGGTATTTGGGGAGAAAGGCCCTGGAAGAATAGTTATGCCTCTTGCTTCTCACATGGAGGAGACGTGGGTTGTGAGAGTCTAGTGCAGACCCCACCTGGCCCCTGACCAGTGCCTCCTGATTGAGAGTGTGCAATGGACTCATGTGGGAAGCTGTTGAGAAACACCCCTTCTCCCCCTGTCCTGCCCATTTGCTCAGTGTGGTGCTGAGAAAGCCTCTCTTGCCAGCTCTAGGCAGTGCCCTGCTGCCTGACAGACACCTCCAGAATCTCCTGTGCTTTTCTTGGGTTGGGGGTGGTGCCAGGGATTGAACCGGGGGTGCATGTGCTGACCTGTACCCCGGCCCCATCTTGTGGCCTTGTTGCATGATAGGTGCAGATTATGTCTGTAGTATTTCAGGACACTGTATGTTAAATGAAATCATCGTTGGCTAGAAGCCACAGGGCCACTGTGACTGTTGGGATAGTTGAATTCCTTTAACACTTGCCATAGAGGTATTAGGGTTGTAACCTTCATTCCAGGAGGGTTTCTGTGGAGCAGGAGAAACCAGAAGGCCCTGTGGATGTGGCTTAGCTTGTGAACTCTCAGGTGGTCTGTTCTGATGTTGTGTGCTTGGCTTTGTTTCACAGATGTTTCTAAGCCTCTGCTACACAAACCTCTGAAACTAAAGAACTTTCACTGAAACTAAAGAACTATTTCCTTGCCCAGGCTGCTGACAGCGATTCTGAAGAGTCAGATGACTTACTGGCAGCACCAGTTGGGACCTTTGACCTCACATCTGACCCCTGCCACACACCTACGACAGCACAAGAGAATGGTGATGCTCCTGAGGGCCCAGCTGACATCACAACATATGGGGAGTCCAACCTGGTGGCCGAGCCTCAGAAGGTAAAGATGTGGCAGCTTAGATTTACACCGTGGCCTGGAATCTGTTTAGTTTACCTCCTGTATGAGAGTTCTGTCAACCTGAGCCTTATCCCTCCATCTCAATTTCACCTTGTCACTCTCCAAATGACTGAGTCTTAAGGCTGCCCAGAGGGACTGATGTCAGGTAGATTTGTGTAGAATAATTGACCTTCTCTCCAGAGAGCTTTTTTATTCATTCATTTGTGTATGCATGCTGGGCAAATGCTCTCTCCCTGCCCTCCCTATGCCCCAGCTCCTAAGATCTCAGTAAGTTACATAACTAATGCTGAGTCTGTCACCCAAATAAAGCAGGAGCGTGGAGGCTGCAGGCAGAGAATATGAATACTAAGTAAGGCTAGCTGTGTGGCCCGGTTCCGTTAATGTTAAGTTATCCTGCATTACACATCTCTGTTCTGCATGAGTTAGTAGGCTTGGTGCTTTCATTGATATTTTATCCATTTACCTCTTTTGCACTAGAACTCAAGGTTATCTTTAATGCAGCTTACCTTTTTTTTGGAGGTGGGGATTAGTACTGGAGATTGAACCCAGCCTTTTTTTTAAAATGAGGCAGTCTCACTAAGTTGCCAAATCTAGCCTTAGATTTGGAATCCTCTTGTCTCAGCCTCCTGATCAAAAATAAATTTAAAAACGAAAAATTTTTTTTTTTTTTTTGAGGCAGGGTCTCACTATGTAATTTAAGTAGGTCTTGAACTCACTGTGTAGCCCAGGCTGGCCTCAGACTCACAGCAATCCTCCTGCCTCAGCCTCCCGAGTGCTGCAATTACCCATATGCACCACCATACCTAGCTAAGAAATTAAATTTGACATGATGGAGTTAGTATGTCCAAAGAAAACTGTAACTCTTTGGTTAAAACTGGGAGTATTTCCCTTTTGAATACTCCCTACTTGTCCAGAGTAGCTGTCTGCTTGTTTACTCTCGCTATCTCCCCCTTTCCCCTACCTTCAAATAAATTGTCTTCTTTTACTTTATTCTAACTCCAAAGTTTTTACAGTGAATTGATGGTGTTTTTTCTTCTGCTTAGTTTTACCTTGTCATATACCTATTTCAGGTAAATAAAATTGAAATTCATTATGCCAAGATTGCCAAAAAGATGGACATGAAGAAGCTGAAGCAAAGCATGTGGAGTCTGCTGACGGATTCCCCCAGAAAGGAGGCTAGCACCGAGGTAGGTGATGGGGCCCCCATGCTCCGAGGGAGCTGGGGCAGCGGGGGCCACTCCAGCTGCCTGTGGTCACTGGCCCCAGAATAACAAGGAAGACACCACACATGGGAGAGAGGCAGGCAGGGTGCATGGGGCACATTCACCTGTGCTGGTGACCAAGACAGAAACAAGAACATCTTCTGCTGCTTGAAAACAGCAGTGTCACAACTAAATGATACGCCCAGTATGAGTTAAAGTAAAGTTGGAATGCTTATTGCTGGTTACAGTCTAAATTGAAAGAAGACCTTTTAGAAAGTAAAGTACATGTAACTACCTGTCAGGTGCCATAAAATGTTGAAACCATTTGATCTAGTAATTCTGATTTAGGGAATGAGTTCTCAGGAGGGAAATTGCAAGCAAACCATTAGGCCATCAGATTCCTTCCTCCTTGAGGAGGTGAAGCCGTGATTGCTTGTCCAACTCAGTGGATGTCTCAGGCCCCCTCCTTTTCAAACCCTTCCTCCTCAGGGCTCTAGAGCTCAGCCTGTTCTCCCTAATGCTGGCTGGGAAATGGGCGTTTATGGCTTGGCTGAGGGCCAGACTGCATGCTCTCAAGTGTACAGGAGAAAACTTCAGTCCTGATCAGAGTTCATCTAACACAGAATCAGCTTCAAATGCAGGAGAAGACTGCTTTTTACAGAGAGAGAAGGGCCGGGGATTTAGCCCAGTGGTTCTGCTGCCTGCCTTGCAAGCACAAGGACCTGAGTTCAATCCCTGGTACCAAAAAAAAAAAAAAAGAGAGGGGAAGCCAGGCGTGGTAATGTATGCCTGTGATCCTAGCACTTGGAGAGGCTGAGGCAGGAGGACCATTGTGAGTTCAAGGCCACCCCAAATTACACAGCGAGATCCTGTCTCAAAACATAACAATAAAGAGGGAGGAGGGTTCTGCTTGACTTTGAGATTTAATGACTCCTCATGCCCTGCCTCCAGGAATTCTAGTTCATTAAAGCTTTATTCTTTTAAAAAATCCTATCATTACAAAATAATCATACAAAAGTAGAAGAGTAGAGAAAAAAATAAGTAGTATAATGAACCTCCACTTCCATAACTGAATGTTCTATTAGACCATTATTGTCTGTCTTGTCCCATCCATAAACCTTTGGGCATCGTGGATTCTTTTCAGTGCTGGGGACTGAGCCGGGACAAGTGCCTTAACACAGAACCGTGTCCCCAGCCTTTTTTGTTTTGAGATTGGGTCTCTGTTGCCAATGCTGGTCTCCAACTGTAGTCCTCCTACTCTGGCCTCTCAAGGACCTGAGATTACAGGTGTGCATCACCACACCAAGCCACAAATTATTTTTATGTACATTCTAGGCCAGATACACTTTAACTGCTTGCCTATTACACAGAGGAAGCAGGGTATTTTTGTTAGTTTACTTTTAAATATGGATTTTATGCTGCCTATAGCTATAATCCTATTGAAGCCATAAATCATTTGTGTCTTTGTTAAACTTTTCCAAGGGCTTTAGGGGCTCTTTGCAGTTTCCCCTTTACCAGGATCACACTGGCCCTGCTGTGATACTTACTGTAACTCGGTGAATGTTACCATCTGTGCAGGCTGAGATTTAATGACTCCTCATGCCCTGCCTAGTTCCTGAGGCGTTCCCTAGAAATACTGAAGGACTTGCTTCCCTGTTGTTCGAGTCCTTTTCTTGGTGGAGACACAGCGTGTGTGTGTCCTTGGGTCTCTCCAAAGTGCACTGGCCTTTCATGTCTGTCTTCCGGTAGGTGAGCCTCAGCGAACCTGGTGCAGGAGGAGCTCCGGTGGGGGTGGCTGGCAACAAGATGCTCAGCGGGCTCACAAAGGACCTGCAGAAGAAGTGAGTGCTGGCTGGGGCAGGCTGTATGAGGACACATGGGCTCACTGTGTCCCCTCTACCCCACTGAGTGCATGGTGGGGCAGTTAGTGTGGTGAACCTTCTGCCTTCCTCTGCTGTGGTAGTTGCTTTAAAAGGGTATCTCATTCCCAGATGGGAAACTAGAAAGATGCTATGTGGCGCATTTGAAATACCCGTGTCCTCACTGTTACCTGTGTGTGTGTGTGTACGTGTGTACATGTGTACATGCACATATGTGGTGAGCCAGCCTCTTTTCTTTCCTGCACTGACCACTGTGTCCTCCTGTTTCCAGCCTGCCCCCCATCATGGCCCAGAACCTCTCCATACCTCTGGCTTTCGCCTGCCTCCTGCACTTGGCCAATGAAAAGGTAGGTCACTGGGCAGGTAGGGAGGCTTGAACACGCCCTGTTCAGCACTCCTGACTTCTGGAGCCTCTCATCAGAGCTACTAGGCCTGCCATAGAGCGTCTTACACAGTGCCTTCAACCTAGGCATCAGTAAAGCCCTGAGAAGTCACTCAGCAAACAGCCACAAAGTTTACCAGCAGTAGAAATGATGAAGACGTCCCAAATGGAAAGTTAGGTTCGGTTTTTGAGACAGGGTTTCCCTATGTAACTCAGGCTGGCTTTGAACTCACTATGTAGCCCAAGCTGACCTCACACTTGCAGTGATCCTCTTGCCCAGCCCTGCTAGTTCTGGGTTTACAGATGTGCACCACTGGCTCCCTGAGGAGTGGGGAGCTGGCAGTGCCAGAGGCTTTTCAGTGGGAAACTGGAAGGAATCAGAAGAGCCATAGGATGGGTCTGGGACTGCCTGGAGCCACCAGAGTCAGTGTCCAAACCGGAGGACTAAGCAGAGCCCAGCAGAGCCCTCAAAGGAGTGACCCACATCGGCTGCTGGTGTGGCGGTCTCCTGGGAAGCCTGGTGGCACGGCTGAATCTGGGAACGATATATCCTGTGCAGTAGCCTTTGAAGCAAGGGTGGCAGGCAGCTGCACCTGCCTGGTTGTGAGACATAGTAACAGAAGTGTCTCCCTGTGGGTCCTGACACATTGGAGCTATGTGCTGTCAGACACAAACTACACAAATGAAAATGACTAGGAGAAAATAGTGACAGGGTCACACTGTTACCATCAACCTGACTGGAGTTCTGTGCAGTGGCCATCTGAGGGAGGGTCTCGAGTGTTCTCCATGCCGAGCTGTCCTGGGGGACCCATCTTCGTGG
>NW_022900921.1:41340766-41360060 GCF_012274545.1 Fukomys damarensis
CCCATCTTCGTGGGTGAGGTATTGGCAGGTCCTGCCGGTGCATTCTGCTTGCACACCAGGCTTCTAAGCTCCAAGCCAAGAGTGTTCCTGCCTGGAGCCCCAGTTCGTTGAGTGGCTGAGGAGGAAGGAGCATGTGAGCCCCAGGAGTTCAAGACCAGCCTGGGCAGCATAGGGAGCTGTGTTGTCTCAGAACAACACAAACAGGGTTAAAGGTGGTATTGATTCATTCCTTGGCCCCAGTCCAGGGATCAGGGTGCCACTATTGCTGGGCATCTCCCATAGAAACCTGCACTGTTCCCCTGAAAGCACCCTGGAGCCAGCTTATCACAGCATAAAGGGCTTGCTGGTTCCCTGCTCCTGCCCTGCACCCTTCCCCCCAGTGGCAGCCCATGCCATGTTCAGGTGGGGTCACCTCCCACCTTGAGGGACCCTAAAATCCTGGGCGTGAGAAGCCTGGGAGGCAGCTTCAGACTTCAACCTGTAGTCACTACCTTGTCTTGCTGAGAACTGGCTTTAGGGTTCCTGTCCCAGTCTAAATCCCTGTGTGTCTTGCTCATCCCTCAGAATCTGAAGCTGGAAGGA
The DNA here is from genome assembly GCF_012274545.1 of Fukomys damarensis. Classification (NCBI taxonomy): domain Eukaryota; kingdom Metazoa; phylum Chordata; class Mammalia; order Rodentia; family Bathyergidae; genus Fukomys; species Fukomys damarensis. The sequence continues at coordinate 41,341,349 of NW_022900921.1, forward strand.
ACCGAGGATCTTTCTGATGTTCTTGTGAGGCAGGGCGACTGAGGCCTGGTCGTCTCCAGTCTGGGTGAACGAAGATATGGGTGCTGCAACAAGGCTGTCACCAGCGACCAGAGTGCCTGTCATGTGCTTGTCACCATCACTGTCAGTGCTGTGCCCGAGGCTCTGTGCACAGCTGACTGACCCACTTGGGCAGGATAAGGAGCATGGCAGCATGAGCTCATGACCCAACTGTGATCAGTGTCCACTGTGTATTGGGTGCTTTGTCTCCTCTATCCATCTGTTATTTTCCACTTTACTCTTGTAGAAAAGAATTGTTCCATAGCTGCTTAATGTTCTTGAGAGCTCCCTCGTCTGTGTATATAAAGTACTCTGTGTGTACACTTATAAATGTATATATAATGCTAAAAAATGAAATCTTCCTGAAGGATGTAGTGGATACCTGCATATCACTAGGTGTGTGCTATTAGTGTTGGGTATGGTTACTCCTCCCTGGGCACAGTCACTGTGAGGCAGGAAGTGCTGGAGGATGTGATCCACCTGGTGGGAGAGTGGAGAAGGGAGCAGTTGCTGCCTGGAGGGGCGACTCCAGGTGGGATCCATGTCTGAGCTCCCTTGGAGTCTGCAGGGGCAGGGTATGGTGACCCCAACTCAGGAAGTGCCTACCAGTCACTTTGCGGTTGTTGTATTCGGCCTCCACATCCCTGGAAGCAGCACATGGTCACCACAGCACGTCACAGGTGAGGTGATGCCTGAGGCAGCTGCCTGGGAGCCACAGTTCCTGGCCACCAGGTCATGAGCCACTTGCAGAGAGAGCAGTGGCACCCAGCTCCTCAGAAGTCAGCACCCACAGATCTAAACTTTCTTCCCATTATCTCAGGGACCCACAGAGTACACTGCTTGCAGCTTGGAACAGGATTGCAAGTATGGACCTGAGGAATTCTGTTCTTGGTGGTCCTTGGCTCTGCTGGAACCCCCGCCCCCTCCCTCACTAGCTCAGTCAAGATCTCAGATGCTAGTCCAGAAGCAGCAGGGTATGGGGCTAGGGATTTAGCTCAGTGGCACCGTGCCTTCCTGGCAAGTGCAAGGTCCTGAGTTCGATTTCCCATACTACCACCAAAAACCAAAACAAAACACAGGGTATGTAATTGGTGATTATTCTTGATACTAACATGTTCCCAAGCTAAAACCATACCAAATGCAAGCCAGAAATGTGCTCCCCACCTGCTCTGCTTCATCACTTGTGATGGGCCTAGTGGGACAGCAGCACAAGTTTCCATTCTGGTGCACTCAGTCCTCGTGCTTGCCCTTTGGTGCCAAGAGCAGCTCTCAGAGCTCACTTGCCCCTCTGTTGCACTTCTCTGCTATGGGGTCTGGACCTAATGAACTCCCCTTTCCATCTGCTCCCAAACTCCTCCCTCACATGACTCATGGGTGCTGAGGCCTCAGTGCTTGTGTCCCTTCCACAATTGCCTGTGTTGAACCTAATTCTCAAAAGTAATGTGATTATGAGGGGGCACTTCAGATGTGAATGTTACAAATGAGATTAGTGTTCTTGTAAGAGGCTGAGTGCTTGTTCGCCCCTTCTCCCATTCAAGGACACAGCAAGAAGGCACCATCACTAAGCCAGGAAACAGCCCGTCCCACCCACCAACTTGCCAGGGCCTTGACAGACAGACAACCCACCCTCTAGAGCTGGGTGATTTCCTGTCGTCTATAAGCCCCCATCTACAAGCATAGAAGGACCAGCCCAGGCAGCCATGTGTGTTCCACTTAGTTTTCTGCCATAAGATTTTCACTTGAGTGTTTTCTCTTTTGAGATTCCCTATTCATTGTCAAATTATTTGAGCATTTTCTTTTTAAATTCTTTTCGAACATGCTTAAAATAGCAATTCTAGTTTTTGTCAGCTAATCTGAGCCCTTGTAGCATCAACTGATTACTCTTTTTCCTGAATATAGATTACAGATTCATGTTTCTTTGCATATTTAGTCATTTTTGGCTGAAACTTGGGTATTGTAAATGAAGTGTCATGGTGAGTTTGGATGCTGTTGTTTCCTCTGCAGATGTGTAGATTTTTAGTCTGATAAGCAGTGAATTTGCCTGGATTAAAACCTCAGACTTTACGTCCCTCACAGTCTGCAGTTACTGAGATCTGTACTGATTGCTCTCCGCCTTTTGCTGTCACACCTGATCGTCTCTCTTCTGCTTGCCTGTTTGGGTGCTTAACCAGGGATGTGGCCATCTCCATGACTCCTACTCTCCAGTTTCTGGGTGCCCTACCTGCCTTGGGCTCTGTCCTTCCAGCCTGTCCAACTTCCATTCTTTGTGACACAGGTGGGGGCACCAGATTCCTGGCTCTTGTCTCATGGCCCCCATTTACACTTCTACCTGCTTTCCCTCCCTTGGATTCTGTTCTCTGGCATCTTTGGCAAAAAACCTTGGTGTCCCCCACCACTGTCTCATACAGCATAGCCATGGGGATTGGGCAGCAGTCTAGAGCCAGTGAGCCACAAGCTTCATGTCTGGTGTATACGGGGGCAGTTAACCTTCAATTTATAAATCTGATTGAAGGAGTCACACTGGAGCCACTGTCATGTTTTAGGAACAGATCTGAGGTGCTGTACTCACATTTGGACCTGCTTTAGTTGACATTCTGGGCTTCCAGTCAATGTTCAGTGGGGTGTGACTTCCAGGACCCTCAGGGAAGATGAAGTGTATTTTGCATATAAAAGTCTTGTGAATTGCAGGAGCCAGCCTCCAGGATAACAGTACCTCACCCCCTCCCATATTTTTTGTAGTTCTTTCTCATATTAAATCATGCCCCTGTGCCTCTAGCAGAATATTGAAACAGTAGTAGTGTATGGCTTCCACGGCTAAGGGATAAAATACATTGGAACTCACACAGTGCCAGCATGTAGATCATTTGCTCCGGGTGGAAGCCACTTGCAACTCCAAGGGATACTCAAAAAGTATTTGGAGAGGCCCTTGTGAGAGAAATGGAGGCCTCTGCCAACAACCCACACCCACTTGCCATGTGAGGCACATGGATGCGGGTCCTTCACAGATGGTGTGGCCTGCAGCCTCCTGGAGACCTTGCATCGGAGCTAAAACCAGGTCCTGTGGCAGGTTAGCCCCTGCTGCCACCCTGAACTGTGCCTTCTAGTACATGGTGTGATACTGGGACAGGACCATGCAGTCACCTAACCACTGGTATATTTGAGCATTTCTTCTCAGGTCAAGTGGCAATCTGGATTGCTTTTCTATGAATTTTTTATTCATAGTCTTTAATAATGGGTCCTCTTTCCTGGCAAGCGTGTGAGACTTATTTGGAGAGTTTAGAATCCAGTCTAGAAAATGAGCCTGCTGTTTTGGGATATATCCCTTGTAGGCTGGTGTGTTAAATGCTTTGTCTCAGTCTGTGGCACTGTGGCCTGGTGGGAGGAAACTAGGTCACTGAGGATGTGGCCTTGAGGGGACATGGACCCCTTTCCCTTCCTGTGTCTTTGCTTCCCACCATGAGGTGAGCAGTTTCCTCCACTATGCAGTACTACCTCACCACATGCCTAAAAGCAACAGGCAATTTGCCATGGAGTGAAACTTCCAAACCGTGAGCAAAAGTAAACCTTTCCTCTTCTTACCTTGATGTCTTAGTAACTTCCCATTGCTGGACATAATACATGGCACCCACATCTTATAGGAGGAAAGGTGTGTTTTGGCTCAGGTTTGTAGTCCCTAGCTGGCTGGCTCCAAGGCAGGAGGGTGGGCCGGGAGGGTCTGGTGGAGGAGAGCTGCTCAGGTCATGGCGTCATGGCAGCCAGGAAGTAGAGAGAGAGAAGGGAGGGGCTAGAGAGGGAGAGATTTTTCCAGGCCACACCCTAGTGGCCTCTGGGTTGAGCCCAGTGCTTCTCACATGCAACACATGCTCTACCACCGAGCTACATCCCCAGTCCTTTTTAATTTTTTTCTAAATTTTGAGACAAGATCTCGAAATTTGTAATATTCCTGCCTAAGCCCCTAGAGTTGCTGGGATTACAGGCATAAGCCACTGCTGCTCTCTTATATTCCTCTTTTGCAGATCTTGGCTATTTATTCACCCATGTAAATACACCTATGCAAGAATGCGACATTCCCTCCCACCTGTGCAGGTCAGATGTGTCAAGACTTATATACGTTTTCCTCCTGTGATCTCTCCCTTTCACACACATGTCCTATAAGTGCCACTTATTTCCTTAAATAAGCTCAATGAATGTTAATTGATCACAAGTAGAAAGATGGACCCCAAAGCTGCAGTGTCTGTAGTAAGAGACCCACCCTTCTCATCCCTTGAAAGCCAGAGGCAGGAGAGCAGGGCCCCGCCTACCACAGGGTGGAAGCACCAGCACCTACGGCTGCCATCCCAAATCCCGCCAGCAGGGGGAAGTGTCGTGCAGTCCTGGGTCCTGGGCTGGGTGGTGCAGGCAGTGAGGAGCAAGGCCAGGAGTTCTGAGGCCTCGGTAGGGGTCTGGGGGGTGAAAGCGCATCCCTTGACTGAGCCAGGATCCGGCACTCTTTGGTCACAAGGCCCACTGTTTTTTCTTATTGCACTCCATGCAGTGCACAGATAAGGACGAAACTCCTAAAGGAGGGAAAGGCCCTGCAGTGGGCACCGAGGCCCTTTCCAAACCACTTGCCAATCTTGCTGGCCTTTGTCAGCCTTGCAGACCAAAGTCACTTTTTAGAGTTTTTATTCTTGAGCTAGGGATGTAGCTTGGTGGTGCCATGCCTGCCTGGCAAGTGCAAGGTCCTGAGTTCAATTCCTGGTACCAAAAAACAAAAATAGTGTTTTCATTTTTGTTTCTCATATGAGTCAGGCCTGGTGTCATTTTATGTGGTAAAACATTTGTAATCACATGATCCAAGAGGTCCAGTCCTGAGTATACATTCAGAAAAGCAGGAACTCGGGTTCTTAAACCCAGTTCACAGCAGCCCTGCTCACAGGAGCCCCATGGAAAGCAACCCAGACGCAGGCAGATGTTTTTTGTATCGTTTTCTTAGTTTTCATTGCATTGATTTCTGTTCTAATCTTTATAATTTCCTCTCTTGTTCGAGCTTTGGGTTTTTCTTGCTCTTGTTTTTCTAGGAGTCTAAGATTCATCATTAGGTTGTTAATTTGAACTTGCTCTGTTTTCCTAATGTGGACATTCAGTGCTATGAATTTTCCATGCAGAACTGCTTTCATTGTGTCCCATAGATTCCTGTATGGTGTATTGGCATTTTCATTTATTTGTAAAAACTGTCTAATTTCTTTTTTAATTCCTTCTGTGATCCATCGATTGTTCAGGAGAGTGTTGTTCAATTTCCATGTGTTTGTAAAGTTCCTACAGTTTCTTATGCTACTGATCTCCAGCTTGATTGCGCTGTGATCTGATAATATACAGGTTATAACTTTGATTCTTTTGCATTTATTCAGACCTGTTCTGTGAGTTAGTGTGTGGTCTATCTTGGAGAATGACCCATGTGCAGCCGAAAAGAATTTATATTCTGATTTTGTGGGGTGGAACACTCTATAGATGTCTATCAAGTCCATGTGTTCAAAAGCTTGGTTGAGTTCTAGTATTTCATTGTTGATTTTCTGCCTAGGGGTATTAGTGCTAATTTGGTTTTTCATGTTACTTAATATTTGTTTTATATAGTTGGGGGCATTAATATTTGGTGCATATATGTTTATGATTGTCATCTCTTCGTTTTGAATTGTTCCCTTTACAAAGATATAAATAATGGCCTTCTTTGTCTCTGTTAATGAGTTTTGGTTTGAAATTTACTTTGTCTGTGAATAGATTGTCATCACTGCTTTTTTCTAGGCTCCTGTTGTGTGGAGAATTGTTTTCCATCTTTCCACTTTCAGTCTATGGGCTTCTTTTTGCACTAGGTGTGTTTCTTGTATACAACATATTGTTGGATTTTGCTTCTTAATTCATTCTGCCAGTCTGTTTCTCTTGATTGGTGAATTGAGGCCATTGACATTGATGGTTATAACTGATATGTACTGACTTATTATTGACATGTTATTGGCTTTTTGTTGACTCTTTTTACTCCTCCCCCCCTTCTTTTAGTTTCTTGCCTTGCCTATTTGATTTGGTCTATTGGGCCTCATGGTGTTGTGACCTTCATTGTCTTTTCCTAGGATATTGTTTAGAATTCCTTGTAGTGCTGGTTTGTTGTTCATGAAGTTTCTCAGGTGTTCTTTGTCATGGAAGTATCTTATTCCCCCATCCATTTTGACAGAGAGTTTTGCAGGATACATCAGTCTAGGTTGGAGGTTGTTTTCCTTTAGGACTTGAAATACCTCACTCCAGGCTCTCCTTGACCTGAGGATTTGTATTGAAAAGTCTTCTGTGATTCTGATGGGCTTTCCTTTGCATGTGATTTGTTTCTTTTCTCTTACTGCTTATAGTATTTTTTCTTCTGTTGGATTTCTGGGATATATGTCTAGGTGTAGATCTTTTTTGATCATCCCTAGTTGGAGTCCTATATGCCTCAGTTATCTGAATGTCAAATTCTTCCCTTCTGTTTGGGAAGTTTTCTGTCATTAATTCTGTGAACAGCTTTTTTTAAGTCATTTGTATTTTCTCCTGCTACTCCATGGATTCCTATCAGTCTTATGTTATTCTTCTTGGCATCATCTAGAAGATGTTGGATCAATTTCTCATGATCCCTTACTGTTTTTAAGAGTGCTCTCTTTTCACAGTCACTGACTGCAATCCTATCTTCTATATCTGAAATTCTATCTTCTCAATCTTTTATTCTGTTGCATTCACTTTCAATAGAGTTTTTAATCTCCTGGATATCTGTTTGAATCTGTTTTATGGATTCCATTTCTTTACTCTGTTGGACATTCATTGTTTCCATTTCTTTCTTATGCTGGGCCTTCATGGCTTCTCCCATGGTCCTGAGCTCATCTATTTTTTTCTCAGTTTCTGTTCTAGAGTCTTGAATCATGACTTCCATTTTGCTCACCATCTCTGTGGTTATCTGGGAAATTATTTCTGTTTTGAATTTTTCTAGAGCTTGATTGATCTGTTTTGTTATTTCCTGTGCTATGGGTTCAGGGTGTCCTGCTGGTTCACTATCAGACTTACTGTTTGCCACTGGTGAACTAGAAGTCTGTCTTTGTATCTGGCTTAAGTGTTTTCTCATTTTTATTTTTGTTGTTGGGTTGTTCTTGGTTTAATTTCTGGGTTATTACTTAAATATTCCTGATATGGCTGTACTTTAGCTTTTGAGTCTCTAATGACTCATAGACATTCTCATTTTCATATCAGAGAAAACAACTCATTAAATCAATCACAATCCTTTATCCCAATTGATACAATCAACAACACAATAGGATCAAGCACAACTTGCAAATTGACCACTTGTGGTAGTCATTAATCTATCACCTTTAAACTACGTGAATTAAATTAAAATCAAGAAGCAGCCCAAAATATGTTTGCAGTGAATAAACTTTTCAATATAGCATATTTACCATTTAGGATGGGGGTTTAGACAGAGTTAGGATGAGAGGAGTAGATAAGTAAAAGAATTGCAGAAGGTTTCAAGTGAAGCCAGAGGACATAGAATGACCATACAATCTTTAGGAAACTGTTAAATTCAAAAGGGAAAGACAGAGTGCAAGTATAAGGACAAGAATATATCCCCTTAACAGTAATAGGGGCTCACTTTCCCTTGAAACTATTGACCCTTGAGTGAGGTAAAATGACAGAAGGAAAGAACATAAAGAAAAAAAAATGATAAAAGAAGAAATCTGAGTTAGGGCAGGAGCCAGAACAGAAAGGGAGATGAGGGATAATATGGTGGAGCAAGAGACTGAGTTGGAGAAAGAGGACAGAAAAAAGAAAGAATTTGCAGAGTGGAATGAGGAAAAGAAAAAAAATGAATTTGAAGGGCCTCTTTCAGACTATTTCTCTCCTGTCATAATAAACAATGTGTGCAGCCATTTGCAGAACCAAGTCCCCAGATCTCAGCTAGCTGATGGCAGATCCACATGATGCAGACTGACCTCAGGCCAGAGGCCCAGATTGAGTTCCCCAACCTCCTGCAGGGTTGAACTCCACACAATTCTACCACAGGTTTCCCCCGCCCTTTCTTTAAAGATGTTCAAAGTTGGGAGCTCAGAAAAGTAGCCTTTATGACCACCTATGCCTCTGCAAAGTGGGTCCAAGGACTGGCACAGTCAGGAGGTCTGAGAGTGGGGAGGGGTCCAGGGGCACCCACGCGGTTACCTTCCTTGTGCTGGAGCTGATGATGGCCCAGGCAGGGGAGGGTGAGGCTACACAGTCCCACCGATTGGGCCCAAGCAGGCCAGAGGGAGAGCAGATCTCGGAGTGGCCTTCCCAAATCTCACCTTCCTTAAACTGGAGCGATGGCAGCACAGGCAGGGGAGGGCAGGGCTCTATAATTGACCATTTGTTTGTTTTTTGTTTTTGTTTTTGTTTTTGTTTTTTGAGACGGGGTCTCACTATGTAGTTGAGTCTGACCTGGAACTCACTATGTAGCCCAGGCTGGTCTCAAACTCACAGAGATCCTCCTGCCTCAGCCTCCGGAGTGCTGGGATTACAGGCATGTGCCACCACGCCTGGCCTATAATTGACCATTTAATTACAAGTCTTAATGCAGGAAATGCTATTTGTATTTATTTTCTGTGTCACAGTGTCTTTTGAGACATTTTCATGGTGGATCTAATCACTTCCTTTTACAATTTGCATAGAAACCTTTAAGGAAGAAATGATTTACTCACTGTGGAGGGTCTATCTAGCTTTTATATTGGTTGGATGAATTACACTGAAATCAGTGATCTCATAGTCAGTGAGTTCAATCTCTGCACCTTAACACTCATAGTTTAAACTATAAAACACAAACAATCTCTGTCACCCACAACTGGTACCATTTCCTATAATAAACCTACATTGAAAACACAGTCAAGGGCCAGGGATTTAGCTCAGCGGTCCGGTGGCCTGCCTTGCAAGCACAAGGACCCGAGTTCAATCCCCAGTACAAAAAACAAAACAAAACAAAACAAAAAACCAGCCAAACAAACAAAAAAAAACCACAGTCAAATTACTTATTTTGGCTAAAGGTTATATTTGATATAAGATTAATAAGAAATCCTTTTTATTGTATCATTATTATCCCAGATAAGGTCCTCCCTCCCTCCCTCTCTCTCTCTCTCTCCCTCTTGAGCTGGTGCTTTAGTTCAGTGGCATAGCACCTGCCAGTCAAACAAGAGGTCCTGAGTGTGATCCCTGGTATCAAAAAAACCCAAACAAAACAAAATAAAAGAAACAAAAAAAACAAATAAATATGAGTCTCTGCAAACACAAAGAGCTTTCCGGAGTCTATGCCAGTCTTGAATTGTCTATGGGGCCCTTGATGCACAGAAATCTTTGATGTAACCAAAATTATTGTTCCTCTATTTACAATTTCTGGGTTTAGAGTTTTAGATCCCTATGTATTATTTTATATTACAATGAAGTACCAGAGGCCAATTGCTCATGAAGAAGAGGTTTATTTAGATCCCACTTCTGGAGGCTCAAGTCAGGGCCCCTGCACAGCTCAGCTGTGGGGAAAGGTTCTGTCTCCTCTGGTGTGCAGCAGTGGTGGGAATGGTGAGCACGTGATGGGACTGCAATTCAGGGCAGCAACTGCAGGGACGGGTGGGCAGGCACCCTCCTAGAGAACTAAGGCCGAGGCGAAGCGCCTGACTCAGGCCCCACCACTGCTGCTGGAGAGGGTGTGTGGCTTGGTTAGCAGCTGTTCCCTCCTCCCTGCCCCTCCAGGGGACTGGGCACTTTGCTTCAGTGTGAGGTGCCTCCCCACTTCCTCCACTTCAGACAGTACTGTTGCCTCTCTGAGGAGGGGAGGGGGTGCCCTGCCTGGAAGGGAGGGACCTGGGCCCCTTATGTGCACACCCAACCCTCACAGCAAACCTTCCAGAAGGTTCCCTGGTTTCAGCCCTGCCCCTTGCTGGTCCAGGCCTGCAGCTATGTAAACAGTGCTCCCAGCCACTTCTTGGGTTGCTCTGGAAGGCTCCCTCCTGCGTACTCACCCCGCTGTGCTGCAGCACAGGCCCTGTTAAAATAAATCCTGGTGTGCTCACTTCGGCAGTACATATACTAAAATAAATCCTGGCTTTGGTATTCTGTATATCTGCTTGTAATTTCTTTCAGCTACAGAAGTCCTATAAATCTATAGTGGTACCTTGATTCATAAACTTAATTCATTCCACAATTATGGAAAAGATGGCCTCATTCACAGTCATGTGGGAAAGATGGCCGAGGTTGTGTTTGTCACCTGATAGAGTTTGCAAATAAAAACATAATTTTGCCAAATATTTTTTTTGTGAACCAAATTATTTGTAAACAAAAGTACTTGTGAACTGAGGCATCACTATACTTGGGATTCTTATCCTGAGTGGTATGGAGTAGTTAATTTAAAAGAAAGAGCAATAAACACTCAGAGCTGTTAGCACTAAAGTTCCCCCAGAGACCAGCAGCCAATGAAGACCAGCAGCAGAGATCAGCACCTGGTAGAGTTGATCTACAGTGTCCAGTACAATCCTGCATCAGATCTTGATGGCCAGCAGCAGCAGTGACCAGCAGCTGGCTGTGTCACCTATAGGCATAAGGATTGCTAGCAGAGCTGTGCTTTGCCAGTTTATGATATCTGTCTGAGTTGTCCTTGAACTTGTGGTGATCCTCAGGCTTCAGCCTCCTGAGTGCTGGGATTACAGGTGTGTGGTACCAGGCCTGGCAGAGGCACCACCTCTTAAAAGCCATCAGTGCCCATACTGGCATATTGAGGATAAAGATTCAAACACATGGACCCTTGGGAGATAAACCACATCCAAGCCATACTACTCTTCATATCCCTAAGTCCCCCCAAAGTGTTCTTACTTTTTCTTCTATTTACAATGTCAAGTCTTTACTCCATCTGGAGTAGAACTTTTATGTGGTATTAGCTAGAGATTCTGTTTTTTCCCCTGTACTGAATCAATTCTTCCACACCAAATACTAGACAGTCAGTACTAAATACTTGTGAATATACAGACCTGTGTATGATAACAGCTCTGTTTTCTGTTTGCCTGTTCATGTTCCAGCACTACCTGTTCTTTGTTGTGTACCTAGTTGAATGTTTTAGCTCCCCTGTAAATCTTTAATTGCTCAGAATTAGTGGGTCAGTTTCCTAGACTGCTGAAACAAATATGGTGGTATAAGCCAACAGGACTTCATTCTTTTAGAGTTCCAGAGGCCAGAAGTCTGAAATCAAGATACTGGCAGGGCCATATGCCCTGCGAAGGCTCTAAGGAAGAACCTTCTGTGCCTCTTCCCAGCTTCTGGTGGCCTTGGCAGGCCTTGCCTTCCTTGGCTGGTAGCTCTGTCGCACCCACCTCCGTCTCCATCCCTCCATGGACTTCTTCCCTGTATGGCTCGGACAGCCTCTCACAAGGATATAGCCAGTTGGCTCTGGTGCCCAGCCTACCCAAGTACGACTCATCTGAACTACTTATACCTGCGATGACTATTTCCTAACAAGGTCAAACTCTAAGGTTATAGGCATACATGAATTTTGGGAGAAAAACACTATACCCCAGTGCAATTAGTTTTGTCAAATTTTTACAAATTTCAACAGGAAATTGTATTGAGTTTATAGATTAATTTGTGAGAGTTAGTTTCAGGGAGAAGTTTTGGAGATCAAACCCAGGGCTTTGTTCCTGCACTGCAAGCATTGTACCACTTAGTTACATCCACAGCCGACTTGTGAGAGTTGATATTTTGTGATATCAAAAGATCCCATGCAAGACTATATGATCATACTTACTATACACCTTTCGTTAAAGTTTTAAAGTATTGCCTACCCACCCCCATACAGGGATTGAAACCACAGCCTGGCACATCCTCTTCCACTGGGCAATACCACAGCCCATGTCTTGCATGTTCTTGGCTAATTCCTTGATCTTTTATGGCTTAACATGCCACACTTTGGGGATAGGTCCTGTTTGCTAAGAATCTCAAAAAATGACAAATCCTGCTGCAAAATAGGAATGAAGGAAAAGCACAGATTACCTAAGGGAAATCATTCAGAAGCCACATAGAATACAGATGCGCACTTTGTCACCTCTAGTATCAGCATCTCACCTACTTCCCTGCCAAAATTCCACCTAATTTTTGTTTTTTTCTTTAGTACAGGGGGTTTGAAACAAGGGCCTTGTATGTTAGGCAAGTGCTCTACCACTGAGCTATACCCCAGCCCTATCCACCTAATTTGTGTATACCAGACTAACCTGGTCAGGATTGGATCTGGAAATTAAAGTGGCCAGCCTAAATTTGTATTATTCTGGAGTGAACAGCGAACCCAGGAGGTTTTAGGAAAGGGCCTGCCTGTTTTCTTTTTGTTGTTAATGTCTTTTGTGGTGCTGTGAATTGAACCCAGGGGTTTGGGCACAAGTGTTCTGTAACAGAGCCATGCTCCTGGCAGCCTTGCTGTCTTCACAAGGATGTCTTTTGGCCAATATTTCCAGTCGATGCAGTGGATTAGATCAAGACAACTGTTTAGTGCATGTCCCCCAGCACTCACGGTCTGCTTTGTGGCCTCTGGACAGGAACCAGGCCTCCTTGGGAGCAGGGTAGGATGGAGTTCTGTTGCAGCTCCTCCACTTCCAGTGACCTCAGGTCTCCCATCAGAGGGAATGGTCACACAGGACGAAGCAGGAGCATGAACAGGCTGGGCACACAGCGGGAGCTGTGTCATTGTCTTCCCTCCGAACAGATCCCAGCCCCAGCCAGACTCAGGTGTTCCACAGCCCACCCAGCAGCCTCACCTACTGGCCCTGGGTACCCCTACTTTCCTCACCCAGAAAGCATGAGAATGTGCATGCTATCTGGCCCTGGGAGGACCTGTATCTACAGATGCAGCTACAGCCAAGAGCAACACAGAGAAAAATCTCACAAACATTGCATGGATTGGAGGAAGTGCATTGCAGAAGGGTGTTTCAGATAAACACCTGGCATTTGACACTCGGGGACATGGAGAGAGGTCTTAGCATCGCCACGTTATGCACATGAGAAAACTGAGGTCAGTCACCTCAGACTGCCTCAATTTCCTCATCTGTAAAATGGGAATGATAATAACGACTCCTTCAGCCAGCTGTCATGGTTCACCCCTGTAATCCCAGGCTTGGGAAGCTGAGTCAGGAGGATTAGCTTGAGTTCAAGGCCAGCCTGGGCAACAGAGTGAGTTCAGGGCCAACCTGAACTCGGAGCTACAGAATGAGACCTTGTCTCAAAGAACAAACAAACAAACAAAATCATACTGAGTGACTCCCAGGTAATCTAGCAGGAAGCTGGTCTGGAAGTCACAGGGATAAGGGAATTGTCCCCCAGTCTCTAGGAAAGCCCCTGCCCAAGTCTTGGATCCAGCCTGGCTGGCTTCCTTCTTACACAAACTCCCACAGTCTTGGATGCGGTTTCATTTTCTGTTCAGCTCTGTGTCCTTGAGACCATGATTTGTGACCCACTTCCTGCCTGCTCTGATCTGGGGCATTCCATCCCAGCTGCCTGTGAACTGCAGACTTCTAGGAAAGTGAAACTTAGCTAACACCTTAGGCATAGTGTAGGAGCTGGGGTGAAAGGAGCACCTGCTGTGGCCCCTTCCTCAGAATGCCCTCTGCAGTCAGGTGGGACAGCACCAGCCCCACTGCCCTCCCTCCAGCCTACCTGGGCTACTTCCTACTTCTTTGCTCTGGCCAGCTGGACCTCCTCCCATTTGTTTCCTGTGCGTCCTGCACTCTTCTGTGTTTACCTGTGCTGTGCCCACCATGTAAGACCACTTCAAACATCATCCCTCTTCCAGCTTCTCCTGTTTTCAGGGTCAGTATTACCCCCTGCCCTAGCACTTTATTCAGAATAATTTTTATTTATTTATTTATTTATTTATTTTGGTACCGGGGATCGAACTCAGGCCCTTGTGCTTGTGAGGCAGATGCTGGAACCACTGAGCTAAATCCCTGGCCCTATGTTGATAAGTTTTTATTGAGAAATAACTGACAAAATATTCATCTCTTTTAAATATGCCAAGCCAAGTGTGGCGGCTCACAAGCCAGGTGGAGGCAGAAGGATTGCCATGAGTTCAAGGCCAACCTGAACTACATAGTGAGACCCTGACTCAAAAAAATAAAAATAGGGCTGGGGGCTTAGCTCACTGGTGCTGCTGCCTGCCTTGTAAGTGCAAGGTCCTGAGTTTGATCCTCAGTACCAAAACAAAAACACAAAAATAAACATAAATGTACCAATTCAGTGCTTTGGGGTATATTCTCAAAGTTGTGCAGCTACCAGCACAATTAAGTTTAGAATGTTTGCCTCACCCCAGCCTGAAACCCCACCCCCTATGTTGTTATTCCATGTTGTTTCCCTCTTCCCAGCCCCTGGCATTCACTAATATATTTCCTGTCCCTGGATTTCCCATTCTGGACATTTCATATGAATGAAATCATGTGCCTTGTGTGAGTGTTTCCTTCTCTCAGCATAATGTTTCCAAGGTCCATCCCTCCGGAAGCACGTAGTCTGTTCTTCACGGTGTGTGTATGCTGCTGGGTATGAGCCCAGAACCCCACACATGCTAGGCAGGTATTCTACCATTCAGCTATATTTCTAACCTTTTTAACTTTTTGAGACAGGGTCTCACTAAGTTACCCAGGCAGGCCTCAAACTTGTGATCCTCCTACCTCAGCCTCCTGAGTAGCTGGGATTATAGGTGTGGGTCACAATGCTCAGCTGGTTTAATACTTTTTTTTCTGGTCTTCGGGATTGAACCCAGGGCCTTTGTGTTGAATTAATCCCCTCCTCTCAACACAGTGTCTTGCTAAGTCACTAAGTTGCCCAAGCTTCATTCCCCCCAGAATGCTGTGATTAGAGGCATGCACCGCCACACCTGGTGTCATAGCATTCTATCGTAGTGAACGCCACATCTTGTTATCCATTTGTCAACAAATGGACGTTTGAGTTAGGAACAATTCTGTGAACTTTGTATACAAGCTTTGTGCAGGTATGCAGTTACAATACTCCTGGGTATATTAGTAAGAGTTGAATTGCTGTGATATATGGCAGCTCTGTTTAACTTTTTCAGAAATCTTCATCCAAAGCCAATATTTTTGTTTCTTAGCTAACATATAAGCTTGTTCTTATAAGAAAAAGTCCAAACATTGCCATAAAATCACATCCAATCATGCCTCCCCTTCCCAGTCCCTTCCCAGTTCATCTCTTATCCGTCCATCCTCCCACACCCTCCACTATGCATGTACCATTGTACACACACACATGCA
This sequence comes from Fukomys damarensis, assembly GCF_012274545.1. NCBI lineage: Eukaryota > Metazoa > Chordata > Mammalia > Rodentia > Bathyergidae > Fukomys > Fukomys damarensis. The sequence continues at coordinate 41,356,702 of NW_022900921.1, forward strand.
CATGTGCACACACACACACTCCTTATTATATGTATTTTCATATACATGACCTTTACACTACATTCTCTTTTGTCAAAAATACAGTGGAAAGTCCTGTCTTGTAACATGGCACAAACTTCCACAACATAGATAGACCATGGATTGTATGTACCTATCAATGAATGTGTGGGTTAGGGTTCTCTAGAGGAACGGAATCAAAACAAAGTGTGTACACATAGATATACAGTGTATGATAAAATTATGTTAATGTTTCATTTAAAACTTATTATAGTAAAAGATGCATTGGCATTAATCTCTCTCAAAATTCTCTCCCTTGGTTTGAACACACTTATCCCATCATTCTTGCCACTTCCTAAAAGCAGTTCCTGGAAGTCCTCTTTCATTTCTTTAGCTGCATTGTTGTGACTGCCTTGATGTCCTAAATTGATTCAAAATATTGACACTTCATGGTCATTTTTACTTTAGAGCTACAAGTCACACAGTGCCTGATCCGGTGAACAAGGTGGATGAGGACACAGCATAGTGTTTTTATGAGCTGTTTTTCTGCTGGAGTGCAGTGGACAGCAGCATTTCCTGTAATTTTAATTATCCCTCATAAAGACCTTTATTATGGCTTGTGTCTAGATGTCCCCAAAGTGGCTGGATCTAGAGTGTGTGATGCTAGGTTCAAGATTGTGTGGTTGCTAAATTAGCCCACTGAGTGGTTTGGCATAGTTCTGGGTGTGGATAATGGGAAGGCCCACTCTGGTTGTGAGTGCTGCTCACCCTAAGGAGTGTAGCCTGGATAGGATAGAAGAGACAAAAAGAGGGTTACTTGTTGCTGCTTCTTTGCTACTTTACTGCTCCTGCCCACCATGAACTATTTCTCCTCTGTGATGTTCCTTTGCTCTGCTGCCCTGCCTTGGAGCCAGCCAAGTGTGAACTGAAACACCCATAAACTGTGAGCTACAATAAACCTTTCTTTCTTTAACTTGGGTGTCAGGTATTTTGTCTCAGCAATGAAAAAGTAACTAAGACAACCCTCATGAAGAAGAACTTGAAGAACTTCTTCAGAAAGTGGCAAGAACCATGGGATAAATGTGTTTAAAGTGTGAGAGGGGGCAGATTTTCAGAGGGATTAATGGCAATGTTGCTTTTACTGGAAGACATTTTTAAGACTAAATAGTCCCGCAGCATATTTTGATCATCCCTCATATTCTAAAGAATTCTCTTTCAGTCCTCTGCTTAGAGAATATAATTGTAACCAGACTTCTGTGTCCTGAAGAGCAGCAGTCTTTCCTTCATAAACATCCACTTAAGACTCCTGCTTCCTGTAGGTGTCCTCCATCCTTAATGGTGCCTGCAAGCCCCCTGGAGGTTACATTTTTCTTTGGGTAATTCCATTTTCTCTAATTTCTTCATCTTCAACCCCTACTGGATGGGTTTTGGAGCTTCTGCATCTACCCTTTTTCTCTTTTTATACATCCCACCTCTTGGTAATTTTGCAGTACATCCTGGTTGCTTCCAAACTACTAATACATTTTCCAGCTATACCCTTTCTGCTACTCTATTTAGTTTTTCATTTTAAAGATTAAGAGGGTGGGACTGTTCTTAGTGATGAAGGTCATCAGTGTATCTAGGATAAGCACTCTTCGGATTACTGTTAGCCTTTGCTTCATTTCCAGAGTTCAGAAAAATTGATTTTGATAATTTTGCCAGTTGTTTTCTTTTTTTCTTTCATTGTATTTATTTATTTATTTGTTATTTATTTATTTATTTTATTTATTTTGCAGTACTAAGGATTGAACTCAGAACCTTGTGTTTGCAGGGCATGGTGGTGCACGCCTGTAATCCCAGCACTTGGGAGGCTGAGGCAGGAGGATCGCTGTGAGTTCAAGATCAGCCTGGGCTACACAGTGAGCTCCAGGTCAGTCTCAACCACATAGTGAGACCCTGTCTCAAAAAAACAACAAAAAAAGAGCTACTACTAATTACTTCTCAATAATATTAATTACTTTGAACAAGCTTTTTTTTTTGAGGCAGGATCTTGCCCCCCACACACACACTGTCAGACCTCCTGACTGTGCCACTCTTTGGACCCACTCTGCAGAGACAGAGGTGGTCATCAAGGGTATTTTTCTGAGTTCCCAACTTTGAACATCTTTAAAGAAAGGGCGTGGGGAACCTGTAATAGAACGTTGTGGAGTTCAACCATTCAGAAGGTTGGGGAACTCAATCTGGGCCTTGCAGCCCGAGGTCAGTCAGAGTCATGGGGTTCAGCCATCAGCTAACTGAGACCAGGGGTCTTGCATCCTTGCTCTGTCTGAGCCATTAAATGGTAAATACACCATATTGAAATTTTGTTGACTGCAGACATGTTCTGGACTGCTTCTTGATTTCAATTTAATTCAAATGATTTAAGGATGATAGACTAGTGACTACCACAGGTGGTCAGTGTCCAAGGTGTGCTTGATCTTAATGTGTTGCTGATTGTATCAGTTGGGATAAAGCATTGCGGTTGATTTGATGAGCTGTTTCTCTGATGTTATGAAGTTGAGAATGTCTGTGGGTCATTAGTGGCACAGAAGCTAGGGCGCAACTATATCAGGAAGATTTGGGTGATAATCCAGAGATTAAACCAAGGACAGTCCAACAACAAAAATAAAAATGAGAAAACACTTAAGCAAGACACAAGGACAGACTTCCAGTTCACCAATGGCAAACAGTAGGGCAAATGAGGATGAAAAGGCCGATAGCGAACCACCAGGACACCCTGAACTCAAAGCACAGGAAGTAACAAAACAGATCAATCAGGCTCTAGAAAAATTCAAAACAGAAATAATTTCCCAGATAACCATAGAGATAGTGAGCAAAATGGAAGCTGTGATTCGAGACTCTAGAGCAGAAACTGACAAAAAAATAGATGAACTCAGGACCATGATAGAAGCCATGAAGGCCCAGCATAAGAAAGAAATGGAAACAATAAACGCCCAACATAGGAAAGAAATGGAATCCATAAAACAGATTCAAACAGATATCCAGGAGATTAAACACTCCATAGAAAGTGTATGCAACAGAATAAAAGAATGCGAAGATAGACTCTCAGATATAGAAGATAAGATTACAGTGACCATAAAAAGAGAGATCTCTTAAAAACAGTAAGGGATCATGAGAAATTGATCCAACAACTCCTAGATGATGCCAAGAAGAATAACATAAGACTGATAGGAATACATGAAGTAGCAGGAGAAAATACAAATGACTTTTAAAAAGCTGTTTGCAGAATTAATGACAGAAAACTTCCCAAACAGAGGGGAAGAATTTGACATTCAGATAACTGAGGCATATAGGACCCCAACTAGCTACAATAAAAAAAAAAA
>NW_022900921.1:41361800-41365879 GCF_012274545.1 Fukomys damarensis
AAAATGCCCAATGCCCAGCATATGGTGCATACCTGTAATCTCAGTGCTCTGGGAGGCTGAGGCAGAAGGATCACAAGTTCACTCCGAGCATCTTAGAAAAATCCTGCCCCCCCAAAAAAAACAAAAAACATTGTGGCTACTCCTTGCAAGCACAAGGTCCTGAATTCAATTTCTGGTACCAAAAAAAAAAAAAAAATGCCCAGCATATGGTGCATACCTGTAATCTCAGTGCTCTGGGAGGCTGAGGCAGAAGGATCACAAGTTCACTCCGAGCATCTTAGAAAAATCCTGCCCCCCCAAAAAAAACAAAAAACAAAAAATATTGTGGCTACAGCTTAGTGCAAAGGTCCTGGTTTCAATCTCCATTACCATACACATTTTTATTGTAGGATTCTCAGGAATCATGCCAAATTCAGGTGGTGGCTAGGGATGTAGCTCAGTGGTAAAAGTACATGCTTAGCATATGGAGGCCCTGATTCATTTCTCAGCACTGCCAAAAAAAGTAAGGAAGGAAGGAAGGAGGGAGGGAGGGAGGTTTTTTTGGAGAGCACAAGCAAGTGAGCTGGGATTTAGCTCAGTGGTGCTGCCTGCCTTGCAAGAGCAAGGTCCAGAGTTCAAACCCCCATACCAAAAAGAAAAGAAAGAGAAAATAAACAGATTCACAGAAGTGCCCAAGACTGGAACCCTGGTCGGGGCAGAGAGGACCCCTAACACAGATATTCTGGTGTCACCTGAGGCAACACCCTCACCCACAGGCTGGCTCAGGGTGGGCAGCGAGGCCAACTGTGGGAGGAGAACAGGTCTGGACCCCTTCTGAGCTGTGCCCCAGGGAATGCCCCAGAGCTGGGCACAGAGCAGGGTATAGCAGCAAAGTCACAGGTGTGTCATCCCCTGCCACTTGCACCTAAGAAGGGGAGATCCCAAGTCACCTCCCACCTTCTACCAGGCAGTGCCGTAAAAGCCATGGTGGAGAGGGCACAGCAAGGGTAAGACCCAGAGGCTGGGATGGTGGGACTGTTCTGGTGTTGCTCAACTGAACAGAACAAGGCGCCTGAGTGCCCAGGGCCTAGCCCATCCACTGCACATCCAGGGTGCCTGGGAGGGAAGAATGGCTTGTCCCCCAGTGGCCTAGCATCCGGGTAATCCAGTGCTCCACCCCCTTCCAGTGAACACAATGGCACAAGCCATACCAAAAAACTCACAGAAGGCAAACTTTATTTTCATAGCCCAGATATCAGTGCATCAATGTGTGTCTGCCTATTAAATTATCTTCAAACAGACGTGCAGTGTCACCTGGGACTTCATCTCACCCTGGGCGGTAGCCACAGGTCACTTTATGATGGCCGGGTAGAGGTGACGGCTCCACCTACTGACCTCCCTCCTCTGTCCTCAGGTCCGAGGCTGCAGGGAGACTTGTCACCTCTTAGCCATGACATGAGAGACCCAGCCCCTCTGGGTTGGAAGCCAGCACTCAGGCGGGGGTCATCAGGTGTGGGCAGAAAGAGGCTTCCCCTGGTCACTCTGTCCACTGCTCAGGAGCAGGCGAGGAAGCAGCCATCCCTGTTCCTCTCTGGCTGCTGACCAGCTTTCTGACTCTCCAGGAGGCAAGCAGGACCACACCTCCTCTGTCCTTTGTCCTTAGGGCCAGGCCCAAGCCAGGCCCATCTGCCACCAGCAGGAAGCCTTCTCTCAGGAGTCTTCTCCAGTCCTCTGTGTCTGTACCGCTGCCACGCCCTCGATCTGCCAACGACACATGGGGCACTTCGCCGTGTCCTCGAAGATGCGCCAGGCGCAGGAGCTGCAAAAGTGTGGGTGACCGCAGGGGACGAAGCGAGTATTGGCGGCACGGTGGCAGCAGATGACGCACTCTTCCCCTGGTAGGGATGGGAGGGAAGACCACGAAGTTAGGGGACCTGGGCTTCCTGTTCAGGGCCCAACCCAGCGTCCCAGGACAGAGAAGCGCAGGGCACTCTGGGAGGAGGCAGTCACCACGTTTGGGAGGGAAAGAACCTGGGAAGAAGCCATATCAGACACACAGTGGTCCCTCTCCCAGCAAGGTTTAGCTTCCCGCAGTTTAAGCATGAAAACAGTACGTGGAAAATTCCATGAAAAAAAGTCACAAATTTCAAATAACTATTTTCACAGTACATTGTTGCAACTGTACAAGTCGTAGTTATTGTTATCTCTTCATAAGCCCAATTTATAAATTAGGAAAACCTGTAGTATAAGGGACAATCCACAGTTTCAGGTATCAGTGGGACATCTTGGAATATATCCTCTGAAGATAAAGGGGAAGACCATATAAAATATCTAACTATATATAAAATAAAATTACAATTCAGATAAAAGGGATGTGAGGCCCAAATGCTTCCCCCATATGATATGTACTAAAAAATGCTCAGAAGAAATCTACCCAAGAAGTAAAGAGTGAGTTTCAAAAAATTCTTCTGGGGCCAGGGATTTAGCTCAGTGGTGCTGCTGCCTGCCTTGAAAGCGCTAGATCACGAGTTCAATCCCCTGGTACCAAAAAAAGAAAAAAAAATTCTTCCATATCCCTTGATCTTATTTGGCAAAGCTTTAAAATGAATGTGGAGATGGTCATGGTGGTGCACACCTGTAATCCCAGCATTTGAGAGGCTGAGGCAGGAGGATCGCTGTGAGTTTGAAGCCAACCTGGGCTACACAGTGAGTTCAAGGGCAGCCTGACCTATATAGCAGGACCCTGTCTTAAAACACTGAAAATAAATAAATACGAATTACTTTCTTAAAGTTAAAACCAGAAATTGCCCTTTTTCTTCTTTTTGTTTTCCTCACCCCTATCATCTCCTCATTTTTCTAAAAGTCTGAGACTGTCCCCCTAAATTGCCCAGGCTGGGCTCGAACTTGCCATCCTTCTACCAGCCTCCCAGGGTTCTGGGACTAAAGGTGTGCACCACCGTGCCCTGCTCTGAATGTGTGCTTAGAATCTGTAGTTAGCCAAATACTAAAAGGCAAAATTGTTTTTAGGTTTCTAGAGGGCAGACTCAAATCTGGCCCAAAGCCGAGGAGACCCACTGAGGGGCACAGGGACAGACCTGACTGAGCCACTGAACCCCCCCCAGGGGCAGAGCCCAACCCACTCACCTTTGGGCTCTGGCTCTGCTTCCTCTCCAGGGACCTCCAGGGTGGCGGTGGCACATGGGCTGGCTCCGGAGTCTGAGACAGAGGGGGTTCTCAGGGCCAGGCTGGCAGCCCACACGTCACCCCTTTGTCTAGGTACAGTGTTGGGGTGACTTTCAGACCCTGCCCCGGCCCAGCTGCGAATTCACCGGCTGCAATTCTTATCAACCCACTTCTCTTCCAGACCCTCCTGCCCTCCACATCATGACACCCCAAACTCCAGCGCGCTGAGAATCACCCAGGAGGCACGGCCAACGCAGGCCCCTCCACCCCACCCAGCTGCTCCAAGTCTGAGGCTCCCATAGCTATGGTGAATTGTTTTATTTTACAAGCCAATTCACTTGGGGTGGGGATGGCCCCTGTGTCCGGGAAAACTCCAATATTTCTTTCCATGGGTTCCCCTGTCTGTCCACACTCCTGGAACCCATCCTCTTCTGGCTTGGCTAGCCTGTGCACCTCGCCTGAGAACTCCCAGCCCTATCGATTAAATTCCCCTTCCTAGCCACTTTGGGATCTGGTGAACTCCTACTTACACTGCAAAGCCCTGGCCAAATGTTCCTTCCTTTGTGAAATGTGATGTGACTTTTAACAGATGTCTAGGGGGTTGGTCCTATGATGTTGTCCTCCCTTAGGGATAAGGCTGCCCTCCCTGCAGCTGGGTGTTGCTCATCCTTACGCTTGGCTGTGGGCAGGGCCTGAAGGAATAGCTGGAAATGAACACATGGGTGGCTCTGCACCTCGTCTCCCGTCCAGGCCTTACCCAGTAACTCGATGGCCTTGGTGGTCCCGTACACGTCCATCACGGCCCAGAGAGGAGAGCCCAGCAGCACGTCCTTGCGCAGCAGCAGAGGGCGCGCCGCGTTGACCTTGGCGAAGAGCCAGCCGCGGTGGTTCACCCAGAAGCAGACCACGTTGCCGGC